>NC_059383.1:17197966-17833800 GCF_019703515.2 Myxocyprinus asiaticus | reverse complement strand
CCATTCACTTGCATTTTAAGGACCTACTGAGCTAAGATATTTTTCTATTTTTCTTTAAATGTGTTCTGGTGAAGAAAGAAAGTCATACACACCTGGGATATCATGAGGGTTAGTAAATAATGAGAGAATTTTCATTTTTGGGTGAACTATCCGTTTAAGTAATCATGTTTTCCAAAAAAGGTAGATCAGAATCTCATTCCTCCCTGTTAAAATACATTTATTTGTTTTCTGTAGTCAATGTGAAGCCTACTTGTGTGAGAAAATAAGTGCAGGTGTGCATTTCTGCAGAAATCAGCTTCATTAAATGTACAACAATGTGAACTGCATGTGTTATCCTGTCTTGTGGATATCTTGGCTTGAGTTTTGTTTGTGTCAGATGTCTGAGTGGATAAATAAGATGGATAACAAACTGAATGTGCGCTTTAATGCGTTATTCATTTATTCATGCCTCTGTTGCTTATACACAGGCACATGACTGATGTGCATTATGCCTAGAGATTTACAGTCACACTATATATATATATATATATATATATATATATATATATATATATATATATATATATAATATACATGTAGGCATTTACCTAGAGAGCTGAATTAATTTAACTGTTTAAATTTGCTTAAACAACCTTATTTGATGAAATCTAAAGGGTAAGTGAGATGGAACAAAAAAGGCAGTGTCGGAAGACTTGCAGGAAAAACGGCAGAAAATCATAAAGGATTTTAAGGTTAGCGAGTCAGTGTTTCTCCTCAAGGGAATGCCAGAGAGGGTTTCTTACAGTACGTTGTTTGCACATTCATGGGTAAAACCATGGTCACAAGTATATGTTGTTTGCTCTGTTAACCTCTCATAAGGGGCATAGAAAATTTTGAGTAGTATGTAGACAGTCGTTTTCTTGACATGGCTAAAGCTCTGGTTCTAAGAAGCTGGGGAATTTTATCGACATCTGTCTGTTATGTGTGGGGAAAAAAAACTCTGCAAGCTGCTCCGTCAGCTGCTCAAACACACTGAGGAACAGAAGATAACATGTGTTAATGTGTATGTGTATTAGCGTAAGGCAGATGCAGGCATGCAATAATGTACTTCACTTTCAAGTACACAATCCTTGTGGAATTTTAGACCAGTTTATAGCAATTTTTTCTGATTTACTCAGCATGCACACAGTATATGGGCAGCCTGCATAGATGCTACCCGTACCCACACTGAGCCACACAAAATGGCACATATATTTTGACTTGGACTGCTTATTTGTTTCTCAGGATTATGCACTTTAAATATGAAAATCTCCCCAGAACACCCTTTAAATGCTGTGTTCTCTAGTTTTATTTCTGGATTATGTGTACTGCTGTCCACAGCATTGAATCATTTATTATATGCCTAAATGCTTTGAAAATTATTTTTACATGGCTTGTTGTATGTATGTACACTTTCCTGGTGAAATGAACATTAGAGGCGCTACTACAATGACTTTCATTCACTTTCACACAAATCACAAGTAAAACGGCAGATTATCAGTTCATAAACACATACTTTTCGCCCTGTTCCTCTCACAATGCTATCTTCAAAACACGTTTACTATAGTGTATGACTTGTAAGGTGATACATTTACATTTACAAGCATATTCAAGTGCGATCATGTTGCACGGGATCTCAACTGATAGAATGTTGCATGCACTTGCTGGGGTATGAGTCCTGAAGAGCATGCGAGTCATCGTCATGGGAGTCGAAAGTGTCATAGAAACTTAATTTTTCTTTTTCATCTCTCATTTGCTCTTATAACCAGGGCCATAGCAAGGTATTCTGGGCCCCCTGATGGTATATTGCTCTGGGCCCCTTTCCTATTAAAATATACAGTTCAATAATTTGTTGTCAGTGATGACTCTAAGACATTATAGATATTACAGTTTCATTTACTGTTAATGCATGATTTTCTGTAAAGCTGCTTTGAAACGATGTGTGTTATGAAAGGCGCTATACAAATAAAAATGGCTTGACTTGACTTGTGGGGCCCTTCTGGACCTGTGGGCCCCTAGAATCATTTCCACCTTTCACCCCACTGACACTATCGGTTTGGTTTTAGTTGTAAGTTTTAGGGTACGTTTTGTTGATTTAAAACTCGATAGAGCATTAACCTTAAAAATCTAATCTGTTTTTCATCTCACATTTACTTTTATAACACTATCGTTTAGGTTTTAGGTTTAAGTGGTAGGGAGGTAAGTTTTGTTGGTTTAAAATCTGATAGAGCATTAACCTTAAAACCTCTTCTGTTTGAGAGCTTTTAATTCCACACAGTGGACATTTCAATTTGGAACTGCCATGATATGTGTAATGAACAATTTAATTTTGCACAAAATGACCCCCCAGTAATTTTCATGAGACCAAGTTGCAGCCAACATTTACATGTCCCGGTATTTCAGCCATGCCTACTAGTGGGTAGGAAAAAGGCATTTTGCTTTGTTTCTTTGGTGTGGGTTGCATGTTTGACACCCTTTAGCTCATCTCAGTGTGTTCTCAAGGTACAAAGTGCATGGAAAGAGTGTTGTTGAGGGCTAGGTTTTTATTTTAGATTATAGATGGATGCTGTTAAGGGTATGGGAGAAATGTGGTCAGCAGCAACTGTTAGTGCCACCCTGCCCTGCCAAACATACCAGTGTCATGCATACGCACTGAAAACCCTATTAAGTTGACTGTACTCAATTGATTGAATAAACTTGTTCCCACAATTGAATTGCGTAATGACATCTCCAAAAGTTATTCACTATTTAATTTAAGGTAACTAGTAGCAAGTAGACTTAGTTCAAATTTGATATTTAAATGTTGTTGTTTCTACTTAATATTTTTAATTGAAAGGACTAAAATTTAGGTCATACAATAATGCATCTCAGGTAAAAAAGATTACAACAGATTCAGTCTATGCCACTAAAATTCATATAAACCTGTACTTCAGATGCACATGCACAGGGTGAACTGAAATAAAGTCAACAGTGTCCAACTTGACCAAAGGGGACAAAGATCACCCTAATGATGTCATTGCACGAAACACCTATTTGCAACAAAACAACAAAAATAATACTTGTAGCAACTTGTAAGAGCTAAAACCTCTTTGAATTCTTAACAACTATTTAAATGCCCCCATTAGTTCCCTTTGACCAAGAAAACATAATTCCCCATAGCCTCAATTTTGTACTCAGTCGTTTGAGTTATTAACACTTAAAATCTCAAGTCTATACATTTTTTAAATAAATACGTTCAAGGAACTTAGATATTTGAGTTATTAGCACACAACTTGACATTTCAAGTAATGTTTAATTAGGGCAACTTGATTTTTCCAGTAATGACAACATTACGGTTTACAGTGTGCTAAGTAAAAAAAAAAATCAGTGCACCCCTACAACCATTCTTACACTTGCCTGGATTCTAGCAGGAAAAGATCCAAATTTACAGAAGGTGAGTATGATTAGCCAAATGCACGTTACAGTGTTGTAACTATTTGATAAAATTATTATAAGTCAGGAAAAACTATATATTGTTTATTTTTGGGTTCTGCCATTTTTTTTATTTTTTATTAATTTATTTATTTATTTTTGGGTAGTACCTAGTAAAGACATTATGGGAAATCATTGTGGAAAGAGAGGCAGAATGAGATTGGGGCAGTCATGTTGCTGTCTAGATGTGAAACTATGCACCATGATTTCTTTTATGGTCACTATTCCAATTTCTAATATTAGTATAAACACATGATGTTTTTTGTTCCCACAGTCACAAATCTTCTAACACAATGCGATTACCATGTTGCAGCTCTAACATTAGCATACAGCTCAGTGGTGATGATGCCGCCAGGTGATGCCTCTGAGGGCTAGACAGCAGCCCCCCTATTGCAGAAAAGCCTTGTGACCTTCCCTCAATGCTTCATGTCCACCCCCAGCCCCCAATGCTAACTGTGACTCCGAAGCCCCCCTCTGAGTGGTGCCATGAGCATTCTGTAGAAAAATAGCAATAAATCCAACAAAATTGCACACAGAGAAACTAATAAATAGCCTTAATTAAATGAATGTTTTGCAAATCTATTTTTATTGTTATAAAGCTGAACAGTTAGACAGGATTTCACACGTATTGTCCAGGCACAGTCTGTTGTGCAGATTGTTGACAGACACTGCAAAAATAACTATAATTATATTACAGTAGCTGTGTGCAGCAGTGTTCAAATATCAGGCAGATATTAGAATTCCTACAAAATGCCACATACAAATAACATAAAATATAGTAGCGGTGTATCGTAGATAATCATTTTACTTACAGTATTTATCACTACTGCATTAAAAAAAACAATCAGATTACTGTATACTGTGCCATTTTAAGCATTTCTGTTATGTTGAGCATTGCAAAATTGTGCTCGTTGTTTTCGTTAAGGAACAATTCTTCCAGAGAGGAAATTTCTGTCATTATTTACTCAACATCATGTTTTTCCAAACCTGTATGCTTTTATTTAATCAGTGGAATCCAAAAGGAGAATTTTTGAAGAATTGTCACACAGCTCTTTTCCATGCAAAGACAGTTTATGGCAATCACATCTGCAAAGAACTTTCATATAAAAGCATTGAAGTGTGTTAAGATTCTTCAAAATGTATCCTCTTGTGTTCCAGACTGATCTCACTGTGAATTCGGCAACAGTAGTCTGAAGGTTCTTTAGCTAGACTTTGACTATTCTTATCGTAATTCAAAGCACTGCCCCCACTAGCTGAAACGGAAAGTGTTTTACAACATGTGGACACGTGCAAGCTCCAGTTTATGGGTGAAATGTCCACAGAGGGGCACCAAAAGCAAGTTGTTTTTAGTTGCAAGTAATGTAATATATTGAAGAGGAATGCATATTTTTAAGGCTGTCAAGTCATTTTTATTTGTAAAGCACTTTTCACAACACACATCGTTTCAAAGCAGCTTTACAGAAAATCATGCATTAACAGAAAATGAAACTGTAATATCTATAAATTCACGATTATGAAATTTGACTGATGGTTAAGTGTCAATCAAATAATTGCGATTATAACGATTATTTGTCTGTTTTAGCGCTATGATCATTAATTGTCTCTTTTAGGGCTTTCACGATTAATTGTCATATAAATTGTCATAAATTGCTTTTAAGACTTCAAAAACGTATGAATGGCATTAAAATATTTTTAAAAATATCAAAATATTTCAAAATATTTAAAATATGTTTTTCTTTTTGGTCAGCTTTAGTTTTTGTCAGTTTTACATTTACACTGTTGTTTACACTTTTTTCATACTGGAAAGTGTATTTATATTTTTGTATTTCATTATTTATACATGTGTGTGTGTATATATATATATATATATATATATATATATATATATATATATATATATATATATATACAGTACTGTGCAAAAGTTGCATAGTGAGGATGTCTTCAAAAATTATGACATAACTAGTTTTCATTTATCACTTAATGTCATACAAAGTCCAGTAAACATAAAAAAAAAAGTTAAATCAATATTTGATGTGACCACCTTTGCCTTTAAAACAGCACCAGTTCTCCTAGGTACACCTGGACACAGTTTTTCTTGGTTGTTGACAGATAGGATGTTCCAAGCTTCTTGGAGAATTCACCACAGTTCTTCTATCTATTTAGGCTGTCTCAATTGCTTCTGTCTCTTCATTTAATCCCAGACTGACTTAATGTTCAGTGGGGGGCTTTGTGGGGGCCATGCCATCTGTTGCAGGGCTCCCTGTTCTTCTATTCTAATCTTTTCTATTAGCAAAAGTAATGTTTGCGAGTCTAACATTTATATTTCCTATTGACACACTAAAGATGAAGATATAAATAACCATCTTAAGACAAATGCTTTTGTGAAACATCTTATGTGCCTAAGACTTTTACACAGTACTGTATATATACACTATATATACAAAACTTCAAAAGTTTTGAAACACTTGACTGAAATGTTTCTCATGATCTTAAAAATCTTTTGATCTGAAGGCGTATGCTTAAATGTTTTAAATTAGTTTTGTAGACAAAAATATAATTGTGCCACCATATTAATTTATTTCATTATAAAACTAAAATTATAAATATGTATATATATATATATATATAAAGTTTTTGAAATTGATGACTTGGACCAAATATTAAAGAAAAGCAGCCAATAAGTGCCCAACGTAGATGGGAACACCTTCAATACTGTTTAAAAGCATCCCAGAGTGATACCTCAAGAAGTTGGTTGAGAAAATGTCAAGAGTACATGTCTGCAAATTCTAGGCAAAGGGTGACTACTTTGAAAATGCTTTTGGTGCCAGATGGGCTGGTTTGAGTATTTCTGTAACTGCTGATCTCCTGGGAGTTTCACATAAAACAGTCTCTAGAATTTACTCTGAATTTTGCCAAAAACAAAAAGCATCCAGTGAGCGTCAGTTCTGCCGATGAATACGACTTGTTGATGTGACAGATCAACAGAGAATGGCCAGACTGGTTCAGACAGATGTATATGCACTACCGGTCAAAAGTTTTGAAACACTTACTCATTCTTTATTATAATTTTTTTTAAATTTTTTTTTTTTTTTATATATTTTAGAATAATAGTAAAGTCATTAAAACTATGGAATAACATGGGAATTATGTTGTGACTAAACAAAATCCAAAATAAATCAAAACTGTGCAGACATGTACTCTTGACATTTTCTCAACCAACTTCTTGAGGTATCACCCTGGGATGCTTTTTAAACAGTATTGAAGGAGTTCCCATCTATGTTGGGCACTTATTGGCTGCTTTTCTTTATTTTTTTGGTCCAAGTCATCAATTTCAAAAAAGTTTTTATTTTATTAAATTTTAGTTTTATAATGAAATAAATTAATATGGTGGCACAATTATATTTTTGTCTACAAAACTAATTTCAAACATTTAAGCATACGCCTTTTAAGATCATGAGAAACATTTCAGTCAAGTGTTTCAGAACTTTTGACCGGTAGTGTATATAATTATATATATATAATATTATATTACATAATATTATATTATGTTGCAATAGTCAAATATTTCTGTCCTAATTTCTTCACTTTCATACGTTTATTTTTATGCTCTTTAAACACACGTGCCCTTATTTCTCATTAAACAAAACCTGTGACATTTTTTTCATCTTTATCACTCCACAGAAAGAGTAAGCATGCGTCTTCTCCTCTGTGTCATTAACACTGCGTGTATAAACCCGCTATGGACAGGATAATTTGCCATTACACGATCTTTCAAAGTGAAGCCGAAGCGTTTTGTGTTCACTATCATAGTTTATATTTGATTGTTTGTATTTTGTTGGGAGTTTGGCTTGAGCCCCTGCTGACAGCGTGCGCAATAGAGCATCTTCCAGACAGGAGCTGCTCTGGTTGACATCTGCAATGCGGCTCAGTGACACTCGGAGTTCAACTGAATGACACACAAACGCTTCTTTGATGGCATTTATATATTTGCAAAAAATTCCCTCATTTGGGCATCAAAATATAATTGGTATTGAAGTGTACAATAATCACGGTTATCTTTACTCCACTAATGGTAAGGTTTAGGTTGGGGTGTAGAGTCCATAAAATATGCATTCCTCTTCACTGTATTGCATCCTGTTCAGCTGAAAGGAACTCACTTCACAACTAGCTTTTGGCGACCTCTCCTGGTCATAAATGGAGCTCACACAAGCCTATACGCCCTACAACACTTACCGCTTTGGCCACCTGGGGCAATGTTTTACGTTTTGGTAAGCATATACCGATTTTTGCCAAAAAAAAAAAAAAAAAATCCAACCTACTCTTTCCGATTTCATTGTGAGATCAGGCTGATCTGAGAGGGAAAAACGGAACCTCCTAATTGCATTTGTCATTGATTATGTGAACGTGAATGCTTCCTGGTTTCAACACAGGATGACAACCCGGGTCTGTTATGCTGCTGGTGCAACATGCTATACAGTAAGTCGTGCCACAGGAAAAGGCAAAATAATGCAAAAGAACTTATGCAAAAATGTCTGATGGGAGATGCCGCTTGTCAGTAACTCGGCGAAATGGGGTCAATGTCAGGGTACCAGAACATTCAGTAGCAACATGTTTACTTTCTGTTGTATTCCACTAAAAAGATAACAGCACACAGGTTTGGAACAACATGAGGGTGAGTAAAAATGTCAGAATTTTCATTTTGTGTGAACTATTTCTTGAGCATCAATAAAGTGTTGTTAGTTTTATCTGTGACATGTTTATAACCTATGAATCTCAAGCACACATTCATTGCTTAGAGATTTCTAAAGTGCCAGTCCCTCTTTCTTCTAGTACAAACCAGTTGGCAATTCATAGATTCAGGACAGTTTAGATTTGAGGACACATCTGAAATATACCTGCCTCTAAGCTGCTTTAGTCGACTCACTGTAAAGATAAGATCAGATTTTCTTCTTCGGTACAACTTTCACTCATCACTCACTCTTTCCTTAACACATTCCCCCTTTCTACATCTTTCATTTTTGTAGCTGTTGGCCGACCACCTGCCTTGCTTGACAGAGATTAATGGTCCCAGATGAATGTGCTGTGCTCTTCTTTGTAGAATTTAACACAACGTAGCCACAGTGGCTGCAATTAACAGCAGATTAATGTCCTCCTTATCAATGAGTTTACTGTGTGTGTACACTGGCGCTGTGTGAGCTGGGCTGTCTCTGTCAGCCGCAGGAAGAGCACTGCTAACTACAGGGATTAGTTTAACTGTTAGACAGACACTTATTATGTTGTGAACTCTAGTTATTGTATAAGTGTTTCTGAACACATGCTTGACCTTTCTGAATAAAGTGTCCAATAGTTTAAAGGGTTAGTTCAACAAATGGTACAAATTCTCACAAAAATTTTGAAGAATGCTACCACTGCTATTTTTTTTTCTCCATACAATGAAACCGAATAGTGACTGAGGCATTCTGCCTAACATCTCCTTTCGTGTTCCACAGAAAGTCATACGGGTTTGTGTAAGTAAAGACAGAATTTTCATTTTGGGGTTAACTTGGTGAATTTGTCTCAGGTAAAATATTTCTATTCAGTTCTCAAACCACTGTTACTCAGAGCTCTGAACCACAGTCTTTAGAATCTTAATAACAATATTCCATGTTTCATTTGCATTACAGTACAAATGCCACACAAAGTCATGTAAATAATCCATTGATACAAGTATGCTGTATTGCTGGTTGTTTGTTTGTTTACATATTTATTTGTTTATTCGAACATACAGTAAATCTCATTTATAATCTTCTCATTTCACTGCCATTTTTGTCTTGGTAATGAGGTCCTACTCAAATGCTCTGCCCGTCTCTATAGCAACATAGAGTGACAAACCGTGATGATTCCTTCATTTGGAACGGGTTTAGATCAGCCTGGTAAAGGAGCGGATATGTTAAGTCCCAATATTGCATGCAAAGCCATGAAATGTTCGCTTTCAGCAATTTTGAATTTTGCTGGTATCTTAACTTTCTTTTCATGATCCATTACATTTATGCAACGGCTAGATACAGAAGAAGATGAATATCAGAGATTTGAAAAAAGGGGTATTTTACATGCTCTACAACCTTGTCTTTTGTTGTGAAATGTTCACAGATAAGTGAACAACACAGTTCAAAAGCCCATGGGGAAGAAAGTGCTGTTTGTGAGTTTAAAGGAAGTGAAGAAGAATGAAAAATGATAGGAATAGTTAGAGGAAAAGATACATTGGGATTCAAAATTCCACTAACGAAAATGCTTTTATTTTGCTTTCTTTCATTTAATAAATTTTTTCCATTACAAATTATATTATCAGCATAACAATTTCAGTAAAAAGTAAAAAAATTAAAATAATAATAGCATCAATTTCAGAATTTTTTAGTATTTCATATGTCTCCCTTTTGCTTTAATGACAGCATGCACTGAAGCTGGCATGAAAGTTTGTGAAGATCCCCTGAAGATCTTGTACAAAATCTGACCTTTTGAACAAAATTTGATTAACACAGACAAAATGAAGAATCTTAAATTCTAACTTATTCATTTTATATCATAACATTTTTGTCATTTTTGTTTTCCATATTTTTGTTTAAAAAAAGTTTAAAATACAGATTTTGAATCCCAGATTCCTACTATATGTTTGTTATCGACAATTTATTTATTTTACAATTTTCATTCCTATCAGCGTTGGTGAATTTTTAGATATTTTTCTAATGGTTTAGTTAAGCATGCTGTGTCTGTTCTAAAAGTGTATAATGTTTTTGTGTTTGCTGAGTCTGTGGGAGAAAACAACGTTTTAAAAGATTGGTATAGATAAAGGGTAGGGGACACGAAGGAGGCATATGTTTCCCAGACAACGGCTAGCTCCTGCCAAAACAGGTCTTCTTCCCTTATGGTGACTATAGTGCTTGAAGTCCGCTGATGTCTGTTCATGACAGAAGAGCGTTTCGAAGTTGTTCAAAGTATTGTGTGTGTAAGAATGTGTGTCTGGGTCTGTTCTTGTTTACACAATGAGGCCTGTTTAAACATCTGTGTGCCAAGACTTTCACAGTCTCTCACTACTGTCTAAGGACGCGTATTGTATTTATGTGTGGATATGTACACACACACACTTTTGATGGATGCCACATAAAACACACACAGTCACAGCTCCCAATTTCCCATGTCGGGACTCATACAGTATGAGGTTGTCATTTCTCATAATCTCTGCTTTTTGTTTGTCTAATCAGATTATAACTCACGGACCAAAATCATGCTGTAAATGAAAACATGGGATCCAGAATGGATTAAGGAGATTCTTAAGTGACTTGAATAATGTTTTCATGTTTGCTGTTTTGTGTTGCTCTTTACAAGGTTTGGACGACTGTCTACAGCAGTACATTAAGAACTTTGAGCAGGAGAAGGTGGGTGGGGAACAGCTGTTGAGAATCACCCATCAGGAGCTTGAGGACCTGGGAGTCTCTCGAATTGGCCACCAGGAACTCATTCTGGAGGCAGTGGACTTGCTTTGTGCATTGGTGAGCACATTATAGATACACACACACACACACACACACACACACATGTTGGTGTGGCTATCCTTATGAGAACTCTCCATAGACATAATGATTTTTATACTGTATGAAATATAGATTCTATCCCCTAACCCTAACCCTAAACCTAACCCTCACAAAAAACTTTCTGCATTTTTACATTTTCAAAAAAACATTGTTTAGTAAGTATTTTAAGCAATTTGAATTATGGGAACACTAGAAATGTCCTCATAAATCACATTTATAGCATAATACCCTTGTAATTACCAGTTTGTAACCTAAACATTTCCTCGTAAACCACCCAAACCCACCCACCCACACACACACACACACACACACACACACACACAGACAGAGAGAGGTGCATCATGTTCTCACCAAACACAAATTATAACTGCTTAACTGGGCAAGTGAGTTGTACAATAGCTTGTTGGGGAGTACCTTTGCTTAATTTCAGACATTTATGGCAGATATTTTTTATAACTGATAATAATTTAAATGATATATTAACAATTAAAATGGACACATGGCTGCATGGCAAGCTTTTTGCTCTTTGTAATTTTCTCAGGTAACCTAAAAATGTGCTTCCAAATTAACTGGCTTAACTCAAGTCAAAATTGTTATTTAATCAGTAAATCAACCTAACAAAATAGGTCATACCAATGAAAGGCACTTTTATGGGTTAAATCAAGTAAAAATAGATCCTTGAGGTAGCAATTGCAGGTTACCACGTTTAGTGTATGTTCAAATGATCATGTCTTTGATTCCATCCATTCTCTTGTTCATTGCATCTTACATCCACCTGCCACTCCTATTACAGATGTCTTTCTAAATCAGCCAGGACCTCGTTTCCCAGTAACTAATAATCTTAGCGGTTAAGAGCATTTTCTACAAGCAATTCTATGAACGTTCATTATTTTTTACGTGCGTTCCCAAAACTGCACTTAACATGAACGAGCGAGGACGCGCTTTACGTGCTACTTAAGAGAGTCGCTGTCCATGCAACAGTGCTGAAATGTGAATGTATAGTGCTGCTCTTCATTGTAACTTTATTATATTTGTGCGTAACTTTACAATCATTTGTAATTTACCTCGCTAATATTTGTTTAAAAACATTTTCTTAAATGTTCGACCTAATTAACTACATATTTACATATTGTTTTACAATAATTTTGTGCAATCTATTTCTTTTACACAATCTGCTTCCATAATCAGGTGTGCATGTTTAATATTTCGTTTTCACAAATTTATCTCGATATGAAAGCTTCCAGGATAAGTGAAGACAGCAGAGGCCCCGTGTATGATCCTGCTAATTACAAGCATTCATTGAATATTACGAGGTTCACCGTGTTATCACGCAGCGCAAAATAAGGAGACGTTTAGAAGATGCGCTTTAGGGACATTCACCAATATTGCAGAGGTCTGCACTTTACTCCCAAAATTGATAACGGTACAGCAATGCTGCATGTGTGGTGTGACACAACTTGTAGTGCTGGCGAAAGCGCCTTTGAGTGTCAAATAGGAAGAGGAGACAAGGATGATAAGCCAATATATACTGACGATTTTCATGCAGTTATTGACTTTTTTCTTCTCTCTCTGATTTTAATTTAAACAGTTGTCTGCATCAATCATGCCACCTCTTTGCTGCTACCAACTTGTCCAACGAGTCCACACAAATAACGTAATTCTTTTACTAATTAATCTATTCATCCATTTATATAGACTATCTATTTTATGCATTTCGTTATTATTATTATTATTATTATTATTATTATTATTATTAGACTTGTCTGTTAAAATAAAAAATAAATAAAACATAGGTATCCTGATATTAAAGTTTTAGCATAAAGTGTAGATATTTAAAGTGTAGGTATTAAAATTGTATCAGGTGTAATTTCGTGTTTGTCCTGCAGGTGTCTGCATAAGTCTATGTGCTTACGGTGCTCTTAGCGCTGTACGAGTACTCCAGAGCACTCGTTAATCTATGAGCGTTTTCAAGTACTATTTAAGTTACGATGCTTTTGGGAAATGGGCCGCAAAACTAAGATGAATTGTAAGATAGATTCTACAATCTACTTAGGCTTACAGTGCTTTTAGGAAATGAGGCCCAGGCCATTTTAATGGGTCATTTTTGCCCAATTTTCGATTTTGAATGTTATTTTGTCAAATAAGTGGGGGGTTTTTTTTTCACTTCTTGAGTGTCAAATACTGTAAGTGAAATTGATTTCAGCAGTTTTGTGTACTTCTCATTTGTCATAATTAAATTGTGTTATGAAGATATTGGCATTATACTGGCCATTGTTCCAGTCTCCTCTCTAGATTTTGGCATTAAAAACCTGTGTCGGTCAATCACTAGAAATTACCTTTCAAATTACCTAACTTGTTTTTCCCATGCTGCCTGTATGTTTGTTGTAATTGCATCCTGTGCAATTAATTTTAGCCGAAAACAAACATTTCAAATCCTTGAAAATCCCATGGATTATCCCTCAGTTTCCCCACTGTCATCCTGCACACAGTTTCCAGGCTGTTCTAAAGGGGGACAGAGAAATAAGGACGATGATGCAGAAGGAGGCAAAGAGAGGTGGAGTGACAGTGTAAGAATGTGTGGGTAGAAAACTGGCAGCAGTCGGGTGAGAGAAGGATAGCAAATTAAAACAGGAGAGAAAGGCGCCGAGGGAGTGCAAGGAAAAGTGTGAGGGAATGAACAAAGTAGCTGTGAGAGGATGACAGAGGGGCAGGAAAAGGAGGGTGAATGGGGGATTGTACAGTACATTAGCCAGTGCGCTTGCAAACCTGCCCCCCTTATTCATCTTCTTTGTTCCCACAGTTTGTTATGTCATGTGCTTAAGCCCAGCTAGGGCCTGAAAGCCTCTTACACAATGCTTCTCTGGGTTTGTCCAACATGGAATCCTGCTGCATTAAATATGATTACTCATCTTTCCCTCATGCTGTTCCTCTTGTATGACAGACCCCCTCTGGCTTTTTATGTGCAGCAAGGCATTCTGGGAGAGCCGTGCTGTGGTATGACTGCTCTGGGGAATGGGGTAGAGGGGAGATAGGGGGATAATCTGATGGATGCCTTTACTGAATTTATGCATGTTTCTGACACTAGCTTTGGTAATCAGTGCAGGCAGGAAACCCCATGTTCTTTTTCTCTCTCTCTCTCTCTAACCAGTCAATACCAGCCCTGAGCTGTGCATACTGTAAGTGGTCTTAGTTGTGGTGGTTACCCATGTGCCATTTTCACCCAGTTTGACATACCAAGAAAGTCAATATTACATATTTTGCTTTATTTATTTTTATTTTACTGTCAAAACCTAGTGAGCTACCTACTGCCTAGTGAGGCACCTGCCTTCTTAGGCAGCATCCTAACCATTATAGAACCTTTTGAGTGACAAATAGAGTGCAACAGTGCTATTTATCCAGAAACCATGGATAAATAGCAATGTTCGCATGGCACTTAATGTGCGGACCTCCGCTTTTAATTCCGGGAACGCGGAGGAGCATAAACAAGCCAGTTATGCCCTCCGAAAACAGGAATCAGAACAGCAAAACGTCAGTACAGGAGCAAGATTGAAGGATAGTTTAACACCACCAACTCTAGAAGCATGTGGCAGGGAATTAACATCATCACGGACTTTAAAGGGAATAAAAACTCCGCCATGAACACTGCTGCCTCTCTCCCGGATGAGCTAAATACTTTTTATGCTCATTTTGAGGGAAATAACACCGCCCTCGCGGAGAGAGCTCTCGCGGCCGAAGCTACAGAGGTTAGTTCACTCTCCGTCTCTGTAGTGGATGTAACCCGATCCTTCCGACGGGTGAATATCCGCAAAGCCGCGGGCCCAGACGGCATTCCGGGCCGCATCATCAGAGCGGGCGCGAACCAGCTGGCTGGTGTTTTTACGGACATTTTCAACCTTTCCCTCTCTTTGTCTGTAGTCCCCACATGCTTTAAAACATCCACCATTGTGCCTGTTCCAAAGCAATCAAAAATAATTTGCTTAAATGACTGGCGTCCTATTGCTCTGACCCCCATCATCAGCAAATGCTTTGAGAGACTAATCAGAGATTAAATCTGCTCTGGGCTGCCTCTCTCTCTCTAGACCCATTGCAGTTTGCTTACCACAACAACCGCTCCACTGATGATGCCAATGCATCTACAATACACACTGCTCTCTCCCACCAAAAGAACACTTATGTGAGAATGCTGTTTGTAGACTACAGCTCAGCATTCAACACCCTAGTGCCCTCCAAGCTAGATGAGAAACTCCGGGCTCTGGGCTTAAACAGCTCGCTGCGCAGCTGGATCCTGGACTTCCTGTCAAGCAGACACCAGGTGGTTAGAATAGGCAGCAACATCTCCTCATCACTGACCCTCAACACTGGAGCCCCACAGGGCCATGTTCTCAGCCCACTCTTGTATTCCTTGTACACATGACTGTGTGGCAACACATAGCTCCAATGCCATCATTAAGTTTGCTGATGACACGACGGTGGTAGGTCTGATCACTGACAATGATGAAACAGCCTACAGAGAGGAGGTGCACACTCTGACACACTGGTGTCAGGAGCACAACCTCTCCCTCAGTGTCAGTAAGACAAAGGAGCTTGTGGTGGACTTCAGGAGAAGAGCTAGAGAATACAGTCCCATCACCATCAATGGAGCACCAATGGAGAGAGTCAGCAGCTTCAAGTTCCTGGGTGTCCACATCACTGAAGAACTCACATGGTCCATCCACACTGAAGTCGTTGTGAAGAAGGCTCATCAGCGCCTCTTCTTCCTGAGATGGCTGAGGAAGTTTGGAATGAACCGCCATATCCTCACACGGTTCTACACCTGCACTGTAGAGAGCATCCTGACTGGCTGCATCTCCGCCTGGTACGGCAATAGCACCGCCCACAACCGCAAAGCACTGCATAGGGTGCTGCGAACTGCCAGACACATCATTGGAGGTGAGCTTCCCTCCCTCCAGGAAATATATACCAGGCGGTGTGTGAAAAAAGCTCGGAGGATCATCAGAGACTCCAGCCACCCGAGCCATGGGCTGCTCTCACTGCTACCATCAGGCAGGCGGTATCGCAGCATCAGGACCCGCACCAGCCGACTTCATGACAGCTTCTTCCCCCAAGCAATCAGACTTTTGAACTCTTGATCTCCCACGATCAATATACATCAGCACTGCACTTTATTATTATTATTATTATTACTACTCTTACTCTTATATCTCACACCGGACTGTCATAAATTATATTATTATTATATATATTCTCTCTTACAACTATATATACTACTATATATACTTTTTTATATATTTTTTATTTTTATTGAATAATGTATATCTATATTGTGCGTATTGTATACTGTACAGTGTATGTTATTATTTGTATATTGTTGTGTGTAATTATGTGTAAATCAGACGTTTAAATTGTGCTGTGTTAATTTGATGTTATTGTAAACTGGTATATGTCTCACCTGTGTCTCATCACTGTCACAACTGCTGTGTTGATCGGAACTGCACCCAAGAATTTCACACACCATTGCACTTGTGTATATGGCTGTGTGACAATAAAGTGATTTGATTTTTGATTTTCTTTTTTTTTTTTTTTTTTTGAACAGTCTGGTTACGGAAGTAAAAATCCCATTCAATTATTTCCATAGGAGAACTGATTTATAATGATAACATACTGTAAAACCCTTTAAATACAGATCCACCATGAGCTCCAAGGTTGTTAATTGATGGTATATGCTTCTGTTTAAGCCATCAGTCTGTGCTATTTAAACTTTTTTTTTTTAATTTTTAATTTTTATTTTTGAGAATTTTTTATTTTATTTTTTAGAAATAATGTGTACCGTATAGCAGAATTCCTGGTAAAGAACTACACTACCCATGATCCTGAAGAAGAAAGCTCCACCAATCAGAGAATCAAGGCCGACAAAGCACAATAACAAGCTCCGTAGTGACCGCACACTCGCATGTCGTACTGTCAATAATGCAGTGTCGGTCTTCCTACACTCTCAACTAACTATATATTTGCAAATATCTAAATATTTTGCAATAAAATTCAAATATATTGTTTGTATACGTATAGTTAACAACTTTACATCAATAGTTTTAGCCTATGTTTTTTCATCGTTTTTAATTAAATTATGTGGGATTGAACTTCATTCCCTCACGAAAGACGTTAAGTACACAGTCTTGTGCCTTTGTCTTTTTGTCTGATTTTCAAATAATTATTTGCTTCAAATTCAAGTTTCTAATGTTGTGATTCACCTCGAAGCTGGTTGGTTTGGTTCAGAATCCTTTTATGAAGGATTTTATAAAACCCATAATGAAGAAATGAATTTGAAAAATACTTCTAGAACCAAGACAGCTGAAAAAGTGGGTGCTCTATTTGGAATGCTATAAGCAGCTAAACCGCTCAAATCACACTCCACAAAGGGGACTCAACTGAAGCAATTGATTTCAATTTAATGTTAGATTTAATGTTAACATGTTGCTAAGATAACAGTGTGATATTGTAATAAGTGTAAAAATGCATAGCCCACACAAATATTGCGTAAAATAAGAAATTTTTTATTACACTGAACTATTTTTAATCTATGCTTTTCAGTATTGAATGAAATACACATTTATTTATAATTGACATTTCTCTCTCCTTATCCGCCACGTTTTATTTATCTCTTCACTGAGCTCATCGCAATGCATTCTATGCAACTCACTATGTTTTGGAGCAGTTGTGTTTTTATTGAAAGGTGTTTTGCAAGTTTCCCTTTTACTGCGACAGTTTGTTAACATATTTGTGGCATAAAGTCTGTAATGGGTTGTGTGCCTCTGCATGACTCCTTTCTTCTTATCCACTCTTACATCCACCACTCTCTGCCTCTCTATAGGACATTTTTTCCAGTAGACTTGGGGAAACATGACATGTCGCTGACCTTTCCTTTACCTTAAGCACTATCAGGGGTGGAAAGAGTGCTGAAAAATCATACTCAAGTAAAAGTACTGTTACTTCCCAAAACATTTTTTGTGTGAGTAGAGTAAAAGTACCTGTCCTAAAAACTACTCAGGTAAGAGTAAATGAGTAGCTCATTTAAAAGTACTCATGAGCAGTGAGTACTGAGTTGCGAAAGCTATGCCCCATTATAATAAACACTGTATGCTGCAATTTCAAAATGTAGCATAAATATCATAATTTACATTCCCTTTTATGGCTGTTTACCAAAAATAATAAAAATATAGGTATTTTATTGGTATTTTTGACTGCCAACTTTTCAAATACATCACTTATCTATGATAAACACTACAAGAATCTGATTCTCCCCCCAAAAAATAAAAGGGCAACATGATTACAGAAATAAAAAGATGAAAAAGTTATTTTCAATACACTGATCACCATTTTAAATCATAATGTATGAAACAATTACATTAAAATCAATTTGTGTGTAGGGTCTAAAATGCCCTTAATACCGACAAAGTGAGTTATTGTTGCGCATAAAACATGTTCAGAACAATGTAAGGAATGCAAAAAATGCTAAAAGAGCAAGGTCACTTGGCGTGTCATGTCCCGCACAATAGAGGAGGTAGAACAGGGGTGGGAAAAGTTGTTTGGTACAGGGGCCACATCGGGCTTTAAAGGAATATTTCACCCAAAAATGAAAATTCTCTCATCATTTACTCACCCTCATGCCATCCTGAATGTGTATGACTTTCTCTTATCTGCTGAACACAAACAAAGTTTTTTAGAAAAATATCTCAGCTCTTTTGGTCCATACAATGCAAGTGAATGGGTACCAAAATGTTGAAGCTCCAAAAAGCACATAAAGGCATCATAAAAGTAATCCATGTGACCCCATAAATTCTTCTCTCTGCCCAGTAGGTAGCGATATGCATGAAGAATGTGAATCACCAAAAACACAAAAAGAAGAATGTGAAATTGAAAGTTAAAATTGAGATTGACTGAGCAGGGAGGAGAATTTATAGTAAAAATTGACTTAAATATTGATCACCCACACCTGTCATATCACTTCTGAAGTCAGGTATTTAACCACTGGAGTCATATGGATTACTTTTATGATGCCTCTATTTGCTTTTTGGTGCATCAAAATTTTGGCACCCATTCACTTGCATTGTGAGGACCTACAGAGCTGAAATATTCTTCTAAAAATCTTAATTTGTGTTCTGATGAAGAAAGAAAGTCATACACATCTGGGATGGCATGAGGGTGAGTAAATGATGAGAGAATTTTCAATTTTTGGTGAACTATCCGGGGGGCCACATTGTACTCCTTTTGAGATACAATGTTCCGCATTGATTTAGATCTTGTATCTTTTAAGCCCAGAAATTGTTCACAATAATGTATAATGCACAATTTTCTGAAGTGTATTTGTGACTGGTGGGACTATTCCGCCTGCAGTATTGCTCTACATAGTTAGATACTTTTTTATCAGGCATTAGAAAAAATTTGACAAAGGCTAAGCATAATTATAAATTATTTTATCATTTCTACTTTCCTGGTAATTTATTATACAAATGAACAAACTCTCTACATCAGGGGTCGGTATTATTAAAAAACTAACAATATTATTAAAAATGTCTTTGTTTTATTTATGAAATAAATACTTTTAAAGCTACTCAATTTATTCAGCCAAAAGTAGTGAGTGGTTTTCTCATTTTTTGTTATTTGATTAATAGCCTTTTTATGGAACACACATGCATGTAAAGCGCAGCGCACAAACATAATGCCCGTTTCACATTGTAAGCTTGAGCGAGACGTGAGCATAGCGTCAGCTTAACTACAGCGTAACTGCAGCTGCAGACTCGGCTGGTTTCACACTGGAGCGTTTTTATTGCGTCACATCTGCGGATCTCTACAGAAGTCTTCTCATTTAACAACGGTTACCAGTATATTTTAATATGATTATTCAAGTGTTTTATTGACTATTAATGTTTGTATTTTATTGTATTATCAATTTAAGAGGTGAAACTCGTGATACTGCTGATTCAAGTTCAATATAAGACTTCATTATTTTTACATTATGAATCTCGTCAACGAAATCAATGATGAAAACGTTTGTTGACAAAGTTTTTTATTTTGTCAATGATAACGAAGACAAGACGAAAAAGGCGCATCATGAAAATTATTACATGATTTTATTAAAACATACTGTTGACGAAAATATGACGATAAAAATTATACTGCAGTATATTAACAGTGCAAGATATAAACAGAAGAAGAAACATCTTGAGAATCTGTAAATAGAAGAAGATATTACATATGGATTCATTTAAACCATTAATCCAGTGTGTTGGGCATTTCTCTGCTTGAGCTGCGAGTTGAACGCGCAAACACCGGGAAAATGAAACGCATTAAAACGTTCACTGAAAAGAACGGACTCAAAAGAATTATGCATTCGCAAATTGGGCATTGCTAGTTTTTTTAAACAGCCAACAGAAATATGGGACACTCTTCATGATTGATGAAATATTCTGAGAGTAAATATTTCTCAGGTCAGTTGGAGCACTCATGGTATGCACAGTGCATACGGCCGAACAGCTACAGGCGCCACTGACACGGGTAATGTTCGATTCATAAAAGCATGACAACCCGACCAGACAACATACTGTATCCAATTCCAAGCATTATAGCAGGTAAACAACTTTGCCAAACAGATAACAGATAAACATCCATCCAGACTGCAGCGATGCCATCCTGAACTGTGTGATTGGGACTGACTGAACTAAACAGCGTCCTCATCCAGAACACGTGACAGTTGGTACATCTTTCCTGTGTTTACGGACATGACGTCATGACGCAAAGAGGAACGGCATAAGTCAGCGATTTTGCGCCAAATCCGACAGCTCAAAATACAAATTATTTTTATAGGCTTACCGTAGTGAATCGGGGTAAGATAAGCACATTGTTTTGAACACTGATTGTTTATGTACTTAATACTTGGAAATTTGTTCATTTTTAACCCAAAAAATCATACATAGTGCAGCGTTAATTACAGTTTCGTGAGTATTTGTAATTCGTTACTTTACACCCCTGAGCAGTATACACAGTAAGCATTTATCAACACAATCTTTTGCAATGTATGCTTTTATGAAGTAACAAAATAGGTTTTAAACAACTCCCGTTGTTTGAAAAAAGGCATCTGTCTGACTTGATGCAAGTTCCACATGCATCCACAGGTGCACAAAAAGCACTTTCTAGTTTTCCAGTTTATAGCTACCATTCCATGTAGATATATTACCATGTGATCCCCCTCCTCATGTAAGTTGGATTTCTAAATAAATGAAATCAGTACTTGTGATTATTCTCAATGGCCCACTCCCAATAACCATTTATTGGAGGTTATAAAAGGAAATACTCAATCTAGTAACTTAGAAATCACTTTATTTTCTGTATTGAGGTGCAGCTCTGTTACGCAACAGATAAGTTGTCAGTGTGAAAGCAGGATGTGTGAAACAGGCCTTTCTTTTGCTTTCTTATTCAGAACTATGGACTAGAGACAGAGAACCTAAAGACGCTCACCCATAAGCTGAACGCATCAGCCAAGAACCTGCAGAACTTCATAACGGGTCGGCGGAGGGGAGGTCACTATGATGGCAGAGCCACACGAAAACTTCCTAATGACTTCCTGACCTCTGTAGTGGACCTCATTGCTGCTGCCAAGAGCCTGCTGGCATGGTTGGATAGGTGAGTCCTGCAAAGAGTAACAAACATATATGCATACAGTGCAGACACATTGCAAATCATTGAACAAAGTTGCTGCATATTTAAAGGTTGTGGAGAAGGAACGATATTTCAAAGTTTTGTCATGTTTTACCTCATGATACTTTATTAATAGTCTCACAACTATAATCCAAATTTTTAGTTGTCACAAAGTTTTGTGGAAATAAAAATGAGATTACTTAAAGAGACTACAATACTCAGAGCAAGTGAGAAGGTAATTATATCTATTTGTCCAAAATATAAACTCAGAACAAGCTAAGAATATAAAGCTTGTGTCAAGAGTACAACTTGTATGTGGTTTTGTACTATGATAAACACACTGAATGTAAGGAACTCTATTCCTTAATATACTTTTTAACCTATATGATACGCCTATATGCTCTATGCCAGTGTTTTCCAACCCTTTTTTGCCACAAGTATCCCCACAGCATCATCAGTAAGGCTCAAGTACCCCTTCATCAACACAAAACCAAAGATGTGTACCAAAGGCTAAATATCATTTACTGTATATATAAATATATAATAAAAATTTCATTTATACATAAATATCCAAAAAACAGGCCAAATGATCAGTAAAATGCACAATTAGAACAGACTAATGCTGTTAATTGTACAGGGCAGGGAATCTTCTAACTTGATACATTGGAAAATATTAATTTTACCAATTTTATTTAATCAATAGTTTTTCATCATTTTGGTAGACACTATATTAACATGTAAATCAATAAACATATATTTATATTGTTAGGCCTGCATGTCAATTGTTTCCATGCACAATTTGTACTCTTTAAGCTAATATGTAGAACAAATGCTAAAATGGTACTGTCTTTTTAAGAAAACCTGAAATTCCCTCTGATCTGCATTGGTGGCAGTTCCACATTTTGTTTTGGTTGAACGTATATTAACTCGAGTCGTGCGGCTTCTTTATTACAATTAAATGTTTCTCTTTGTTGTTCTTTATCAAAAACTGACTATAAAAAACAGAAAGAATATTAAGAGACATTATCAGTGACAAATGGATTGTGTGGATCTCATCTTTGAACACATTAGATGGACGAGTCAAACCAAACTGCTTAACTTAAACTTTTAAAAGATCAATCACGATTATTCAAAAATCTATATATTTACCCAGCTCTAATCGCTGTTAATTCATCTATTTTGTTTTACAAGTTCAACACATCAAAATCCAATTCTATTTACATACCCCCTGGAACCTGCTCACACACCCCCTGGGGTGCCTGTTCCCTCGGATGGGAATCACTGCTCTTTGCTATGTCTGCGTCTCCATAAAGAAGCAGAAAGTTCACAATATTTGCGCAAAGCACCAATGTTCAATGAAGATCGCAGTACTTCAGAGTTTTGAATCACAATACATTATACATGAAGAATTACAATATTATAGTATCGTGACACAGATATCAATACAATATTGTGTTGCCAGGTCCCTGCTGGTTTCCACCCCTAATATTTACTACCACACATTTATTTACAATGAAGCACAGGTCAATCAAAGCAGCCTCAGTAATCCCACTCCTTTATGTGTAAGGTCACATGACCTCTCATGTTGAAAAGGCTCCATTGTGTAAAACTCATCAGTAAAGTCACACGAGAGGCCACAGATGACAGGATCATGCTGATTCCCTTATGTAACACCAATGAGCAATCAGCTGACAAACAAAAGATGAGTAAAGAGCTTATGTAAGTCTCTTCTGTTTCCGAGGAGTTGGCCCTGAAAGCGTCCAGCATGCCTACTTAACATTTATCTCTTAAGTGTGTTCCTCCATCTGCTGAAGTTTGTGCTTGGCCACACCTCCTCGTTAGTGCAGTACGCTAAATCTCCTGCCTAACTGCACACAGTCATAATTCCAGCAAGCAATTAATCTTCTGCACTGTATCCATAGATTATTCCTGGCCAGTGGCTGTCCTTCATGGAATCTCCCTAGACAGGATGACAGCAGGAGTGTGGTTGGCCAACATTTGTTAAAGTCTCATTATAAAGTGTAAGATAGGGAGCCTGCAGTAAAGCAAAGGATATATTTGCCCTCAGTTCACTCATTATAATAAACGATGCTTTTATGCCTTCTTGAGTAGAGATTAAAGGATTTCTGTGTAAGAAATATATAATATATATTCTATATATGTATTTATCAGCCTGGTCTCATGAAATTTACATGAGCATTGCAACATTTTTGCAAAACTGAAATTGCGTGCTTCATTACACGTTTGGTTGCAGTTTTCAAGTGAAATGTCCTGCGGGGGGCGCCAAAACTGAGAGAAATGAGGTTGTAATCAGACAAGGTTTTTACGGTGAATTTAAGGTTTTAATGAGGTTTTAGTAAGTAAAACGTACCCCCCCCCAACCTATAACTTTACTCTAAACCTAACCAATAGTGTCCGAAAAAATAAATGAGAGTTTAACAAAACAGACATCCTTAACCAATAGCTAACCCTAACAGACAGTGTTTTAAAATGCAAATTCTAAAAACAAAAATACAAAAAAACACATATTAACTGAATCATCCACATCATATGTGTCGCTTCAATGCCACTTTTACTTTTGTGCATCTTTGGATGGTTGTCAAGTTAAAGGTCCAACATTCTATGAGGTGAGCTACCAAGCAAGCTAATGACACAGGAATATGTGTGTATATGTAGGTGGGTCTGTAATATAAGTTATAAAATGTACGTTTTTCAAATCATGCATTAAAGTAAAAGTGTTTTGATATCATAACATAGCGGGGGGTGAGTAATAGAGTGAAAAATAAGTTTTTATAAAATTAAAACCAGCAGTTGTACTCATGATTTGTGTGACAATGATTAAACCACACAGTTGTTGTAGCACCTCTAGTGTTCATTTCTACAGGAAACTGCAGAGAAACGTAGAAAGTGGCATGCAGTGGCGAATTCTCAGGGCCAGCAAAGCCTTCTCTGCTGGCCTAACATGTCTAATAAATAAATATTTTTTCATCCTTTCTTTGTCATTCACCTTTTTGCCTATTTATTTTAAATCGCTTTCCACTCCTAATTCATCTAAAAACGAATAGCAAATATGAATAATTTATCCAATCAGAATTTATTTCTTGATGCTTACAAGCGAA
Source organism: Myxocyprinus asiaticus (assembly GCF_019703515.2). Lineage (NCBI taxonomy): Eukaryota > Metazoa > Chordata > Actinopteri > Cypriniformes > Catostomidae > Myxocyprinus > Myxocyprinus asiaticus. The sequence continues at coordinate 17,808,929 of NC_059383.1, read as the reverse complement.
GCGTGACGACTGGTTCGCTGATACAGCGCGTGAGTCTGAGTTCCACCCCGTTAAGCCTTCATAATTTCTACAGAATCTCTCAACAGTGCAGTGAATAGGCAGATTGTCAGATTCATCAGCCAATCCGATTGATTTATTTGTTTTTGCTGGGTGTAGTCTTTAGGATATGTCCCAGTCGAGGCCTTCTAGCTGGCCTTGAGTGACACAATCACGCTTTAAGTGATGTACGTAATTTGAAAGCAAAGAGTGCGAGATGCTGACGAGTCAGCTGTCACTGCCATATCACCATTGAGAAAGAAATCTTTATGGATTTAAAAACCTGAGATGTAAATAGGAAAGGAGGACTGATTTTCACTTCAAGTAAATTGGTACATGCTTTTTGCATTGTTATAGCAACATCAGGAGTTTTCTAAGTGTAAATTATGATGGCCGGAGCATTCAGTGTCAGTTTAAGTTTTGAAAAGTAACCGTGTACCCTGATGAAACAAAATTATTGCAAGCAACATTTGGATCGCAAATATTATTAGATAACTTTTTCCTGGTATTAGACCTTCTTGGTTTTGGCTTTTGTGCATGGACGTGTTTTAAAAATGTCAGTTGCTATTATTATTAGGCTGTGATGTAATGTATGATGTCCATAGGCATAGGGTGTCCTATTCATTCTGAAACATTGTTTTCTTAATGGCATGAATCGCACTGAAGGCCAAACCTTAAAATGCATGGGCCGCCACTGTGGGGCATTCCACGGCATGTACAAATCAGTTTGCAAAAATGTATATAGAGTAACATTCATTCTATGAGACAAGGTTGGTATTTATAAAGTCTGCATAAATACAGTGCTTCAGCATGTTCCAAGAGGCACTTGGAAAGATTTAGATTTAACTTTGTTAAACCTATAAATAGGGCTTGGTTAAAATAGTGATTGTTCGATTAATCGCAACCTTCATTTGAACAATCCCAATACTGACTTTTAAAATCCCATGATCAATCTTGTATTTTAACTTTAGTTAGTTTGGACCCTGTTGATTATTTTTATAATTATTATTTTGTAAAGTACCAAGTTAGAAGATTTCCTGTATAATTTAAAACATTAGCTGGGAGAGAATTTATTTTATACATTATAACTGAAATATACCCAAATGAATCACAATCAAATGAAATTGTATCGAAATTGGAAATGAATAGAAACAGAAAATCTGTATCGATACCCAGCCCTACATATAAAACAGACCTTTTAATTTAAAAATAGTAGGGCTATCAATAGGTTATTCGATTTTAAAATGATTGATAGAATATTTGGTAATAATCTTTAGTAATGTCATGACTTTTTTGTGTTTAACAAATTAACATATATATTTTCTTTTAAAGGCATAAAAACAAAAAACTATTTGTTTAAATTTTGTCAATTTACAATAGTGTACTTTATTCGGAAGTCTTTATTCGATTATGAGAATGAAAATGATAAATGATATCCATCATAATATGAGTTACTTGCCTTGCTACGGGGGCTGTGGGGGTTCATTTGCCAAAAGAGGTTGTTAAAAAACACTGATTTCTTATGAACACATTTATAATAGAGCAGCATGGTACAGTATGCAGCAGCTGAACTAAATTACAGACAATGGATTCTCATGATAATAAAGAGATACAGTGATCTGTGCATGCTGTATGATGGTGCACGTGAGCAGAGCCTCAGTAAATTAGTTCATCCAACCAAAAAATCCACATTTGCATTCAGCTCTGATTATCTCTATCTGCTTTTTTTACTCTCCTTCTCCCTCCCTTTGCACATCCTTCTTGGGTCACCTCCTTCTTTCTCTCATACCTAACCATGAATGCCCCCCTTTTCCTGAATTAGACTCGGTTCACCTGCAGCAGAGGGGTAAGACATAAAAGGTGGTTGTGATTAGAGGTGATCTAATGGTTAATGGCAGGTGTTACTTCTTTATCAGGTCTCCGTTCGCTGCCGTAGCAGACTACTCAATGACCAGGAATAATGTGATACAGCTGTGTCTTGAGTTAACCACAATAGTTCAGCAGGTATGAACTCAAACACTAAAGCTTTTACATACTACACTCAGCTTTTTAATCAAGCAATCTCACACTTGCAGTCGTGCTGTTGTACTGAATGAAAACTGAACTGAATGTCCAGATGTGGGTAGCACTTTATAATGAATTTTATTCATAACATAAGCAAACATTATTGCATTATAAGGGAATATTTAGTAACATACATTTTAGACACAACATAGCCTGTTATTTTGACTATTTTTGCTCTGCAAATGAGAATAGTTCCAAATGAAGCCAAATCAGGATCAACCATTGAGTGTCACCGTGCAACACGCAGACTGACATCATGTCTGAAATGCCGTGATCACAGACAAGCAGCGCGATACAAACAGTGAAACGGTCCAGTGCTTTTATTCTAAATAAATCTCAGCACTCTTGGAACACAATTTAGAGGACTTGTTGGGACTAAATGTTGGATAAATCACATTTCTAACATATTAGATGCAATGTTCCAATGTTCTCTTTGACTTATTCTACATTCTACAGTATGTTGTACCCACACTGATGTCCCTGAAATATTTTTTTCGAGGATGTTCTTGGAAAGCAGGGTAATGTTTCTAGGCCAGAAGGTTCTCTAGAAGGAGGCCATGGATGTTTTTCTCCTTCTCAATTTTTTGTCCTGGATTGAAATAGTGCTGCTCTGGCATGGGCCATCGGGGCTGAGGACAGACTGTCTTGGTGGAAGAATAGTGTTGGAAACCAATGTTTCAGAACATTTGAAACAAAGAATTAGAAAGGCCTGTATAATTAGGTCTTCATGATACTTGCTTTGTTTCAATTTGTGAAAATGCCAAAGCTTGCTAATTTCATACTGCATCTAGGTAAGAATGACAATTTACAACCCAGGCCTTTTAAGTCATAAATACTGAATTTATTTTTTTTTTTTTTGTAGTGCAAGCTCTGGTCATCTATTGTAGTGTATACTCATTGGGTGAGGGTGGTGTGGCCACATTCCTAGAACTTGTGGATTTAAGCAATGGTTAATAATAGTTCTAATAGTTATGTTTAAAGTTAAACTCTCTTAATTAAACAGTACTGTATTTGCTCAAGTTTTATTGACTCTATACTTTGAGTCAGGCTGTGATGTGTAGGTTGTGTAGCATTGAGGGAGATTCCCAATATGTTTCATATTAATCATAGATGTGGCCGGTCAAGCTCCCCAAGCTCTCTCACCCACAGGCTGTAAATCAGACTACAGTTAAGCAGAGTGATGGAGAGAGGAAATGAGCAGATGAAAGGAGGAAGAAGAATAGCATTGCAGCAGGTTAAGTGTGGGAGGATGACTCATCTCCTCCTCAGCTGTTTCAAATAGGTTCAACACTCTGCCAGCAAACAAATCTGCTTTTCACATATCCTACAAGCAAAGCTCATCTTCCCATCTGAGATATGATGAAAACTTGTTTACCCATTAGAGCAGAAAAGATTTAATGTGCTCATATCTTGTATCTGGGCCTACTTTATAATAACTTACATTATTATGTCATTAACAAACATTATATAATGCTTCAGATGATCTTCAGAGCAAATCAGTAGTTCAGGTACTTTCACATTTGAATTTATGTGAATATAAGTGAATCAACGTTTCATTGCATTGGAATGCACATAAGCTTCAAAAGCTAGACAAAAGTTAGTTCTGGTCCTCTAATCTGATTGGAAAAACAGGGTTCCAAGAGTGCTGATATTTAGTATAACAGCATGGTAATGTTGCTCTGCAACACACAACGATTGATCCTTATTTAGGTTCTTTTTTACTTTTCTGTTGGCAGAGCAAGAATAAACAAAACAACTGGCCATATTGTGTCTAAAATGTAATATATTTTATAAATGTAATATATAAGAAAATTAATTTCTTCCTTGCCCAGAGGAAATATTTATTGCTCAGAGGTCGCTTTTCCTTAGCTCAGGAGACTTGGTGGTGTCAGAGCAGGGAATTAAACTTGGGTCTCTGGCGCAAGAGTCTTAATTTCTACCACTGAGCCACAGAAGGGAAATGAACCCAATAGTCAGACGCGCTCTTAAAAGAACTCAGAAGAGTTTAGTAACAAAAATAGAAAAAGAGTTCAAAAGCAATTTCTTACTGACAATCACAAAAAACAGAAAAATCTTTAGTCCAGAAAAGGATCTGAAAGGAAGAAAAATAATCTCCAAAAAACTCAGGAAAAAAGACATCAAAAAACAGCAAAAAATAAACACGGGGAAAGAACAAACCAAAAGGCTTACAAAGTTTAGTACTTGGAACTAGAGAATACTTACGGCAGTAACTGGCTAGGAACATCAGTAACCAAGCAAAGAAACAAAGGAAGTGAACAACTTAATTACACAGTCCAGAACGAGGCACAGTTGAAAACAATAACACATGATAAAATGGCGGGAAACTGAAATGAAATACAATGGAGGGCCTCTAGTGGCCAAAATAAAACATTAAAGCAGAAAACTCTGACAGGACCCCTCCCTCTAGGAACGGCTCCTGACGTTCCCTTCTGGACGACTGGACTTGCGAGCATGAAATTCTTGAATTAATTTGGGGTCCAAGATGTCCTTGGCAGGAACCCAGGAGCGCTCCTCAGGGCCATATCCTTCCCAGTCCACAAGATACTGCGGGGACCCACGTACTCGACGGGCATCCAGTATTCTGTGGACTGTGTAGGCTGGCTGGCCACCAATGATACGAGGAGGGGGAGGTTTACCTATCGCAAGAAAAGGAGAAGACAAAACAGGTTTTAACAGTGAGACATGAAAAGTGGGATTTATCTTCAAAGACCTAGGCAAATATAAACAGTAAGTAACAGGGTTTACTTTCCTGGCAATCCTGAAGGGGCCAATGAACCTCTGGGAAAGTTTATGGGATTCCACCCGCAAGGGAATGTTCTTGGTGGAAAGCCAGACTCTTTGGCCGGGGCGCAGAGTGGGGGCAGGTCTGCGTCTACGATTGGCCTGGTGCTGATACTGCTGAGAGACCTTCAAGAGCTTGAGTCGGGCTTTTTTCCATGTCTGGTGGCAACGTTTAACGAACTGTTGAGCAGAGGGAACTGCAACCTCCACTTCTTGCTCAAGGAATAGAGGAGGGGTGTATCCCAACTGGCACTCGAAAGGGGACATGCCTGTAGTTGAGGAGCGAAGGGTATTGCGAGCGTATTCTGCCCACGTGATGAAGGAAGACAAAGAGGACGGGTTGTTAGCTGCCATACACCTCAGTGTAGTCTCAAGATCCTGGTTAAGCCTCTCCGTTTGCCCATTGGACTCCGGGTGGAACCCAGAAGATAGACTCACTGTAGCCCCCAGAGATTGACAAAATGCCCGCCAGAATCGGGAGGAAAATTGGGGTCCTCGATCAGAGACGATGTCTTGTGGGATGCCAAAGACTCGGAAGACGTGGTTTATAACCAATTTAGCAGTTTCTTTAGCAGTGGGTAGTTTGGGCAGAGGAATAAATCGGGCGGCCTTGGAGAATCTGTCAACTATGACCATGATAGTGGTGTTGCCTCGTGATAGCGGAAGTCCAGTGATAAAATCCATAGAAAGATGAGACCAAGGTCTATGAGGTATGGGGAGAGGATGCAATAGCCCCTGTGGAGAGCGGTGAGGGACCTTATTTTGGTTGCAGGTGGGACATGCGTTTACAAATGTTGTCACATCCTCCTTGATAGTTGGCCACCAAAATCATCTTTGGAGGAACTCAAGAGTGCGAGAGGTACCAGGATGACAAGTGAGACGAGAGGAATGTCCCCACTGGAGGATCTGGGAGCGGACAGCTTTAGGGACAAACAGGCAGTGGGTTGGCCCCCCTCCTGGGTCAGGTTCTCGGGCTTGGGCTTGTTTTACAGTATTTTCCAGATCCCACCTGATAGGAGCTATTATCTTGGAACTGGGGATAATCGATGCAATAGAATCTTCCTGAGGAGTGTTTACATATACTCGGGACAAAGCATCAGGTTTTAGGTTCTTAGAGCCGGGGCGGTAGGATAAGATGAACTGGAAACGGTTGAAGAATAAGGACCAACGTGCCTGGCGGGGGTTGAGTCGCTTTGCCTGCTGAATGTATTCCAGGTTTTTGTGGTCCGTGAATACTTAGAATGGGTGTTTGGCCCCCTCAAGCCAATGCCTCCACTCTTCAAATGCTAGCTTAACTGCCAGTAACTCTCGATCCCCTACATGATAGTTTGTCTCAGTCGGTGTAAGGCGGTGGGAAAGGAATGCACATGGTTGCAACTTGTTGTCCTCCCCTCTTTGGGACAGCACAGCTCCAACCCCTACGTCCGAAGCATCGACCTCCACTATGAAGGGTTTATCTGGGTTAGGGAGAATGAGAATAGGTGCAGAGGTAAAATGGCTTTTGAGTTTGCTGAAGGCCAACTCTGCTTTATGTCCCCAATTAAAGCTGGTTGTGTTCCCCTTGGTGAGGGCAGATAAAGGAGCCGCCACAGTACTGAAGTTCCAGATGAACTTGCGATAAAAATTGGCGAAACCAAGGAAACGCTGTACTTCCTTTACCGACGAGGGGGAGGGCCAATCCACAACTGCTTGAACCTTTTGAGGGTCCATTTGTATCTGGCCAGGCTTGATAATGAACCCCAGGAACTGAACTTTGGTCACATGGAACTCGCATTTCTCAGGTTTAACATAAAGATGGTTATCAAGAAGACATCTGAGAACCTTACTGACGTGTTTTACATGTTCTTGGAGGGAACTCGAGAAGATGAGGATATCGTCCAAGTAGACAAACACAAAGTGGTTGAGCATGTCTCTGAGAACATCATTAATGAGAGCTTGAAATACTGCAGGAGCATTGGTGAGACCGAAGGGCATAACCAAATATTCATAGTGCCCAGTGGGCGTGTTGAAGGCGGTCTTCCATTCATCTCCTTGTCTGATGCGCACGAGATGGTAGGCATTGCGCAAGTCAAGCTTAGTGAAGATGGAGGCTTCTTGCAGAATTTCGAAAGCAGTGGTCATTAATGGCAAGGGATAGCGGTTTCGAACAGTGATCTTATTAAGGCCCCTGTAATCAATATATGGCCGGGGTCCGCCATCCTTCTTCCCAACGAAAAAGAATCCAGCTCCAGCAGGGGAAGTTGATGGTTGGATGATACCTGCCGCAAGGGATTCGTTAATGTATTTGTCCATAGCAGTTAGTTCAGGGGGAGACAAAGAGAATATACGACCTCTGGGGGGGGGCAGGTTCCTGGGAGCAGCTCAATGGCGCAATCATAGGGGCGATGAGGAGGTAAGGAGGTGGCCTTCCTTTTGCTGAACACTGCCTTGAGACAGATCTAGGGTTTCTTGGGACTCGAGAACAAGATCAGGGGAATTCTGGGCCAAGCATGTAGTCTGACAGGTGGGACCCCAACTGAGAACAGCGCCAGTGGACCAGTCAAAGTGTGGGTTATGCTGGAGGAGCCAGGGGTGACCGAGGATAATAGGAAACTCTGGAGTCTGTATAAGGTGAAAGCACATTCTCTCCTGGTGCTGGTAAGTGACGAGACCAAGGAGAGAGGTGAGGTGGGTTATTTTCCCTGGAGCTAACGGTCTTCCATCCAAGGCTGTCGCAGTTAGGGGAGCAGGAAGGGAATTAATAGGAATCTGGAGACATTTGGCAAAGGAAATATCCATGAAATTCCTGGCAGCACCAGAATCAATCAATGCCTGGAGTTGGTGTTTTTGATCTCCCCAAGTGAGTGTGATGGGAAGGAACAGTCCACAGTTGGAAGGTGAAGCTGTGCGTGTAACTCCCGTTACAGTCCTTCCTTGCCTGTACGGGACTGGGCGTTTCCCGAAAGCTCGGGGCATGCAGAGCAAAAATGACCATACACTCCACAATATAGACAACAGCGCTCTCTCATGCGACGGTCTCGTTCTGAGGGGGAAAGCCTTGTCCTTCCCAATTGCATGGGTTCCGAGGACTCGTGAGGAACTGGTAGCATTGGAGCAAGTGCTGGACTGGCAGACAATGTAGAAATAGATGGCCAGTTCAGGCTTCTCTCCCTCAGGTGATTATCCATTTGGATTGCTTGATCCATGAGGGTCTCAAGATCACGAGCAGGTTCTCTGGTAGCCATATCATCCTTGATTGCCTCAGACAGACCATTCAGGAAGCACACCATGAGGGCCTCATCGTTCCAGCCGCTCCCTGCTGCAACTGTCCGGCATATTCAGCCGTGCTGCGATTACCTTGTCGGAGGGTGAGAAGTCTCTTAGAGGCTTGCCAGCCACTGAAGGGGTAGTCAAAGACTCACTTGAACTCCTTTTCAAACACAGAATAACTTGAACAGAAGGGTGCCTGTGCCCTCCAGGCTGCTGTTGCCCATGTGATAACATATGCAATCTTGGCCCAATCTGAGGGGAAGGAAGATGGTTGTAGTTCAAATGTGAGAGAACATTGAGTCAGGAACCCATCACATGCACTGGGATCACCTGAGAAATGTTGTGGTGGAGTTAGGCGAGGTTCAATCAGGGGAGAGAGTACTCAAGAATCCAGAAGGGGTACCAAGGCAGCAGTAGAAGCAGTAGCTGAGGTAGCAGCCGGTCCAGGATCTGACAAACAGAAATCATGAGATCCAACAGCACTTGTGAGTGTTTAGCCATCACAGTCTCCTGCTGGACTAGTGCTGACTCATGGCATTGCTGAGCAATCCAATGCATCAGGCATCTCTGGGTTCATAGTGTAGCTTGGTTATTCTGTCAGAGCCAGGAATCGAACTTGGGTCTCTGGCGCAAGAGTCTTAATTTCTACCACTGAGCCACAGAAGGGAGATGAACCCAATAGTCAGACGTGCTCTTAAAAGAACTCAGAAGAGTTTATTAACAAAAATAGAAAAAGAGTACAAAAGCAATTTCTTACTGACAATCACAAAAAACAGAAAAATGTTTAGTCCAGAAAAGGATCTGAAAGGAGGAAAAATAATCTCCAAAAAACTCAGGAAAAAAGACATCAAAAAACAGCAAAAAATAAACACGGGGAAAGAACAATCCAAAAGGCTTACAAAGTTTAGTACTTGGAACTAGAGAAAACTTACGGCAGTAACTGGCTAGGAACATCAATAACCAAGCAAAGAAACAAAGGAAGTGAACAACTTAAATACACAGTCCACTATGAGGCACAGGTGAAAACAATAACACATGATAAAATGGCGGGAAACTGAAATGAAATACAATGAGGGCCTCTAGTGGCCAAAATAAAACATTAAAGCAGAAAACTCTGACAGGTGGTGGTTCTCAGATAGCTCTCATTTTAGATGTTTCTCCTAAAATTCCTTAGGAGAAATAAAAGCAGACACAAATGAGGCATGAGAAAGTTCTGAGAGAAAATTAGTCAAAACTGAGAATTTGGTGTGAGAAACATGGGAGATCTCTTTTTTGTCTTGTTGTAATCTCTTTCAAGACTCCATTAAATGAAAATTTTATTGCTCAGAGGTTGCTCTTTCTAAGCTCAGGAACATGAAATTTACATTTAGGCATTTGGCAGATGCTTTTATCCAAAGCGACTAACAGTACACTTATAAAAGGGACAATCCCCCGGAGCAACCTGGAGTTTAGGGCTGGGCCATATGGCAAAAATATAAAATTCGATTTTTATCAAACTTGGACAATTCACGATTCAGTTATTATTATTTTTTTTTTACTTTTAAATGTACCCCAACATGAGTCAAATGATATGTTCTTTATTAGAATGCAAGGCAACCTGGTTAGAGAAATCCAAGTTCTTTTCATAACAGGAAACAACGGTGTGCAAGAAAAATGTACAAATGCACCAAATGCACCACAGGGGGAAGTTGTCAACAGAGTGTAAATGTAAAATAAATTAAAATCTAATAAAACCAGATTTTCAGAAATAATAGAATAAGAAAACTGCAAAATAATTCTTAGCCAGTGTAGGTATTCATTTGATCTAAACCAAGTCTATCTAGAAAGTTATCTAGAAATCAATATCTATAAATGATCAAGTTTATCTTGAAAGTACTCATTGTATATCAAACAATTTGTATGTATATTCATAAACCTCTGCAGATAGAGACGCACCCTCTAGCGGGTCACGCTGAGCAGCGCATTAATATGAAATAATTTAGCATTATAACTCAACTCGTAAAGTTTGTCAAAATGATCGCTTGCCAGATGTTGGTGATAGATGCAGTAGATTTGAAACACGTCAGAGAACAAAGCAATAATTAGCGATCTATCTGAATCATCATGGCAAAAGGAGTGGCTGATGTTTGATTCTCCCATATATACTGTAGCCTCTCCATGATTTGAAAAGAAGCGGCCATAACTGTCACGTGACTAATGCTTTTTTATGGGTAAAAAGAAAAGAAAGGAGACATGTGCAACATGTGCATGCCGAGGCCAGTTATGGTCTTAAGCCGGGGTATACCTGCATGATTGACGAAGCTGAGCTGCAATCACACTGTATACAATCATACTGGGAATATTACCGCTGTGTTTTATATCAGTTTCCGTGTTGTTAACCTGTCACGTTCATTTGGAGCGCACCACACATGTGCAGCTGGTCAGATCGGGAGTGGCATTAAGACAAGCACTATGAATTATTTTTCTCTTCCTTACTCGGCTTTTGGTAGGTTTACAACCTATCTAACTTTAGCGTTTGCAATATTTGTTTTTCTATATTTAATATATTTAAATCGATTTCTCAATTTAAACAAATAAAAAATCGTGTCAAAATGCAAATTCAGATTAATTGGAAAAACCACCCAGCCCTACTGGGGTTAAGTGCCTTGCTCAAGGACACAATGGTGGAGGCTGTGGGAATTGAACTGGCAACCTTCTGCTTACAAGTTCTATGCTTTAGCCCACTACGCCACCACCACTCAAATTCAGAGTTTAAGACTATATTAAGAGTGAAATGTTGAGGAAATAGGGCTAGAGTTATGCTTAATTGTTGACATACAGTAAGAGAATAGAGCTATACCATTTATGTGCAACGGGCAGATAATTTGTTCTTGGAAATAAGTCAGAAGTCGTGTAGCAGATGTAGTCTCTTATTACAGGAACAATGATCCTGGAGCTTTTTTTGATGGCTTATGACTTAATTCTTGATAATATGATTGTTAATAAATATGATATGGTAGTAATTAAGAAATGTTTGAGTTCATATTGAGACCTTTGACTTGGTGCACTGTTGTGAAGTTGTTGAGAGCTCTTCTGAAACTTTAGAGGAGACAAATGTGAAAGCACCAGAGTCTTTATCTAAGGAGAAAAATCTGAGCACAGTGTGTGATGTTGTTGAGATCTCTCCTGAAACTTTAGAGACAAATGTGAGAGTGTTAAGAGTGTTTTCCCTGGAGAAAAATGTGAGAAGCAGGAGACTTAAGCAAAAGTTAATCTAACCTCATTTCTGTCTAGGAGAAATATTTGAGATATTAAAGAGATCTCATTTGTGATTTTTCTTACCGCTGGGTGTACAGGTAGAACTGTTGTATAAAACAATATTATTATTCTAATTATTTATTATTAAACAATATATTATTATTATTATTATTATTATTATTATTATTATTATTAATCAGCATGACTGAATCAACAGCACTTTTGCTCATGTGGTTTTGCTTAATTATATAACACAATAATATTTGATCTTCTTATTAATTACATTTGCTATGTGTAATTTTGCAGTAATGGGATTGTTGTTGTGATTAGAGGATTTTGTGATTAGAAAACAATTGTTAGGATATAATATTTTCTTTTCATCTTGTGTTTTAGGATGGCACAGTGTATGAGACCGAAAATAAGATACTGAATGTGGTAAGAGTAACATTTATATTCATACACAACCTCTTGATTCATTTACATGACACTCCTCACTTTATCTAGCTCCTCTGTTTAAAAATAGAAATCTGTATTAAAGTGAGAAAGTGTGTGTGTGTGTGAGAGAGACAGAGCGAGAGGGAGTGAGAGAGAAATAAAGAGCATTTGCTTTTGATTCATGGAGCCTCAGTTCATCTTTCCCATGCTGCAGTGTCAGCCAGGGTACAGCTAGCTTTCTTCTATAATTACCAGCACAGGGTGTAAGAGTGACAGTGAGAGAGAGGGAGAAAGAGAGACACTAAGGGGCCGTTTACACGACAAAGTTTTCAACTAAAAACGGAAAACTTTTTATGCGTTTTGGCTGTTCGTTTACATGACAACGGTGTTTTGGGGCCTGAAAACGCAAACTTTTGAAAACGGGTTTCAAAGTGCACGTTTTTGAAGACGATGCCCTATTGTCTCCGTGTAAACATATAAAAACGCGAATTTGTGAAAACGATGACGTCATGGGCACGCGTATAATGTGTTCAGTCTATAGGCATGCGCGCGAGTACTTCAAAACAACGCGCGAGACATTCAAAATTACAATGGCGGACTACAGGACTGTGTTTGTGCTGCTCAAGATTGAGTTTATTGACGCTTCTCCAGCAAAGTGTAGATTTACTGCATCACTACTAAGACCAGTGATCGCCATCTTCATTGTTTGTATACACCGCTCTGTGGAAGAATGCTTATGTGCCCAGGAGTATAGTGTTTCTTTACAATGTGACATCGCCAACTACTGGCCTGGCATGCATAACACAATGTTTTTAGTTGTTTTCGTGGATCCGTGTGAACAGGGATCGTTTTGTCAATGTTGTCGTCTGTACGCGAAACTTTTCAAAAATGCAAAGGAAAAACGTTTCCGTTTTTAGTACATCGTTGTCGTGTAAACGTACCCTAATATCACCTTCACTAATTAGTCATAAGCACCAGAAAGGCAGATTGAGAGAAAATCGTGATTGGATGGATCAATTCACAGAAGACAGCGGGATCATTGCGAATTATGTTATAAGAGCATCCTGGTCACATGATTACATCATAATATGGCACGTCCTGGCGAGTCTCAGTCTCAGCGCAGATGGTGTTACCGAATCGTCACATCGAACATGCAATGATATGTTTAGCATATTGTAGCCCAGCGGTGGCTACTGCATGGAGACATGCCCCAAACATTTGCTGAACTCTCACTGAGCCTCTCTTAGACCCTATTCATACCTGGTTTTAAAAACTCTTAGACTCAAAGTCCCTTGCAAGGCAAGTCAGTCCAATTGGTGACCATCTTGGGAACACACCCAGGCAGCTACTGTATTTGATACGAGTGGCATAAAAGTACAGCTCCTATTTATGTGAATGGGGAAGGACTGAATTCTCCAAAACGGTTGGTAAAGATTTCTTTCAAGAGACATATATAAAATCAGCAGTTATCTGACAACAATAGTGTCATAATTTCAGCTTCTTTAGCTCAGATCACGTTAAAAAATGCAATTTTTCAAGCTGGTCCAGCTAATGCACATGCACGTTCTTGAGTAGACTGACAGGTGACGTCTGTATTTGTGTCACACATTAAGAGATCAGAGAAGGACCCAAACGCATGAAGCAGTATCAAAAAGGGCTTTAATTTCAATAAAAAAAAGGTACAACCAAAACATCCACGAGGGGGAAAAAACAGAAACAGAATGATAAACTTGAAAACTCAAAAAAACAACGAACCAAAAACCGACCAAAGTCTTCAAGATGTCTCAGGATCACATTGACTGGAGACACACAAACATCTAACAGCAAGCAACAACAACAAATAATTCAACAAAGAACTAAACATGAGGGGAGCTTACGAAGGGAAAGGGTTGATAGGGAGCAGGTGCCACCGATGATAGTTAATTGGAGAACGAGCTGTTGTCTGGGTAGCGGAGCTGGCATTCTCCATGTGGCACCTGCAAGACACAAGATGGAGTGAGAGACTAAACCAACTTTGCTTTGGATTTGGAAATATCTTCTGAATAAATAAATGTGGATTATGTGAAACTCGCACATCTGAAGTTTAATACATTTAATACAGGTACTCTTCTAAAACAACTACAGTATGAACATTGATTTAATCTAAAGAATATTAAAGAACAACAGTGTGCTGTGCTGCTAAAATTCTCTCACTGGGTTTACCATTTTCTCTCTGTCTGTAGTGTAAGGCACTATCAGGGGTGTGTGACCACATAATTTCTCTCTCTTCGGACCCCATGGTGTCCCAGGCTGCCCATCTAGAAGTGGTGCAGCTGGACAACATTAGGTCCACTGATGGACTGGTGGGTATCTGGAACCTGGATTTCTCATCACATCTGTTCTCCAACTCAACGAATTTAAAAATATATATTTTAAAATGACAATCATAGCTTTGTAATACAAACATAGGCACAATTTATATTCCAAATGTAATTTCAAGCATTTAGGCATGTGCCTTTAGATCAAGAGGTCCGTAAGATCATGAGAAATGTACATTCAGTCAGCTATTCTGTATATACACTATATATGTAATTACATGTACATATTACATCTGTCTGTCTGTCTGTCTGTCTGTCTGTCTCTGCCAAATTCGCCCCATCTGTATTTAATCATAAATTCTGGTAGTTCTATTCATATGAGCTTCGGGAAGTAATATTACCAAGTATAAATACTGTATATACGCAATAGGCACATTCAGTATACACTCAATATAGCTTGAATAAAGAGATAGATAAAAATAAATGCTGCACACACTTCCTCTCTTTTTTCCCCTAAATCTCTCCTTTATGTGTCAATGGGGATTTGTGCTCACGTCTGCCTGCAAGCTTCTTTCAGTGTTTTCTCAATGTGTGTCCAATATTTTCAGGCAATGGCTCTAAAGTATCTCTCTCCTTGCCCTAGGGTATGTACATCAAGTCGACCTATGATGGCCTACATGTCATTACGGGCACTACAGAGGGAGTGAGTGGTCATTTTAAATATTTCAATACAATCTGAATACAGTGTCCGGCACACATGGGCAATTCAGCCGGCGGTTCGCCATTGGTAGTACACGTAATCTTAGGAAACGAGTATGTGTTTGTATGGGCACGTGTAATCCAGTGGATAACTCTTTCTGTCTCTTTCCCTCTCAGTCCCTAGCTGACCGCTGTAAGAAAATCCATGCCGGTGATGAGGTCATACAAGTCAATCATCAGACAGTGGTGAGTTTATATCCATTGCACCCACTCATTTTATACACTAGCTGCCAACATTGCTTGCATCATGACTAACTAAGCTTCCTTGACAAGGAATCCTGTATGCTTTGAAATTATGTCTAATACTGTTATGGTGAGGTGAACATGGTCCACATGACTTGTGTAGGTGGGCTGGCAGTTGAAGAACTTGGTGAACTCTTTACGTAGCAATCCTGCAGGTGTGACCCTCACGCTGAAGAAACGACCCCAAAGCACTCTCACATCAGCCCCTGCCTTACTCAAGAATATGAGATGGAAGCCCCTGGCCCTGCAGGTACTGATGGGAGGATTAAGTGGCGTGTGTGAATTGATGATATACCGAGTCCCCCAATCTGTGTATGGTCTTTTTTTAGTAGCATTAAGAGCTCTCTTCTCCACCTCGGGCTTTGACCAACTAGATTGCATGGCAAATCTTTGCTCCTCTCTTTCCCCTCCCACCAACCTCCCTTTTTCTCTTTCATCTTTCTTACCTCTAATCTGGCGCTTATCCTTTTTTCCCAATCTTCTCTCTTTCTCCACGGAAGCCCAGGCACATCAGGAAGCTTTACTTTGGATTGGGTGGAAAATGTGGAATGTCATTTTAGATGCTTAAAAAATAAATTTGAATATATATATATATCACACATACACTGGCAGCCAAAAGTTTGGAATAATGTACAGATTTTGCTCTTATGGAAAGAAATTGGTACTTGTATTCACCAAAGTGGCATTCAACTGAACACAATAACTTGAAAAATTACTATCACAGTTAAAAAAAAATTATCAGAACTTCTTAAACTACTTCAAAGAGTTCTCATCAAAAATATCCTCCATGTGCAGCAATGACAGCTTTGCAGATCCTTAGCATTCTAGCTGTCAGTTTGTCCAGATACTGGACATTTCACCCCACGCTTCCTGTAGCACTTGCCATAGATGTGGCTGTCTTGTCGGGCCCTTCTCACACACCTTACAGTCTAGCTGATCCCACAAAAGCTCAATGGGGTTAAGATCCATAACACTCTTTTCCAATTATCTGTTGTCCAATGTTTGTGTTTCTTTGCCCACTCTAACCTTTTCTTTTTGTTTTTTTGTTTCAAAAGTGTCTTTTTCTTTGCAATTCTTCCCATAAGGCCTGCACCCCTGAGTCTTCTCTTTACTGTTGTAAATGAAACTGGTGTTGAGTGGGTAGAATTCAATGAAGCTGTCAGCTGAGGACATGTGAGGCGTCTATTTCTCAAACTAGAGACTCTGATGTAATCCTCTTGTTTAGTTGTACATTTGGGCTTCCACATCTCTTTCTGTCCTTGTCCTTTGTCTTTGAAGACTGTAGTGTACACCTTTGAATGAAATCTTCAGTTATTTGGCAATTTCAAGCTTTGTATAGCCTTCATTCCTCAAAACAATGATTGACTGACAAGTTTCTAGAGAAAGCAGTTTCATTTTTGCCATTTTTGACCTAATACTGAACTTAAGACATGCCAGTCTATTGCATACTGTGGGAACTCAAAAACAAACACAAAGACAATGTTAAGCTTCATTTAACGAACCAAATAGCTTTCAACTGTGTTTGATATAATAGCAAGTGATTTTCTAGTACCAAATTAGCAATTTAGCATGATTACTCCAGGATAAGGTGTTGGAGTGATGGCTGCTGGAAATGGGGCCTGTCTAGATTTGATCAAAAATGACTTTTTTCAAATAGTGATGGTGCTGTTTTTTTACACCAGTAATGTCCTGACTATACTTTGTGATCAGTTGAATGCCACTTTGGTGAATTAAAATACCAATTTCCTTCTGAAACAGCAAAATCTGTTCATTATTCCAAACTTTTGGCTGCCAGTGTGTGTGTGTGTGTGTGTATGTGTGTATGTGTGTGTGTGTGTGTGTGTGTGTGTGTGTGTGTGTGTGTATATATATATATATATATATATATATATTACACACACACACACAGTTGAAGTCAGAAGTTTATATACACCTTAGCCAAATACATTTAATATGAGTTTTTCACAATTCCTGATATTTAATCATAGAAAACATTCCCTGTCTTAGGTCAGTTAGGATCACTACTTTATTTTAAGAATGTGAAATGTCAGAATAATAGAAGAGAGAATTGATTTATTTCAGCTTTTATTTCTTTCATCACATTCCCAGTGGGTCAGAAGTTTACATACACTTTGTTAGTATTTTGTAGCATTGCCTTTAAATTGTTTAACTTGGGTCAAATTTTTTGGGTAGCCTTCCACAAGCTTCTCACAATAAGTTGCTGGAATTTTGGCCCATTCCTCCAGACAGAACTGGTGTAACAGAGTCAGGTTTGTAGGCCTCCTTGCTCGCACACGCTTTCTCAGTTCTGCCCACAAATGTTCTAGCGGATTGAGGTCAGGGCTTTGTGATGGCCACTCCAATACCTTGACTTTGTTGTCCTTAAGCCATTTTGCCACAACTTTGGAGGTATGCTTGGGGTCATTGTCCATTTGGAAGACCCATTTGCGACCGAGCTTTAACTTCCTGGCTGATGTCTTGAGATGTTGCTTCAATATTTCCACATCATTTTCCTTCCTCATTATGCCATCTATTTTGTGAAGTGCACCAGTCCCTCCTACAGCAAAGCCCTCCCACAACATGATACTGCCACCCCCATGCTTCACGGTTGGGATGTTGTTCTTCGGCTTGCAAGCCTCACCCTTTTTCCTCCAAACATAATGATGGTCATTATGGCCATACACTTCAGTTTTTGTTTAATCAGACCAGAGGACATTTCTCCAGAAAGTAATATCTTTGTCCTCATATGCACTTGCAAACTGTAGTCTGGCTTTTTAATGGCGGTTTTGGAGCAGTGGCTTCTTCCTTGCTTAGCAGCCTTTCAGGTTATGTCGATATAGGACTCGTTTTACTGTGGATATAGATACTTGTCTACCTGTTTCCTCCAGCATCTTCACAAGGTCCTTTGCTGTTGTTCTGAGATTGATTTGCACTTTTCGCATTAAACTATGTTCATCTCTAGGAGACAGAATGCATCTCCTTCCTGAGCGGTATGATGGCTGCGTGGTCCCATGGTGTTTATACTTGTGTACTATTGTTTGTACAGATGAATGTGGTACCTTCAGGCATTTGGAAATTTCTCCCAAGGATGAACCAGACTTGTGGAGGTCCACAATTTTTTTTCTGAAGTCTTGGCTGATTTCACTTGATTTTCCCATGATGTCAAGCAAAGAGGCGCTGAGTTTGAAGGTAGGCCTTCAAATACATCCACAGGTACACCTCCAAATGACTCCAATTAGCCAGTTAGCCTATCAGAAGCTAATTGGCTAATTGCCTAAAGGCTTGACATAATTTTCTGGAATTTTCCAAGCTGCTTAAAGGCACAGTTATCTAAGTGTATGTAAACTTCTGACCCACTGGAATTGTGATATAGTCAATTACAAGTGAAACAATCTGTCTGTAAACAATTGTTGGAAAAATTACTCATGTCGTGCACAAAGTAGATAAACTATAGTTTGCTAATATGAAATCTGTGGAATGGTTAAAAAATGAGGTTTAATGACTTCAACCTAAGTGTATGTAAACTTTTGACTTCAACTGTATGTATGTGTGTATATATATATATATATATATATATATATATATATATATATATATATATACTGTATATATTGCCATTTTTAATTGTATTATAGTATAGCAATGAAAGGAAATGATGGTCAGAAAAGGGCGAACAGGATTTATAAATGTCATGAGCCGGCCTTGAACTCACATGAGCGCCACAGTTCAACATGTCAGAACAAATGCATTCAACACTAGGCGTGTTTAGTGTTGGTATTTATTCACAATCCAGTAAGCATGCATACATTGCAGAGATATCTGGAAAGCATCATATTTTATTTTAACCATCATTTTTGTTTAAAGACATCCGATAAACATTTTAAAGGGAGCAGATTCCCATTCATTTTAAATTTTAAACATTGTTAAAACATCTGCTGAATGTTGTTCGAACATCCGACAATGAACTTTATAGCGATGTATTGTCCCACAAAAGGAGATGTTAGCCTTAATGAAAGTGAACGGTGACTATCTTCCACGCCTTTTGCCAAGGCAAATTTTGAGAATGGCCTATATCGAGGCACAACTGATATTTGTGGGCTAATTGCACCTCTGCTTTTAGCCCATCATCCCCCTCAGCCCAAGTAGCAGTGTGGCCACGCCCTCCAGCACCCTCAGCACCCCATCCAGACGGGACAGCTGCGCTTTACAGGACCTCTTCATCCCCCCTCCCCCAGACGAGCCGTACACACCCAGGTACAGACACACCTAAAAACACAAACAACAATCACCGAAGCAAGAAGATACACCAAGAGTGTCCACAGACACACAATGCATTTACAATTCTACAATAAGCCTCTGAGATTTTGGCCATTACACCCTAGAGTGGACATTGGAGGGATGTTTGTCTGCCATTTGTGCAGCAAACTGTTAGTGTTGTATCTACAGCAGGAACTAAAAACAAAATGTTTTTCATTTTGGTTCATTCTGAGCAAAAACTATATTTTCGTTCTGGTTCAGAAGTTCCGCAGCCTCCTTTCCAAAAGGTTACCAGTTAGAACAAAATAAAAGAATGGTTAATAACGTTCTTTTTAAAATTACAGTACTCTGCGCTAAGGGGCGGGTGAAATACCAGTTGCAGTGTTGCCAGATCTTGCAAGAGATACAAGCAACCTGTTCTGGAAAAAAAAGCCACTTATTTAAGCGAAAGTAAGCAATTAC
The DNA here is from genome assembly GCF_019703515.2 of Myxocyprinus asiaticus. Lineage (NCBI taxonomy): Eukaryota > Metazoa > Chordata > Actinopteri > Cypriniformes > Catostomidae > Myxocyprinus > Myxocyprinus asiaticus. The sequence continues at coordinate 17,789,088 of NC_059383.1, read as the reverse complement.
ATTTTTTCCTGTGTGGTGGATTTATCATCATAGAAATCAAAACAAGCCTCCAGTTAATTAACTAAAGTATAATTTTAATTACAGATCTGTCAAAACCCAGCAGCATCAAATCTGTATTAATCCATCATATCTAACAATAATTCAGTGAAGACTTGGAAACAACTGAGAAGTGTACTTTTTACCTCTAATAATGTTTTCCTTGTACCTGGATTAGCTGTGCATGTAGATGTAATAATTATACATCGTTGTTAAAAAGGTCTTCATTCACAGAATGCAACAACCGGCAATTAGGCAAAGAAATGTGTGATGCAGCGGTTTCTTTCAGGATCAAAGCACGTTTCATTTTTGGGGTCATCATGAAGTGGTGTAGTGGCAAAAAATTACTGTGATAAACCCTTTGGCCTTTAGTTTCATGAAAAAATAATCAGAAAGAAATTAACCGGTTATAACCAATTAACAGCATTTAAAATAAAGTTTTCACTACGGAACAATGGAAAATCACTTTGTTCCTGTTTTCGGTTACGTTCTGCAAAAAATCATTAGTTTTTGGTTTTCGTTTTTGTTCCTTGAACTGTTTTTAGTCCCTGATGAGCAGAGTAAAAATTTAACACCAAGGGCTCTATTTTAAGAGCGCTAGCATTAAGCGCAGCACTATGCCATAAGTCATAAGCGCAAAGTCAGTTGGCATGGCCATGAAGTTTAGGTATATTCGTGCAAGCATGCGCTAAGTCTAGGCGCAAGTAGGTTTGGCAAAATCGCACGTGCAATTTTCAAATGCAAATGGGCTGGATTATGTGCAATTCTGAGGTTCTTCTCCAGTTATTATTCCACCGTCTTTGTCCTATTATACAGTTCATTCCCTTAAGCACCAGCGATATAAACCAAGACAGCACATTCATAAGAATTTGGTAGTGTAAATGGACTGTATGCAATGAATTAGAGGAATAAATTAAGTTCTTTTGTGCATTAACTGCATTGATTGTCGGGCATATGTCTATGACAGTGACACGCTCCTTTTATACGCATGGAAAAATGTGATTCACCTCAGAATTTAGATGTAGGCTCCGTTAAATTACAGAGAATGTAAGTATTATAAATCATTTTCATCTACTGTCACACAAATCATGGCTAGTATTAACAGTGATTTTATCGGCATGCACTTCACTTCCAGACCTACAGGTCGATTTTGATTTTGAAAAATGTAATTAATTTATTGAAATACAAAAAATAAATAAACCAAAAATATTTCTAAATTGAAATTACACTTTAAAAAAAAGAAAAAAAGAAAGAAAATCTGTGGTCAAAAAATCCTAGCCTACCAATTCCAAACATTTTACTCTTCCCAACTTCTTCCACCGGCCCATTTTGCAGTGACTTAAAAATCACTCTGACAAAAAATACCTGGTAAAATACCTTTAGGCTTACAAATTAGACCATAAATACAATTGTAAATTCAAATAATAATAATAATTGAAAAATAAACTATGACATATAGATAGTTTAACACAAATCTCATAAATTTTTGTTTCATATAAGACAGCTACAACTCTGATCGTCAGGGACTTAATTTGATGTTCCACTAGATTTACAGAGTTTGGACATGAACTTTATTACCACCTGCTGGTGGAATCTACAAACTGCAAATGCTGGAACTGAGTTTAAACTGGTTTTCAAACATCTTAGCGCAATGACCTATTTCTCAGGAAAATAGCAAATTGCGCTTTGGGCCACTTCATTAAAATACAGTACATCCACCCACAATAGCGCAAACAATCACGCCCACTTGCACTTTGTACAGGCACAAAAATTGTGATTAGAATAATGCTCTCAAAAAAATTGGATAAGACGTTGCGCATGGTCATAGCGGGTAGCGCTGTGCTTTGCACGCTCATGAAAAATTTATCCCCAAGTGCCAAATGCAAAAACAGAAATGGCTTTGGAGAGTAAATAAAATCCGTGTCCAATAAATGTATTAGGAACTGCAACATACTGTAATACATACATATATAAATCGCAAAATAAGAACAATGCATTTACTATTTTTTCAATTCTCGCCAACCACTTTCTCAAATAAATAGTGTATCAGTGTTAAATCACTTTAGGATACAATATAAGTGCCAAAAGATGTAGGTTTACAGAAATGCATAGTCATGTGAAATAACATTTCATTCAGTAAACAATTTATATGGTTTATTACTCTTACTTGCTCATGTAATAGCATGTTCATTGATCCCCATCATAATACTAGAGATTACTTTCTTAATACTACATTGTAATGCAATTCATCTTTAAGACAGTCTTTAGAAGAAAGACTGATGAAGTCTTTATTTCTCCAGAATAGATTTATAGGTCCGTTTATAGGTTGTAGAAGGAGGTAATAAAAGATTGCTTTTACCATTGCAGAGAGGACATGGGGAATTTGACCGGCAACGGCCAGCATGCCGCCAAGGGTTCTGAGTCACCCAACTCTTTCCTGGATCAGGAGTGCCAGAGGCGTTTCCCTCAGCTGGATGAGGATGCGGTCCTGTACTGTTATGAGTATGATCAGAATCAAGGCCCCCCACCTGTACGCAGGGACAGCACTCCCACATATGGTACATGCTTTTAAGTACTTCTTACATACCTTACATGATGATGTTTGGACTTTACAGGCAGACTTCAGTGTAAAGAGAGGTCTAGCAGGTTGATCAGGGATCTGTCAGTCTGAAGGAGTTTTATGTCTGCAGCACAGCACTGAGAATGTGTTTAGGTATGGAGCACATTATAATCTGATTTGTAGAATTTACTTAAAAGGTGTAGAGACAAAGGCTGTGTTTCACTTCACTTTTAACATCCACTGGCTAACTCCCCTAAGTACTTCCCTTCGGGGTAATCCCCGCCGCCATTTTGGAAGTCTGTTCCGCTTCGTTAAGTGAGCGAGGGAAATTCTGTTGACAGACCCTCGACCCCTCGATTTTGACCGAGGGAGCGAGCCTACACACATGTACGCTTCAGGCAGCTCCATATCCCACGACGTGAAAGCAGATTGCGCTTCATAAACCCCACCCCCACACAGCTCTAATGTACGTATAATGAAAGTGAAGTTAGGTCAATTAAGCAGTTTAGAAAAGTTATATTGAGATTTAATCAGGGCTCGAGTTGAGGGGGATGTGAGGGGATGCCTTGTAGCAAGAAATACCAAAAACCATATCCGTTGTAAAACCACCATCCCCTCTTACCATCCCCTTCAGATCAGCTGTGTCATGTATTACTTAGAACTAATCATGCAAGTAAAATATTTAATTCTCTACATTTGATGAATAACAGATTTTAAATAGAATTAGATTTCGACATGTGTGGGGTTGCCAGATTTCAAGTGGTGAAATACCCCAATCAGATCTTTACACATATTCTGCCAGTCTTGCGCTTTATTTATGCAATCTTGCAGCCTTGAGCACGCAAGCTCTCTCTCCACTGCGAAAAGGCGCCGGTTATGAAAACAGCGGCAAACAGGTATGTCAGAGTTTAGCGATGGATTGACTTGTCCTTCCTAGTGTTCACATGAAACTTTTTCAAAAGTTTTGCAGACTTTCAAAAATGGCCAAGAGAACAGTTCAAGGAAATCCTTTGTCTTTCTTTAAAAAAAGAGAACAGAAGGTAAGATATTGCTAAAGTGTACAGTTACAACATGAACATTTTTCAGGGTTTCATTCATAAGACGCTTTTGTGTAGAACAACAACTTTTTTATACCACTGTTTAAGCATCCTTCATAGAAACAGCCCAAACTTACTTTGGTTATTGGAGTAGAAAAAATGTGTGTGACAGTGAGCGAACAATCTAGAGAAAAACCTTTTTCACGATTTGCATGGGTTCTTTTCACAGAATTCATCAAAACACAATAACAGAGGTAACAGTTGCATATTATGACCACTAAGGGTCAATGAAGTGATGCTAATTTTTTTATTTTATTTTGTCCAGAACTATTAAATTATTAAAAAATAAAAATGCAATTCACACAAAACATTTGCTTGAAAACATCTTACACCATGAATACACTTGAATATTTTCTGATCATACCAAGGTCTGTTCGAATACTTGATTCTGATTGGCTGGAATGTGTGCGGTTCAAACCGTTGAACATACAGGTAGTTTTGGTCAGTTTTAATCACCGATATTAATGCGCTGTTTGTAACCATAGCAACATAACATTACAGAGCAAGCAGAGTGAGCAATAGCTATTAAAAACATTTCCTAACCACTTTCAGCAGTTTAGCTAATATAATGGAATTCAGTTTGTTTTGCACAGAGGGAGAGAGAAGGATATCAGGACCTATTAAATGCGTCGCTTTCTGGCAAGGCGATGCAAGACTATTTAAACTGTAATGTGTTGTGTATGATGTGCTGCTGTGCTGAAGTGCCACCTATAGCCACTAGAGGCCCCCCGCACTCACATCTCTAACTCAAACGCTGAAGGAGAAGCACTGTTTGTTTACAAAATGCAGGGAGCATTTTGCGATGAAGCGCAAATGTGCAAGGACAAACTGCGAATTCATTCTTTTCTGATTAACACTTTTTATTGATTCAGACACATGAAACAGAAAAGCAAACATATATACACCGAATCAACTTTTAACCCCCATTATTCCCTTTCACCCTCCCAATCCCCAACCCCACCCTGACCCTCAACAAATATCCCTGTGGTCCAACTTGATAATGCACACACAAAATTAAAAAAAAAAAAAAGATATAATTTTTTTTAAATAAAAATCACACACATTTAAAACGCATCTCTCTCCACTTGCCCTCCCCGAGAGCCTTCCAAAAATGCCAGATAGGTGCCCCATTTTTTATTAAATAACTCCAAGTTTCCCTGCCTTCTATATGACATTTCTTTGAATGCCGCCACCATGACCATCTCTATTCACCATTCCTGAAATGAGGGTGCTCGAGCCGACTTCCATCACCTAAGGATGACCTGCCTGCCGATCATAACACTGGCTAGGACCCAATTTTTTATGTATTTATCCCCTATATTAATGACCGCCCCATCGCCTAAAATGCAGAGTCTGAGGCTAAATGAAATTTGAGTGTCCAAAACGTCACACATAAAACTCTGAACACTTAACCAATAATCTTGGATCTTAACACACCACCAAAAAACATGGCTTGTGTCCCCATCTTCTGATTGACATCGCCAGCAGGTGGGTGCGAATTCATTCGTAATTGAGTCGATCATGCAGCCGTGATGGATACCATACCGATATCTCAGCAGTCTAAATCTGCAGGTTCCAGAGTGTTTTTAATGGTTTTCCCCTTATCATACAGTAAGTGCTACTTTTACTGTCACTGCCATGTTTGTAACTTCGTTAAATAATGCATTTCCTCTGGAGTGTCAACCCCTCTACATTCTGTGGATTATTATTTCAGGATTGTGCATTTAAATTCACAGTTTTGTCCAAGTGTGTGATCACACTACTTTTTCTCTGTGTCTGATTTAGAACAGGCAGAGCTGCAGATCTAACGGCCCTTAGATAACATTAACCATTATTTTTTTATTCTTCCAGTTATAATTTTTGCTGCAAAAAAATCTATGACAGCTGTAACTAATCAGTGCTGGCAGATGACCATGGTATAAGTGGGATAATTCATGGCTAGGTGTGCATTAAACGATTTTAAATGCACGACATGGAGGCGAAGAACAACCCGACGCGAAGCGTCTGGGGCTTAAAGTAAAATATGTCATGTGGTGTCCAGAGACAGTAAAAAAAATAAACAATAAATAAATAAAAATCATTTAAAGCTGAAATTCTAGAAAAAATAAATGTTGGCATGACTAGTGCAGAATAATATTTTATTGTTTTTTTCTTTTTTTTAAAATAAACAGTGAAACATTTGTGTTTTAAAATATGATTAATATTTAAAAACACTTTTGTCCACCAAATCAAAGTCATGTGGAGCAACCATAGGTAGCTATTTTCTTTTTTATGTTGACAAAACCCATAAAACAGAGTGGGCACCTTTAGACCCTCAAGACTGAGCATGAAGTTTAAAAAAAAAAATCTAATATTTATTTTGACATTTTTATGAAAAGGGCACATTTTTTTCAGGTCATGTGGTGTAACCCTGAGAAAACTTATTGACATTTTTGTCTCAAAAATGCATTATATTTATATTTTTAAAAAAATAAATACCTTGAAAAATGTGTTTGAAAACATTTTTGAAATTAACAATTAAGTTGTTTATACTCTTATGTATTTAAGGTGCAAGGAAAGTATTATAATACTTTTTACTTGATGGTTACACCCAGCCACGGCCTTTGCATATTAAGTCTAGGTCTTCAGTGTGATTTATGCCATTAAGAAAACACAGATTCACAATGAATAAGACACCGTATGCCTATCATACATTACGTGGCAGTCAAATAATAATACCAACTGACATTTTTAAAACCCGTCCACGCACGAAAGCCAGAACCAAGGAGGTCTAATACCAAGAAAAAGCTCTCTAATAATATTTGCGATTTAAATTTTGCTTGCAATAAAATTTGTTTCGTCAGGGTACATGGTTACTTTTCAAAACAGCCTAATTTACACTTAGAAAACTCCTGATGTTGCTATAACAATGCAAAAAGCACTTACCAATTAGTTTGAAGTGAAAATCAGTCCTCCTTTCCTGATTAATTAATCAGTCGCACAATCATGCAGAACATCTCAGGTTTTTAAATCCATGAGGATCTCTTTCTCAACTGCAATACCAGCAGTGATGACAGCCGACTCATCAGCTAGATCTTGCGCTCTTCGCTTTCAAATTATGTACATCACTTAAAGCGTGATTGCATCACTCAAGGCCAGCTAGAAGGCCTGGACTGGGCTCTGCTTCGGGCATGCGATTTCTGAAACAGTTGTCACACTTTGCTTGTAAGCATCGAGGAATAAATTCTGATTGGATACATTTTTTGGTTTTTTTTGCTATTTGTTTGTAGATGAATTAGGAGTGGAAAGCGATTGAAAATACATAGGCAAAAAGGTCAATGAGAATGAAAGATGAAATGATGAAATGAGGATGAAAATTATTTATTTATTAGGCATGTTACGCCAGCAGAGAAGGCTTTGCTGGCCCTGAGAAATCACCACTGGTTACACCACATAATAAGTTTAACAATTTTTTGTAGAAAATGCTAAAAAGGATTTTTAAGAAATTCATGAAATCAAATTGGACACAAAAGATTACATTTCTAAGAACTTGAGACATGTGTTTTAAAGTAGAGTTTTAAAATATTTCTAACACCTCGGACAACCTTATTTGTCAGTGGCCCATTAAGCATTAAACACTGCTGTAATATGTAATTCGATTTTTATTAGATATCTCTGTTTGTGTACTAGGACGGCTAAGGCCTATTTCCATGCCTGTGGAGTATAATTGGGTTGGAGACTATGAAGACCCAGCCAAGCTGAAAAAAGAGCTCAGGAGAGGTGCGTGCTTGTGTGTGGGTGAGAGAGAGGGGGCTGTTGTTTTTATCTCTCTTCCGTAGGTTATTTGGAACCTATGATTTCATACATTTTGCCTTGACCTCTTAATTGGCATATTTTATATATCATATCTTTGGCCACTGCTCTCAATTGGTCCCCCATATCCCCTATTATATTTACCTAATTTTGTGCTTAAATCTGTCTGCCAGTATCTTCATGGCTCTTTGTTTAAGATTTTGGGATTTTTTGGTTTTCCATTGCCATGGTAACGCCAACATAGAGGTCTTGCCAAGATGCTGGGTTCTGATTGGCTAAGACCAGGCTCGGTTGCTGAAGGAGTGGGAGCAGAGAAAATGCTTTCTTTAGTCACACTGGCAGATTTTTTTTTTATTTATTTTTTTCATGCACAACCCAACATGTTTCAGCCCTGTTCTTTGATCATAAACCCTTTGATTTCAACTTTAACCATTACATTATTCAGGAAAGCAGAATCAAAACTGAACCTTTGTTTAACAAGAATTCTGAAATAGAGAAAACACATTGTAGATGTGCTGTGTCCCATATTCTAACCTGCATAGTTTTATAATACCACACTTTTGTTAACAGAAAATTCCCAGCTGCGATATGTGAGTGAAGAAAAGGCGGGGCCAGAGGAGTATCACATAGGAAGTCGCAGCAGTAGGCGTAGCAGGAGGAAGAGTGAGAAAGGTAGTAGCCCCGCCCACTATGCCCTTGTCCCCGCCCTGCAGATGGATATGCTGCAACAGGACTCCCTGGCCACGCCCACATCAGAAACCTCTACTGTCTATCTTGTGAGTGTACTGTGTCTACTGAGGAGAACTCAATGTATAAATCAATCGAAAGTATGGGGGACTGCATGAAATTACATTTATTTCCAACTTTTATTTATCATTAATAATTAAATAATTAAATGTATTATTTATTTATTCCCTTTCAGACGTTTGATCGATCGTCAATGCACTCCCGGTCAAAGAAAGTTAAGTTAAGAGGTGAGATGTTAACTATTAAATATTGCTAGAAAACATTTTGATAAAGATTACATAACAAGTTCTTTCTTTGACGTGTAGTAATTATGTACATTAAAGTGCTTCACAGTTTATTTTTTTAAACAGTTAAACAACTGACATACCAAATAAAAAAAATGTAATTAAACATTTCATTCAACATTCAACATTTCACTGAGCATTTTTGGATTCAATTAGAAAAGAATGCAAAATAGAAGCATTTTCACAAGTGATCTCAGACTTTGGACCCCACTGTATTCGTGCACAGAATAAACATTATGTCAAGACATTTCTCTGTCATTATATGGCTGTAAATCAAAAAATCTTCACTGATTTGATGCTGTTATTGCCCCCAACCTTTCATTTATAATGCCCATGCTGACATCTCTGGTCTCTCTCTCTCTCTTTTCAGCTGGCTCCCTGCCCTCCATCAGCAAGCGGCGAATCTCCTGCAGGGACCTGGGCCATGGTGATTGTGAGGGCTGGCTTTGGAAGAAGAAGGATGCAAAAAGCTATTTCTCCCAGAAATGGAAGAAGTACTGGGTTGTGCTGAAAGATGCCTGCTTATACTGGTACACCAATGAAGAGGTGAGGGCATGAGGTCATTCTTCTGTCTGCAGCACTTTAAACAGAACAGTCCATTTGGTTGCTTACAGAAGCACCCTGCCTACCCATAACACATCAATCTATCTCAGTTTTCCAATCCACTGTTCTTTCTCAGGATGAGAAGGCAGAGGGTTTTGTCAGCCTGCCTGAGTTCAACATTGATCAAGCCAACGAATGTCGCAAAAAGTTGTGAGTACACTCAAAAAATATAATTTGTCCAATTATATTATTGAATATAATGTTTCCATGCAATTTAATAAGTTAAATTAAACATTTTCAACTATTTAAATAATTGTGGATATTTTCTAGTCTTGTTAAAATAAATGTAAATTATTTTATTTGTTCTTACTACGGTAGATACAATAAAAATGGAAACTTATCTCGATTTTAAATTAAATACACTATATGGGCGGGTGATTTTTAAGAAATGCTTGATTGAATTTCCAACGTTTCTGTGTCAGTCTTTGTGCTCTATTTTAAGAGTGCTAGTGCTAAGCGCAGCACTATGCCATAAGTCATAAGCGCAAAGTCAGTGAGAATGGCCATGAAGTTTTGGTATTTTCATGCAAGCATGAGCTAAGTCTAGGCGCAAGTGGGTTTGGTGAAATCGCTCCTGCAACACGCTAATGGGCTGGGTTAAGTGCTATTTAATTCTGAGGTTCTTCTCCGGTTATTGAACTGTCTGCATCTTATTTTATTTCCTGTCAAGCACCAGCGATATAAACAAAGACAGCACATTCATAAGAAGTTGGTAGTGTAAATGGACTGTATGCAGTGAATTAGTATAAACGAAAGTATAATCAAAATAAAAAAAAATCAAATCAAATCCAAACATTTTATCCTCTACAACTTCTTTCACTGCCACATTTTGCAACAGGTGGAAACATACCAATACAAATTAGATACATAAATACAATTGTAAATATAAATATAACATTATTAATAATTGAAAAATACACCATGACCTATAGAAAGTTTAACACAAATCTCATAATATTTTGTTTCATAAAATGGCTACGACAGTGATTGTCAGGGACTTAGTTTAATGTTCCACAATATTTTCATAGTTTGGGCTTGAACTTCATTACCACCTGCTGGTGGAATCTCCAAACTGCAAATGTAGGAACTGAATTTAGACGTTGCGCTGAAAACAGACATGGTATTTAAACGTCTTAGCACAGTGACCTATTTCTCAGAAGAATAGCAAATTGCACTTTGCGCCACTTCATTACAATACAATACACCCACAGTTTACACACATACACCCACAGGCAGTGCAAACACTACCACCAGTGCCCACTTGCACTTTGCGCTGGCATGAAAATTGCACTTAGAATTAGTGCTCTCACAAAAATGTTGCCCTTTATCTGGATTTCTGTGTATCCGGTTATGGCCAGCAAAAATTATTCATGTAGTCCTGACATGTAGTCAACTTCCATTTACAAATTTTAATTAAATGCACACAATAAAATTACTAGAACATTTTCAAAAATTAATTAACTACTTTTAATTAATTATACTGAACAAACAGCAAAAATAATTTGAGTGTAAAATTTAGAAACCCATTAGGTTCGTTTGCCTTTTTTTTTTTGTAGCTTAGAGATGCAAGGTTGCCATGTTTTGACACAGTTTGTATCTTTTGCCTGTTTTCAGTGCTTTTAAGGCTTGCCATCCTAAAATCAAGAGCTTCTACTTTGCTGCAGACAACGTGGATGATATGAATAGGTAAGAAAATGTAAATGTAAAATAAAAAATTTAAACATGCCTTGTTTTAATTGCCATTAAAACATGATTCATAGTGTAGATTCAAAGGTACTAATTTTAGCAACATCCCAAATGGCTCTTTCAAATTCATGTGGCATTACAGCAGTGTTAAGAGCTTCCCAGGTAACTGCTGTTTACTATGTATGCTTGCAGGTGGCTCAGCCGAATGAACATGGCGGCAACAGCTCACTTGGAGCAGAAGAGGATTCGACAGGATCATGGTGAGAGGATGCCTTCATGCTTGGCTAAGCCTGTCAGATCAATTATTCTCACACTCTGATGTTGTGTGGTCTGGTTTGCGAGTCCTATAAAGATATGTATATGAAGTAAAACGTGTTAGATGCGTGTGCTGGCCGTTCAAATTTAAAGTGTTCTCATGACAAGAACATGCGATAAATGGTATAAATTAATATAATTTCAGTCATGACAACGGTCGGAATGATTTAGCATGTTAATATGGGTATGACATAATGGTAGGATTTGGTCTTGGCAAACTAGATTTTCTACTTCTGCAGAACAAGTATGGAGACTTGCTACTACTAGAACATACACAGACATACTGTGTTAGAATGTGAACATGCTGCTGTTGCTGTTCAATTAGACAAACACAAGACATGCTGTATCGAGCATGTAGGACATGCTGCTGCACAATTAGACATGCATACAATCCCCCAACAAAGCAGGGAATCCACACAAATGCATAACACAAAACACAAACCCCACAGCAGTGGAGATCTACCTTGAAGACTTGTGTACTACTGATGCTCTGAAGAGCCATGCGCACCGAGTGTGTACTAGCTACATGTGGCTGGGCCAGCTTAGAAGAATGGCTACTGACATAAATCTCTATGTGTGCCTGAGCCAGCTTGGCCACTTTATTTAACTAGTGACTTAGCCTTGCTAAATGTGGATACATTTAATTACCTAAGATGGTGAAGGCTTACCTTGTTAAAAAAAAAAACCTTCTATGTGTCATGGCCAAAGCTGACCATACCGTGCAAGTTGATAAAAGAAAACCCCAGCAACCACTTGATGAAAATTCATTGTAATGAAACCAGCTTATCTGCAAAACTGCACAATTTAAATGTTAGACTATGAGTATGAAAGCTGATTGACTAACTGATTGCATGTCAAAGGCCCTATCAGCTATCACCATGCAAGCCGATTGGCTTAACACATCGCATGTGAGAAAGCCAATTTGCTAACTGATAACAAGTTGACAGAACCTATCAGCTTGCGCCATGTAGTTTTATGACTGAACTTCAAGTCATTTTATCTGTATAGTTCACCCAAAATTCTGTCATCAGTTATTCACCCTCATGTTGTTCCAAACTTGTATGACTTTCCTTCTTCCATGGAACACAAAAGTAGATGTTAGGCAGATTGTTACACTCAGTCAGTCACTATTCACCTCCATTTTCCATGCTATGAAAGTAAATGCTGACTGAGGCTAACATTCTGCCTAACATCTCATTTTGTGTCATATGGGTTTGGAACAACATTATGGTGAGTAAATGATGACAGACTTTCTATTTTTGGGTGACTCTTTAAAGCTGAAATGTAAACAGTGTCACTGCAAAAATAATAACTGCTTTCAAACAGGTTTCCTGAATACTCCTCTGTTTGCTCTTGGTTGAACAATGAGATAGTCCTGCCCAAAAACACACAATTGGTAGAGTCAGTGTTGCTGTTTTGGGCTGGCTGGGATGCTCAAACAAACAGAGGAGTGTTTCAATAGAACCACAGAGCCACAGTGTTTACACTTTGGGGAATTTAACCTACATATTGCTTACATATATGTAGCTGTCTATACATATTAAGTTGGGAAGCGAGAACGTATTTCTGCATCAAAAAAATTACACATTTCAATACAGTAAGAGGTCACATTATGGTTACATGACACACTAGCATCAAATTGATTGTGTGTGCAGCCTTCAAATTTCAGAATTCTTGGACTCGTCATCTGTTAAATGCATATTTGCTGTCTTTTCCTCAGACTACTGGAGCGAAAGTGACCATGAGGATGCTGATCACGTGTCTAAACAGGACAGCCCTCCACCTCCCTATGACACTTATCCTCATGCTACCTCTGTAAGTCTTATCTGTCATTTTGCCTGTTTGTCTCTCTTTGTGATTGGGTTCCTTAATTTTGCTAGGTCTTTGTATTACTCTTTGTCTCATATAATGTCTTTCTCTCTTCTCCTTCACTTTATTTCTTATTACGAACCCTGACAGACCTCTGTAAGCACATCTTCTCACCTTCTATCACTGCATGTCTGTCTTTGTCACCATTTCTCTGCATTTGTATGTGACATTTATAGAGTGCAACAGTCGATTCTTGGAGTAAAAATTCCATTAACTTTTTCCAAAGAAAATAATTTTTTTAGCAATAACATATAAGCATTTCAAGACAGACTTACCATGAGCTCTGAGATTGTGAAGTGATGATATATGATTCTGTAGAGACCACAAGTCTTTGATTTCAATTTCAACTTCTTATGAGGTGAAACAATGCAGAAAGTCATGGGGGAACAAGACAAGGACAGGGAGAAAGAGGGAGGGAGAGCAGGATGAAGAATGAGATGTGAAGGAGCAGAGAGAAAAGGAAGCTGAAGGACAAATTAATTATTTATACCTTGGGGATGATTGTGGCTGCTGTAAAATCATAGTCAAAAAGCAATTTTTAAAGTGGTCCTCTGGCTCCAGCTCTCTGTTATCTTAAAAAAGAGACACAAATCAGCCCCATAATCCAAAACTGGAGAGTGTGTGCTGCTGTTTCAGACTTCTCCATCCAGGCTGGGCCTAACTAATGGTGACAGGAGTGAGCTTGTAATGGAAGACAGCAGTGAGAATAGGACAAATGAATATAAATACCGCACTTTGTTTATCGGTTATTGTTGTCCATTGGTACTGTCCTGGGTCCTGACTGGTGCTGTGTTGCTTCTTTCTGTACAAACCTCAAACTCATAAAATATACCAAAACCTTGTGTAAAGGGGTTCAAAGGGAAAGCAGGAGACAAGAACCGGCTTGAAGGTGCAACTCATAATTTAATAGTGAATTAAAGCAAAAGCCAAATAACAACCAAACATACAGGACAGCTGCCTGAAGCTCTCTCTCTCGAACTGTCGTCTCCGGTCACCTTTATCCCTCGCTTGCCTCATCAGGGTGATTGGGGTCCTGGCGTGCGTAATTCTGGGCTGGCCCCGCCCTCCTCCGCGCTACACTCCTCCCTGCGTTGCCTCAGGCCGGGGAGCCCCCGGCATGATGTACATCCCCCCCTCCTCTCCGGGAGGGGGCGTGCCTTGCACCCCGCCTTTCGGCGGGACAACCCTGCCTTCTTCGACCTGGGAGGAGACAGGAGAAAAAAAAAAAAACAGCCGAGGGAAAGGCCAACACAGAGCGGCATTGAGAGAGAGAGAGGAGGGAGAGAAAAAAGAAACTCACTCACCGGTTCTCTGATGAGCTGTCGCGTGGTCCTCAATCACTCCTACACCCTCTCAGGCAGATGACAGCCACTCCTCCCCGGGTGGACCGGAGTCAAACCTCCGATCCCCAGCGGACAGAACGCCCCTCCGTGTTTCCAGCGGCACGTGGGGACACTCCTCCGCCCCTAGCAGCGGCCCTACCGCTCCAGGTGGTCGGGGAGTCGATTCCCTCCTCCCCTCGCGGATGGCGGTCTTCCCTCGACTCCTCTGCATTTCTGGTGGCTGGCAGGGCACTCCTCCGCCCCTGGCAGCAGCTCCATCGCTCCAGGCGGTCGGGGAGTCCAGTCCCTCCTCACCTCGTGGACGGCGGCCGTTCCCTGCGGATGGCAGCAGCGCTCCCCTGGGTGGACGGCAGTGTTGAGGACTCTACGACGGGCATCCTCCATCCCGGGTTTCGTAACCAATGTAAAGGGGTTCAAAGGGAAATGAGGAGGTGGGAACCGGCTTGAAGGTGCAACTCATAATTTAATAGTGAATTAAAGCAAAAGCCAAATAACAACCAAACATGCAGGACAGCTGCCTGAAGCTCTCTCTCTCTCTCTCTCAAACTGTCATCTCCGGTCGCCTTTATCCCTCGCTCACTTCATCAGGGTGATTAGGGTCCGGGCGTGTGTCATTCCGGCCCAGCCCTACCCTGCTCCGCGCTACACCTTGATTGCTAAAGAGATCAAAAGGGCCATTCACACATACAGTACACTGATATGCAGCAACAAAGCAACCATAAGCCATTCGTTTTTAATGAGAGTTGCCGATTTCCAATAAACTGAGCGACAGCGACTGTTGCAATGTAGGCATGTTCAGCAATGCGACAAAGTTAAGCAAAGTTTACCTCATGCAAATGAGCAGCGACACGATGCAACATCTAACAATGGGGGTGAAAACATCAGAGCACACATGATCAGTCTCCTGAGAGATACTGTAGTAAAGCTTAGGGAAGATGCATTAATTGAATGTAACTGAGCAATTTCACTGTTTTATATAATTTGTCTCTGTGTCCACATGCAGGAATATAATTAAAAAAAAATAATATGTGTGGAGAACCGTGTCAGGAATTTTCAGGAATGCACTGATAATCGTTAGGGCTGTTGATGTAAAGCGTTAATTTAGTGCAATTAATAATGTAAAAATAACCCAATTAATCATGCCTCCTCACCTAAATTCCATAATAAAAGTATTTTTCTACCATCTGAGCAATTCAAGCTTGAAATATCTAACTGTGTTTTTTCGAGCCACGTTAGCAGGGGGCATTCAGCGCGCCTCAACAAGCCTCACAATAGCACAGCCACTTTTTGTATAGTCTAATCAATGCTTTACTCATCTGCCACAATAATTCAATATCAAGTAAGCTGTGGGGGCCTGGGTAGCTCAGCGAGTATTGACGCTGACTACCACCCCTGGAGTCGCGAGTTCGAATCCAGGGCGTGCTGAGTGACTCCAGCCAGGTCACCTAAGCAACCAAAATGACTGGGTTGCTAGGGAGAGTAGAGTCACATGGGGTGACCTCCTCATGGTCGCTATAATGTGTGGTTCTTGCTCTCGGTGGGGCGCATGGTGAGTTGTGCGTGGATGCCGTGGAGAATAGCATGAAGCCTCCACACGTGCTACGTCTCCGCAGTAACGTGCTCAACAAGCCATGTGATAAGATGCAAGGATTGACTGTCTCAGACGCAGAGGCGACTGAGATTCGTCCTCTGCCACCTGCATTGAGGTGAGTCACTAGGCCACCATGAGGACTTAGAGCGCATTGGAAATTGGGCATTCCAAATTGGGGAGAAAAGGGGAGAAAAAAATAAATAAAAATCAAGTACGGTTATAAAATAACTTCAACTCAAATCAATATTTCATATCCATTTATTTATTTATTTAGTGAGTACTTATGTAATAAGCAGGATATAGAGCAGTCAGATAGTCACTTTGCAATATAAACACCTTGCAGAATTTTAACACAAACCTGGAGGTGAAATTCAGCTGTTTCTGGAGACTCTGCTATCTTTTACTTCTCACATAATAACATTGTTTTCAACTCAAAACAATATTTCCTGTCAATTTAATTACTACTTTTTTTTAAGAAGCTGAGTGATAAGTGGAATAATTTACAGTCAGCTGGTCAATATCAGCTGAGTTGACATTTTCTCCTACATTGCAAGAGCTGATTGCTTAACTGATTGCTTGTCATTCCATTTGTGGTCCTATTTCAGTGGTCAGTTATCGCCAGTTGCATAACCCACCACAAAAGTTAGTGCATTCAGCAGTAGGAATGCCTACTAGTGGCCAACAGTACATTGACTTACAGCAATAAAATTCCTTTGTGTAAACAGGGCATAACATGTGGTCCTACTCTATATTACAGGCCAGTCCGTTCCAGGAGTCCAAACATATCCGCCCCTCCTCCGCGGAGACCATCCAGTCTCGTTCTGCCCAGGAGGCATTCCACTCCGAGACACAAGGGGGCAGTGTGAGCAGTGCCAGCTCTCCGGGCCATAGGTCTGCCAGTCAGCGCCGTTCGTGGCAAGACCTCATTGAGACGCCCCTCACCAGCTCTGGCCTCCATTTCCTGCAGACACTGCCACTGGACGATGCTGTGTTCATCGATTCCAACCGAGCTGTGCCTGTAGAGCTCCATCGCCAGTCCACTCTCCCTGCCCAGCATGTGCTGCCACCAGAACACTATGTCCCTCACACTACACCCACCCAACCCAGCCAGAAGCCCATGACAGCTGGAGGAGGAGGGGGAGGGGGAGGACTTGGAGGAGGAAGCAAGCACCGCAGCTTTACCTTGCCCCGTGATAGTGGTCTTCATGCCATCCTGGCTGCCACCAGTGCAGCTGAACACGGAGATGCCCAGCACTACCAACTGGGATGGGCTCATGCCAGAGACACAGGTTAGTGCACTGATAATGCATACGAGGGTAGGGTTTCATATGTAGGCAAAGGCAAGTTAGTGGACATGTTGGAAAGTGTGGGCAAAGGCAAGTTAAGGATCTGTGCCAGTTTCATGAGTCCATATAGAATTGTGTTGTTATTTTGTTTTTTTCGTAATATTGTTGATAATTTTATGTGTGTTTGTAATTAATTTTGTGCATGTGCTACTAATTTGAAAGTAATAATTTTCAAGGAGTTCTATAAATCCTGGAGAGGACTATCCATTCGTCTCAGTGGCAGTTGCTCAGCTGGCACATGCCGCCCCAGAAGTACTCGATGAATACTGCCATCTTTGCTAATGAACACTTAGTTCCGGAAACATTTGTCATGTGACTGCAGCAGGAAAATGACGTCATGTCAGCACTGATTGGCTGATGCCACCACAAGAACATACACTGTCCCAAACCCTTCACTAGCTTCAATCCTGAGCTGTGACGTCTAAGGCAGCAGACAGGGAAAAATAGAAGTCCATTACATAGACTTTAATATAATGAAATATTTGTGATTTACTGTATTTGTTGCTTGCAAAATGTTTATTTTGCCAGAATACACAGCTACTTCTGCAGTGCTGAGGAGTAACTAACTTAAGGTAGCGGTGCTACTAACTTAACTACATTTTCAGTAGCTTGACAGTAGCTCAGCTGTTTTCAAAATAGCATAGATTTTCCAGTAGCAAGCTACTTTTTCCAACAAGCACCAGTGTAACTGGTTTTTGACACATTATTGCGCACGTATGCAGCAATTCAGCCAAGAAAATGTGCGCTCGTGTTTATCACCATGTTTTCAACGTAGCTATATAAAATAGGCTGTTTGCTTGTTTTATTAGTTATATTTTGTAAAAATGTATTTAGGTTCAGTGTTTTATTTAGTAAACATTGTTAAATGTATAAATATTATATTTAGTATAAATTTATGTTGTATATTTGTTCAATCTAATGTCACCTCTCTAATTGTTTAATGTCACCCTAATTGAGATCTTCATTTTTTTTGTGTCAAAAGTCTGCTCTGATTGCAGAGTTAAATAACATAATCTATTTTAAATAGATCTCTCATATTATTAAAACATTTTTCTTTTTCTAGCTACTTCTCGTAAGTAGCTTGTAGTGTGGCTAACTACTTTTTGTAAAGAGTAGCTTTACTGTTGTTTAACTACCTTAAGATATGAGTAGCTTGTAGCTTGGTTAGCTATAGTTTCAAAGTTGTTTCCTTAAAGGTGCACCCAGTATTTTTTTCCCCATTAAAAATGTTTTACTCTTAAAGAAATGAATTGTAATTGTGAAACATTCGTATAAAATCATGACCACTCACATGAGATGAGGACTCTAGTCATATCAGTAACTTTATAAAAGCTGTTTTATTCTACATGGGGCATGGGCGCCCTCATAGTTGCTGCCATTTTAGAATCACATGACCAGCTGAATACTACTCGCTTAATCTCAGTAACCAGCTTCTTATTGGACAGTTTCACTCTTGGATTAAATTAATCATAGCTGATTGTGAATAATTAATTTCTACAATGGCATCTGTAACTGAAAAGTTTTTATTTTGAATGATGCTGCATCCAAACCACTAGGTGTCACTGTAAGTCCAAGATGACATGAACAAAAAGTTACTGAGTGCACCTTTGACACTGAACTTTTGAGGCCTTTGAGAAAGATGCTTTTTTTTTTAGCAGAATGGTAGAACTATGGCATCTACCTGCAGGGGCTAACTTTCAGAAGCTAATCAATGACAATGAGAATCACCATCCTGTGCTTATGTAGTTTTTAGTATGGCTTGACAGCTTGTTAGCCAACTGGCAAAATGTATGTATGCTCACCATTTGTATTATGCTTCAGTTGGTATCATGATTGAATTTAATTTTTGCAAAATGTCCCCGAGAGGATGCTGTGTTTTCCTTCAACACTCAAGCTGTTTGTATCGTGGCCTCAAATGATGAACATATTTCTGGTTGATTGAGATGCACTGTAGCTGGAAATCTCCGCAGAATACCCATCTCCCATAAGACCTTCAACAGCCTCATATTAGGTGCAGTCCTTATAATCTGTTGTGACAGCTCGCGATCCTGTTTCGTCCCTCCTTTCTGTTCCACACACACACACATTTACCAATTCTCAGAAACTACCCCAAAGCACACAAGAAGGAGTCCCTTCAGTCCATGTTAATGTCGTCTCATAGATATAGTTAGATGAGTATGGCTTCAGGGCCATTCTCTCTCGCTGTCTTCCTCCTTTCTTTCTTCCTGCTTGGGATCCCTGATTGTCTTGCTAGTGTATAGTTAAAGCTATCTCCTTCATGCAAACAGCTAATGGGGTCATTACATAAACATTACTGGTCATTAATGCTGTAATTACGTCAGTGTACAGTGCCTGCCAATTTTATCCTATAACAGGTTCAGTATGGTTTGAAGAAATGAGATCAGCTAGAGGAATGACATAATATTCAGTATTCTACAGCTTTTAACATTTTTGTCTTGATCACTTAAAATTTTCCTATTTTGTCATCATTTACTCATCCTCATTTTGTTCCAAACTTGTATGACTTTCATTCTTGTGTGGAACAAAAAAAAAGGAGATGTTAGATAGAATGGTAGTCACCATTTACTTTCATTGTATGGAAAAAATGTTTTTTTTTTTTTTACTTTCATTGTATGGAGAGAAAAAAAAAGATTAAGGCACTTACATCCGTTTAATCTTTCTCATACCGCAAGGATTTTTCAAAAGTTGTGATTATGTTCAGTTTAGATTCCTCTGTTGACAAATTTGTTTCTTGTCTGTTGAGTTTTACAGTATTTGATAATCACAGATTTCAAATCATTGTCATTGTTTATAACACTTCAATGCCCTCTACAGATCCAGGGCGGGAGCGCAGGCACCAGGCTGACTCATTGGTAGATTTGTACAGGGCTCTGGAGAGGACTAGTCTATCACCAGTCAATGAGCACAGGTCCTCTTCTCGTTTAGAGTACAAGCGATCATTCGTCCGTCGCTGCAATGATCCATTATTGAATGAGAAACTGCACCGCCTGCGGATCCTGCAAAACTCATTCAAGGTGCAGTTTTCAAGTATTTCTTTTCATTTCTACCAGCATTTTTGTTGTTGTTGTTGTTGTTGTTTGGAAACACGAATAGAACACCAAATAACTTGTCTTTGTGTGGGTGGATGAGATTTGTCATTGATGTCTTATGATCATAGACGTGCTGCATAATTAAATACACATCATTAATCATCATGTCATGTTTTGACAGGACATCCCTCTTCAAGAGGCAGAGACAAAGATCATTCATCGCGATGTGTAGCCAGATTTACAAAAGAACACAGCAGGGCACAGCACCAGCTTTTTCAGCCATATCTGCTAAAAAGTTGTTACACAACTCTTTTTACCAAACTTCCACTTCTTTCTTAAAGGATACTTCTCTTTCTTTTGCTACAACGTTCATGATTTTCCTCCGGTTGCACTCACTTTACTTCTGTCTAGTATTTACCCTCTCTTATATTTATGTTCTTGCACATGCTAATGTTGGCATTATTTTGTACATACAGATTCTTTTCTTTTTTGAACTGCTTAAACATTTGTGTTTGTAATAATGACTTACTGACTTGAATTTGCCCTCCAACTGGGGCCAAATAACTGCACTTCCAATGAACTCTAAAGAACTCTAGCCTATGTAGTGTCTCATGACTTAAAAAATAAAAAATACAGGGAAAGATTAGAATTACTGATCTAGATATTATTTTATTATTATACGATTTGCATGGCCATTGTCTGGTTAATAGATTTCCTGTATGTGATGTTTGTTTTAATGGTCTTAACTGAGAGTGTTAAATTCAACTTCATTGAAACTAACATTTTTCAATGGTAACTGTTACTGTGACTGAGAGAAGGACAGATTGTGTGTCTGTGTGTGGGTGCATGTTGAAATCATAGGTTTGTTGTATATAAGGTATGTTGTAATATTCTGACCGTTTGCACCCTAGTTCTTGAAATATTCTGTGTTGAGCAGCAAGGTACTTGCTATAATATTGAACTCAAATAATTAGTTAAACACTTTCTATTTTTGTAAGCATGATATTTATTGAGATGTTTGGACATCGTTTTGTATGCTGAATTCTGTGTTATCTTAAGATAACTGCAAGTGTAAAATCCTTTTGTGTTCCCAAAAGATCTTTAACAAATTGAAACTTTTATGTGAAAGCACCAGTGTTCTAGTATCTTCAAAAAGTAATTTTATCAATAAATTGTGTGATGTTTTGACATTCTTTTAAAATATCTAAATAACTGTATCTTATGAGTATGACTTATAAAATAATTTTAAGATTTACGCAGTTTCATAACAAAATTCCATAAAATTTAATTGAGTAATTTTTAATAAAATACAATTTTGTTTTATTAATTTAATTTGGTTAAACAGGACACAATTCCATTTGATGGAATTTTATGAGAATAAATATAAAAGATTTTAAAGTGAAAGCAAAAGTCATCTAGTATTCTTCTAGAAAAGAAAAATAATTGTATCAAATTTATGTAGCATCTTTAATCACTGCATAATATTCTAATCTGTAGCTGTCTGAAATCCAGTATTCCTAAAGCTATTTCAGATTAACAACAGTACTTAATGTACAGATGTGGATGATGACAGCTGAGCTGTACTTGGCCTACATTTATTCAATGATTAGTTAGATCTCACTTGTGTTCTGGCACTGTACATTGCAGAGACAATGCACATGCCCACAGACGTGCTAAATAAGGAATCTAGTCTTGTTCAGCTGGCAATTAAAAAGCTTGGATTGGCAAATAAGGAAAAAAAAAAAAAACTTATGTAAAGGAGCTCAGATGAGGGCTTAGGGAGTCTGAGAGCAATGTGATTTTTTTCAAAACATTTTATTTAGTCTTCCCCTGAATAAAAACAAAAACAAAAAGACTATTATTGGTCCCTTATGTTTTGCAATTAAAGGACCACTTGTAAAAATACTACTTGTAAATATCAATCACTAACAAAAATGTACCAAAAAGTACCATTGTAACGAGGCAGACGTGGAATGAGGATCTAAATGCAGCTTTTAATGGAAACGTCATGGTTACTTGTGTAACTTCCGTTCCCTGATGGGGGGAACGAGATGTTGTGTCGATGTAGTGACACTAGGGGTCACTCTTAGGAGCCCAAGACACCTCTGGTCTTTGATAAAAGGACAATGAAAATGAAAAGAGCTGCTCAGAGATCCTAAAGCTCTGCGTGCGATTAAAAAAGATGCGTAAAGTGTGCACCGGACACAGCAATGACAGGGCTGGGTCTGCCTTCTCCTGGGGCAGCGCTTGCAGGTTCACCTCCTGCTCCCTAAAAGGGGTGGTGGGAACCTTGGGCACATAGCCCGGTTGGGGTCTCAGGATCACGTGAGAGTAACCCGGACCGAACTCCAGGCACGTTTCGCTGACAGAGAACACTTGCAGGTCTCTTGATGGAAGTGAGCGCAGTCAGGAGGGCAGTCTTCAAGGAGAGTGCCTTAAGCTCTGCTGACTGCAAAGGCTCAAAGGGGGCTCTCTGTAGACCCTGAAGAACTACAGAGAGGTCCCATGAGGGAATGAGGTGCGGTCTGGAGGGATTCAGCCTCCTGGCGCCTCTTTGGAAC
This sequence comes from Myxocyprinus asiaticus, assembly GCF_019703515.2. Classification (NCBI taxonomy): domain Eukaryota; kingdom Metazoa; phylum Chordata; class Actinopteri; order Cypriniformes; family Catostomidae; genus Myxocyprinus; species Myxocyprinus asiaticus. The sequence continues at coordinate 17,766,208 of NC_059383.1, read as the reverse complement.
CTGATGATCAGGTCGTGCTTCCCTAAGGACTTACCGTCGACTGCATCGTGGTGTGCTGCTATGGCGGCAACGTACACCTTCAAGGTGGAAGGGGACAGCCTCCCTTCCAACCTCTCCTGCAGGAAGGAAAGCACTGATCCGACTGCGCATCTCTGGGGGTCTTCCCGTCGGGAAGAACACCACTTAGCGAACAGACGCCACTTAAAGGTATACAGGCGCCTCGTAGAGTGTCTACCACCGTCCAGGGGCCAGACATGGAGATTCCAGAGGTCTGGTCGTGGGTGCCAGAGGGTGCCCCGTCCCTGAGAGAGAAGGTCCTTCCTCAGGGGAATTCACCGGGGGGGGGGGGGTCTGTCACGAGGAGCGTGAGGTCTGAGAATCACATCTGGGTGGGCCAGTAGGATGCTACCAGGATGACCTGCTCCTCGTCCTCCCTGACCTTGCACAGGGTCTGTGCAAGTAGGCTCACTGGGGGAAACACATATTTGTGCAGGCCAGGGGGCCAGCTGTGTGCCAGCATGTCTATGCCGAGGGGAGCCTCGGTAAGGGCGTACCAGAGCGGGCAGTGGGAGGTGAACAGGTCCACCTGTGCCCGTCCGAATCGACTCCAAATCAGCTGGACCACCTGAGGGTGGAGTCTCCACTCTCCCCTGAGGGTAACCTGCCGTGACAGCGTGTCCGCTGTAGTGTTGAGGTTGCCCGGGATGTGAGTGGCTTGCAGCGACTTGAAGTGCTGCTGACTCCAGAGGAGGAGACGGTGGGCGAGTTGTGACATACAACGAGAGCGCAGACCGCCTTGGCGGTTGACATATGCTACCATTGCCGTGTTGTCTGTCCGAACTAACACGTGCTTGCCCTGGATCAACGGCCGAAACCTAAGAATTGCCAAAAACTCGAGGCAGTTGATGTGCCAATGCAGTCGCGGGCCCGTCCACAGGCCGGCGGCTGCGTGCCTGTTGCAAACAGTGCCCCAGCCCATTTTGGAGGTGTCTGTCGTGACCACGATGCGCCTGGAGACCAGTTCTAGAGGAACACCTGCCCATAGAAATGAGAGGTTGGTCCAAGGGCTGAAAAGACAGTGACAGACCAGCGTGATGACCACGCGATGTGTCTCGTGGCACCATGCCCATCTCGGGACTCGAGTCTGAAGCCAGTGCTGAAGCGGTCTCATATGCATCAACCCGAGTGGGGTGGCTACCGCCAAGGATGCCATATGCCCCAGGAGCCTCTGAAAAAGTTTCAGTGGAACTGCTGTTTTCTGTTTGAATGCCTTCAAACAGGCCAGCACCGACTGGGCGCGCTCATTCATAAGGCGTGCTGTCAAAGAGACTGAGTCCAGCTCCAAACCGAGAAAAGAGATGCTCTGAACCGGAAGGAGCTTGCTCTTTTCCCAGTTGACCTGAAGCCCTAGTCGGCTGAGGTGTGAGAGCACCAAGTCCCTTTGTACTGATACGCCTGACCCTCGAATGCAAAGTGCAGAAAGGGTCTGTGTCGAGGAAGGATCGAGACGTGGAAGTACGCATCCTTCAGGTCTACCGCCGCGAACCAATCTTGATGCCGGACGCTCGCCAGAATGCGTTTTTGAATCAGCATCTTGAACGGGAGTCTGTGTTAGGCCCGGTTTAGTACTCGCAGGTCCAAGATTGGCCGCAACCCAGCGCTTTTTTTCGGTACGATGAAGTAGGGGCTGTAAAACCCCTTCTTCATCTCGGCTGGAGGGACAGGTTCTATTGCGCCCTTCCGTAGGAGGGTAGCGATCTTCGCGCGTAAGGTAGCAGCGTTTTCGTTCTTCACCAAGATGAAGTGAATTCCGCTGAACCTGGGCAGGCGCCTGGCGAACTGAATCGTGTAGCCGAGTCGGACGGTCCGGATCAGCCATCACGACGGATTGGAATGTGCGAGCCACGCGTCCAAGTTCCGCGCGAGGGGGACCAAGGGGACAACGTCGTCGGACATACCGGCAGGTGGGGCCTCGCGGCGTGGCGGAGCTCGAGGTGCCACACCATGTCGTGGCCGTGCTGAGTCTAAGGACATCGAAGCACTTACCTGGCTCCTTGTGACCACCCCTGGATCAGCCTGGGACGGGGGAGGAAGAGGCCTGTCCTCATAACCCGTGGAGACTGCCACATCGGGGGCAGCTGTGTGCCACAGCTGGGTGCTCAGGGGCGGAAAGACCACTGCTGGAGCGCCAATCCTGCAAGGAAAAACCCGTGGACGGTGGTCGTGATGACGACCGTGCACACCGGGTATGTGATCCAGGGAGGAAGGAAACCGCTCTTTTGCTGAACTGTTGGGTACCGCAGCCACTTGGGCATGTGGCAAAATCAAATAAAAAGGCAACAAAAGATTTTCCACCCGGCCCTCCACCGGGGGATGGAGTGGTCTTCTTACCAGCTCCAGGTGAGTGGGTTCCTTCGTCCTTGGGTCGCCCATCTCAGGGGCGCTTCGATGACCTCCGTGGGTTCTTAGGCGCCGACTGTGAGACGGGTGGGGTCTGCTTCCTGCGGTGGGCTCCACGCCAGGGCCGGGCCGAAGGGGTGGGCTGTGGTGGAGCCGGTGCAGTCACCGCAGGGGGACACCCTTGGCGATGAGCAAACGGGGTGCGGTATCTGATAACCTCCGTCTGCTGCTTCACCACCGAGAACTGCTGGGTAAAGTCCTCGATGGTGTCGCCGAATAGGCCAACCTGGGAAATGGGGGCAGCAAGAAACCGTGTCTTGTTGGCCTTACCCATCTCAACCAGGTTGAGGCAAAGGTGGTGCTCCTGGACCACTAATGTGGCCATCGTCCGCCCAAGAGACCGCGCCGTGACCTTCGTCGCTCAGAGAGCGAGGTTGGTCGCCAAGCACAGTTCCTGCATTAAATCTGGGGCGGAACTACCCTCGTGCAGTTCTTTCAATGCCTTGGCTTGGTGGACCTGCAGGAGAGCCATGGCGTGCAGGGCAGAGGCGACTTGTCCAGCAGCGCTGTAGGCTTTAGCCGTCAGGGACGACGTGAGCCTACAGGGCTTAGACGGGAGCTTAGGGCGTCCGCGCCAGGTGGCGGCGCTCTGCGGGCATAGGTGCACTGCGAGTGCCTTATACACCGGGGGAATCACCGTATAGCCCCTGGCCGCCCTGCCATCGAGGGTAGTGAGAGCAGGGGAACTGCTGAATCGGGGCCTCCTACGATTTCGTCAGCTCCTCGTGCACTTCCGGGAAGAAAGGCACTGGAGTGGGGCGTGGCTGCTTTGAGCGGTGCCGTGAGCCCAGGAACCAATCATCAAGCCGTGAGGGTTCAGGGGAGAGCGGAGGGTTCCACTCTAACCCGACACTCGCGGCCGCCCGGGAAAGCATGTCCATCATTTCGGCATCAGCCTGTGACTGGGCAATCGTCCCCGAGGGGGGGAGCCCAGCTGAGGCTTCTGCGTCTGACTGGACAAGCCCGCTCTCCGATGCTGCGCTCGAGAGCTCATCATCTTCGTGGGCTCCGAACAAGAAGCCAGACTCGCTGTGAGACGAGTCAGCGAACTCATCCGGAAGCCCGACTGGGGCAGACGAGCGTGCTGGGGAATGGGAGGTCCGTGGGGGGATACCCGGTGGAGGCGATCATATTGGGGTCCCCAAATCTCCCCCAGTGCTAGCCGCGCTGGCCTCATAAACATAGGTAGAAGGACCGAGGTGAAAGCAAGCCGCGACCGCAACGTTGCCATGGTCATGTTCTCGCAATGAGAACATGAACCATCCACAAATGCTGCCTCCATGTGGGTCGCGCCCAGACACGAAAGACAGCGATCATGACCATCCGAAGTTGAGAGATAACGACCGCAACCAGGAATAACACACAATCGGAAAGGCATCTTTAAAAAGACGCGTCTTTTAAAAAGACATTCCGTGTGTGCCGCTCTTTTAGAGAAATATACTCTTTTAGAGGAAAAAGTTATTTCAGAAAATATACTCTCTTTGTTTTCTGCCGAAGCGCCCAGGGGCGTTCTCTGCAGTGCACCAGTGCAGAGGAGGAAGAAGCCACTGAAATGCACTGTCAGATCCAGCAGAGGTGAATGAACAGTAGAATTCAGCTCAATGAGCATGACCGTTCGGCTCCGAAGAGAAAATCTGAATGAGTGGTTGCAAACCAGCTCCTTTTATACCCGTATGTCCGGGGGAGTGGCATGCAAATACCACTCGCCAATTTTCATTGGCCTTTTATCAAAGACCAGAGGTGTCTCGGGCTCCCAAGAGTGACCCCTAGTGTCACTACATCAACACAACATTGAGTCAGTGACAGATAGGGAACCAAAGATAAACAAAATAACTCAGAATAAAATGAAACAAAAACACAGGAAACCAAGCACAGAATATGACAACACATGTAAAGACTGACAAAGAAACCAGGGGAAACAAGGGCTTAAATACACATGGGCAAACAAGGAAACGAGGAACACAATCAGGGGAAAACCAATCATAAAATGAAACTACAAAAGGACTACAAACTAACAGGAACTAAAGAATTTCAACATAAGTCAACACAAAAATAGGGAATATGTGACAGAGCCCCTCTTTTAAGGAGCAGATTCCAGACGCTCCAAAAAACAAAAACAAATTGTCCATGGAGTGTGGGGAAAAACAGGTAGTTCAGGGGGGCACAAGGGGTAAACAGGCAGTTCAAGGGGGCACAAGGGGAGCAGAGGAACAAGGCAGAGCTCGAGGGATGGAGAGCCAGAGTGACGCTGCAGGCTTGGAGGACCAAGTAGACCAGAGCAGATCAGGCGGGCGGCCAGGGAGACCAGGGCAGATCAGGCGGACGGCGAGGGAGAACAGGGCAGATCAGGCGGACAGCCAGGGAGACCAGGGCAGATCAGGCAGATGGCCAGGGAGACCAGGGCAGATCAGGCATGAACGACCTCTGTGGTTGTGGGGGGCAGAGACTCGGGAACGACCTCTGTGGTCGTGGGAGGCAGAGACTCAGGAACAACCTCTGTGGTCGTGGGGGGCAGAGACTCGGGAACGACCTCTGTGGTCTTGGAGGGCAGAGACTCGGGAACGACCTCCGTGGTCGAGAACATGGGCACAGACTTGGGAACAGAAACTTCTCTTCCTCCTCCTCCGGATGGCTGAAGTTGACAACGCTGGCTCTGGGACGGACAAGGCTGGCAACGCTGGCTCTGGGATGGATGAGACTTCTGGCTCATTGGCCATGGCGGGCGTGGGTACTGACAAGCTGTGAGGAAGGGTCTTCGTGACCCTTCACACCGACATAAGTGGTGGATAATTTAACTTGGAAACAATAGCCGTGGGAGGCTGGGCTGTGGTATGGCGTGAAGCAGACTCAGGCGTAGCTGTGGCATGGTGTGGAGCAGGCTGAGGTTTTACTGTGACATGGTATGGAGCAGGCTGAGGCGTTGCTATGACATGGTATAGAGCAGACTGAGGCATTGCTGTGACATGACATGGAACAGGCTGAGGTGTGGAAGACTTGGAAACTGGAACCGGGGTTGAGAGGGGAGGTTCCTCAGAAGCGAATGTCTCTAAAATTAACTCCACATATTCCTCCCACGTGTAATCACCGGTCCCCGGCAATTCCCTCCACTTGTGAGCTAGGAGGCCAATCTGATACAAGGACTTCAAGTGGGAATCGGTAAATCCCGTGTATCTGGCAATGGTGCTAAACAGACAAGAGCATTCTCTAACTGGTAAGTTCGCTCGGCTCAACTGTACAAAGCACGCTGCTAGATCCATTTCGGATGGTCAGTCTTTCTATAACGAGGCAGACGTGGAATGAGGATCTAAATGCAGCTTTTATATGGAAACCAAAGATAAACAAAGTAAATCAGAATAAAATGAAACAAAAACACAGGCAACCAAGCACAGAACATGACAACAGCACATGTGAAGACTGACAAAGAAACCAGGGGAAACAAGGGTTTAAATACACATGGGCAAACAAGGAAACGAGGAACACCTGGGGAAAACAATCAGGGGAAAACCAATCATAAAATGAAACTACAAAAGGACTACAAACTAACAGGAAACAGGAACTAAAAAGTCAACACAAAAACAGGGAATATGTGACAACCATGGTACTACCATGGTTTTTTGGACATGGTACCATGGTAATAACAAAAGAATTATGGATATGTGCATGTCAATACCTACATGTCAAACCTTGGAGTACTATGTAAAAACCATATGATACTGAATGACTACCATATTTATGTACCATGTTATTGGTACTCCAAGGCAGGTGTGAAAAGTACTCAGAAATTATACTTAAGTGAAAGTATGGATACTGAGTGAAAATTTTACTCAATTAAAAGTCCAAGTATCTAGCTAAAAAAATACTTCAGTAAAAGTAAAAAGTATTAAAAAAGTAAAAAGTAACTTTTTTCCTAGTTGAATGAAATCAAGAGAGGAGATTGTGTGAGAGAGGATGTTGTTAAATTTGATTGGTTTGTTAAGTCACCTTTTTACTGTCTCCAGCGATTGTCATATTGCTCCCCCAGTGACATTCGCAACCTGGTTAAAGAATAATTTTACGATAACTACATTTTTGCAAAATGAATTTTATGTGGCCTGTTGTATATAACAGCAATTTCCGGGTGAAATGAACACTAGAGGCTCTTCAACAATTACTTTTATCCCCTTTCACACAAATCATGAATAAAACAGCAGATTATCGGTTCATAAACACTTACTTTTCACCCTGTTCCTCACACAATGCAATATTATGACATATATAAACACTTTTACCATAGCGGATGACTAATTTGAACATTTTGCTTTGGCATATTTTTGGAAACTAGCAAGAGCTGTGGAAAAGCAGAGCTAGCAGCCACAGTCACTCAAAAGCTACTGATAAGAGCCGCAACGATCATATTCCAGCGCAGGATTGCCACTAGTTTTAACACACACAAACAAAATAGACAATCGTGCTGAAGAACTAAAGATGTTTCCTCTGCATTTGACACATATCTGATGCAAGGTATTTCAAAAAGTGGTGGAGACAAATTTGCCAAAGGCGAAAAATGCTGGGGACATGTCCCACCCATCACATCCATAAATGACGCCTAGGGGGTGAAGGAAACGTTGATGTAATATTTTCAGAATTAACACAAAATTGTTGATTACCAAAGAAAATAGTTTTGATTTGTCCCTCGTTTAACAAAAAGATACAAGAAGCAAAAATCAAAGGTACAGAAAGGCACTTACAATGGAAGTGAATGGGGCCAGTCTATAGAGGTTAAAATATACACGGTTTCAAAAGCATAACCGCAAGACGTAAAAAGTATGTGTTAATCACATTATATGTGTTTATCACACTAAAATCATGTTAACATGTATAATGTTTAGGTCTCTTGTGTCTATACTTTTGAAACTGTATATTTTAACATTTATGGACTGGCATAATTCACTTCCATTGTAGCCTAAGTGCCTCACTGGTCCGCGTTTTTTTCTTTTATCTTTTTTAATAAACGATGGACGATTCGAAATTATTTTATGGTCAGTATCATTATGCAAGAATGTTGTCGATTGAGCTTAACTTGTTTAGAACTCAGAACATTCCTTTTATCGGGTTGGACCTGAGCGCCGGGTGCTGCAGTGTCACTCCACCCACTTCCAAGCTTCAGAGAGACAGACAGAGAGCACAGAACACACCTCCCTCCCACCACCAGTGTGTCCGATCTCTCTCCAACTGTCTCCGCAGACTCTCCACCGTTTCACCACCGGCTGCCTCATCCAGGTATGGCAGACGGCTTTACCCCATCATGGCAGTGCTTCATTACACCCTTGACTTCAAGCTCCGCGCGCCAGGTAAATTTCGTTGAAATGAATGAGGGGGGCTCGTGTTGCACTACAGACACTGTATATACGGGCCTCCTCGCATTTGCACTGTAAGCGATTTATTGTCCCTCTAGTAGCACCCAGGCTGCCGTCCCAGTGTTGCATTGCTGAAAGTTGCAGAGGAGACAAGCGTGCATGTGTCATTGCAATCAAGCGTAAAGCTTGTGTGTTTTGTGTATCCCTCTCTGACGTTTGCTGTGATACATGACCTTCCAACCTGGTAGCATAGCGGCGTTAGCAGATGCTAATGTGGGTTGTTCTCTGGAGCTCGCGGCGGCTTTTTATCATGTATTTGAATAAAGCTCTGGCCAAATACTGCACAAGTAAATTGCTAGCCGCTGAGTCTCAGCTCCTTTTGTCTGGTGTTCCCTGGCTGCACTAAACAAATAATTAGACAGCAGGTGAATAAAGACCTGGCTGCGGAATATTAGCTATTATCATTAAAGAGCAGCGCGTAAAGCCGTTAAGTACTTATTAGTAACTAAGTTAGGCACTAGTCCTGTACACATATTCCGCCGATTTTGTATGAGAGGTGTTTTTCTGCATGTTTTCATGCTCTTGACACCTATAGAGGAAGGAAGGTCGGTGGTGCCTCTGTTTTCGCTGGCTAAGAATATCGCAAGCCGACGAGTATCCCATGCAGCGATCATACTTAGATATTCTGTGTCTGTTCTGTGAGCAGTGTGACAGGTGCAAAGTTTCATGGTGTGCAATTGTGCTCAAGTGCTTGCTTTTATATTTAGATTAGATAGTTATACATACTGATACAGATTGGCATGTTGCATGCAACTCACCTCTTGATTGTTTTAGAATAATGAATTTGGATAGCAAGAATAGAAAACAGCAAGAAAGTGCAACTTAGTTAACCCTGTAAACCAGGAAGGATGTATGCATTAAAATCAGATGTTGGGATTGCCTTTACTCCCAGACTACAGTTATTCTGTAGTCTGGGAGCGTTTGAAGCGGAGGATTTATGCATCTGTTTTCGCTCTCTCTGTTTAGCTGATGTTTCTGTGACTGTGCGTGGCCTGCAGTCTATATTTCAAGAGCAGGAAATGACAGAGACTGTCCATGAATCAGAGGGACATGGATATTTGGCCACCTTCACTGGCAAGAATGGCAGGTAAGCACCTTTGCCTTATGTCCCACATTTATGTGCACATTATTTTCTGATCAATTTCTATCCTAGTTAAGACTTTATTACACAAAAATGTGGTTTACATGCTTTACAGCTATTGGAATGTACCTGTAAACATGGTATTTGCTCAGCATATTCCAATTAAACTAAGACATGAATGTTATTTTCCTGGTATTCTCTACTGAAAGTACTGAAGATTAGAGGTAGACGGATGTATCGGTTTTACCGATTAATCGGTGCCGATAGTTGCTTTTTAGAACTATATGTTACTGGCAAAAATGTATGCCGATAGTTTTTACTTTTTATTATTGTCCCTCCGCATTCCTCTGGAGGATTCTACAATTGGAATGCTATATCTAAAGCCATCTTTACACTGCCAAGGTGGAACAGAAGCTGCATTTAAACTGGCATTTAGATGCATTTACACAGACTGTTTAATGCTTCTCAGAGCTGCCATAAATGCATTTACACAGAAATTACAATTGCATACATAATATGAGATTAATGTTTTAAATATAAAATTTTGAATATAGAAATATGAAATGAATGAACATATGAAATTATACCATAAAAATGTGAATCAATTATGAAATGGCTTCTCTGAGGTGGGTTAGAGCAGGCTTAATTTAGACTGGCTTTTATGCTGCATTGCGTCTTTACACAGAGTTTTAAGCAGGCACTGAGCAGGATTAATTCGGCTGTGTAAAGACGCCTTAAATCTATCATCATAGACAACATTCATCCATATTTTTAACATCACTTCAATGCATATTTTATTATTTTGATTAGATAATCGTTTTAAATTAAAGCGAGGACATGCAAAGAAAAATGTGACTAGATGGAAACATGTCCCAACAGCACGTATATTGTGTCTCTAACTTCCTATCTTGTGAATAATAATAAATCTGGTAAAAAAAAAAAACATATAAAGTACGTATGCATATATAAAAATCCTTGATCTGGTGAATATATAGGCTATAAAAAGCTTCATTTGGTAAATACTTAAATATAGAGCATTGTAACTGAGCCAAGTTTTCATATTTAAAAATAAGAGTCCCGAAATAAGTACATTTTGAGCTTGTTTATATATAAAAGTCATGCGTTATGCACCAAATGTTCGTTTTTCTGTTTTTAGTGGGATTTTGGTTGCACAATTATTCTTTTCAGACTATTTGAAGCCTCTGTGTTTGTAATTTTTCTTTACATTCTTTAAATCGATTTTAAAAACTTTTTGGTTATCTGCCTTTTTAACACTTACTTAGTTTGCACATTTTAAACCATGACCTGCACTGCACACAAATAACTAATATTGGCATTATATTCTTGTTGTTTAGCCAGAGGGGAACTGGCTCCCACAGTGAGTCTGGTTTCTCTCAAGGTTATTTTCTCCATTAACCAACATCTTATGGAGTTTTGTGTTCCTTGCCACAGTCACCTTCAGCTTGCTCACAGGGGTTCTAAATACAATTATTATTTAATTATTTAATTTTTATACACAATTTACAATCATATTTAATCAAACTATACAATTATCACTCTGACTTTTTTTTGTTAATGCATGATTTCCTGTAAAGCTGCTTTGAAACGATGTGTGTTGTGAAAAGCGCTATACAAATAAAAATGATGACTTTTCCACCACCTTAGTTATCGGAATCGACAAAATACACTATCGGTTGACCTCTACTGAAGATGCCTGCTCTGGCAGATAATTTTGCTGCATTTTTGTTATGCTTCACAGAAATTAAACCAACAGATTAATTCTCATTCATGTACTTGACTACAGAACACAAGCAATAGCTAAATGTAGGCCATGAGACACTTAGGGCTTCGCCTGGCTGTATGTTGATATCTGTCCACCGTTAGCCCCAACAGTGTGTTTCCTTTATTGCTTGACTTTTCACAACTGCCTGTATCATGAAGCAATGAGAATTGCTTTGGTTTGCACACCTGCAGATATAAATGCATTCCAGTACAAGGAATATTCAGAATATTCTAGTTCTCTTTGTGAAGGAAGAGGCAGGAGCTGGATAAGCAATCCACGTAGTCTTTTATTAACACACTTTTCAGCATCACATAAAGCTTTGCACATAATACAAAACACATTTCAACACTGCTGCGTGCATCTCTCTCTCTCTCTCTCTCTCTCTCTCTCTCCTCTGGCAGTCTGGATTGCCTTTTATCCCTCTCCGGCTCTCACTGCAACATAAAATAGCTGTTAGAGATAATTTACCACAGGTGTTAATCCTTAACGCTCTTCCTCTCCCAGCCTCGCTCTCCACAGACGTCACTCGGCCACGCTCTCATCACCACAGCTGTTTACATGACTAAGAATTTTTATTAATACTAAATTCTGATTAATGCACATTCCAGTTGTTTTTAGAACAGTAGAAACCAGAATATTGGTTTCATCGAGTTTGCATGACACAGACATAATCGGAACATGACCAAATTCTGGTTAATATAGGAGTATTTCTGTGCATGTAAACACAGTCATTGTCATTGTAGTTAGAAGATCAGAGACTTGTCAGGAAGATTTTACAACATGCCACAGTTTGTGGAAAATCATGATTTTTTAAAATTTTTTAGGGAGGAGTGACCATAGTTGCCCTGTTAATTATATAGAATTTGTTTGTAATTACTCATGAGTGAGAAAAAAAAGAGAGGTTTCAATTCCATTGTTACATTCCATGGAGTGTTTTCATTTTTGTCCTGTAACAGCTAAGGACAATGTTGAATTTTACTGACTAGAGTTAGACAATAATGATGACTGCATCCATCCCTGACCACACAAACGTCTCCCCGGTTACCCCCAACTGAAAATGCCAGGTGTGCTCCTGTGTTCATACACTTTTTAGGATGACCATTGATTGGCCAGTTAAGTTCATCCTCTGTCCAACAATGGGGCATTTAGATGAGCGCAGGGTCAGTTTAGTGGCTTTGTGTATCTGATCTATAGGCTTTGGCCCTCACTTCCTGTTTTGTGTGTGGCGTGCTGTAAACACAGCTGGTAGGTCATTGTTTAGGCTTAAGCTGGGATGAAGCTGACCTGGACACAATGTATCACTTTAAAGTAAAGTCTCTGCTTTTAACCACTTTTGTGCTCCGGCCTGCCTACCAACGCATGGCCCAGTGGAGCCTGCTGTTCCAGCACAACTTAGGGGAACATGAGGAGGTCCCACAGTCCATTGTCTTGGACTGTTTTAACTGTAGTCCCATTTAAAGCCCTGGAGATCTTAAGGTCATTCATAGAATTTACAGTAGATACTGTAAATCATACAGCTACACATATCCCACATTGTGTAACATATTCTGCATATACAGGTTGTACTTGTCAATACGGAAAGACAAGGAGATTACAGCACTGTGTAGTGTACAATGATGAATTCTTACCTGTACATACTGGTACCTCAGCTCCTTCACTCTCACCATTCCTCTCAAAAGATACCTAGTAGAGTTGCTTCATTGTAATCTGATTTCTCTTCAGCACTCTATCAATTGTGGAGAGGCTGACGGTGTTGACATTTTGAAAGATGCCATCATCTTGTATGAATGTAATTTGAATATTTTTTTGTCTAAAAGCATTGCTTGCTATGACTGTATTGCAAATCTTATGAAAATGGGCACTATCCATTGACAATTCTGTTTGAAGATTTTTGGAACAGAAACTTGGTAGAATGACCACCTTGGTTAATAGGTAGTTAATAGGTACTAATATATAGTAAACTACCTAAAAGATAATTTTTGGCCGATGACAGTAATTTCTTAATGGCCAAAATATTGGCTGATTAATTAGCCTGGCCTACATATAGGTCTATCACAAATTCATAGCACTTTAAGCACTAATGAATGTTGGACAAAAAAAAAAAGGGATTGTACTTTACATTGTAAAACTCAGTATTTTTGTTGTAAAGATCTGACTGCAGTTTTATCTTTTGTTTCTTTCATACATCTCTTTGTGATCTCAGTGAATTGGATGATGTTTTGTGGTTTTAATTGCATTTCTGTATTTTCCTTGCTTTAGGTTTGCCATACTACGAATGCACACTCATGGTCTGGTGACCTTTGACCTGCAGTGTCTGGAAGGGGATGATGTAGCGCAAGTGGAAAATGTGAGTTAACAGATTGTAGGTGTTGTCAGGATTGTTAGAGATACTTGTGTAATGAGCCCATGCAACAATTTGTTTCAACATTCTTCCTCAAGGATAAGCTGTAAACATAGAGTTCATTACCAAAAAGTCTGAATTCTGATTATCAAAAAGGAGTAGTATTCAGTTGCTCTTTGTAACTTGATGATCCTGTGCACCATATGGATTATAGTGCATGCATGAATTTTTACATTTAATAGTATTTGTCTGGACGCCATGGATGGTACCCATTCTACCACAACGTGCTAACCACACAAACACCAGGAGATAAAGTGTGATTCAAACGTTTCAGAATTTGCTTGCTTTCTCTTTAGAGGTGAAGTGTTTTTTATGTTAAGTAATTTCTCCTGGTCCAGCTTAATATGTCGAGATGATTTTTCACTCTTCACCATTAAAATAAGGCAATAAAATAGAGTCATTTATTTGCTCACTTTGTAGCTACTGAATGCACTGGAGAAGAAATTCAAGGCTCTCCTTAACGGAAATGTCCAAAGGATCAAGAGGTGAAACGTAACTAGTATTATTTTCATTTTGAATCACTTGTCATCTTTGATATTAAACATTTAACTACTGTATATAAATGCATCCTCTCAGACTCCCTGCGCTGATTCGAGGCAGTGATGTGGACAGGTATTGGCCCACTGCTGATGGCAGGCTCATGGAGTACGACATTGATGAAGTTGTGTACGAGAAGGATTCTGATTACCAGAACATCAAAATCTTGCACTCACGGCAGTTTGGCAATATGCTCATCCTTAACGGGGATGTCAGTAAGTTAAAAGGGTCACATTTTATTCATGTGCGTACATTTGCATGTTTCTGATGCTGAAGTAAGTGGTTTTTTTGAGTGTGTGGTAATTTAGTGTGATCAAATGTCAGATCTGGCAGAGAGTGATCTGCCCTACACTCAGGCCATTATGGGTAGTGGCAAAGAGCACTATGCTGGGAAGGAGGTACTCATTCTGGGAGGAGGAGATGGTGGAATTCTTCATGAGGCAGTGAAGCTCAAACCAAAGATGATCACCATGGTTGAGATATCCTTTATGCTAACACTTGACTGCAACTAATTGATTAACCATGATTCAGTAGGTTCAAGTCCCACATTAACCCTCTGTTTTTGGAGAAACAGACCGGTCAATAAAGACCGGTAGAAAACAGTAAATATACACTGCCTTCCTTTTGATTATAAACATGAACACTGACATAGGTTTATCACACTGAACACAAGCTTTTATAGTAGGATTTCAATTGAAAAGAGCCCCACCAAAGACCTTTCAAGGCAAGTCGGTCCACTCGGCGGCCATCTTTGGTATGCTCGCGGGCAGGCTGGGCAGCTATTTTCAGTGTAACCAAGTGGCATATAAGTACAGCTCCTGAATGGGGAAAGACCTAAATCTCCAAAACGGTTGGTCAAGATTACGATCAAAGAACATTTTTACAGTTTTTTCTCAATTGATTTGGCACAGTTACTGAAAAAAAAAAAACTTAAAATTGTCAAAACTCTATGTACAATCCTCACATGGTACATTCAGCACACCACTCCATTTGACCTGCAAAAGGGGATTACTCAACCAGAAGAATTAACTCTTGTTTCAAATGTAAATAAATTCATCAATGAATAAATCATTGTCATCAAAACAATAGGTTCCTCAGTGTTCATTTCTTAGACTAAGACAGTCAAAATGCAAAGACATCTTGTCAAATGACAGTGTACTCTGAAAGTGTGATAGTTACCCACTATGTAATATTGTCCAATTGCTAACATTGTATATGTAGGCAGCTGAATTGTATTGATGTCAAAAAGTCATGGCGCACACACACTGTACTTTCAACAAAACATTTATTCAAACACTTCATTGTATGTACACACTTTACAGCCAATCGAAAATACGTAAAGAAAACTTGTACAGAAAAAAAATAAATAAAACAGCAAAATTATCAGGAACTACAATATGTGCAAGAAAAGAAAATATGCTGCAAGTTCATCAACCTCATGGGTCTTCCAATCTCTCCTCTCTGTCTGGCCACAACATTTCATCTACATCACACCTGATATCCTCCCTTGCAATGCAACGAGGGAAAAATCTTTTGGCATGATGCAGCCACCCCCTACAACAATCTGCGGTGATATCCTCACAACCAGCATCCATTGCACCCAGTAAGGACAACTGGTCGTGAAGACGGTGATCATAGACCTTCCATCTCCATGCAGAAAAGAACTCCTCAATGAGATTTAGGAATGGGGAGTATGGTGGGAGAAACTCCATCAAAAAAACGTGGGTGGGCAACAAACCATTCCCTGACTGTATATAAACAATGGAAACTTAGTTGTCCCAAACTATAACATATGTTGGCAAGTCACTTCTTACCAGCCCCCTCTCATTCTCAGGAATGAGATCCCTGTAAAGAGTTTCCAGGAAATTGAGACGACGTTGTGTGTTATAGGGCCCAATGATGGGAATGTGGTGGAGTACTCCATTCCCACATGTGGCAGCACACATTGTAATGTTCCCTCCACGCTGGACTGGCACATCAACAGTGGCTTGGTGACCAATAATATTAAGGCCAAGTTGAATCCATCTCATCAACATACACAAAAATGTGTGGGGATTCATCAGCCTCCAGCTCCATCACTCTCTATAAAAGATAGAGAAGCAATTTAGGAAATAATTTACAGTAGATATTGTAAATCATACAGCTACACATATCCCACATTGTGTAACATATTCTGCATATACAGGTTGTACTTGTCAATACTGAAAGACAAGGAGATTACAGCACTGTGTAGTGTACAATGATGAATTCTTACCTGTACATACTGGTACCTCAGCTCCTTCACTCTCACCATTCCTCTCAAAAGGTACCTAGTATAGTTGCTTCATTGCAATCCGATTTCTCTTCAGCACTCTATCAGTTGTGGAGAGGCTGACGGTGTTGACATTTTGAAAGATCTTGTATGACTGCACTTCGAATATTTTTAAGTCTAATAGCATTGTTTGCTACAACCATATTGCAAATTTCAAGTTCTTGTTGAGCAGTGAAAACTGATCTTCTGCCACCACCATGGGGCAGACTCTAAATCCTAGACAGAAAATACACCACAGTAAAGTCATAAATTCTGAGACTTGCATTGGCTAAGTTTACTGGAATACCAGTGTGAAGGTATATTGCAGTACAATATTTGATTACACACCTGTTTTCTCTCCTGAATGTCTGGACTATTGACGACACCGTGGACCTGGCTCTGTCATACTTTGCCCCTGTCTGTCTCCTGCCTGCTCCATATTCCACAGTTGTGAAATTCAGTCTTACCCTTGCAGTATAAATGTATTTGAGAACTGATAGGTTATGAGTTTCACCTTTCAGCTAAATTGGACAGCATTTGCATTTGGTTGCTCTAAATTGTGAGGAAATTGAATTGTTCCCCATCTAGCCTAAGTCTATCCATCTAACAACTATTACAACAATACCACATAACTATTATGTATCTAATATATGTGTGTCAGGTTATTGTGATTGTTGGTTGTTCTATTTAGCATTTAGGGATTTACACAATGAACATGTATAATTGCATTTGAGAGTAATATCATTCAATAGCAAATGAATGCAAACTATTTTGATCTGCAAGGCTTACTCAATGCATTTTGTGCCAAAGCAATTATAAATGACTATAGTCATGTGAACAAATGACCTAATGTTCATATAGTTAGTCATATAGTTTGACGAAGTTTAATAGTCATTCGATGATTGTGCCAAAGCGATTGAGAAAAACTGTAAAATCAGCATTAAAATCTGACAACAGTGGTATCATAAATTGTGACAGTCAATGTCTGTATCTAAAAATGTATTGTCTCTTTTACCTGTAAGGTGAGACTTCCTTTTTTACATCCCTTGGCTGTTCAAATTTCTCCTGTTAATTTGTAATACCAGTGCTCCGTCTCTGCGAAACTTTCTCTGGTGTCACCCATATGTCAGTGGTGGTACTATTTTTACATTAGAAATATAATAAACCCTTCATTTGGAGTGAAAAAACTGATAACTGGTATACTTTTGACTTGGATCAGTAAGCAACCATTTAGTAATACCCTAGCAATCACCTAGCAACACCTTAAGCCCAAAGTATCCTTCGGTTTTGATGTGAACACTTAAGTATGCATACAGTTGAACACCAGCCTTTTAAAGTATTCTTCATTTGACAGCAGTGCGCGCATACACAGGCAGTTGGTGCATGCGTGCCACAACAGCTATGAGATACTGAACTGTTTCTCTACAGGAGTTTAGACCCATAATCATGTCTTTATATTGCTTCAGACTTGAGTTATACAAATGCAGGTATCTCTTGACCTCCTCACACACATCCACTGTTGTTGTTTCCACCTCCATCTTCTATTGTTTTAGCGGTGATTACATAATCTTCAAGTGCTCCTTCGTGACAGCAAAAGCTCAACAGTGATGTTGCCACCTTGTGGACTCACTTATTAGTGCAAATAATTCCAGGCGCATTCAGAGTACGCGCTCAGTGATCGAGCACTCTGCTGATTACAAAATTTGCATCACACGTACTGCGCGCAGAAGCTCAGTGTTCATGTCTGACCAAAGTATACTTTGGGCTTTAGTAACCACCCAAAATGCCCTGACATTACATAAATATAAACAAGTACCAGAAAAATGCAGTTATTTATTGTTGTGGAGTATCTAAAGGCATTTTGACCAAATACAAGATTAAGATTTGTTTTTCACTATTTTTAACTATTAAATGGGTCAACCAAGGGTCAGTTCACCCAAGAGAGCTCATCTTCTTTGAATGAGAACTCATTATTTTGTAACCCTACCACTTAACTGTCTTGCGGTAACCTCAACCGGTTGCCAAAATGAATGAATAGGTATTCCCTTGTGCCTCTCATTCAGCTGTAATTAAGTGTGATTAAAAATATTTGCGTTCCTTAATTAAGCATTTACATCGACAAGCTGGTGATTGACGGATGTCAGAAACACATGAGGAAGACATGTGGGAATGTTTTAGATAACTTGAAGGGAGATTGTTATGAGGTAAGGATTTGATTGGCTTTTCCATGACATTTGATCAGTTAAAGCTCATGTTAATGTCAGTCCTGGTTCCTAAACATAAAAGCCAAGCTTTTAAGTTTTGTCAGTTTCACTCCAGTTTAGACTAGAATGCAAATTCATGTTTAGTTGTTCTGTCTTTGTTCTCTGTCAGATCTGTTTATCTGTTGCTTAACATATTTCTTTTTATGCTGAAATTACAAAGAGGCCCCCTTTCCTGCTTTTGAAACAAGTCCCAAGTAATCAGTTGGGGGAAATTACTCAAAACTCTGGGCAACTGCCAGTTTTGCATGGCTAACAATGAATCTATATTTCTCACAATGAAGCAAAAATGTTTTCTTCTCACTTTCACTTTTGTTTCTTCAGATTTTGGTACAGGACTGTGTTCCAGTACTTAAAAAGTTTTCTGAACAAGGGAGGACATTTGATTACGTGATCAATGACTTGACAGCTGTCCCTATCTCCACAGCACCTGAACAGGGTTAGCGAATGCAGCTCACACCTTTCTACCTGATCCTTGAACCAACTTTTAAAAAAATGACATCAAATGTATTCAATCTTAATTCTCCTTTAGACTCAACATGGGAATTCTTGAGGCTTATTCTTGACCTTTCTATCAGAGTTCTGCGACCTGGTGGGAAGTACTTCACACAGGTGAGAGGGGCTTGTAGTGAAAGGTCTGAAGTTTTCCTGGTTTTCATTCTTTCAAATATGAATATGTTATCATGATTTATTTTCTGCCTGCAGGGTAATTGTGTGAATCTGACTGATGCACTCAGTGAATATGAGAAGCTTTTGGGGAGACTTTCATGCAAAGTGGACTTTTCCAAAGAGGTGGTGTGTGTGCCCTCATATATGGAGCTGTATCCTTTTCGAATTAAGTTAGCTGCAATTGTTTATGTGCCAAACAAGTTCAGGAACTTATCTCATTAAAAGAGTTCTGTCTGGGGTCTTAAAGTGCCAGCAAACAATTTCTGTTTATAATCATAATTTATTTAATGTATTATTTGGTCTTGGGATGTTTGTTTCAATTGTTTATTATGTTTAGCATTAACTCTTAGAAGTTTACACTGGCAGCCAAAAGTTTGGAATAATGAACAGATTTTGCTGTTTCGGAAGGAAATTGGTACTATAATTCACCAAAGTGGCATTCAGCTGATCACAAAGTATAGTCAGGACATTACTGATGTAAAAAACAGCACCATCACTATTTGAAAAAAGTCATTTTTGATCAAATCTAGACAGGCCCCATTTCCAGCAGCCATCACTCCAACACCTTATCCTGGAGTAATCATGCTAAGTTGCTAATTTGGAACTAGAAAATCACTTGCCATTGTATCAAACACAGTTGAAAGCTATTTGGTTCATTAAATGAAGCTTAACATTGTCTTTGTGTTTGTTTTGAGTTGCCACAGTATGCAATAGACTGGCATGTCTTATGGTCAGTATTAGGTCATAAATGGCAAAAAATGAAACCACTTTCTCTGGAAACTCAGTCAGTCAATCATTGTTTTGAGGAATGAAGGCTATACAATGCTTGAAATTGCCAAAAAACTGAAGATTTTGTCCAAAGGTGTACACTACAGTCTTCAAAGACAAAGGACAAGGACAGAAAGAGATGTGGAAGGCCCAGATGTACAACTAAACAGGAGGATAAGTACATCAGAGTCTCTAGTTTGAGAAATAGACGCCTCACATGTCCTCAGCTGACAGCTTCATTGAATTCTACCTGCTCAACACCAGTTTCATTTACAACAGTAAAGAGAAGACTCAGGGGTGCAGGCCTTATGGGAAGAATTGCAAAGAAAAAGCCACTTTTGAAACAGAAAAACTAAAAGAAAATGTTAGAGTTGGCAAAGAATCAGACATTGGACAACAGATAATTGGAAAAGAGTGTTATGGATCTTAACCCCATTGAGCTTTTGTGGGATCAGCTAGACTGTAAGGTGCGTGAGAAGTGCCCGACAAGACAGCCACTTCTATGGCAAGTGCTACAGGAAGTATGGGGTGAAATGACACCTGAGTATCTGGATAAACTGACAGCTAGAGTGCCAGTGATCTTCAAAGCTGTCATTGCTGCACATGGAGGATTTTATGATGAGGACTTTTTGAAGTAGTTTAAAAAGTTCTGAATTTAAAAAAAAATTGTAATAGTAATGTCCTGACTATACATTGTGATCAGTTTAATGCCTCCAGTGTATTTCTTTCCTGGTATTTCACCTAAGCCGATAGATGTCAGTATAAGTCCAAGATGTATGCGGACTTCTACTGACACCTACTGTAACTATCATGGATAGAATACAAGGTAAAAACTGTCATTGTTTAGAAATTATTTACTATCCTTTGAACCATTTTGGTCACACTGAGCAGTGCAACCTATTTTTAAATTTGACTTTAAATGGATAGTTCACCCAAAAAGTGAAAATTCTCTCATCATTTACTCACCATCATGCCATCCCAAATGTGTATGACTTTCTTTCATCTGCTGAACTCAAATGAACATTTTTAGAAGAATATCTCAGCTCTGTAGGTCAATAAAATGAAAGTCAACAGGGTCCAAAACTTTGAAGCTGTAAAAGTACATTAAGGTAGCATAAAAGTAATCTATACGACTCTGTTTGTTAAACCCATATCTTCAAAAGCTATATGATAGGTGTGGATGAGAAACAGATCAATATTTCAGTCCTTTTTCTTTTCTTTTTTTCTTTTCTTTTTACAATAACTCTCCACTTTCAAACAGCCCACCTAAGCTATTTCTTCTGTCCTAAGAGTTCTTCTTTAGCATTAGGCGATTTGCATTCTTCATACACATTGCAACCTACTGGGCAGGGAGGATAATGTATAGTAAAAAAGGACTTACAAATTATCTGTTTCTCACCCTCACTTATCATATCACTTCTGAAGACATGGATTTAACCACTGGAGTCATATGGATTACTTTTATGCTGACTTTATGTGCTTTTTGAGCTTCAAATTTTTGGACCCTGTTGACTTGCATTGTATGGACCTGCAGAGCTGAAATTGTTTGTGTCCTGCAATAGAAAAAGTCATAAACATCTGGGATGGCATGAGGGTGAGTAAATGATGAGAGGTTTTTCATTTTTGGGTGAACTTATGTTTTAAATAATTTTTCTCCTGTCCATTACAGTTTTGAGGGGTTTTAACAAATAAACACAACATAGCATCTCTCACATGAGTGGACTGTTCTTTAACATGCTGAATCAGGTGGGTGTTTTACACCATATGGAAGAAGTAATGTCTCTTCCTCTTTCACTCTCTCCTCCCAAGTCCTGCCGGAATGTGAAGACTTCTCCCTTACCCTCTGATGCACTGAGGGGGGACGTGCACATATCTCCCCAAGCACTGTTTCTACTGTCCCCTCACGTCCAAAAATTAACAGCCTTCCCAAATGTTTTTTTTTTTTACATTGCTTTTTGTGTTTGCAATTACACTGAGATCATAATTTCATTTGTTTGTTTGCTAGTGTTGGTTTGATGTAGTTTGCATGAGGCCCCCAGGGTGCGCTGTAGTGCGGTGTGTGAGTGGACACTGCTGATGTTACTGAAGGCCTGGAGGGTGGTGAAGCATCCAGGCACAGTTCTGACTCATTCCTTTGAGGATGGGCTGTTGCTTTTTTGAGTCACAAAGAACAGCAGAGACAAATAGCTCTTTTGATTCTGATTTTACAATGCTCTGTGTTTTACCGTAGCTCCACAAATTAATATTATTATTATTTTTTTATTATTTTTTTGCCTTTTGTGTTTGAAGTTTTTGCATTCTTTTGTTATTGTGGCTTGAGTGTGATCTGATACATGGTCCTTCATGGGGAGCTTAAAGGCAGTGTTGCATTCTGAGATTGCACCAGATGGTCTCTTTTTCTAATGAAGCAGAAGCTAAATATGTCTTAAAAGGGAAAAAGTTCTGCTGTGGCAATTTTCATTGTTTTTTTTTTTTAAACTGTGAATGTTTAATTTTTTATGATTAGCACAAACTAGGTTCAAAGTAGGTTTCCCTGCTTGATGTTGTTTTTGCATTGACATTTTTTCTAGTGAAAAACGTTTTTACTGAATGTAGGCCCCTTAGGTTCATGACTTTTATCCATACAATGGTGCTTCATTTAAATTATTTATTTGATTTTATTTCACCAGTGATTATATTATCTATGGTCCTGCCCTGAAAAACAACTTCTGTTAATGAGAGTGATAATTAACTATTAAAGCCGTTAAGGGAAAAAATACCAAGTGTCTTTTTTTTTGTCTTCTCTCTGAACCAGTGAATGGCAACACCTTTGAATTAACATGTGCACAATTATTGTGCAGTGTGTAAAGTGATTGTTTATATGCTAAATAATTTTTTTTTACTAAGACCTCTTCACCAGTTTACCAACTGTTTTAATGTCAAAACAAACGAATAATTGCACAGCAATAAGTATGGACACTTATTTACTTAATGATTAAAAAAATAATTTTCAGTCACACTTGGAACTGCCATCAAGCAAGCTAACACCTTTCAGGTTACATGGTCATAGTGCTCAGAACAAATCACTTTTTAAAATTTGAACTGTATATAAAATAGGTTGTTTACCTCAAAACACTAAAGATGATGATGATGGATGGTCAGATGGATTTTTCTTTTCTGTTATTATATACATATTAACACATAGGACACTAAGATACATTTTCCTTTATCTACAATGAACAAAAATGTACAGTTTACATGGTTTAAATATGCAAACAAAAGAGATTAAAGATACTAATTCTCTCTCTCTCTCTCTCTCTCTATATATATACACACACACACACTGGTCAAAAGTTTTGAAACACTTGACTGAAATGTTTCTCATGATCTTAAAAATCTTTTGATCTGAAGGCGTATGCTTAAATGTTTGAAATTTGTTTTGTAGACAAAAATATAATTGTGCCACCATATTAATTTATTTCATTACAAAACTAAAATTGTATATATATATTTAAATTTTTTTTTTAAATTGATTACTTGGACCTAATAATAAAGAAAAGCAGCCAATAAGTGCCCAACATAGATGGGAACTCCTTCAGTACTGTTTAAAAATCATCCCAGGGTGATACCTCAAGAAGTTGGTTGAGAAAATGTCAAGAGTACATGTCTGCAAATTCTAGGCAAAGGGTGACTACTTTGAAGTTGCTAAAATGATTTATTTTGGATTTTGTTTAGTCACAACATAATTCCCATAGTTCCATTTATGTTATTCCATAGTTTTGATGACTTTACTATTATTATAAAATGTGAAGAGATATATATATATATATATATATATATATATATATATATATATATATATATATATATATATATATATATAATTAACGTTTTAATTAACACTATTAATAAAGAATGAGTAAGTGTTTTAAAACTTTTGACCGGTAGTGTATATTCTATTCAACAACACAAAACATTTAAAATATTTACAGCAAATAACAAAACAAACCAAAATATATATATATATATATATATATATATATCTTTGAGAATTCGCACTTATGGGTATAAAATGTTGATAAGAAATAGTATTGTAATGCATTACGTCATGTTTTTCAGGCTGGTTTACGTGCGCGAGGAAACGAAACTGGTGTTTTCTGTTAGTTGTATTTCTTTCCATGCGCAGTGCCATGAGCGTCACTATTAAAATTCAGTGACATGACTACAAGCCCCACAGTGCACTCTGGTCAAGAAACTTTGGTGGGCGGAGACAACTTGCGTGATCAAAGGTTTTTGTACCTGTCTGCTGAACTAGCCGGATTTCTCGTTTATTTGTTAAGTGTACAACTGCAATATTTAGTCTTTATAGACAAGGACTCGTATGGTACAAAGAGGACTAGACGTTTTACGTACTGAAAGGGTTTTGCTTCCCATGGAGAAACAGTTGCATTTGAATCTGCTAGCCTCCAAACCCCCAATGGCAGGTTTGCAGCAGTCGGGATCTAAAATAAGAATGGGGTGAGTTTACACTTTAATCGTATATGTGTGTTAGCAACCTCGAAATATCAAACTGAGTTCAGTGCACTCAAGATATTTTAACAGTCCCAAGATATTTAAACAGAGGATGTCCCCTACTGTGTTTAATCCAGCAGCCACCACAATCACGACGTGAGAAGGCATGTCTTCTCAATAATAATTTCACACGTTACCTGAGCTCTAGAGATCCCTTTGGTCAGCCAGCCCATTTAAACTGTGACCCCTAGGGTCATTTGACACTTTAAACCTCAGATTTTCACCGTTCAGCCACAACATTAAAACCACCTGCCTAATATTGTGTAGGTCCCCCTCGTGCCGCCAAAACAGCGCCAACCCAAATCTCTGAATAGCCTTCTAAGATGCTATTCTTCTCAACACAATTGTACAGAGCGGTTATCTGATTTCCATCCGCAGAACTGCCCCTCACTGGATGTTTTTTTTTTTTGCCCCTCACCATTCTGAGTATATTCTAGAGACTGCCGTGTGTGAAAATCCCAGGAGATGAGCAGTTACAGAAATACTCAAACCAGCCCGTCTGGCACCAACAATCATCCATGCAATTATGTAATCAGCCAATCGTGTGGCAGCAGTGCATAAAATCATGCATACAAGCAATATTAGCTTCAGCAACCCTACCACACAACATATCCAAGCATTATAGCAGGTAAACAACTTCACCAAATGGATAACAGATAAACATTCATCCAGATTGTTGCGATGCTGTCCGGAACAGTGTGTGTGTAACTGGCTGAACTGTATCTTCGTTCTTCTTTTTAACGGTTACTCGCAAACTAAAACAGTGCATTACCGCTATCTACTGTTTACATGGGAACGAGACAGCCAGCTCTTCTTTCCTATGTTCACGGACCTGATGTAATGACACAAGGATGTACGTCATAATCCAGCGATTTCATGCCAAATCCAACCCGACAGCTCAAAATACAAATAATCTGTATAGCCTTACCTTAGTGAATTTGGGTAAGGTAAGGACATTGTTTTGAATTTTGTTTATGTACTCAGTCAATAATGGCACTTAGTTAATTGTTTACCAAAACATTTTACATAGTGCAGCTTTAAACAATGCTTGTTATGATATGATTTCTATCCTGAAAATTCCCCCTCATTAGAAAAAATTTAATTGTTTATTTTGCTAATAAGGCAAGTCCCTTATTTTGACCTTGTTTTCCCCAAATCAGGTGCCATGTTTCTTTTGTGAGATCAGGAAACACTGCAATTGGTAAAGTTGAAGTCAGAAGTTTACATACACCTTAGCCAAATACATTTAAATTCAGTTTTTCATAATTCCTGACATTTAATTTTAGAAAATATTTCCTGTTTTAGGTCAGTTAGGATTACTACTTTAAGAATGAGAAATGTCAGAATAATAGTAGAGAGAATTATTTATTTCAGCTTTTATTTCTTTCATCACATTCCCAGTGGGTCAGAAGTTTACATACACTTTGTTAGTATTTAGTAGCATTGCCTTTAAATTGTTTAACTTGGGTCAAACATTTTGGGTAGACTTCCACAAGCTTCTCACAATAAGTTGCTAGAATTTTGGCCCATTCTTCCAGACAGAACTGGTGTACCAGAGTCAGGTTTGTAGGCCTCCTTGCTCACACACACTTTTTCAGTTCTGCCCACAAATTTTCTATTGGATTGAGGTCAGAGCTTTGTGATGGCTACTCCAATACCTTGACTTTGTTGTCCTTAAGCCATTTTGCCACAACTTTGGAGGTATGCTTGGGGTCTTCCAAATGGACAGTGTCCCATTTGCGACCAAGCTTTAACTTCCTGGCTGATGTCTTGAGATGTTGCTTCAATATATCCACATAAATTTCCTTCCTCGTGATGCCATTTATTTTGTGAAGTGCACCAGTCCCTCCTTCAGCAAAGCACCCCTACAGCATGCTGCTGCCACCCCCATGCTTCACGGCTGGGATGGTGTTCTTCGGCTTGCAAGCCTCACCCTTTTTCCTCCAAACATAACAGTGGTCATTATGGCCATTTTGTTTCATTAGACCAGAGGACATTTCTCCAAAAAGTAAGATCTTTGTCCCCATGTGCACATGCAAACTGTAGTCTGGCTTTTTTTTATGGTGGTTTTGGAGCAGTGGCTTCTTGAGCAGCCTTTCAGGTTATGTCGATATAGGACTAATTTTACTGTGGATATAGATACTTGTCTACCGGTTTCCTCCAGCATCTTCACAAGGTCCCTGTTGTTCTGGGATTGATTTGCACTTTTCACCCCAAACTACATTCATCTCTAGGAGACAGAATGTGTCTCCTTCCTGAGCGGTATGATGGCTGCGTGGTCCCATGGTGTTTATACTTGTGTACTATTGTTTGTACAGATGAATGTGGTACCTTCTGGCGTTTGGAAATTGCTCCTAAGGATGAATTTTTTTTTCTGATGTCTATGCTGATTTCTTTTGATTTTCCTATGTAGTCAAGCAAAGAGGCACTGTGTTTGAAGGTAGGCCTTAAATACATTCACAGGTACACCTCCAATTCAGTACACCTCCTATCAGAAGCTAATTGTCTAAAGGCTTGACATCATTTTCTGGAATTTTCCAAGCTGCTTAAAGGCCCAGTTAACTTAGTGTATGTAAACTTCTGACCCACTGGAATTGTGATATAGTCAATTAAAAGTGAAACAATCTGTCTGTAAACAATTGTTGGAAAAATTACTCATGTCATGCACAAAGTAGATGTCCTAAATGACTTGCCAAAACAATAGTTTGCTAATGTTAAATCTGTGGAGTGGTTAAAAAATTAGTTTTAATGACTTCAACCTAAGAGTATGTAAACTTCTGACTTCAACTGTATATCACCCACCCTTAGCACAGGGTACTGTAATTTTAAAAAGAATGTTATTAACCATTCTTTTATTTCATTCTAACCGGTTACCATTTGGAAAGTAGGCTGTGGAACACTGGAGCCAGAACAAAAAAATAATGTTTCTGCTCAGAAAGAACTGAAATGAAAATATTTAGTTTTAGTCCTTGAGTCTAAAGACTACGACAAGGGTATACAGTATCCACACACACACACAAAAAAAAAAATTCACTGTTTTGTTCTCTGTGCAGACCAGGAAGAAAACGAGATTTTACCCCTCTGCCCTGGAGTCAGTACTTTGAAACTATGGAGGATGTGGAGGTAGAAAACGACAACAGCAAAGACATATCCTTTTTTTGATTTTTATGCAGACGCTTGGAAAATAATTATATATTTATCTATATGTATCTCATATTATACAGTGGTCTTGGAAAGTATTTGGACACTTTTGGATGCTCAATTCACACTTAAATATGTTTTTATTTCCTTGCATAGACAAAATATATCAAACCAAGTGGTATCTGCAAACAAATTATCCTAGAGCTTTTCTCAGAAATAACTTCACTTCAAACCAATTTTACGATTACTTTTAACCAGCTGGTCCCAAGGTTGTTTTAGTAAATGTATGAAGTCAGTTTCCCTTAAGTTCACACAAGTTTCCTAGCAGAGTAACCACTAGTTTTGTTTATCACAATAAAGGAATAGTTCACCCAAAAATAAACAATTCTCTCATCATTTAGTCACCCTCATGCCATCCCAGATGTGTATGACTTTCTGTCTTCTGCAGAATACAAACAAAGATTTTAAGAATAGTATCTCAGCTCTGTAGGTCCATACAATGGAAGTGAATGGTGGCCAGAACTTTGAAGCTCCAAAATGCATATAAAGGTAGCAGAAAAGTAATTTATATGACTCCAGTGGTTTAATCCATGTATTCTGAGGCGATCCAATTGGTTTTGGGTGAGAACAGACCAAAATATAACCCTTTTTTCACTGTACTTCTTCCCATTGCAGTCTCATGATTTCAAGCTCTATTACACTTCCTACTGCTTGACGCTAGGACGTGTAATTGAGCTTGAAATCATGATCGCTAAGGAGACTACTGTCAAGATTTATAGTGAAAAAGAAGTTATATACAGTTCTCACCCAAAATCGATTGGATGACATCAGAAGACATGGATTAAACTACTTTGTACTGGTTACTATTATGCTGGCTTTATGTGCTTTTTGGAGCTTCACAGTTTTGGTCATCATTCACTTGCATTGTATGGACCTACAGAGCTGAGATAGTTTTTTCTACAAATCTTTGTTTGTGTTCAGCAGAAGAAAGTCATACACATCTGGGATGAAATGAGGGTGAGTAAATTATGAGAGCATTTTCATTTTTGGGTGAAGTATCCCTCTAACTATGGATATGTTCCACTAACATTTGACAACCAGAAAGTGTCCAGATACTTTTGTCTTAATTTTAAACTGTATATTTATAACCTAACAAACTTCTGATTTTATTTTTTATTTTTTTATTTTATTATTATTATTATTGTCTGAAAAGTGTGTTAGTGCTATTTTCTTATAAATAAATGTGAATTAAGTATACAAATATTTTTAGGGCCATTGTACAATACTTCTTTTTTTCATAAATAGAAAATCAACTAAAACATACAGTAGATTGATTCTGTAAGACTTTCCTTTACTCCTCTGTACACATTCAGAATTTACAGCAGTGGCTCTCATGGTCCTGTCCTGCTGCTGCTTCATGGAGGAGGTCACTCTGCTCTTTCTTGGGCAGTTTTTACTGTGAGTGTCATATATCTATAATAACGATACACCACTGCTACCCTTCACAAGTTTGGAAATTTGGCATCTCTTGCAAAGATCAAATGATTATAAAGGAATCAATCCAGTTATGAATGGAGGCAAAATTACAGCTTGCTTTAATGATTGGCTATACAGTGGGGTCCAAAAGTCTGAGAACACTGGTGAAAAATGTTGCATTCTTTTCTAATACTGAATTATGTCACCAGTAAAAAAGAAAGAAAGTGTGAAGTGTAATTAAGGAAGGATCACAGGAATTTCTTGGTGTTAGATACACCCACTGAGCACTTTATTAAGAACACCTGTACATGTACTTATTCATGCTATTATCTAATCAGCCATTCGTATGGCAGCAGTGCAATGCATAAAATCTGCAGATACACGTCAGGAGCTTCAGTTAATGTTCACGTCAACCACCAAAAATGTGATGTCAGTGATTTCGACCGTGGGACTATTGTTGGTGCCAGACGGGCTGGTTTGTGTATTTCTGTAACTGCTAATCTCCTGGGATTTTTACACACATCACTCTCTAGAATTTACTCAGAATGGTGCCCAAAACAAAAAACATCCAGTGGACGGATGCCTTGCCTTGTTGATGAGAGAGGTCAATGGAGAACGACCTGACTGGTTCGAGCTGACAGAAAGGCTTCGGTAACTCGGATAACCCCTCTGTACCATTGTAGCGAGCAGAATAGCATCTCAGAATGCACAACACGTCGAAACTTGAGGCGAATGGGCTACAATGGCAGGAGACCACGTCAGGTTCCACTTCTGTCAGCCAAGAACAGAAAGCTGAGGCTGCAGTGTTGCAATTTGGCATCAGCAGCATGAATCCATGGACCCAACCTGCCTTGTGTTAACAGTCCAGGCTGGTGGTGGTGGTGTAATGCTATGGGGAATGTTTTCTTGGCACACTTTTGCCTGTTAATCATCGCTTGAATGCCTCAGACTATTTGAGTATTGTTGCTGACCATGTGCATCCCTTCATGGCCACAATTTACCCATCTCCAGCTTGATAATGCACCCTGTCGCAAAGTAAAAGTTGTCTCAAACTGGTTTCTTGAACATGACAATGAGTTCATTGTTCTTCAGTGACCATCCCAGTCACCAGATCTGAATCCAGTAGAACACTTTTGGGATGTGGTAGAACAGGAGATTTGCAGCATAAATGTGCAGCTAACAAATCTGCAGAAATTGCGTGATGCAATCATGACAACATGGACCAGAATCTCAAAACAATGTTCCAACATCTTGTGGAATCCATGCCATGAAAAATTGAGGCTGTTTTGAGAGCAAATGTAGGCCTTACCTAGTGTTTGTATGTTGTTCTTAATAAAGTGCTCAGTGAGTATATTTCCCTCATGGGCTTTAACAACAGCCTGCACTTGAGCTGACATGGATTCCACAAGTTTGTGCAAAATGATCCATGTTATCTGGTATGATTTGAGATTGTTACAAAGAGCATCTTGTATTCTCAAGGCAGTAAATCTTTCATAGGAGTTGCCAATTTGCTTACATTTGAGTCGGGACCTAAAGATAGCAGAAAATCGTATATTTTTCTTCTACATTTTAAGTTATAACTCTTTTTTTTCCAAAATACTAATGCTTTCTCTTTATTTCCAGATTTAAATGAAAAACAAATGGAAATCAAATTGATCCTTCGCAAAGCTCCACCCTCCTTGATTACGGTTGCTTGCTCTGACAAGCTCTGCTGAACTCCCCATAGGAATGATTGGGAGATTGCTGTGAACAGCACGATTTTTTTTTGGCAAAATATGATCCTAATCGTGGATAATAATGGATAATATTTGTACGTGGACTTGAATGCAGTGACACTGCTAGGCATAATTGTCTGATATTTTTAAAAATAAATTGTTAAATTATTCAGTAATTTGATTGAAAACCATGGAGACTGTTAATCAGAATTGAGGCAAATGATTATCACAGTCACTTGAAAAGAGAAAGCGCCTTTAAATGGTGATTCCACACCTCATAACAGCATAATAGAACAGAAAGGTTTATAACATCTCGTATCACACTCACTTTGATGATGTGAACTCTAATCTTTACTATCACCTTTTCCAAGGCCTGAATCAATTCATGAATAAATCATGTATTGATTTCATTTATTGAAATCAATTATTTATTGAGTTCATTTATTAGCTTTAATTTACCTTGGAGGAAATGTAGGTGTCCTCACTGATGTTATACATGTTCATTTTGGAATGAGGGCTGATACAGTTTAATCCATAGCATGTCAAGTCATTTTTATTTGTATAACGCTTTTCACAACATGCATCGTTTCAAAGCAGCTTTACAGAAAATGAAACTATAATGTCTATAAAGTCTTAGAGTCATCGTGTAGTGCTCTTCTCAAGATTTGTTTAAAAAAAGAAAGAAAAACACTGCGTGTATCTTCTCTGGGTACCTTCTATCACTATTTCAAGTGACCCAGCAACAACTTTTTTTTTTTTTTTTTTGGATCATTCTGATAAAATTCTGTTTAAAACTACTCAAACACACATTACTCCCATAGGCTCTCCTTGGAAAACCGCAAACGCGTGTCAGAGAAATGGCAGATGACAATGGTTACTAAGACAGGATTGGTCAGAAACGCTTTCAAGGTGGGGCTTAGCAAAGGATCATTTGTTCCGTAAACACCTTTGGACCCCACTGTATATAGTTTAAATTTGAGATGAGTGGATACATACATGAAAAGGACAGATGCTAAAATGGTTGTTTGTTCTGTCCACTGATTGATTTCATGATATTGACTGATGTTTGTATTTTCAGTCTGTTATATGCAGCAGGATTAACTGCAGGGTTGTAGCTATGGACCTTAGAGGACATGGTAAGCGTATTCAAATCCTTCTACTTCATACTTTGTGTCTGTGTTAATTGCAGATAACAAACCATGAACATTAATGTTTTCTGTCTTTTAGACACAGGTCACTAACCTACCAATGAGTAACACAGAATATATTATTTAAATTACCAGTTTTAAAATGTCAAATTTTTTAAATAAAATTTAGGTGACACTAAAGTCAAGAACCCTGACGATCTCTCTGCTGAGACAATGGCCAAGTAAGTACATATTCATGAAAGGGTCTTTACAAATAAGATATATGCATAATCTAATTTAGGGATTTTACTTGCTCTCCAGGGATATTGGAAAAGTGGTGGAGGCACTTTATAGTGAAAACCCACCACCTATCATGATTGTTGGTCACAGTATGGGCGGAGCAATAGCAGTTCACACCACTGCAGCCAGTCACGTGCCATCACTGCTTGGTCTTTGTGTAATTGATGTAGTGGAAGGTAAGTGCAACATGCTCAGCACAGCAAAAACAAGTTGAAATGTTAACTAGTTCACACAAGAAAAAAGCTTTATTGACATAAGTCATGAAACCACAGTACTGCATGTTTTGTGACTAATTTTCTTGCTTTCTGATTAATGCTGTATTCTACAGGTACAGCCATGGACGCCTTGAACAGCATGCAGAACTTTCTGAGGAGTCGACCAAAAACTTTTAAATCTGTGGAGAATGCCATAGAATGGAGGTGTGCAGTTATGAGGATATTGTTAAAAATAATATATTATCAGCAACACATTTAGTTATTTAGAGGAAATAGATGGATCGATGGATAGATATTTGTATTAGTTGAAATATAATATATATATATACTGGCTGGTAAATCTGACTTTAATCAAAAGAATATATACTGTTTATCAGTGGTGCCAACCTGTCATTATCACTTTAAAATTGATAACTGTGTTTTGTTTATTACCAGTGTGAAAAGTGGACAGATCAGGAATGTTGAATCTGCACGGGTGTCCATGGTTGGACAGGTGAAAAAGTAAGTCTTTCCTAGTAATGGCCTAGGATATAGGCAATTTGGAGTATTTTGCTATTACATACTGTACTCTGTGTGTATGTATGTATGTAGAGAAAGAGAGAGAGAGAGAGAGAGAGAGATAAAATTTTCCAAAAAGTTTGGACAGTATGAAAAATGCTAATAAAACAAAAAGGTTTTATTAGAAGAAATGATGCTTCACAGTGGTAAACACTCGACTGTCCCAACTTTTTTGGAGCGTGTTGCAATCATCTTATTTGAAATTACTGTAAAAATTCACAAGGAAAAACATCATATAATATGTAGTTGTAGTGCTTTCAATCTAGCAAATGGTGAATATAATTTATAAATCACTCCTTTTTGTTTTTATTGGCATTTTTCATACTATATATATATATATATATATATATATATATATATATATATATATATATATATATATATATATAATATATAATGTATGTATGTATTAGGGATGTGCGAGACTAGTCGACTAAATGGTTCTGATGCTGCTAGTTGACACTGGAATTACTAGTCGGTTAATATTCCACCCCCCCCCCCCCATTAAACTGATCATCATTTGTACATATTTACGTTTAGCTTTATATTTTTACAGAGGCTTTACTTAAATTACTGTCATATTAATGTTACATATTTTAAATAGAATTAATAATACAAATATTATTCTTTCTCATAGATTTGGCTTAGTCTACCTGTTAATTATTTTCAACTATGTCCTGGCTGTTTTAATATGTTAAGCAATTTTTACTTGGTGATTTCCGTTTAGAACAGGCTTTTAGGGTTGTTCCATTGATCCTGCACTATTCATTCAATTTTTTTCAATAAATATGCCTGTTAAATATTCACTAACGTTGATTCAGTGAATGTGTGTCATATTCTATATTTAATGTACAATGATCATAATGCAAGGCAAGCACGTCGCAGATAAATGCTCCTTTTCAGTGGAATTTAGCATCGGATTTGATATAGATTAAGTATTTAAAATGGGGCGCATAAATTATTTTTTTTTTTTTTTTTTTTTTTTTTTACTGTTTTCTGAAGGTTGGATTCTCTTGAGACTAGTCCACTAGTCGGTTACAAAACTTCCGTTTAAACAACAGTCAAATTAGTCGTAGCGCACATCCCTAGTATGTATACATTTATATAAACCGATCAGCCACAACATTAAAACCACCTACCTAATATTGTGTAGGTCCCCCTCGTGCCACCAAAACAGCGCCAATCCGCATCTCAGAATAGCATTCTGAGATGATATTCTTCTCACCACAATTGTACAGAGCAGTTATCTGAGTTACCATAGACTTTGTCAGTTCTAACCAGTCTGGCCATTCTCTGTTGACCTCTCTCATCAACAAGGCATTTCCGTCCACAGAACTGCCCCTAACTAGATGTTTTTGTTTTTGGCACCATTCTGAGTAAACTCTAAAGACTGTTGTGCATGAAAATTCCAGGAGGTCAGCAATTACAGAAATACTCAAACCAGCCCATCTGACACAAACAATCATGCCACGGTCCATATCACTGAGATAACATTTTTTCCCCATTCTGACCCGTATCTGCTTGATTTTATGCACTGCACTGCTGCCACATGATTGGCATGATAATCACATGGATGATTGTTGGTGCCAGACGGGCTGGTTTGAGTATTTCTGTAACTGCTGATCTCCTGGGATTTTCACACGCAACAGTCGCGTGAATTTACTCATAAAGGTGCCAAAAACAAAAAACATCCAGTGAGGGGCAGTTCTGTGGACGGAAATGCCTTGTTGATGAGAGAGGTCAACAGAGAATGGCCTGACTGGTTCGAACTGACAAAGTCTATGGTAACTCAGATAACCGCTCTGTACAATGCTATTCTGAGATGTGGGTTGGCACTGTTTTGGCGACACGAGGGGGACCTACACATTATTAGGCAGGTGGTTTTAATGTTGCAGCTGATCAGTGTGTGCGTTTATATGTGTGTATAATATATGTATACACATACAGTACTGTGCAAAAGTCTTAGGCACATAAGATGTTTCACAAAAACATTTATCTTAAGATAGTTATAATAATTTTATTTATTTATCACACATTATACATTTGCACATATACAGTGAAATTCTTTTTTTTCACATATCCCAGCTAAGCTGGGGTCAGAGTGCAGGGTCAGCCATGATACGGCGCCCCTGGAGCAGATAGGGTCAAGGGCCTTGCTCAAGGGCCCAACAGTGGCATCTTGGCGGTGCTGGGGCTTGAACCCCTGACCTTCTGATCAGTAACCCAGAGCCTTAACCGCTGAGTATATCTTCAGCTTTAGTGTGTCAATAGGAAATATAAATTTTAGACTCCCAAACATTACTATTGTAAATGGAAAAGATTAGGATAGAAGAATAGGGAGCCCTACAACAGATAGCATGGCCCCCACAGAGCCCCCTACTGAACATCGAGTCAGTCTGGGATTAAATGAAGAGACAGAAGCAATTGAGACAGCCTAAACAGAACTGTGGCAAATTTTCCAAGAAGCTTGGAACATCCTATCTGCCAACAACCAAGAAAAAGTAGAGTACCTAGGAGAATTGGTGCTGTTTTGAAGGCAAAGGTGGTCACATCAAATATTGATTTATCTTTTTTATGTTTACTGGACTTTGCATGACATTAATTGATAAATGAAAACTATTAATGGCATTATTTTTGAAGACATTCTTACTATGCAACATTTTTCACCAGTGCCTAAAACTTTTGCACAGTACTGTGTGTGTGTGTGTGTGTGTGTGTGTGTGTGTGTGTGTGTGTGTGTGTGTATATATATATATATATATATATATATATATAAAAAGAAATGTCCCTTTTTCAGGACACTGTATTTTAAAGATAATTTTGTAAAAATCCAAATAACTTTACAGATCTTTATTGTAAAGGGTTTAAACAATGTTTTCCATGCTTGTTCAATGAACCATAAACAATTAATGAACATGCACCTGTGGAATAGTCGTTAAGACACTAACAGCTTACACATGGTAGGCAATTAAGGTCACAGTTATAAAAACATAGGACACTAAAGAGACCTTTCTACTGACTCTGAAAAACACCAAAAGAAAGATGCCCAGGGTCCCTGCTCATCTGCGTGAACATGCCTTGACATGCTGCATGGAGGCATGAAGACTGCATATGTGGCCAGGGCAATAAATTGCAATGTCCGTACCGTGAGACGCCTAAGACAGCACTACAGGGAGACAGGAAGGACAGCTGATCATCCTCGCAGTGGCAGACCACGTGTAAAAACACCTGCACAGGATCGGCACATCCAAATATCACACCTGCGGGACAGGTACAGGATGGCAACAACAACTGCCCGAGTTACAC
This sequence comes from Myxocyprinus asiaticus, assembly GCF_019703515.2. Lineage (NCBI taxonomy): Eukaryota > Metazoa > Chordata > Actinopteri > Cypriniformes > Catostomidae > Myxocyprinus > Myxocyprinus asiaticus. The sequence goes on along the minus strand of NC_059383.1, from coordinate 17,730,173 downwards.
CAGGAACGTACGATCCCTCCATCAGTGCTCAGACTGTCCGCAATAGACTGAGAGAGGCTGGACTGAGGGCTTGTAGACACCAGACATCACCGGCAACAACGTCGCCTATGGGCACAAACCCACCTTCACTGGACCATACAGGACTGGCAAAAAGTGCTCTTCACTGACGAGTCGCGGTTTTGTCTCACATGGGGTGATGGCCGGACTCGCGTTTATCGTCGAAGGAATGAGTGTTACACCGAGGCCTGTACTCTGGAGCGGGATCGATTTGGAGGTGGAGGGTCCGTCATGGTCTGGGGCAGTGTGTCACAGCATCATTGGACTGAGCTTGTTGTCATTGCAGGCAATCTCAATGCTGTGCATTACAGGGAAGACATCCTCCTTCCTCATGTGGTACCCTTCCTGCAGGCTCATCCTGACCTGACCCTCCAGTGTGACAATGCCACCAGCTATACTGCTCGTTCTGTGCATGATTTCCTGCAAGACAGGAATGCCAGTGTTCTGCCATGGCCAGCGAAGAGCCCGGATCTCAATCCCATTGAGCACATCTGGGACCTGTTGGATCAGAGGGTGAGGGCTAGGGCCATTCCCCCCAGAAATGTCTGGGAACTTGCAGGTGCCTTGGTGGAAGAGTGGGTTAACATCTCACAGCAAGAACTGGCAATTCTGGTACAGTCCATGAGGAGGAGATGCACTGCAGTACTTAATGCAGCTGGTGGCCACACCAGATACTGACTGTTACTTTTGTAACACTTACTTTATACCCTTTGCTATGATGCTTGAAATTTAGCTCAGTTGCATTCCATTTCTCTGGATCATCGAGATATTTCTACACTTTGATTGGAGTCCACCTGTGGAACATTCAATTGATTGGACATGATTTAGAAAGGCACACACCTGTTAATATAAGGTCTCACAGCTGAAAATGCATATCAGAGCAAAAACCAAGCCATGAGGTCAAAGAAACTGCCTGCAGAGCTCAGAGACAGGATCGTGTCAAGGCACAGATCTGGGGGAAGGCTACACATTTTTTTTTTGGCTGCATTGAAGGTTCCCAAGGGCACAGTGGCCTCCATAATTCTTAAATGGAAGAAGTTTGGAAAAACAAGGAGACTTCATAGAGCGGTCCGCCCAGCCAAACTGAGCAATTGGGGAGAAGGGCCTTGATAAGAGAGGTGACCAAGAACAAGATGGTCACTCTGGTTGAGCTCCAGAGATCATCTGTGGAGATGGGAGAAACTTGCAGAAGGACAACCATAACTGCAACACTATGTCGATCTGGGCTTTATGGCAGAGTGGCCAGACGGAAGCCTCTCCTCAGTGCAAGACAGATGAAAGCCTGCTTGGAATTTGCAAAAAAAAAGCACCTAAAAGACTCTCAGACTGTGAGAAACAAGATTCTCTGGTCTGATGAAATGAAGATTGAACTGTTTGGCCTCAATTCCAAGCGTCATGTCTGGAGGAAACAAGGCACCGCTCATAACCTGCGCAATACCATCCCAACAGTGAAGCATGGTGGTGGTAGCATCATGCTGTGGGGGTGTTTTTCAGCGGCAGGGACTGGGGGACTAGTCAGGGTTGAAGGAGAGCTGAATGCAGCAAAATACAGAGATATCCTTACTGAAAACCTGGTCCAGAGCACTCAGGACCTCAAACTGGGCTGAAGGTTCACCTTCCAACAGGACAGTGACCCTAAGCACACAGCCAAGACAACCCAAGAGTGGCTTAGTGACAACAATGTTTATGTCCTTGAGTAGCCCAGCCAGAGACTTGAACCCAATCAAACATCTCTGGAGAGACCTGAAAATGGCTGTCCACTGATGGTCCCCATCCAACCTGACAGATCTTGAGAGGATCTGCAGAGAAGAATGGCAGAAAATCCAGGTGTGCAAAGCTTGTCGCATCAAACCCAAAAAGACTTGAGGCTTTAATTGCTGCCAAAGGTGATTCAACTAAATACTGAGTTAAGGGTTTGAATACTTATGTGATATTTCAGTTTTTTCTTTTTAATTTGCAAAGTTATCAAAAATCTGGTTTTTGCTTTGTCATGATGGGGTATGGAGTGTAGATTGATGTAAAAATAAATTATTTAAAGCATTTTAACATAAGGCTGCAACATAACAAAATGTGAAAAAATGAAGGGGTCTGAATATTTATATATATATATATATATATATATATATATATATATATATATATATATATATATATATATATATATATATATATATGTGTGTATTGTTCAATTGCATACCATTGATCAGAGGTGTTTAAAATTTTAGATGTGAGCAGCCCTTAAGTAGTCAAGGGGTTTCCAAGGGCATCAGTGAAGGAATTATTGAAGAAGAAGAGGAGGAGGAGGATGAAGGAGGCGAATCCAACCACAAAAGGAAGAAAGAAGATGATCAAGAAGTAATCTACATATAATTTTTTTTTTTCAACATGAACAAAAACCTTACATTTAAATAAAACCCTGTCGTTTTCCAGCTGGGATTGGGTCAGTTTTTCAAGTACAGGGTGGGTTAGGGACTGTTAAAAGTTCAAACATGCGTCTGTGTGCGTCTGCGCTGTTTCTCTTATAACCTACTGTTAACATGCGCTGGACGGACATCAATGACTTGTGCCAAATCTCACAGTTTTTTCTTTCAGTGTCTCACGCAGCATTGCCACATTTTTAGACACCAAATAAAGTTAAAAAGAACTTTTAATTTTTATAAACTCATCACGAAACACCTGCATTGTGCTTCATTCATTGTGCTGCGTTCCGAAGAAGTTCAGGTTGCAAAAAGGGACTTCATGTGAATGTTACACCATTAACCATGATTTCAAGTTGTTTTTCACCAAGCAAAGTTTCAGCAGTTGATAAACATTAAGATTGTTTTTATTCCCTTTTGCTCTGGTGTGCGTATTTACGTACAATAATTGGAAAAAGTTCAATGCCATTTGATTTTAAACCATTTAAAAAAAAAAATCAAAGCTCTGCGAAGAGGCTAATTAGCCGCAGCAGTGTAACGCCTGTTTTAACTCGCCTGACAATAATTGCGTTCACTGCCTCACGGAAATGTGAACCTGCCTAGGCAGAGCGCATATACCTTGCGGTTAATTGAATGTTAAAAACGGTAACCATGCACATCCCTGTTTATTACACGACTCTCTGCAAAACTTGATTCTGATTGGCCAATCGTGACATTCTTTGGTCAGATATTTTTCCTTAGTGTCTGTTTAACAACTGATCACCCTTTTAGGGTTTATTGTGCTATAATGGCTGGCTAATTGTACATTGTCCCTTATTTGTTGTACGTCTACTCACAATTCAGTTTTCACAGTGACTTTCCTAATGTTAACCTTGACAGAAACATCACATTTTGTTTTGTACAAGTTTTGAGGATTTTTACATTTGTACCTGCAGATAAAGAAAGAAAGTCTGTACACCTGGCGTATTGAGCTCTCAAAGACAGAGAAGTATTGGGAAGGCTGGTTTAAAGGACTGTCTTCACTCTTTCTCACCTGCACTGTGCCAAAGCTTCTCCTGCTGGCTGGTAAGTGGCCTGGCTTTTATCTAAACTGAAGTATGCAATTGTCTTCACTAGTGGCGCCAAACAAAACTGCAATCAGCATGTTTAGAATGTATACAGAATTTACACACGTCACAATTAAGACTTACTCAATGGCAGATCAAAGATCTGTTTAATTTGTGTGTCTCCCATAGGAGTTGACAGGCTTGATAAAGATCTTACCATTGGGCAAATGCAGGGTAAGGCCTCGGTTATTACTTAATCCTCAGGCTAGCAATAATAATACAGCAAAAGTCATATTCCTATGGCCATATGTTCCTCATGTCTCTGGTCTTTGTAATAGGAAAGTTCCAGATGCAGGTTCTTCCACAATGTGGCCATGCTGTTCATGAAGATGCCCCTGAAAAAGTATGTCTGTTTTGAAACAAGCTTTTGAGTTTTTGTACTACAGTCCTAGAGGCGTTATTCTCTATTTTTTGGAGGGGCACCAGTGGCAGTCCTTAACAATGTAGTAGTTCATATTATACTGTATGTGTAAGACCTGTTAGTCTAGATGTAGATTTTTGACAACCAATTAAGGAGACCTTAGTTTTTAAATCCTGACCAATTACTTTTCAATTACTGACCAATCAAGCACATTTGCAGCTGAATTTGACAGACAGTTATCACCATGTAATTTTGTTATATGGAAAAGAGCATCTTTGACATTTTGGTATTAACTCTATGGTCCTCAGGAAAGAAGTCATAAAAGTTTTGAGCAATGGGAGGGTGCATAAATGACAGAATGTTCAGGCAAAATGATCTGCGGAAGGTGTGACTCTATTGGACTGACCAAATTTTGACTGAAAACAAATAATGATTTTGGAAGTTGCATTTAAAATCCACTTGGCTCAAAAATCTAAACGGGTATGACACCTTTGAGTCCTCATTAACATTTCTTTGGAAGTCTGCTGCTATAGTCTTTCAGCTGCATTGGCTTCCTCCATTTCTTTATGCAGGTAGCTGATGCTCTAGCCACCTTCATGGTCCGCCACAAGTTCACTGAATTCAAGGAGGGTTTTCCCTGGTAAGAAATCATGTGTTGAGGTAATCATATCAGAGATAATTAAATGTTTTTCATTTTTTTGATCTGGTCCTTTGTCTCATTCTCTGCTGTTTGCTTCTATAGACGATGTGTAGTCTCCACTTGTAGTCTCATCCAGTGACATGCCTACACCAGGGATTACAACACAACCAAAACCATGACAACGCCTCTGCTGCAAAGTCATTCTTAGCACTTCGTTCATAAATTATATTCTGTTTTGTATAGCTTTACATTTGTTTGCTGTAGTCATTATGATTACCATGGCAATTTTGGCTGGAATAATTAATAATAAAATAATCATTTCAAAATGTTTTGTATATTTTAATTTTAATTTTCCCCTGAAATAATGTCTTATGCGTTTCCTTTGATGCCTTGCTTATTTGTTGTTGTAATTAGGATGATTGCATTATGTTGTGTTCAAAGTGTTGGTCATTGCTGATTTCCAAGGAAATAATAAAAGAGGTTTCAGCAGTCTGTGCCTTTTTTATTCTGATAATGACATGAAATTGTATTCCTTTGTCTTTATCTCTGATCACGAAGAGTGCTACTGTTCATTGTGTTCTCAAGTTTAATACAGGGGAATACTGTATATTAATAGTGAAAATATATTAAAGGAATAGTCCACCCAAAATTGTAAATGCTCTCATCATTTCCTAGATGTGTATGACTTTCTTCTGCTGAACCTAAGTGAAGATTTTTAGAAGAATATCTCAGCTCTGTAGATACAATGCAAGGGAATGGTGGCCAGAATTTTAAAGCTCCAAAAAAAAAACAGGCATCATCAAAGTAATCCATAAACAGGGATGTGATTTTTCGTATAAATACGGATTTCCGTATTTTCTGACCTCGGTGGGATGACCCGTGTAAATTGCGTGAATCCGATTTTTTTATTTATTTATTTTTTTGGAGAGGGGGCATTGCGCGCGTCGTCCTCATCCAACCCGCCAACTGGATCCTTGGTGCTTTCAACGTTCTACGTGGTGCTTGTTGAGAATGCGCAGAACGACTGCTTCATTCGGGACGTAATTCAGGTAAGTCATCTTTATTTTAATGAATCCAGAGAGTCCGTGAAAAATAGACCCCAAACATAGATGGATTGGTACTCATAAAAACATGTAGTGTCATTTTTATTAACAGTAATTTTTCATTTTGGTGGGAAACTGTAACAGACATGACCGTTACAAAACGCTGTAAAACCTTAACATTTTGGAATTCTTGCTTGTTTATGTGATATCCATTAAAGCATCATAATAAACTATATATAGACTGAAATCGCGAAATGGCCGTAAACAATTTTAAGGCCATTCCATGATTTAATGGCTAACAACAATACAAATGCTTGACTTACTCCTCGTTTCTAAGTCACGACGGAATAAAGGGTCTACTTAAATGTACTAAAACTGCAAAATGCTGCGTTTTTAAATGCGGTTATTACATGCGGTTTAATGCCGACAGCACTGCATGAGTTAGAGGCGCCATCTAGCGGCTGTATGTGGAAATCTCCTGAGCCCACTGTATTAAGTTTTTACGCGTGCGAATTATTGCTGAAATTAATTATTGCTTATGCATAGTGAAGGAATGCCATTGTTAATCGTATTTAACATCAGCATAAGACAGCTTTGCACAAAGTATCAACCTATTTGAATAAACATTGTTAGTTGACTATTAAACTGCTAAAAAAAAAATTACTGATAAAGCTAAAATTGCCAATCAGAATTGAGTAATTACAATGGTTCGTATTTTGTGTGGCCAAATGTGAAATATTTATTTCAGAAAAATAGTTGCTTATAGGATTTAGCCTCCTCCCTGATGTTGACTTATGACTTATAATTGATTTAACATTTTATTATTAACATTAGAGCCAATTTGTTGTGTTGTATTTGCCATTTTACTGTCAGATAAATTAATTACATGTCAACTACATGTCATTTATTTATATTATTCTTTGTTTCCAGCATACCATAAACTCGTGGCTAGGATAGATGTGAACAGCCCTGAAGTAAAGAAGATGAAGGGGTAAAAAATCGTTTTAAATGGAGTTGGTTGCAGGAGAGTGTCCAGGTTGAAGGGTGCACCCTTTCATTGAATTGTTTCAGTAAAATCAGTGAACCAGGCAAGACAATTTGCAACATATGTAACCAACCTATTAATTATAGAGCAAATGGTAAGACTGCACTGCGGAAACATATGGAGCATCCAAAACACATTAACAAAATGGAGAATCCAACAGCAAAACATGCGCATTGAGATAGCTCCCACAAATAATGCTATTGTTGCGGCTCCTCACAGCGAACGTCCAAGGTCAATTCCTCCTCTGTGTGACCTAATATAATATAAGGTGTGTGTGTGTGGCTCCTTAAAACTTCAATGTAATCACCCACTGTTATGATTGGCTAACATCATGTAACCTCTGGAATACAGCCATATTTGGAAACTCAAATGGAAGAGAATAAACAAGCTCTATAACATTATAAATCTAAAGGGTTTACACAGTGCCTGCAGTGGCGGTTTTAGGCATTGTGGGGGGAGGGGGTTGGGGGGTCAGAGTGTCGGTCCGAGGCCAGTCTGCAGGGTCAGTTGCCCATATAAGTGTATCCATATAAGATCCCCAAACGATATTAACCCCCATCTGGTATTACCCACGTGGGTTATTCATTTATATATACACTTAAGGCATGTCTTAAAAGTCATCGGCCTGTAACTGTATTTAAGTGTATATACCCTTAAGGGTGTGAAGTCACAGAGTGCGGCGGGATGGGATTCTGTTCCTCATAGCAATGTCAAGTGAACTGAATCGAAAAGGAACATCTCTGGTTACACATGTAACCTCGGTTCCCTGAGATGAAGAGAACAAGACTTTGCAAAAGCTGGCTGCACTACTACTTCAGAGATTTGAGGAAAGAGTAATGTCCTCTGTCCCTCAGTCAGAAAAATCTGAAGTAATGGTGACTGGGTGAGCACCCGCTTATATAGGCCAAATGCGCACCTAAAGGGGTGGGGCTCAAACACCATTGCCAATCAGAAGATTAGCGTTATTGTACAAGGGTTTCAACTAGGGCGTCGAGGAAAGTATTTCCCCATAGAAATGTCTCATTCCCTTCATCTCAGGGATTCGAGATTACATGTGGAACCGGAGATGTTTTTCACAATACACATTGTTTCAAAAGCAGGCTTACAGAAAATTATTCTATAACACTATGTAACACAATTTTTGTTCCTGGGTAGTAAGTGTTATTTCCTAATTGCTTATGCCTCAAAAGTATAGAAAATGGCTATGAATCCCCACAAACATGGCTTTTGTGGCCAGGACAGTGATATTTTGAAATGTACCTATTTCCAATGAGAAAACAGGTGAATACTCATTAAAGTACTCTTTGAGCAGTTTCATTAAAAACATAATTGAAAATCATGCCAAAAACTTTATAAAAATTGCCTTAAAATTAACACATACCTTCATGCTGTCTCGTTTCACATTCCTGGTGTTTTTTCTCCTGTTTTTCTACTGACGGATGGTAGCTTCACTTCAAAACATAGCCATGTCTACTTCTATGTTATGCATCATTACCTGGGCTACTGTAAACATCTTTGACAGCATGGGGGCCCTTCGCAACTTTCATAGTTTGCGTATACTAAAGGGAGGACGGGCACTGGGTTTACACATAACGCACATCCAACACATTGCATCCAAATATATTTAACTGTTCATTCAAGCCATAAACCATAAACTATCAAACAATCATGACATTTGAAATATTCATGAATGAAACTTTTTACTTACGGTTTTGCGATCGGGTCCGATAGTGTTTTTATCTACCCCATCCTTTAATAAAGGCTCCTTTGCAAAGCTTGAATCATATTATGACTGGTTCACAAGCAATCCACACTGATATGAGTAGAAAATGCACTTACATAGTCCAAAGCATGGTGAACAAGACACACACACATAGGCGCACTGAGGCACACACCGCCGAAAACACATCAAAATGGTCAGTCTAGTGCATGTTTACATACAGCAAAAATTAAAAAAAGCGCAGATGGATGCAAGAATGCAAGAGGCAGAGCAGCAGCTGAATTAAACAGAATGAAGTCTCCTTTTCAGAGTTGCAACTTGACACTGCGTTTTTTAAAAGCAGCGCGAGATACATGACAATGGTCAAAGACCTCTGTCTAGTGCATGTCTTTATACAAAAAAAATTCAAAATTGTCCAGATGGGTCACCTTTGGTGTTCAGGAATAGTTAGTAGGCCACACCAAGCCTGTCTGTCCTGCTCTCTGTCTCTCTCTCTCTGCTTACAATGTGAGCACCAGTGGACAAGGGTGCAGTTATATAAAGCAGGCATTGATGCTGTTGCTGTAGAGGAAGTCATGAATTGATGGGCCCCCTAGTGACATAGGGAAGTCGTGGAAGTATAGAAAGAGGCGTTTTTGCAGCTTGGTTTCAATAAATGCTTTTATTGCATTGGGGATTAAGTTTTGAGTTCTGAAATTTACAATAGCCTATGTTTTTATTGTAGAATTACCACTTATGTCAAAATATCAAGGAAAGTTTTATTCTTCATGACAAGACTCCTTTAATGTTTTATCCTCAATTAGACATCACAGTACTGCTTCTTTGTTTACATATAATAGAACCGTGAAGCACGTTTCTTTTGTTGGTTTCTTGTGTGTGCAGCCAAATGAAGATGTTCCAGATCAAACACAAATTGTTCTTGTGAAGCATTGAATGTGCATTTGTGGAACAAGAGATACACAGACATTCATTGACATCTGTTTGTGTTGATTCCCTTTGATTAATTAGAATTTCGAGACTTCATTTCCTACTGGTTTTGCCTTGCACGATCCACACGTAACTTTGTGAGCAAAGCAGCTACCACTAAATGGCAGTCTCATTTTACAGAAATGCCATCAGAAATGCGGGGCATGGTTTATTCACATGGTCAATGAGCAAACGCTCCACACTTCAAGCAAACAGAGACTGACATCAGCAGCAAGGATCAAAGGTTTGTCTCAATTTCTCTCATATATAACCAAGGATAATATCATATATAAAAGGCGAAAAAAAGCCCATTTTAGAGTGCAAATCCTGGTGACAATGCGTTTGTGTTACATGTCAGTAGCTTCTAGTTAATAGGATTCCAACATCTGACTGACTATCTCGTTGTTTCTAGCACCAGTCAGCGTTAAAGTCTACTGCTTTACTCTTAACAAAGTTTATAGACTGACAGTGGGTTGCGCCAACAAGGAATCTGATCATTTTGTTGCACTAAACTTTAAACCTTGTTTAAAAATAATCACGGTTACATTTGTGACAACGATGGCTCATCTTGTTGGCAGTGTGATTACCCGCTTCCCCATTGTTTACATGTGGAGACATGGGACAAACAGATCGCTCGAACAGAAGGAGAGCATAGCATTTAACGAGAGCGCCTACAAGCGGTAGGTGTTCGTTATTGCTTCTCTATCTCAAACTCGCTTCAGTCGCCAGCCCGCGCTCTTTATTTCTGACCACAACAGTAGCGCTGATGCTAGGGGATGTGGTCGATCCGAGACCCATGTGGTCCTTTTTTCTTAAATTATGCTGCCATATTCAAGGCTTGTGACATTGTACATGCTGCTGAGACATTTTCTTAACCTGCTTGCATTTTCTTAGCAAAGCTTCATGGCAACAACCTTGTTTCATTGTGTAACATTTAAAACAGGTTTTTATGTAGTTATTAATTATTTAAAATGTATCCATCCAGATTGCTCTTGCCCTGGCTAGAGGTATCTATCAGTCCCGGACAACTGACACGACACCATGTAGTAGGAATGAGGAAGGGTAACCTCAAGCAAAATGCCACAGAGCTTTAGCTATGATGTTCTATACCATTGTTTGTGTGTATATAAAATGAGTAGAAAAATGGGAGAAAAATACTGGCACACTGCTGACTTTCCAATTTAATGAAATTATTTCGACCCGCACAGAACAAACAAAACGTTTCATTTTGTCTGACCTGCAGAAAACCCATTCGGAGTCGAAACATTGACATTAAACTGTAAAGTTATTGCAAGTATTTTTCTCCCTTTTTTCTATGGATATTAATGTAAGTCCTTTCATTAAGATGAACACATGCATTTATTAGATGTGTGTAAACTATCCGTAAGTGTATTTTTTTAATAAAAAATTGTACCCAACTTTTGTTGTGTTTCATAGTAACATAAGTTATGATTTGAAACCTAGATTATCACCCCTTTTTTCCCCTAAAGATGTACCACATTCCTTAGTTGTACAATGAAATTATGTAAAAGACACTTGAGTTTCACATGTTGTATATGTGCATATAAAATTAAATGCCTCTAGAGTGAACTGACTTGCATTTGAGTCTTTTAAAAAAAAAAATTTAAACACTTCCTTAAAACCTTACTTGCTGTAGTAAAACAATACTTACATATTTAAAGGGATAGTTAACCCAAATATTAACACTGTCATCGTTTACTCACATCCCATGAAAGAGGTTAGGAGGTAGACTAGAGGAGTCATGGGTTTGGAACAACATAAGTGTGAGTAAATGATGACAACTTTCATTCTATTTTCATCTTCACAAAACAAAGTCCTGGCAAAAGAAGACAATGTTAATTATTTATGTAAATAGGAATATAACTTAAAAAGTCTGACTTCACATCAAAGAACAATAAAAGATCAAATTCATTTTAAAATGTACTCTTTACTGGAGCTGGAAAAAGTGAGTTTGGGATCAGGTGAGTCAAGTGTTGTTGATGGACAGGAAAAATCTGAATAGGTATAAGCAATGAATTAACGATCAATGTCTGAATCTGAAATAGTATATCATGGAATTCATATCTATTGCCTTATTGGGGGGAAAATGCATTTATTATTTACATTTACATAATGTGGAAACCAATTCTTACAAACAGCAGATCTTGTATAAACCTTAATGTGAAGTATTTATGGTATGTGCTCTTCAGTTTATTGTCTGTAAACATGATTCATGTTTTATAAAGGCAGCTGTGCTGCTATTCTTCTGCATTTATACCTTGGGGTATTTTTTCCAATAACAATTTAAAAACAATACATTATGAGTTGTACATTCTAATTGTGTTACATGAGACCAAGAAGTAACGACTTCTAAAAGTGAAACCTAAGAAAGAATGCAACAGTGCCAGGTGTTTGGATACTACATCATTAAGAACTGTACTCATGCTTTGACAATTATGTAGACAAAAGTTTCAGGTTGGGTTGCACCAATAAGGATTCATTTTAATTTTGTCCGTCCTGATGAATTCTGAACATATCTGTAGATCGTTTGTACACAGGGCCGATCAAGCAGGTTAAGAAAATGTCTCAGCAGTATGAACAATGTCACAAGCCTTAAAAATGGCAGCATAATTTAAGAAAAAAGGACCACACGGGTGGACCTCCCCTCGAGTCAGCGCTGCTGTTGTGGTCAGAAATAAAGAGCACGGGCTGCCGACTGAAGCGAGTATGAGAGAGGAGGGAAGCAATGATGAACACCTGTCGTTGTAGGTGCTCTCGTTAAATGCCGAATTAACGCTCTCCTTCTGTTCGAGAGATCTGTTTGTCCCATGTCTCCGCATGTAAACAATGGGAAAGTGGGTAATCACGTTGCCAACAAGATGAGCCATTGTACTCGCAAGTATAAAAATTATTATTTTTAAACAAGGATTAAAGTTTAGTGCAACAGAATTATCAGATTTCTTGTTGCCGCAACTCACTGTCAGTCTATAAACTTTGTTAAGATTAAAACAGTAGACTTTAACGCTGACCGATGCCAGAAACAACGACACAGTCAGTCAGGTGTTGGAATCCTATTAACTAGAAGCTACTGACATGTAACACAAGCGCATTGTCACCAGGACTTGCACTCTAAAATGGGCTTTTTTTTTTGCCTTTTAAAATATATTAGCCTTGGTCATGTCCTTTCTGCTGATGTCAGCCTCTGTTTGCTTGAAGCGCTTGCTCACTGATCGTGTGAATAAACCACGCCCCGCCTGTTGGCATTTCTGTAAAATGAGACTGTCATCTAGTGGTAGCTGCTTTGCTCACACAAAGCTACATGTGGATCGTGCAAGGCAAAACCAGTAGACAAAAAAGTCTCAAAATTCAAATGAATCAAAGGGAATCTACACAAATAGATGTCAATGAATGTGTGTGTATCTCTTGATCCACAAATGCACATTCAATGCTTCACAAGAACAATTTGTGTTTGATTTGGAACATCTTCATTTGGTTGCACACACAAATTGTGATGTTGTACAAAAAGGAACACTTGTATTTACAAATCTGTCTCTATTTGTACAAATTCCAATACATTTATTTAATTATAAATTTCACAGATACAAGTTGAAATGCATGGTTTTTTTTTTTGTTTTGTTTTTTGAGGGTTGAAATACACATTTGTTAAGATTTTTTAAATGAATGGGTAGATATGCACACATTTATTAATACATTTAGGACTTATCCATTGTGAGTTGTTTGTGTGTGAGTTGGCCATGGTGAAAAAAAAGCTAAACAAAACTCTCAAAATTCTAATGAATCAAACAGAATCAACACAAATAGACATCAGTGAATGCATGCATGCCACTTGATCCACAAATACACATTCAGTACTTCACAAGACCATTTTGTGTTTGATTTGGAACATCTTCATTTGGCTGCATACACAAATTGTGATAAAATGTATCAAATTGACGGATAAGTATGCACGCATTTGTTAATCATTTTGAGTCTAATTTCATCCCATAGTGCTGAAGCCGTTTGAAATGGTTGAATTGCTCCATAGCACATTAAAATAGAAAATTATCATGAAGAATTTAAATGGGTCGCATAAGTTTTGTCGTCTGCGCCACGATATTGAGAAGCGCAGTTTAATGAGGCAGTCATGTGATCCGCCCTGCGCTTTCCTGTCACCGGAGATCACATATGAAGGGAAGCCTGGTTAACGCGCGTCGAGCGTGCTCCAGACCAGAGATACAGTAAGAAAGAGCAGAAAGCTTCTCGCCTGTGATTCTCTGTGGATCGCACAACACTCAAGCGAAACCAGTCTTTAAGCACCCCGCGCTCATCCACGTTCCAGATGAGAGGCATATTTAGCACTTATAAAACGGCAAAAGCAAGATGAATTTGAATATCATATAATTTGTTTCGGCGGCCGCCGAATATTTTTCAATGCAGGAAAAACATGTTCTCACAAAAGCAGAGGATTTAACAGTAGATTTAATATTTTAAAATGTACAATAAGAAAACAAACTGGCATGGCAACCATCTCTATTCACTGAGAGTCTTTGTCCTCTACAGACTCAACAGTCCAGCTGAAATATATCAGTCAATTGCATAATTGACACTCAGTTGGATTGGAAGCATGCTTCAAAAGTTTACGCTTAATAATAATAATTATTATTATTACGATGTTGTTGATGATGATGATGATGATTATTATATAGCTAGTTTTTTTTTTTAATGGACTTCTCCAATCCCACTGTCTCCCTGCGCCTCCCGTGCAGTGCCCTCGCGCCTCACACTTTGGGAAACACTGCTTTACTGGTGTAAGTATCATAAAGGTAGATGTACAAGTATTATATGCCACATTTTTTCCAGTTTTCCAGTGAACAATGTTTTAATTTATTTAACTACAGTTAAAAATGTATGCAAAATTTCTCCACAGTACTTGCAGTATTGAAAAGCAGACCTGATTTCAGGTAGAATGGCTATGAATGAACCAAAAAAAAAATAATAATAATAATAATAATACAATATGGGTATTAGTTTTCTTTTTTCTTTTTAAGATCAACATGTTAAAATGAAAAGAAAAAACTATTTATGGTTAAATTTTGTTTTAAAGGGAAACATGTTTTTTTTAATATGGCATTCATCATAATCAAAATGATTAACACACTTCTGATCCTGATTCTTTTTTATATGATAATTTTGTATGTTATTATTATTTGATATCATCTTAAATTCTTGATGAGCTCACCTCACTAGTTAATGCACATTAACAGACGGCCTTATTTTGCCTGAACGATAGATGAAGTAATATTTGAATAAGGGCCTCAAAGCATCATCTCTCAGACCGTAGATCAGAGGGCTCAGACAGCGTGGCAGAAGTAGAACAATGAGATAATTCAGAATTCTGAGGTTAGCTAATCTGAGATTCAGTGTTCTTTCTATTGTAGTATAGAGGAAAGAGGTGAGACACAGGCCCAGCTGAATCAAATGCAATAACACTGTTCTGTGTGCTTTCCTAGCAGAATCTTTCTCAGATGAAACAGACCGGGCTGTCACCATAATGCTAATGTAAGTGAAAATAATGATTATTGCTACAGACACAAATAAAAGAACATGAAACCCTTGAGTTTTATCTGTTTGCCATTTAGCTGGAAACGTTTTTTCTATTGTGCAATATGAAAACTCTGCTAAATAATTGGGGTTGATGATGAATGTAGAAATAATGTCTATAATGACACTTAGAGAGCTAAGGAACCAGATGATTCCTAAAGCAATGTAAGTCCTTTTTGGTGTGGCGATGTTGCAGTGCCTTAAAGGAAAGCAGATAGCCACATACCGCTCCAGGGACATCACTGCCAGTGTCAGAGGAGCATTCTGGAAAGTGCTATTGGAGACAAACTCTAAAAGAGTACAGACGGCTTTTGTTATTTTAAAGACAGACACCGTCAGGATATACAGGATGATTGTGACCAGCAACAGCACAGAGTCATTCATAAGCATGTGGCCAAAAAGTATATAGCGTGGCGTCTCATAGAATATGGACTTGCTTCCTAGAGCAAAGAGCATGACACAGTTTACATAGATGAAGAACAGGGGTATTCCTACAGCCACTACAGCTTTTGAAATGGTAGGAGCATCAAAGTCATACTTAAAGAATTGCTGATTAGTAAAAGACAGACTCTCATTTGTGCCATTGTCCTCCGCCATAAGCTGAAACACAAGAAACAGAGATAAGAACAGATTACAGTAAAGTCAAACATGGAGTTATGTTGACCATTTTGAGGGAACGCTACTTCCATTTGTCCATTTTGTGAGTGAAATTCTAAAAAGTATGAACAAGATGAAACATACCTCAGACAGAAATGTGACACCCTTCTGCAGTGAGTAACTCAGACATCAACCTGAACACCTTCCTTCTGGTCCAGCTGCATATTCTGCAGACAGGTAGTACACAGTATTCTGCTCCTTCTGCTCCTCCAAAGGCTACTTATATACCCTTTACAGTGGCAGCTAGAACCACATGGGTATGTTTGACTGGATGTATGAGAGTGTAGGTGAGAGAAAGCGAGAGAGAGAGAGAGTGAGAACGAGTGAGAAATGTATGTATGTGTGTGTGTGTGTGTGTGTATTTTATTTTATGATTTTAATGTATACAGCTTTCCCATTCTTACTGAAGTTTACACACTGCATTTTTAACCCTTAATAGTGCACTCAGTTTTTTATAATTTAAAAGGCTAGTACTTTTGAAAAATATGTTTAAAATCATGTACACACACAAGATATCTAGCCCTATCAGTAGCCTAATAAAAGCTGTTACATTTTGGGGGCCACCATGCTTTTCATGGCCAGCCGAAAACTACACGCTTTATCTTGGTAACAGCTTTTGCTTTTGCATTTCATCTTGCAGAAAAATAAAAGTTTCACAATCTAGCCTACTTCTACAGAGTTTGATAGCTTTATTAGTGGTCCATGCATTGAAGCCTATTGTATATATAATGATTTTTTTATTATACACATTTTTTTCTTCCCTAGAAGTATCTAGGCATCAGAAACCGTAAGGTCCAGATATCTCAAACCACATGGTCCGAAATTCCACCCACTTTTTAAGCAAACGAAATTATATGCGCCTGCCCCTAGTTGGCACTGTTATAAGAACATTTACAGTTTCGCTCTTGGCTCCGGAACCATCTCCAATTTACTTTTCGTCTATAAATGTCTCGCCATTTTTAGTTTTCTGGAAAACCTACTTTTTCTAACTTAACCTAGGCCATTTTTCCAATTCGCATGAAATTTGGCATGTTTCATCTAGAGACCTTCCTGACCTAAAAGGATTGTTTTAAAACAATTCATTTGGCAGATATGAGTCAATAAAATAGTTTTATTTTTTGGCTATATGACCTTTATCTCCTATGATCTATGGCTACGTTCCTCCACACGCCCTATGTCTCCGTGGTAACGCGCTCAACAAGCCACGTGATAAGTTGCACGAGTTGACGGTCTCAGACGCGGAGGCGACTAAGATTCGTCCTCCGCCACCCGGATTGAGGCGAGTCACTACGCCACCACGAGGACTTAGAGTGCACTGGGACTTGGGCATTCCAAATCAGGGAGAAAAAATAAACAAGTCCAATTGAGGCGTGAGTTCATCCATCGGATCATAATTAACTGACAGTGGCTTTGAATTTTTAACCGTGTGCAGAACGCAGCATTTGTGTCGCTCGGCATAAACACAGCATAAAGTGTATCATAACAAAAGTGTAGCAATTTCTTTCATAATAGCCACAAAGTGGCACTATCATAGACTAGAATTAAAGACTATAACTACATTACGCCATTTGGAATTTTCTGAAAAAGCTACTTTTGAACTCATTCTAGGCATTTAAAAAAAAATGTTTTTTATTTGTATGACATTTAGTATTAGTATTAGTATTATCTAGAGACCTTCATGACAAAAAGTTTTTTTCTGATTGTTAATTTGTCAATTCGTCTAGCAGATAAGCAGAAAGGGCATGGCCCCATAATGACTGATTGCCTGTATTCTTGAGTGCAATGTCCAAACTTCTCAAAATTTGGTACACATTGTCATCAGGACAGTCCAAGGAAGCATGCCAAAATTAATCCATTCATCCCCTTATGAACAGGGGACACTATAATTAAATAAAATCCAATTAGGGTTGGGTTTAAGTTTAGTGCTAGTACTACAAAACTTGGTACACATAGGCACCAGTATAATCTGACAACACACGGCAAATTTGATACATTTACAATGCTGAGGGCGCTGTATTAAGGCAATTCTCCAAACTGTTCCAAGAAATCTATTCAAATCTATCCAAAGGTATCCAAAGCATTCAAAGAATCTGTTCTTTCAAACTTAGCAATTTAGGCCAAATTTAGCCCATTTTTTTCAATCCTCCTTGGACCTTAATTGAGGTTTGCGGCTATATTTAGAAAAGTATCATTGTCAGAGGCATTGCCAATTCTGCTTATTATAACACTTTTGGGCTTGTTATTTTTTTTCAGAAAGTAAATATGGACAGTCGCGGGTTGCATTTTCAGTATTCAGTCGGCATTTTAGGGCATGCTGTGGCTTGGCTGTCTCAATATGACAGTAAGGCAGTGCTTTAAACTGTAATGATAATTATTAAAGTGCAAGGCTATAGATTAAGAATCTTTGTAGTCCTTCCAAATTTGAATACAGGCATGCATGCAGTGGTCAGTGAAGTGTCTTTTGCTGTCAGGCTATAGCAATTGAGCAATTATGCTATTAATTGGGAAAACAAGTAAACACAATAAAACCACACTGGCATACATTTTGACAATCTGGTTTTCTGGACAAGGGTAAATACAGTAATGGCAGGTTAGTCACATGTGTTTTTTTTAAATGTCATAAATATATAAATTTAGACAGTCAAAAATGGTTTGACATTTTGTTGTTTCATAAATTTGTTTCTTCATAATTGTTTTACTTTTTAAAATTTGCTGGACTGCATTGAATAGCATTTTTGTAGCCAAAACTTTAGTGTATATGGCTATAAAGTAATTGACTTTCAAAAATAGCTTTTCAACTTACTAACTACCCTGAGAAATAGTCAGTGGAGTAGGTAATAAGTTTGACAACTAGCCCTGGTGTCCCCATGAAATTACAAAATTGAAATGTATCTCACCAAGGGGGTGTAGAGTGGTAGAGCAGAACGTTTTCACTTGATGATTATGTGCTACACGGACAGGTTTATCCATTGCGCACCCTACATCAGCGTCTTTACTACTCTGTTGCTTTACCTTTTTGCTTGTAGACTCTGCCCTGTTCGGGGTTTCTTTGTTTTTACAACCGGTGATTCCCCGGAGGTTTTTGAATGATCCATGGTATATTTTTCTCGTTCGTTGTGACAACAAATTTTCAGCTTCACACTACTCCCACACCATACACGCACTAGAGTAGCCGGAGCTTATTTTCTCTGTGTACGGATATGATGTCAACACACGGGAGAATGACGTATGTATGCAATTTCCCGCGTAATCCGTCCCTCTAAAATATAAATAATTATTATATTTTTATCAAAGTGTATTTGGGTAAAGGAAAGACATGGTTTGGAAAATGGATTTTTGTTGCACTCTCTCATTAATAAAATGTTCTTATTTTTACTTAGTTATAGTGTAGCTTTAATAAGACTGGCAACAAAATTATGGGCAGGGGTGTAAAGTAACGAATTACAAATACTCATGTTACTGTAATTAGTTTTCCCAGAAATTTTACTTTTTTAAGTAGTTTATAAATTGTATACTTTTACTTGAGTACATTTGAAGTGCTGTAACTGTACTTTTCCTCTAATTTGAAGAAACATATCGAGGTAAATTTCACATGTCTGCTTACTAAATTCTATGCCTCTATACGTAGTCTGTCACTGAGATTATTGGGTTGTTGTGAGAGATTAATGCAATGGTATCAATAGGGCTAGGAGATAAAACTTGATCTTGATGTTTATCGGGGAAAAAAAAGATGTCCTCTATATCGATGATAAACATTTGAGTAATTTTCTATACTTAACTTATGATCTACATCTAGAACAGGGGTGTTCATTACATCGATCGCGATAGCAAGAACACCACTGGTTGGTTGATCTAGATAAAATATTAAAGATTGAATTTTTATTTCCTGCCGTCTATAGCTGTTCGCTGTTTGATTGACAGACGTGATTGACAGACAGCTTATGTTCGTGTGCTGCGCTTTACATGCGCATGTGTTCCGAGAGCGCTATTGCGGGTACACGCCTAAACGATCAAATACACTTTATAATTCCACCGATGTCCGTCTTGGTGAGGCATTAATGTAAACACAGTTGGTTGTGCCTGTAAAGTGAATGTAAACAGAGGAAAAAAAAATAAAAAAAATAAAAACGTATTTGTATCAAAATGTTGGACTTGAGGTGTAACCAATTAGACCACTGTGTAGTATGTCATAAAAAGGCTATTAATCAAACAACAATAACAAGAAAACTTGAAAACCACTCACTACTTTTGGCTGAATAACTTGAGTAGCTTTAAAAGTGTTAATTTAATATAATAAAACAGTGATATTTTAAATAATAATAATATATGTTTTAACAACATTATTAGTTTTTAATAATACCGACCCATGATGCAGAGAGTGTGTTAATTTGTATAATAAATTACAAGGAAATTAGAAATTATAAAATAATTTATAATTATGCTTAGCCTTTATCAATTTTTTTTCGAATGACTGAAAAGTATATAACTTTGTAGAGCAACACTTCAGGTGGAATAGTCCCATCAGTCACAAATACATTTCAGAAAATTGAGCATCATACATTATTGCGAACTATTTCTGGGCTTAAAAGATTGCACTCAAAAAGAAAAGAACTTAATCAATGTGAAACATTTGATCTCAAATGGAGTACAATGTGGCCCCCCATGTGCTACTTAAAGGGATAATTCACCCAAAAATAAAAATTCTCTCATCATTTACTCACCCTCATGCCATCCTAAATGTGTTTGACTTACTTTCTTCATCAGAACACAAATTAAGATTTTTAGAAGAAAATTTCAGCTCTGTAGATCCTCACAATGCAAGTGAATGGGTACCAAAATGTTGATGCTCTAAAAAGCACATAAAGGCAGCATAAAAGTAACCCATACTACTCCAGTGGTTAAATCCATGACTTCAGAAGTGATATGATAGATGTGGGTGAGAAACAGGTCAATAATGAAGTCCATTTTTGCTAGAAATTTTTCTCTCTGTCCAGTAGGTGGCGATATACATGAAGAATGTGAATCACAAAAAACACAAGAAGAAGAATGTGAAAGTTAAAGTAGATACTGACTGAGCACGGAGGAGAATTTATAGTGAAACATTTACTTAAATATTGATCTGTTTCTCACCCACACCTATCATATTGCTTCTGAAGACATGGATTTATCCACTGGAGTCACATGGATTAGGCTACTTTTATGCTGACTTATGTGATTTTTGGAGCTTTAAAATTTTGGTACCCATTCACTTGCATTGTATGGACCAAAAGAGATGAGATATTTTCTAAAAACTTAATTTGTGTTCAGCAGATGAAAGAAAGTCACACATCTGAGATGGCATATGGGTGAGTAAATGATGAGAGAATTTTCATTTTTGGGCGAATTATTCCTTAAAAGCCCGATGTGGCCCTTGTACAAAACAACTTTTCCCAACCCTGCTCTACCTCCTCTATTGTGTGTGACATAACACACCAAGTGACCCTGCTTTTTTAGTGTTTTTGTATTCCTTGTATTCTTTTGAACATGTTTTATACGCAACAATAACTCGCTTTGTCAGCATTAAGGGCATTTTAGACCCTTCACATACTGTAAATTGATTTTAATGTAATTGTTTCATACATTACTATTTAAAATGGTGATCAGTGTATCGAAAACTTTATCATATTTTTATTTCTGTAATCATGTTGCCCTTTTATTTTATTTTTTGGAATCAGATTCTTGTAGTGTTTATCATAGATAAGTGATGTATTTGAAAAGTTGGCAGTCAAAACTACCTATAAAATATCTATATTTTTTATTCTTTCTGGCAAACAGCCATAAAAGGGAATGTAAAGTACGGTATGTGCGCTACATTTTGAAATTGCAGCATACAGTGTTTATTATAATGGGGCACATTTTTCGCAACTCGGTATTCAATACCACTACTTTTAAATGAGCTACTCTTTTACTCTTACTTGAGTAGTTTTTAGGACTGGTACTTTTATTCTACTCACACTACATTTTTTGAGAAGTAACAGTACATTTACTTGAGTATGATTTTTCAGTACTCTTTCCACCCCTGATTATGGGTCTGTTTCAAAACTTAGTGACCAGCCTTGCTGCTGCATCCTAACTCAAACTGAACCTCATATGTGACTGATTTGGAATGTCCTACATAGGCAGCAATTCTCTGCACCAAACACATACCACTCCTCACATGCACCGCACATTTAAATAAAAGGTGATGCGAGGGGTACGACACAATACTCTAATGGTCACACATAGGCCTATACATTGCACACACATTTTGGGTATCTTGGATTTATATTTTCACCAATCTCATCACATTGCATACTGGGATCAGAAGCAATAAATGAAGACAGCCCATTCCTTAGACATTGGAAGCTAGTGTAAATGGGTTGTATGCCAAAATTATTGTTCTACCAGATAGACTCAGAATAAATTAGAGTAATCTTGGATACAGTGATAGAATAGTTTCCTTTGTCCTTAGCCCCGTCCTATGGTTCAGCGCTCAGATTTTTGCTCGAACTGTAAGATCCTTCTGGAAGACAACAATGGCAGGGGAGAGGAACTTACCCCTACAGCAGGACAGGACTTAAACTGGTGGTGAAGAAGTGGATGGGGGTGAAAACAACGTGCATAACAAGCAATGAAAGACAGTTGCAAAGATTATAAAGCAGATGCTGGATTATGATTGGATGAGATGCCTGAATTGAATGAATCATGTAATGCTACTTCCTGACAGAACTACAACTACAATTAAATTTCTACCAGACAGATTCAGAATAAATCAGAATAATCATGGATATAGGGATAGAATAATTTCCGTTGGCGTAAGCCCTGCACTACGGTTCAGTGCTCAGATTCTTGCTCGAACCGTCAGATCCTGCTGGAAGACAATGATGGCAGTGGAAAGGAACTTACCCCAAAAGGAAATAATGCATAATTAAAATGTTATCCCCCAAAAAGCCCCCCAAAAAACTCAGAACAACAACTCATGTCTTCAGAAAAAAGAAGAAATAATTGTATGAAACCACAGAATATGACTAAATACACATTGACCTATGAATGTGGACATACTTGTGTCATACACTACAGAAGCATGGACTAGCTCGAGGGTTGACAACCTGCCAGCTTGGGGTGGGGGGTGGGGGGGTGGGTTAATCAGTGGCAAGCCAGCAACGGCAAGAGAGATAGACTATTTTATTTATACAAATTCCACACCTGCATTTCAATTTACATCTTGATGTAATCCTTCCTCATGATCACACAGCGTGTTTTATGAGCTGAATGCGAGACTAAACAAAAAGTTACAGTGTGACAAGACCGCAGTATACCCAACAGACATGTGCAGCGCGTGCAAGCTATTCGTGCATCACGAGCCGGCAGCACTTCACGTTTGGTTAATTGCATGAGTAATCACGCCCACTTTGCTTCAGTAAGGCTGCACAGATGACAGCCTACATTCCGTGTTTCATTTGTTTCTTTTTGCTTTCAGAACAGCATGCAGGGGCAGATTTAGGCATGGGCGGCATCTTGCCGGGAGCGTAACGAGGCGCCACACACACAAGTGGGCGCCCTGAAGTCCACCAGCCATCTCATCTCCAACCACACACAACCCCCTGTGACAGCTGCCACATCAAAAATCTGGGGTTCAAAAATCTGAGTCTATTCAAAACATAAATTAAACCTAGAAATAAAGTTAGGATTTTGCAGGTGCAATTCACCAAAAAGGGCTCACTTTAATAGTGTTTAGTCTCCCATTCAGCTGATGAAAACACACTGCATGATCATGAGGAAACATTACATCAAAATGTAGATTGGAATGCAGGTGCGAAAAACTTCATATAAATAAAATAGACTGCTTCCATCTCGCTGTTGCTTGCATGCTAGTGATTACCCCTCTGCGTGATTTTGAAAAATGTATGACATAATAAGAAATATTTAAGATTCCACACAATTTCGTGATCAGTAATCAGAAATGCAAATGTGTGACATTAACTCTAACTCATTTTGTACAAAAGAACAGGTTTTCTTTCATTAAAGCACTTTCACAAGATGCTCTGTGAAAATTCACATGCAGGATCATGATTATATCATAATCATTGGGTTTTGCACAAATTTTTTACTCAAATTTGTCAAGGGGGGTGAGTGTGAGACAAAGGGACCCAAACGCAGAGGAGAACAGTCAATGAGTTTATTAACAACAGAAAGGTTTTCAGCAAAGGCAATGGCAGGCGAACCCAGCACCGGCTGCAGTGGCGAAATGAGTCTGGGAGCAGTCACGCAGTGGGAAGACTGTGTTCGTAGGATGAGTGTGTGCGTTGTGGAAGTCAGGAGCAATCCGAAGGATGTCCGTTAAAGCTGGTGTGATGTGAAGCAAAGCCCAGGCTGAGGTTTCCCCCGACATGCGGGCTGAGATGAGGAATCCTCCTCCAAGGATACTGGGTGGTGAAGACAGGCGAACGCAAACTGGAAGGTAACCACACTTCCCGATATGCAGGAAGAGATGGGCAACCAACAGAAACACGAGAGACCAACCAACTAGACAAGAGAGCACGGTTAACTCTTGACAGGTAAACAATAAAATGGCAAAGAAAGAGAGGAAACACAAGGAATAAGTAGGGAGTGCAATCAGAGTGAAGCAGGTGTAGCAAGTGAGTAAATCATTGGCATGATCAGGGCCTCATGGAAACACTGATCATGCATGCCAGATCCACCTGTTAGACACGAGAGAGGGAGAAAAACAAAACAACAGAATGAGCTGGCAATGATGCCGGAACTGTGACAAAACTGTTATGCTGATTATATAATTTGTAATTAAAAATACCAGATATTGGTACCCTCTGCCCCTCCACCTAGTTTTAATCAGTCTCCTGACCAAAATTGCCAGAGAGCCCTCAACCAAACAACCAGATGCGGGGGGTGGGGGTGGAGTGACGGGGTGCAAATTATAACAAAAGATGGGTTTCATTTTTGAGACGTGGAAGACAGGATGAATACGACAGAGGTGAGGTGGTAATTTGAGGCAGACCAACACCGGACTAATGACCTTGGCGATGGGAAATGGTCTTATAAATTTGAGACCCAGCTTACGTGAGTGAAGATGGAGTGGAATGTCCTTGGGGAACAACCAAACCTTCTGCCCGCACATGTAAGTTGGGGGCTTAGACTGGTGTTGGTCCGCTGACTTCTTAACACATGCGCCAGTCTGTAAGAGGGCTTCTCTGGTGGCTTTCCAGGTCTGTTTTTTTTGCATCAGCACCTCTGCAAAAAGGCATGAATGGATGGGACCTGAGCATCAGGCTCTTGGCCAAGGCTACACTGGAAGGGTGATAACCCCGTAGACGACAAAGGAAAGGAGTTGTGGGTGTACTTGACCCAAACTAAACTATTGCACCAAGAAGATGGGTTACGGGAGGTCATACATCGCAGGGTTTTTTCAAGTTGTTGATTAGTTCGCTCCGCTTGCCCATTTGTCTGGGGGTGAAACCCAGAGGACAAACTCACTGTAGCTCCCAGCTAACAGAACTCTTCCCAAAAATGTGACACAAATTGGGGGCCTCTGTCAGAAACCATGTCGACCGGGAGGTCATGAATGCAGAAGACATGATTAATGACCGATACCGCTGTCTTCCTCGCTGAGGGGAATTTGGGGAGAGGAATGAAATGAGCCGCCTTTGAGAACCAGTTCTCTACAGTCAAAACAACTGTGTTGCCATGGGAGGGGGAGACCAGTTACAAAGTCCATGGCTATGTGCGACCAGGGTCTTGAAGGAACAAACAGCGGTTGGAGGATCCCGGCCGGGGGATTACAGGAGGTCTTATTCGTTGCGTAAACTGTACAAGCGGCAACGAACTGGCGAACATCCCGTGCAAATGATGACCACCAGAAACGCTGTCTATTGAGCGTCTGGGTGCGAGTAGCCCCTGGGTGGCAAGCGATGTTGGACGAGTGACCCCACTGTAGGACATGCATTCGAACTGATCGCGGAACAAGTAACTTGCCTGCTGGCATGTGGCAGGATGCGATGTTTCGTAGAGCAGTGCGAACTTTAGCCTCCACCTCCCAGGATACCATGCCCACAACTCGAGAGGCGGGGAGGATGGTATCCACAGGGGCAGTGGAGGTCTCGATTTCTAAACATTGAGATAAGGAGTTGGGCTTGATGTTTTCGGAGCCCGGGCGATATGAAAGGGTGAAATTAAAATGTGTGAAAAACAATGCCTAGCGAGCCTGTCTAGAGTTAATTCAAATCAAATCAAATCACTTTTATTGTCACACAACCATATACACAAGTGCAATAGTGTGTGAAATTCTTGGGTGCAGTTCCGAGCAACATATAATAAGATTAATAAAGTGCAGTGCTGATGTATATTGATCGTGAGAGTTCAAGAGTTCAAAAGTCTGATTGCTTGGGGGAAGAAGCTGTCATGAAGTCAGCTGGTGCGGGTCCTGATGCTGCGATACTGCCTGCCTGATGGTAGCAGTGAGAGCAGCCCATGGCTCGGGTGGCTGGAGTCTCTGATGATCCTCCGAGCTTTTTTCACACACCGCCTGGTGTATATGTCCTGGAGGGAGGGAAGCTCACCTCCGATGATGTGTCTGGCAGTTCGCACCACACTTTGCAGGGCTTTGCGGTTGTGGGCGGTGCTATTGCCGTACCAGACGGAGATGCAGCCAGTCAGGATGCTCTCTACAGTGCAGGTGTAGAACCGTGTGAGGATGTGGCAGTTCATTCCAAACTTCATCAGCCGTCTCAGGAAGAAGAGGTGCTGATGAGCCTTCTTCAAAATGGCCTCAGTGTGGATGGACCACATGAGTTCCTCAGTGATGTGGACACCCAGGAACTTGAAGCTGCTGACTCTCTCCACTGGTGCTCCATTGATGGTGATGGGGCTGTGTTCTCTTTCTCTTCTCCCGAAGTCCACCACAAGCTCCTTGGTCTTATTGATGTTGAGGGAGAGGTTGTGCTCCTGACACCAGCGTATCAGAGTGTGCAGCTCCTCTCTGTAGGCTGTTTCTTCATTGTCAGTGATCAGACCTACCACCATCATATCATCAGCAAACTTAATGATGGCATTGGAGCTATATGTTGCCGCACAGTCATGTGTGTACAGGGAATACAGGAGTGGGCTAAGAACACAGCACTGCATGGCTCCAGTGTTGAGGGTCAGTGATGAGGAGATGTTACTGCCCATTCTAATCACTTGGCGTCTGCTTGACAGGAAGTCCATGATCCAGCTGCACAGTGAGCTGTTTAAGCCCAGAGCCCGGAGTTTCTCATCAAGCTTGGAGGGCACTATGGTGTTGAATGCTGAGCTGTAGTCTACAAACAGTATTCTCACATAAATTTTCCTTTTTTCCATGTGGGAGAGAGCAGTGTGTATTGTAGATGCAATGGCATCATCAGTGGAGAAGGTTGTTGTGGTAAGCAAACTGCAATGGGTCAAATGATGGAGGCAGCACAGAGCAGATGTAATCTCTGATTAGTCTCTCAAAGCATTAGCTGATGATGGGGGTCAGAGCAACGGGATGCCAGTCATTTAAGCAAGTGATTTTGGATTGCTTTGGTACATGCACAATGGTGGACATTTTAAAGCATGTGGCGACTACAGACTAGGAGAGGGAAAGGTTGAAAATGTCCGTAAAAACACCAGCCAGTTGGTTCGTGCATGCTCTGATGACGCAGCCCGGAATTCCGTCTGGACCCACGGCTTTACGGATATTCACCCGTCGGAAGGATCGGGTTACATCCGCTACAGAGATGGAGAGTGAACTAACCTCTGTAGGTTCGGCCACGAGAGCTCTCTCTGCGAGGGCTGTGTTATTTCCCTCGAACTGTGCATAAAAAGTATTTAGCACATCTGGGAGAGAGGCAGCGGTGTTCATGGCAGAGTTTTTATTCCCTTTAAAGTCTTTGATGATATTAATTCCCTGCCACATGCTTCTAGAGTTGGTGGTGTTAAACTGTCCTTCAATCTTGTTCCTGTACTGGCGTTTTGCTGCTCTGATAGTTTTTCAGAGGGCATAACTGGCTTGTTTATGCTCCTCCGCGTTCCCGGAATTAAAAGTGGAGGTCTGCGCATTAAGTGCCGTGCGAACATCGCTATTAATCCAAGGTTTCTGGTTCGGGTAGATCTGTATTGTTTTAGACGGAACAACATCCTCTACGCACTTTCTGATGAAACACGTTACTCTATCAGCGTAAACCTCGATGAGGCAGACCGGAACATCTCCCAGTCCGCGTAATCAAAACAGTCTTGTAGCATAGAGTCTGATTGCCCAACACTGGATCGTTCTGAGGGTGGGTGCTTCCTGTTTCAGTTTCTGCCTGTAAGCGGGCAGAAGCAGAATGGAAGTGTGGTCCAGATTGATTTAAAATTGACTTTGTTAAAGTCCCCAGTCACTATGAACATGGCCTCAGGGTGCGCGGTTTCCTGCTTGCTTATAATCCCATACAGTTCCTTGAGTGCCCAGTGTGTGTCGGCTTGTGGGGGGATGTACACAACTGTGATAATGACCGCTGTGAATTCCCTCGGTAGCCAGAATGGTCGACACAGAAGCTTGAGAAATTCCAGATCAGGAGTGCAGAAAGACTTGATAGAATGTATGTTCCTCTGATCACACCAGGATTTGTTGATCATAAAACATACACCACCACCTCTGCTGAGACCTGAGAGGTCTTTCGCTCTGTCCGCTCGGTGCACGGAGAACCCCGTGGGTTCGATGGCTGAGTCTGGAATCTCCGCAGACATCCAAGTTTCTGTAAGGCAGCAGTCCCTCGTCTCTCGTTGGAAAGAGATCCGCGCTCTCAGCTTGCAGAGCTTGTTGTCCAGAGACTGAACATTTGCCAGTAGAATACTGGGTAGCGGGGGTCGATTTGCGCGACGTCTTACTTTGAAGAGAACGGCAGCTCTTTTTCCCCTTTTCCTTCTGCGTTTTTGTGGCTGGGCTGCCCAGACAAAGGGCTCCGCTGGCGTGCTTGTAAACAGCGGGTAGGCATTGAGGAATTTGAAGTCCGGTTTACGGTGTGTAATTGCAGAACCAATGTCCAAAAGTGTTTGTCTGTCATAGACAATAAGGCAGACAACATCCAAGACAAAAAAACATAAGAATTGTAAACAAAACAAACAAAAAAACTACAATGTTGTTTCGGAGCTCGCAACACAGCAGCCATACTTGGCACCATCTTGAGTCCAAAAAAAAGGCATTTGGTGCTACGCATGTACTCTAGGTTCTTGTGATCAGTCCAAACCATGAAAGGTATCCCCGAACCCTCTAACCAATGATGCCACTCACCCAAGGCCAACTGGACAGCCAGCAATTCTCCATTACCGACGTCATAATTCTGTTCTGCTGGTGTTAAGCGGTGCGAAAAGAATGCACACTGATGCATCTTTCCATCCGAGGGAGAGTACTGTGAGAGAACTGCTCCAACACCGACCTCGAATGCATCCACCTCCACCACGAACTGACTAGCAAGGTCGGGTTAATTAAAATGGGTGAGGTAGAAAACTAGTCTTTAAGTTTGGAAAACGCGGCTTCAGCCCGCGGAGACCAACAAAAGTCAGTGCGCATGGAGGTGAGATCTGTCAAGGGCGCGGCGAGTTGACTATAATTCCTAATGAACCTCCAATAAAAATTGCCGAACCCCATAAACCTCTGCAATGCCTTGTGAGAATCTGGGGTTGACCGCTCGGAGACAGCTTTTACTTTGGCAGGGTCCATACGCACTCCCTCGGACCAAATGTTGAACTCCAAGAATGGAACCGACTGTGCATGAAAAGCGCACTTCTCCACCTTGACAAACAGCCGATTCTCTAACAGTCACTGAAGCACCCGCCTGACATGTTGCACATGGTCCTGGATATTCTGGGAGAAGATCAGAATATCATCAAGATAAACAAAAACAAAGTGAACGACCATATCTCTAGGCACGTCATTCATGAGCACCTGGAAGACAGCGGGGGCATTGACCAATCCAAAAGGCATGACCAAATAAGTGCCCCCTATGGGTGTTAAATGCCGTCTTCCACTCATCCTCCTTCCTGATACTGACAAGGTGATAAGCATTGCATGGGTCAAACTTCGTAAAGACGGATGCCCCCTGCAAGAGTTCGAAGGCTGAGGACATCAATGGCAAAGGATAACGGTTATTCACCGTGATGTCATTCAGCCCCCGGTAATCTATGCAGGGTCTAAGTGAGCCATCCTTCTTCTCCATGAAGAAAAACCCTGCCCCTGCGGGCGATGAGGAAGGGCAGATGAGACCGGCTGTCAGAGAATCATTTATATACCTGTTCATAGCCTCTCTCTTGGGAGCCGAGAGCGAATATAGCTGTCCTCGAGGAGGAGAGGTGCTGGGAAGCAATTCAATAGCACAGTCATATGGGCAATGAGGAGGGAGGGTCGCGGCGTGGGACCGGCTGAACACCGCCCTCAAGTCGTGGTACACCAACAGCACTCCGGACAAATCTGCTGGCTCATCCTGTGATGAAACACAAGACTGAACATGGGAGACAGCAGAGTTAAGACAGTGTGAAGAACAATAAAAGCTCCAAGCAAGAACAGTGTTGGTTGCCCAATCTATGTGTGGATTGTGCGTTAACAACCAGGGATATCCCAACACTACTGGAGTCGATGGAGACCAGATGAAGGAGAAGAACAATTGTTCAGAATGGTTACAGGAGACGAAGGTGACTGGCTTAGTGGAATGGGTGATGACTGACGGGCATGCCACTAAGTGTGTGAGCAGTGACGGGCTCGTCCATCGGACCCTGGGAAGTTGCCATTTGGAAGCCAAGTCGATGTCAATGAAGTTCCCTTTGGCATCGGAATCCACCAAAGCCAAAACAGTACGACTGTCAGTACCATTCTGCAGCCAGGCCAGGAGAAGTGTGCGAAGTCTGGGGCTTTGTCCAATGGTGTTGCGCTCACCAGTAACCCCCTTACTACTGGAAAGTCTTTTAAAGGGCATGTAGCAGAGAAGTGGCCCGACCGAGCACAAGAGAAGCATAACCCCTTAAAAAGTCGTCGCTGCTTTTCCTTATGTGACATCGGAACTCTACCAACTTGCATGGGCTCAGTGTCGAGGCGAGATTCAAGTGACCTGGTTAAAGGAGTGGGTTGTGGGTGATGATCAGCTGCCCGAGAGGTCGAAGAGCAGCGTTGACGATGATCACGATGCAGAGTCATGTGTTGATCGACTTGGATTTCCATGTCCACCAAATTGTCAAACCGAGGGGGAAGGTCGTAAGGATAAATCTCATCCTCAATACTGTCAGAAAGTCCCCGCAAGAACAGGTCCCAAATAGCGTAATCGTTCCAATCGCAGGAAGCGGCCAGAGTGTGAATCACAATTGCATAGTCGGCAGCTCGTCTATTTCCCTGGAACAGTTGGGATAAAACCCTCCCAGCCTCCAGACCTTGAGCTGCATGGTCAAACACTCTGTGAAGTTTAGAAGAGAAAGCTTCATAGGTGGCGCAGCACTGATGTCAGTAATCCCACATTGCCGTTCCCATTCTCCAGCCCTTCCAGAGAGGAGCATGATAACACACGCAATCTTCATCGTGACTGAGGCAAACGTAGAGGGCTGCAAGGAGAAGAACAGTGAGCATTGCGGAAGAAAAGTGCTAACAGATCTCTCACCTGAAAATGGAGCTGGAGGGAGGATGTGCGCCTCAGGGGCACCACTGGGCATGGGAAGCTGTTGAAGAAGATGGGGGTGTGTCCTAAGAGGGACTGGGATCAGGAGGTTGGTGGAGCTGCTGGAACACCGCGGTGAGTTCCGCAAGCTGCGATGTCATCATCTCCAGCACGCGGTTAGAGGCGGAGATCTGATCTTGGTGCCGTCAAGCAGGGCTCCTTGTTGCGAGAGGGTGGAGTGAAGAGTTGACTCCTCTGCTGGGTCCATATAGGCCATATAGAGAACAGTCAATGAGTTTATTAACAACAGAAAGTTTTTCAGCAAAGGCAATGGCAGGCGAACCCGGCACCGGCTTCAATGGTGAGATGAGTCTGGGAGCAGTAGCCGTGCAGTGGGCTAAGGTAGGAGTGTGTTCGTAGGATGAGTGCCTGCGCTGTGGAAGTCAGGAGCAATGCGAAGGATGTCCATTCAATCTGGTGTGGTGCGAAGCAAAGCCCAGGCTAAGGTTTCCACCGCCACGTGGGAAGAGACGAGGAATGCTCCTCCAAGGATACTGGGCAGTGAAGACAGGTGAACTGGAAGGTAACCACACATCCCGATACGTGGGCAGAGACAGGCAACCAACAGACACACGAGAGATCTCCAACTAGACAAGAGAGCATGGTTAACGCTTAACAGGGCAAACAATAAACTGCAAAGAAAGAGAGTAAATACAAGGAATAAGTAAAGAATGTAATCAGAGTGAAGCAGGTGTAGCAAGCGAATAAATCATTGGCATGATCAGGGCCTCATGGAAACACTGATCATGCATGCCAGATCCACCTGTTAGACACGAGAGAGGGAGAAAAACAAAACAACAGAATGAGCTGGCAATGATGCCGGAACTGTGACAAAACTGTTATGCTGATTATATAATTTGTAATTAAAAATAAACCATTAAATTAGAAAAATGCAAAATAGAAACATTTTCACGAGTGGACTCAAACTTTGTAAAATCAAATACATGTGATTGTTTGTTTGTTTTGGAGGGGAGGGGAGTGTTTGGTGTCGACACAGCCATTGACCAGGAAAATAAAAAATGGCATTCCATGTCAAAAAGGTTGCTGACCCCTGGCCTAGCTTATGTGAATTGATGGGCCCTAGCGAAAGGATGAGCATCATTTGTGCAGAATCTTTGCAGAGGGTGAGCAATGCTTGCAGTGCCTTCGAGCCCTTGACAAGGGGGCACTGATTGTGTAATACCCTTGAAAAGGATACCAAATGCTTTGTGATGCGTATGAATCCTGCAAAGGGAGAGCAATGTTAGTTGAGTACCCTTGAAAAGGATAACAATGCTTTATGATGTGTATGAACCCTGAAAAGGCTGAGTATTGTTGTGAAATACCCTTGAAAAGGATAACAATGCTTTGTGATGTGTCTGAGCCCTTGAAAAGAGGAGAAATATTTGTGCAATATTCTTAATAAGGATAAACAATGCTATTACACATCTGAGCCCCTGAGAGGGGAGCATTGTTTGTGCAATTCCCTTGAAAAGGATAAACAATGCTTTGCGATGTGAATAATCTTGCCTATCGGGACTTTTATTTTGAAGTGCAGTTCCTCTGAAGAACAGGAGAGTGAACAGAAGAGGAGAAATCAGCACACTTGCATACATAACAGTTAGTGAGCCATAGTGTAGTTAAAGGAGTTGTAAAGTAGAAAGTTGCACATTTAGTTTTTTTGTTTTGTTCTGATCTAGTGCCTGACTGATAAGGGCACAAAATCAGTAACGTTTATTTTATGTGTTTATATTTTGTATATTTTTGTCTTCATGTCAGTTAGTTTAGTTTATGGGCAGTTTATGTTGTTTATGTCTAGACGTTGTGTTGTCTCGTTATTTTATTTAAATCAATTTCCCCCAGCAAAATACCCTTACAGTTTTATTTGCTTGTTTTAGCTCTTACGGTGGGTTGGGAAGTCAAAATACTGTATATGAAAGGAATAAAAGGAAGACAATCGCAAACATCATTGACAAAGAAAATTTATTTTTATTCAGCCGGGCTGTTACAGTAAGAGCTTTTCCCCATTTATTTCACTACAGTGGTGTTAATCATGACTGAACAAGGCTATAAATTGTTGATGGACAGTTGTGGCACTCCTCGTAAAAAAATGAAAGCATCAAAAATCCTACCTTCTGAAAGTAAAGACATAGATCAGGAGATGGAAGTCCCTTTTTACAGAATAGAAGAAGAGGACATACGTCGCTCTGTTTGTCTCCAGATTCCAATGGAAAAGATGCTTACATATCAAAGGGAGGAGGCCCAAAAGGCTGAGAAAAGGCTCACAAACATATATGAACAATGGAAAGCTGAGGCTCACAAAACAAGAGAGCAGCTAAAATCTGACATTTCTGAGAATCACCTTGCAATATTTAGAAATGTTGGAGAAAGAAAGAGACAATGTAATGAACGCATACATAAGGATTCAAGGTCACATCACCCCACCTAATGAAACAAGAAGGCAGATTGATGCTTGTGAAGCTACAACAAAGCACATTGTAAAGATAATTTTTGTGAGGATTTCAGGCATTGATGGAGATTTTTGACAGTGAAAGAATAAAAGGGCATCTTTGTGAGCTGCTTGATCGAGATTATGCCCATTCTGTCTATGGTTCCACAGCCTCATGCGGCAGCTCCATGACCAGTATTCCCATAAGTCAACCCTCCATAAGCTTGATGGTGATGGCTAAATGAGCAGAGGCAGCAGCTGAGCTAGTTGCAATAGAAGCAGAATATGCAACAATAATGGAGGAAATGAAACAAAGGGAAATAATACAACTTGTAGAAGAGAAGTAAAAGAGAGATGTTTATGCTCAAAAGGATTACAGGCAGTGAAGGAAGTAAGGGCCGCTACAAGACTGGAAGTGTATAATGAGGACAGTATTCAGTCCACTGACACGAATGTCCGATTGCAGCAGGATATACACATTCCCACACAGGTGCCTGTTTTCATCTTCCATTAGGTCACCAAGCAATGCAATTGCATCATCGCAGTATCTACCATATTTTATCATCTCACACCTAAAAAAAAGAGAGAGAGCGGGCTGTGAGAAACGGAATGTTTGGCTGTTATGCCATCATGGATGCTTCACTTGACAGCGGGGAAAGGATCACGGAATATCCATTAAGAACAGATACTATTAGTTGAACGAATGAATGTGTTTCAGGTACAAGATAATCACAAATTTAATACTGACTGTAGTCTCACAATCTCAATCAGTTAATCTCTGAAATGCTTATTACTAGCATTGCAGAATAAAAACAATATTCTTTATTGTCACAAAATAATAAAATACTTAAATGAACACAGATGCAACAGCACTACAAAAATAATGGGAATTAACAGCTCTCAAAAGATTAAACTCAACAAAACAAACTGTGCAGAGCCTTCAATATTGTAGCATGCACTAAAACCCTCTTAAAGACACAATAACCATATTGCCGCTGTCCATAACATTTACATTCCAAGTAAAAAAACAAATTTGTTATTTATAGTCTTTTTTCACTCTTATGGTTGGAAAATGACACTTCTTACAGTAAATGGCATGTAAAAATGTAAAAACAATTACTCAACCTTCATTGTTTCCTGAGCATTTCATTGCTGCACATGTTTTCATTGGATCTTTTGCCATGTTAATTATCTAAAATACAAAGCACTGACAATTTGAATTGTGTGTCTATAAATATTTATGTACACTTACAGTTCTATAGTGTTATTATTTGCCAAGGTAGACTTTAAAATAAACTTGACACCAAAGAGAAAGTTCACCCTAAAATAAATCATAATTTGCTCACCCTCATACCATACCAAATGTGTTTGATTTGGTATCTGACCTGGACATGAATTCCCAGGCTAATTAATCCCACTCCGGCCCTGTCTCCACCTCCTCAAGCAGATATGTCCTTCGCTCAAGCTGTCCAAGATAGTATAGCACTGAACAGACATCCAATGCCAGAGCCAGCAGCCTTATATGGTGACCCCATTTCATTGAATGAAAGCTTCATTCCAATCATTCGTTGACAGAAAGCACATTTCTTCAGCAGATAAATTGCATTATATAAAGTAGCATGTCGGTGGTCCAGCTTGAAAGACCCTTGAAGGCATCTTTTACAGAAATGATGAGGAAGCCTACAAAGATACATGGAAAGGACTTGACGTCATTTCGGCCAGCCATTCGCTATACAGAGAGGATTCAGGGAAAAACTTGGAAATTGACCAGAATCCAATCAAAAGATGCTGAAGGACTGCATGTAAGGAAGCCATGCTTCATTTGAAAGGGCTTGAAATTCTGAATTACTGTAAAAACTTGTCAGCAAGCAACCCGACTTGGCTGCTGCCCATGAGAATAATCAAAATATGCTAGTACTGATTGAAACTCAAGAGTAAAACACCAAGAGAAGTGATCATTGGGGCAGACAATAAACCCTATGCTGTTTGCACAGATCTTGGATAGAGCATTGTAGGTCCCTCATTGGCACACCAAGAGTCACAAAGTGGTATCAACAAGTGTCACAGAGTAACTATTAAAGAGGTCGCTCCTGTAACACCCGCAGACGTCATCAAGGTAATAGAATCTGATTTCAAAGATGCTAGTGAAAGTGCTCAGGTATTATCTCAAGAGGACATTGTGTTCTTGAACAAATTACGAGATAGCATCAGAAAGAACAGGGACAATCATTTGGAAATGCCCCTTTCCTTCAAGCAGAGACCTTACCTTCCTGATAGTAAGCCATTTGCCATTGCCAGATCTAAAATTTGATGAACAGCCTGACTGTTGTCATTTTATGGTTCAGATAGCACCCTGATGTGTGATATCTAAAGGATGTTGCATCAGTTTCACATTTATGAAGCAGATCGAGACTACCTTCATTTTCTATGGAAGGAAAATTGTGATTTCATCTCACAAACATTCTGCATGAAAGTACATATCTACATTGGGTGTGCCAACTATAGGTTAAAGCATCTCGCGAGAGAATGTGAGCAACTATATCCCCTAGGTTCACAATTCATTCTGAGAGATTTCTAAAAGGCTGATGGAGTCTCTAATGTTAAAAATACAGAGAAAGCCATCAGGCTAGCTCAAGAGGCCCATCAGATTTGTGCCTTAGTAGGTCTTAGGATGGTGTGGCCCCGGTCAACCGGCACGAACATGGAAGTGAAGAGATCGGCGCGGCCTAATCAGCTACACCTGCTGAGGATTAATGATCCTAATCAGCAATGATATAAAGAGCATTACACACAGAGACAGAGGAGAAAGATCTCCACAACCTGTGTTGTTTGTTCTCTCCACAGACTCCAACTGAGAAAACGGCGAACCCAAACAATCCGCAACGATCTCTCCACTCTTCACCAAATCACCGCTACACCCAGTTCTCCAGATATCTACATTCCCCACATCACGTAACATCACCTTATCAACAGAGATTTTCCACACCTCACTATTCACCTTAAAACTCTTCCCATGACATCTGGTGGAGAATGCAGGCAATTGCATGAGTGAACATCCAGGTAACATGCATATTTTTTCCCTTCCCTTTTTTATCTCTCTCTAGTGTTATTGAATCTGGCAGTGTTATTGAATCTGGCATCTGGTCGAGCTTGCAACCAGACAACAACCATTACAGAACAGCTTGTGCATGGCCAAGAGCAGTTGGCAGCCAGCCAGGAACAGACTGCGTGTGAGTTAATCCAACTGCAGACTGTGTTCAGTCACGGTTCTACTCATGAAGTCTACACACATTTGAGGTGATTGCCACCCGGGAAGGATTGGAGCGAAAAGACTGGGCCCGTATTATCGCACCGTATCTCACCGGCAAAGCACAATGGGCCTATTACGCGCTTCCATATTCTGCTATCAATGATTATCCCACCCTACGGAAGGAAATTCTAGCCCAGGTGGGGCTATCTCCAGTGTGTGCGGCCATGCGCTTTCAGGAGTGGAACTATGATACTCACATGACAGTCCGGGTCCAAGCCACCCACCTGTCCCATCTCGCTTGCTTGTGGCTGCTTCACGGAGACCCAAATCCAGAAAAAGTGGTAGAAGGAATAATAATGGACAAGCTGCTTCACTCGCTTCCTCCTCCACAGCGGAAAGCAGCCGGAATGTCTAATCCAGCCACATTAAGTGAGTTGATGGAAGCGGCTGAGTTGGTGGATGCCATGTTCGCTGGAGAGAGAGTCCCGATGTTTCCCCTGAGGGGTCCGATGGGGCATCGTGCACCGGAGGGCAACTCAAGAGGGGAACACCGTGCAGCGTTCGGTGGGCCGCTGGAGGAAGCGATGCCTATGGGTCTGAATCCTCCAGCTTAACGAGCTTGGATGACTAGATGCGCTCTACACCACTCTAAACACCGAAATGCTCCAATATGGGAAGTGATATTTGATGGAAGGTGAGTACAGGCTGTATTAGACTCTGACAGCTCCATCAGTCTTGCTCAGCCCAGCCTGGTGTTGCCAACAAAAGCTAGCAAGGAGGTGATTCCGGTAACATGCGTCCACAGAGACACCCGATTTGTCCCCTCTACCAAAGCTGTTGTTTCTGCAGATCCAGGGAGCTGGGGCTACTTCCTGACCTTCCGGTCCCTCTGCTGCTGGGTTGAGACTAACCAGGGTTCGACTCCCTGCTTGCCTCTACAGTAACCCCAGCGGCCCAGAGACAACCACGAACACAACGCAGAAGACCCCGTGTGTTGCCGGTGATGATGGCCACAGACAGTGAGCGGGAAGGTGAGTTTCAACCCCTAACAGTGTTTTCTGATCTGTTTCAGCAGGTACAACATGGAGAGTCCTTTGTCAAGGAAAAACAGGAGGATGACCGACTGAAACACTGTTGGGCCCAAGTTAAAGTCATCAATGGAGTCCCATAACAAGACAGACCCCTCCCTTCCCCGCACTTTATCATAGACCAATATCTGTTATATAGTGGGGCCAACAGGTGGTGGGAAGAAAAGCATTTTCTGGTGGTTCTGTCAAAAATGGAGGCTATCATCACGTTAGCACACTCCCACCCAATGGCAGGACTCTTGGGGCACAGAACAAGGCACAGAGGATAAGGGACCAGTTCTGTTGGCCGGGGCTCGATGGCGATATAAAGAGGTACTGCCAACACATCACACTCCAACGACTGCCACCAAACCCCCTCATTCCCCTGCCCATTATCGAGGTGCCTTTTGAACACATTGGCATGGACATCGTAGGGCTGTTGCTTAAGTCTGCCCAGGGTCATGAATACATCCTGGTGATAGTAGACTATGCCACCCGATATCCCGAAGCAGTACCACTGAGGAATGCGTCTTCTAAAGCCATCGCAAAGGAGTTGTTTCTATTTATCACCAGGGTGGGGGTTCCAAAGGAGATCCACCCCGTTCATGTCCAAGCTGATGGCTGATCTGTGTAATCTCCTGTGGATTCACCATCTCCATACCTCAGTGTATCACCCCCAAACAGACGGGCTAGTAAAGTGCTTCAACCAAACCCCGAAAAGGATGCTCAGGAGGGTGGTCACTGAGGATGGGCATGATTGGGACCTCATGCTCCCGTATGTCTGTTTGGAGTTTGGGAGGTTCTCCAGGCCTCCACAGGATTCAACCCCTTTGAGCTCTTGTTTGGCTGGCAACCACAAGGTCAGCTTGATGTGGCAAAGGAAGCCTGGGAACAGCAGCACTAGCCTCATCGCTCTATCATTGAGCATGTACAGGACATGCGGGAGCGGACCCACAGGGTCCTCCTCCAAGAGGTCCAGCGCGCCCAGCAGAGAGTTTACAACTGCCCCGCTCAGACACGTGAGTTCAGCCGGGAGTCCGGATCCTTGTCTTAGTATTGTAGGGCTGTACTGGTTGTTTAGATCAGTGTTACTATCAGAAATAATTAATAATTATTTCTTTAGTTATTAATTAATATTTAAATTAATTAATTGAATCTAACTCATTAAAACCTCATATGGGGCTCCAGTAAATGTAGTGCGCTACGTTTAGGAGCGGGTTTGGTTATTAGCAATAATTAATAATTATCAAAGATAATTATTAATTATTAAAATCAATAGAACATTGAGGAGAATCAATGTTAGCTTTTTTAATCCTTTAAATCAACAATTATCAAAGATAATCGTTAATGGTTAACATCGATGAAACATTAATTAAAAATTAACACTAGCTTATTGATCATTCAAATTCAACAATCATCAAAGATAATTATCAATTATCAAAAAACAACAGAATATTAATAAGGATTAACATTGACAGGGAACCACCCTGGAATCAGGGACTAATAACCAGATAGTATAACAGTCTCAATATTAGATTGTTTTCTTAGGAAAATCGACATCCGAAGAATATCGATTTTCGGGAAAAAAACAATGAATGAAAGCTTGAATCTGAGCACTAACTTCCCGTCAGCATGACACAGGCGTATGCAAAACAAACCAAAACACTTCTCTTTGTAATATAAACAAAGTTTATTTTATGCAGTAATATCAATTAATAATTAATACAATGCAGTCAATAAACTTCCGACTTACAACTACAATCTAAACAGTGATATGATTAGATATGGAAATCAAAATAATCCTATAACACATGAGGGTGTGTGTGTTTGTGAGGAGTCGCGTGTGTGTGTGTGTGTGTGTGTGTGTGTGTGTGTGTGTGTGTGTGCGTGTGTGTGTGGTTTTTACGAGAGAGAGAGGGAATGCCCTAAAGCCGATTTCTCGATCGTGGGAGAGAAAGCAGCTGTTAGTTTATCGCTCAGAGACGTGTGGACGTCTCGTAAACAGTCCCGCATTCTTTGATTCTTTAATGGATAAACTCAGTTTGCCGGTCTCACCCGCGATGGCGAAAATGCACAACAGCCCACTGTGGTTGGACCACAATACAACAAATCTCATTCGTGATAATTAATACCCTGAGTATTAATAATGAGCGGACATGGCGGTCCGTAAACTGTACAAGCAAAAACCTTGAAACACAAGAATAACACACTATAATATTCTATCTCTGCCCAGACGTAAACCTCTTACTTGAATCGTATGAGGACGCAGAATGTGTGTTCATCCGTCCTTTAACTCCAACTCGGTTCCTTGAGGCTCGTGTGATGACGGGAGGCCGTTTCCTCGCTCTGTCGGCGGGCGTACGGCTGACTGCTTCTTGGCGGGCTGGCGGAGAAATCAGAAATGTCGACTTGATTGAAGATGGAAGAGAAATCTTTAACCTCTTCACTCCTGCAGGCAAACGGATGAAGATGCGGATTGCTCAGCGGTCTCCTTCGGATCCGTTAGAGTGTTCGGTTGATCACAGAGTAATCTCAACTCGTCCAGCGAGATGGAGATTGTATGGCCACAGTTTCAAGTCGGACGTTACTTCCTTGTGCCACGAGGTTGCACCTGAGAGCAGCGATGAGCTACATCTATACACGGTGAACAAAGTTGCTGGAAGCAAATCCCGGAAGCATTTCAGAGGTATTTCTACTCCTGATGATGTCGTGGTTTGAGGGACATTCTGTTGTGTGCCTCATCCAATAGGAGTTGAGAGTTCGATCCTTTAGTGAGCAAGGCTTCATGGGATTTGTAGTCTGTTTTGGACTCCCTTTGTTTGATTTTGGCACGATTTTTATCAGTAAGATTTACAACTTGGTATGTGGGGGCCTG
This sequence comes from Myxocyprinus asiaticus, assembly GCF_019703515.2. Taxonomy (NCBI): domain Eukaryota; kingdom Metazoa; phylum Chordata; class Actinopteri; order Cypriniformes; family Catostomidae; genus Myxocyprinus; species Myxocyprinus asiaticus. Next base: position 17,689,230 of record NC_059383.1, on the reverse strand, counting down.
AGTTAGGTTTTATGACTGTGTTAGGCCTGCCTTTGTCTTCTATCTGAATACATGAGGCCCAACAGTATCTACTAATACTAAGTTTTATCTTGGCAGGGACCCTATATCATTGTCGAACGGGTGGGGCCCGTGACACACAAAGTACGGCAACCTGGTCAGAGGAAGACGGAACAACTACATCATATCAACCTTCTGAAGGGCTGGCTGGAACCTAATGCTCATCTGGAACCTAACGCTCGTCTGGCTGCCCTTGTCACTGACGAACCCCCAGTGGTTGAGGTAGGCGAGCAACTGTCCCCCTCACAGAAGACCAAATTACACTGACTTATCCACAAGTTTAAGAATTTTTTTTAGACAGCCCTGGACAGACTCACATCATATCTCATGACATCCATACACCAGAGGGAACCATCATCAGGCAGCGACCCTATTGAATCTCGGAGGCTCACCGGCAGGTCATTGAGGAGGAGTTCAACAAGATGCTACTTCTGGGGGGTCATCGAGGAGTCCAACAGTCCCTGGTCTAGCCCGATTGTTATAGTCCCCAAGCCAAATGGCACCTTTCTGTTCTGTAACAACTTCCGGAGCTCAACAAAGTATTCGTGTTCGACGGGTACCCTATGCCCCAAGTGGATGAGCTGATAGAGAGGTTGGGAAGAGCCTGGTTTATCACTACCCTGGACCTTACCAAAGGCTACTGGCAGGTACCACTAACTCCATCAGCTAAGGAGAAGACAGCCTTCAGGACCCCCAGGGCCACTGCCAATACCAGGTCTTTCCCTTTGGCTTACATGGGGCATCGGCCACTTTTCAGAGTATGATGGACACCATCCTAAGACCTCACAAGACATACGCAGTGGCCTATCTCGATGATGTGGTCATCCACTTGGAGACCTGGGAAGACCATCTTACCCATCTCTGGAAGGTGCTGGAAGATCTCTGTCAGGCGGGACTCACAGCCAACCCCCGCAAGTGTCGTCTGGGACTTAACGAGGCATGATACCTGGGCTTCAAGATTGGCAGAGGTCTCATCATGCCACAAGAAGCCAAAGTAAAGGCAGTTCAGGAGTTCCCGTGACCCGCGACCAAGTCTCAGGTGTGTGACTTTCTGGGCTCGGCTGGCTATTGTCGATGTTTTATTCCCCACTTCTCCTCTCTGGCCATCCCTCTTACAGACCTGACAAGGAAAGGACAGCCCGAGAAAGTCAAGTGGACGGAAACAGCAGAGCGAGCATTCCAGGCCTTGAAGCAGGAATTAACATCGGAACACCTCCTTCACGCCCCTGACTCTACCTTTCCTCATACAGACCGATGTGTCTGAAACAGGACTCAGCACTGTCCTATCCCAGGAATTTCAAGGGGAAGAACATCCCATCATCTATATCAGTCAGAAGCTGACCCCGGCAGAGACTAGGTATGCAGCCATCGAGAAAGAAGCACTAGCCATTAAGTGGGCAGTCCTGGAGCTAAGGTATTACCTACTTGGGCAAAGATTTACTCTACCTACAGATCATGCTCCCCTACAATGGAAGGCCCGGGCCAAGAAGTCGAATGCCAGAGTCACCCGCTGGCTCCTGTCGCTCCAGGACTACCACTTTTCGGTGAAACTTTGGGCCGGAGCAGCTTTCACGGATGGACTTTCACGGATGTATCCACCGCTGTCAGATCTGGTAAGAGACAATCCCACCCATGCTCTCTCCACTGCCTCATCCAACCGAGGGACAAGGACGATGCTTGGGGGGCAGGGGACCGTGGTAAGTCAGCCATGCATACGCCCTGGACAACCGCCACGACAACTGCGGAAGTGAAGAGACCAGCGCGGCTCAATAATCTACACCTGTTGAGGATTAACGATCCTAATCAGCAAAGAAATAAAGAGTGTCTCTCATGGAGACGGAGGGGGAAGATCTCCAAAACCTCTCTAATCTGTTGTTTATTCTCTCCACAGACACCGACCGCAAAAATGCTGAACCCAAACGAGCCACAACGATCTCTTCACTCTTCACCAATTCACCGCTACACCCAGTTCTCCAGATATCTACACTCCCCACATCTCTGGAGGCATCACCTAACACCACTTTATCAACAGAGACTTTCCACACCTCCACACTATTCACCTTTAAACTTATAAATAAACACCTGCCCTCCGGGGATATTGCACTTACCTGCAGACTTGTGTCTGGTGTTCACTCTTCTCACGACACTGGACATGTTTTTGTCTAATGACAAGGCAGTTTTAGAGAGCATGACCAGTGCTCATATCTAAAGCTTGAAAATGAACAAGGTATCATCCATATTGTTTTTTTTTAATTTATTTATTTATTTATTTTTTTTGGCATCACACACTAAACACAGAATACAATATTAACCATAAATGCCTCATTCAGAAATAGGCTGCGTTTCACTCTGTTGAGCTGAAGCAGTTGTGGGCATCATTGCACTTGTGCACTTTTGCACCACCTGTTGTGTTGTGTATGCAAAATGCCTGCACAGAAAAGGTGGCAAGATCACAAAAAAGTGATTTAAAACAACCTGAACATGTCAGACATGCACTCCACCTCAAAATTAAAACCAAATGCAACCATTACGGACACACATTTATTAACAAACAGTTGTAAATTTCATTGTTTTATTAAAAAGATGATACTGTGTCCTGTGATTCATACTGGGTTGTTGTGGCTGACCATGGTGCCCCCTCAAAAAAATAGCTGCATGACACCCCTGGTTTTCGGCCATAAAAGCTGAGGGTAAAACCTTGTTGAAACACCAGTGATGAACACAAATGACAAATTCTCTAAAATATTAATTATAAGATGGTGTCAAAAGCATCACAACACACTCCACTAACAAACTAAATCAATCATACTATTAAATTCATACTATTAAATAATTATTTACAATAAATCTTTCACATGAACATTAGCAATAAAAACCAATGACATATTAAATTAACCATGCGGAAATAGTTAAATGAAAATGATTTGGTTTGCACACTTACCTGAGAATTAAAAAAATAAAATAAAATAAAAAAATACAAATAAAAAACATAAATAAATGTAAATGTCATAGAAGTGATGTAGTAGATGAAGGGGACAAGGGATTACAGTGAATTGACAATTTTAAATATATGATCTAATATCTGAAAACAACATAGTCAAAACATATCAATTAATTAGCCTAATAAAAGGTGATGTATAGAAAGAGGGACATGTTTGTCACCATATTTGATGTTATTGTTCAATAGCCTACCACTAGGTGTCAGAAGGCACACAGCAACAGATGATACTTCCCCTTTAAGAGCAAATGTAGACATATGAAATAAATCAAGAAAATCTTTGTGATTTAATGTGTGTTAGGTGCCAAGCAAAACACAAGAAGCATCATCTTAACTTAATGAAGACAACCAGACTGGTGTATATACCACTAATATCGGTGTACACAGAGCACTCTTGTAAAATGAAACATTGCCGCTGAGCATGAACGTCAAGGTGAGTAAAACTATGTATAATCCAAATATGAAGTGACTGTTTGCTTGAAAAGCGAAGGCATAGCATGTAACATTATTGTGTGTTCCCCTCACATGCCAGTGAGTGAAAACAATGAGCATAACAAGCAATGAATGACAGCTGCAGAGTTTATAAAGCAGATGCTGGATTATGAATAGATGAGATGCCTGAATTGAATGAATGGTATAATGATACTACAAGTTTTCCTGACAGAACTACCACTAAGCTTCCATTTCTTGCAGCTGTCTGCAGGGCTTGACATTAACACCCACTAAATGTGGGTAGAAATCTGCAGTTTCTGCAGACTCTTACTAGTCTCTTCGGCGGGTGGCCACAGCCAAAGCAAATTTAATTGTATTCATGTTGCATTTAGTTCTTTATAAGCAGTAAATATGCTTCTCATATCTGACATCTGACACACCAGCGTGCTCCAGAGGTAGATTCACTGTGCCAGAGCTCTGAGATGGTGCAGAGTGTGTGATTCAGTTGTGTGATTCAATCAGGCTTTACCAGAGATTATTTAGCAGAGATGGGCCACTTCTATTAAAATGAATGGGAGAAGCTGGAATGCCCAATAGCAGCCAACAGTTAACGGATGTAAAAAAGAAGTCCCGCCGTACTGGTAAAAGAGCCAATCGCCTTTTAGATTCAGACATCGGCTGTCAATCAACTCGACAACGTGCATTCACAATTTATGATACCTTGTTGTCAGATTTTACTGCTGATTTGAAATATGTCCTTTGATCGTAATCTTGACCAACCGTTTAGGAGATTTCGGTCTTTTCCCATTCAAGTAGATAGGAGCTGCACTGGCATAACTGGAAATAGTCTCCCGAGAGCGTTCCAAAGATGGCCGACTTGCTAGAAAGACTTTGGCTTCACTCAAAGGACCTTTTTCACAGACTGTGATAACGCGTTTCCACCTTATTTAGCAGCGTAAATCTAGCAAACTTTTTTTATATATTTAGTGTAAGTTTATAACATTATCCTTTGTGTTATATTACCCTGGTATTAGTTTTAAAAAATGAATTACCACAGCTGCGAGGGGGTTTCGATTACAGCTGCTGAGAGAGTGACAGCAAATTTGGCATCTTCTCCCATCTGACTGTATTAATCCACTGCTCTCTATTTTTTTTTTCTTCTGGATAGTCATTCAAATGTAATAGGGGATTTTTTCCTTTGCTCTTGGAGAAAATGGTTGAGTGAAAATGATATTTGCTGTGGTCTCCCACTCACTCCCATTCACCTCTGTCGAAGTTTACCCTGCAATCGTTTACTTCTGCGTTCCAAAACCCAGAGTGTGAAATAGGTCTATATTGCGGCGGCTGGCAGAGACCACAAAACTTATGTGACGCATTTGAATTCTACAGAGAATATTCTAGTATAAAGCGCTATATGGAGGAAGTCGAATGTCTCAAACTGCTAGACTGCCCTAACGAGGTAAATTATAAACAGCACTGACGAGGTAAAGAGACAACAGTCTATAGAAATGAGTAGAGATGCTGGCACACTGCTAAACATTCCAGTTTATTGACAACATTTCGACCCGATTTGGGTCATTGTTAGGTTAAACACACTAATAATCTTTTTTGTGTTTGACGTGACAAAGACCCAATTTGGGTCGAAACACTGTCAATAAACTGGAAGGTTTAGCTGTGTGCCAGCGTCTCTACTCATTTCCGTGAATTCAACTTGTAGCTGTGCACCTGCATTCCTTTTAGATGTGTGTATACTACCTCTAAACCAAAGAGACAACAGTCTGCCATGTATCAACATCGATTACAAGGTTTTTAAAATACACATCATCATCCAAACTAAAATATTTACTGCAGTAACACTGGAATAGATACATATTAAATCGATAAAACATCATTTTTATTATTAATAGCCTTATAATTCTCTCATCATTCACTCACCTTTATCCCTTAGGACTTTCTTTCTTCCATGAATGGAAAAAAGATTCATATATTTTTCTATTTATGGAAAAAGGTGCAATGAAATTAAATGGTGACTGAGTTTAATCAATCTAACATCTTTTTATACATGGAATTATGAACTGTGAATGTTAAAGTTTTCTAAACCTGTTTAGGCTATTCTTTTATCATGACAAATACTATAGTTTATTTTAGACTATCTACAGTACATAAGCCTAAGCACAGTAATGTGGAGCCACCCATGGTCTTACCTGTGGTTATGGCCTTATTATTAAAAATGCCACCATTAAAACATAAAAGAACAAAGGCAAACTTTCATTAGGGCAAGTACAATTATGTATGGTAAAAGTTTTCCACCTGTTCTTTCCTACTCCTGTTCTAACTGGTCATGTGTGCCTTCAGATATTCTAAGACATGATTCATTAGGCCTGTGTCTTGCTGAAGTCATATCATTCTTGTTCATCTAAAATGACCAAAGAAATGCATGCCTAGCATTTTGGCTAGTGAAAATGCTGAGTGGCTAAATACTTTGGAATACCACTAGCCACAGTGGCTGTTGAGCCAAAAAATGTATGTCAAGCCCTGGCAGTTCTCTCCCACTCTGTGCAAAACAGATGAATGTCAAACCGTACTTTCCTTACAAGCGCTTGTATGTGGGTGAGTAATATGGGGCCGATGAGCAGTGCTGTCTTTTCTGCAGTTGATTTAAAGATGGCACTGCATGACTTGATGATGTTGTTTTGTGATGTGACAATTACTCCCAGCTCTGAGACTATATTCTCATCCGTTTATTTTTGCAATTCCATTTGGTGATGCTAGTGGTGCAGAAGTGAAATACTTCAGCTTTAAAGCTGCACTATGTAACTTTGTGCTCTCTAGTGACATCTGTGGTTGAAATTAAAAATTGCTAGCAATTTGCGGAAGAAAACTTTAGGTCAGTTGTGATTCGGCACTGCTCTTCTGTGCAGATGTGTGTGATCATGACTTAAAGATACTCAGAGCTGGAGTCATAACATGCAATTTTCATGTTGATATTATGTTATATGATTAAACATTTAAAACTGAAATATTACTTTCTTTGATGAAGACAAAAACACTGTTATTTACATATTTTGAATGAATTAATTAATTAATTTTACACTTATAGAGCTTCTCTGACACTACACTCAAAGCCCTTTTACATAACAAACCACCACCAGTTACCAGCATATTTTAATATGATTATTCAAGTGTTTTATCTACTGTTAATATTTGTATTGTACTACATGTATCAATATAATAGGTGAAACTTGTGATATGGGTGATACGAGTTCAATGGAAGACTTAATTATTTTTATATTATATTGTACAGCCTCAGCTGATAAGGCAAGTGAACAGTAATACTACAACAGTACGTCTATGCAATGCACACAATAACACCGTAAACTAAAAACATGAAATGAGGATTCAATAACGATGGAGATAAAAAAAGCTTTATTAAGCATGAAAATAATATACTTTAATATGCAATATAACAATTACAAAAAGTAAATTTCAGAAGTCATACATATTAGTAAACATGTTACAGTAACTTCACCGGACAATGTAGATACTTTGCGATCGGTTAACACACGAGTAATATTTGGTTGATAAAAGTATGACAACCAATATAAGCTTCAATAACCCTACCAGAAAACATATCCAAGCATTATAACAGGTAAACAACTTTGGCAAACGGATAATAGATATACATCCACCCAGACTGCAGCGATGCTGTCCAGAACTGTGTGAGTTTGACTGACTTGAAGTGAAAACGATGTTTCTCCTGCCACAAAACACGTGATAGCTGGTTCTTCTTTTCTGTGTTTACAGACATGATGTAATGACACAAGGATGAATGACATAAGCCAGCCATTTCGTGCCAAATCCGACCTGATGGCTCAAAATAAAAATATTTTTTTAGGCTTAACAAAGTGAATCAGGTAAGGTAAGGACATCATTTGAACACTGATTGTTTATGTACTCAATCAACAATGGCAATTTGTTCATTCTTCACCCAAAAAATCTTACGTAGTGCAGCTTTATTGTTAGTTTTGGAACGGCAAAAAGGTTTTATTTAGAATCTTTTTATCTGGCTACAAACAACCCTTTAGGGATTTTTTGATTCAACAAAGAACATTTAGGTCTTCCAAATGTAAAGTGAGTCTATAGAATCTTTTCTTCTAAGAGTGAAGGTCATTACATCATATCATACCACAGCTACCTCACTGCAGGCATAGAAATTAATTCAATATTATCGCAAGAAATATGAGTTGATGATGATTAAATTAAATGTGAGAGAAAATAAATCCTCAATCAAATTACTAAGATTGAGAATTTGTATTTATGAAGTGGATAAATGTAACCACAAAAAGGGCAAGAATATAAAGGTACCTCTGAAAATTTATGAATTGCTATTTTCCAACATATTAGGTCAGACATAATACATTTCCATGTTTTTTTTTTTTTTTTTTTTTTTGCTTTTATTTTAAATGTTACAGCCTGTAGAAACTCTAAAAAATAACATGGAAAAACTCTAATAAGTTTCTGTGACTGCCTGTGACTGTAAGATCTCAAAGGTCCATGCATGGAGGCCTCCATTGTAAACACTGTGAAGTTTTCCATCTATGCTATGACAATATGCAGTTTTCCCTTCATGGACTCACTCATTCTGTTCTCATGTTATCTCACTGCCTCAGACCAGCTAACCAATAGTTTGAAAGACAATGCTGTGTATAAATTATATACTTTAGGTTTTATGAATGTAGTTACACATTTTTCCATTTTCCAGTGAACAACATTTTATTTATTTAAGGAAAGTAAATATAAAAAATAAAAATGCATGCAGAATTTTCCACAGTACTTCTGTAGTATTTGAAACCTGATTTCATGTAGAACGACTATCAACCAAACAAAAATACATAGTTTTAAATATAGGTATTCAAATACCACAAGTTTTCTTTTTTTAGAATCAAAATATTTAAATGAAAATTATATTGTTCTATTTATTGACTCGATTCCTGAAACAAATTATAGACACTGTTGGTCCTAGTATATTGTCCATAATAAATGAAAATTTGGTCACAGGGACTGTACCAGAGTATTTTAAACATGCAGTTGTGCAGCCTCTCCTTAAAAAACCTAATCTTGATAGGACAGTTCTTTCTAATTTTAGACCTATTTCTAAATGACCTTTTATTTCTAAAATCATAGAGAAAAATGGTACTTGCTCTGTTACAGACTTTTTTAGATAAAAAATAATATTCTTGAAGTATTTCAGTCAGGTTTTAGAACTTATCATAGCACTGAATCAGCACTTTTAAAAGTTTTTAACGATATTTTCTTAACTCTTGATGCAGGAAATCTGGCGATTCTGGTGCTGTTAGATCTTAGCACAGCCTTTGATACTATAGATCATAGTGTTCTCATTTCTCGCCTTGAGCGGTGCGTGGGTATTTGTGGAAATGTTCTTAACTGCGTCAAATCATATATCTCAAATAGAAATTTCTCAGTTTGTCTTGGAGAATTCACATCTGTCTCAGCCCCTCTTATTTGTGGCATTCCTCATGGCTCTGTTCTGGCCCCTGTGTTATTCTCTCTGTACATGCTTCCTTTAGGAGTATCATTTCACTGTTATGCAGATGATATCCAAATGTACTTAACGCTGAAAATGAATAACAGGAATGCATTAGATCCCCTGCTGGCCTGTCTAAATGATGTGAAATCATGGATGTCTTTAAACTTTTTGACTCGAAAACAGAGATAGTTATGTTTGGCCCTTTTGAGATGGCTGGCTCTGTCAATGTTAATTTGGGACATTTGGCCCCTTAAATCGTCAGTTAAAAATGTAAGCTTTGTATGTGACAGCGCACTTAAATTCGATAAACAGCTAAATTGAGACTTTTATCTAAGGTAAAGCCTTTCCTGCCTTTTAAGGATTTTAAAAAGGTTATCCATGCTTTTATTTTTGCTCGCCTGGATTATTGCAATTCCCTCTATATAGGAATTATCAACACTTCCCTAGCAAGACTGCAAATGGTCCAGAATGCAGCAGCCAGACTGCTGACAGGGGCCCATAAGCATGAACATATTACTCCTGTTCTACACTCTCTTCACTGGCTGCCAGTTCAATTTAGAATTGATTATAAAATAATTATTTTCGTTTTTAAATCCCTAAGTGGTTTAGTTCCTCCCTACCTTGCTGACCTGTTACATATGCACAATCCTTAGAGATCCCACAGATCATCTGATCAGCAGCTCTTGATAGTCCCTAGGACTAAATTGAAGATGAGGGGCGACCGTGCTTTTGTGGTAGCTGCCCCTAAACTGTGGAACAGTTTACCTATTTATATTAGATCAGCATCAACAATACATAATTTTAAAACTAAGCTGAAAACATATTTTTTCATCTTGGCTAGAGGTTGTGCTTTGTATTTCTGTATTATTTGTGTGTTCTATGTGTATTATATTGCTATTTTTACCCTTTTGTATTGTACAGCACTTTGGTCAATATCTGTTGTTTTAATTTGTGCTTTATAAATAAATTTGAATTTATTTATTTATTTATTTATTTTTTAAAGACGTACAGTGATGGGATCCAAAGGGTTTTACAACTTGTAGCCACACACTCCTGATTCTAATTCATGTATTCATGCATGTTACATTATTATTGAATTACCTCATATTTTTTATCAGCTTTTCTCCACACAGTTAATGAACATTAACAGAGGGCCTTACTTTTCCTGAACAACTGCTGAAGTAATATTTGAATAAGGGCCTTAGAGCATCATCTCTCAGACCGTAGATCAGAGGGCTCAGACAGCGTGGCAGAAGAAGAACAAGAAGATAATTCAGAATATCTGAGGTTAGCTAATCTGAGATTCAGTGTTCTTTCTATTGTAGTATAGAGGAAAGAGGTGAGACACAGGCCCAGCTGAAACAAGTGCAATAACACTGTTCTGTGTGCTTTCCTAGCAGAATCTTTCTCATATGAATCTGACCGGGCTGTCACCATAATGCTAATGTAAGCAAAGATAATGATCACTGCAACAGTCACAAAATAAAGCACATCAAACCCTTCAGATTTATCGTTCTGCCATTTGGCTGAAAACAATATGAGTGCAATATGAAAACTCCACTAAATAATTTGGATTGATGATGACTGTAGCAATAATGTCAATAATGTTATCTAGAGAGCTAAGGAACCAGATGATTCCTAAAGCAATGTAAGTCCTTTTTTGGTGTGGCGATGTTGCAGTGCATTAAAGGAAAGCAGATAGCCACATACTGCTCCAGGGACATCACTGCCAGTGTCAGAGGAGTGTTATGGAAAGTGCAGTTGGAGACAAAGACTAAAAGAGTGCAGATGGCTTTAGTTATTTGGAAGACAGACAGAGTCATGGCATAATGATGGTGGTGACCAGCAAAAGTACAGAGACATTCATAAGCATGTGGCCAAAAAGAATGTAGCGTGACGTCTCATGGAATATGGGCTTGCTTCCTAGAGCAAAGAGCATGACACAGTTTACATAGATGAAGAAAAGGGGTCTCACTACAGCTTTTGAAATGGTGGAAGCATCAAAGTCGATCTTAAAGATTTGCTGATTAGTAAAAGACAGACTCTTATTTGTGCCATTGGCCACACCATAAGCTGAAACACAAGAAACAGAGAAACAAAACAGATTACAATATAGTCAATCATACAGCTAGACTGACAATCATGCCCAAAGCATTTTGTGAATTTGTGAGTTCTGTTATAAAAAGTGTAAACGAGTTGGAACTGACCTCAGACAAATGTGCAATCTTTCTGCAGTGAATAACTTAGACATTAACCATCCCTCTGCTAAAGCTGCAGACAGATAGTACAAAATATTCTGCTCCTAATGCTCCTCCACACTAAAGACTACTTATATGCCCTTTACAGTGGCAACTAGAGCCACGTGTGGTAACCACATGGGTATGTGTGACTGGGTGTCCATTTCATCCATTCAAGGCAGGATGTCACATTTAAATGGTGTAAATGTATACAATTTATCAGTTACAGTATTTGTTGGCCAAAGCAATGTTTTGATTGTTTTGTACGCTTTTCTATTTTTGCTATTTCATTAATCATTTTGTGCCTTAGATTGTAATGAATTCCTCAGTGTAAGTTCTTATTATTCCATTCTAGGCCTATATATATGATCGCATGAGTTGATGTTGATTAAATTTAATGTGAGAGAAAAGAAATTCCTGAACAAATTATTCAGATTGAGAATTTAAATTTATGAATCGGATACATTTAACTATGTGACATAAAAAGATGGCATACAGATTTGACGAGGAGGAGGCCGGGGCCGTGACTACGCACGCCCAGCCCCCAATCAGGCTAATCAGCCGAGGAGAGGGATAAAGGCATCCGGTTGTGGCAGTTCGAGAGAGAGAGCCACACGCAGCTGCCGTGTGTGTGTTTGTGTCTTTTTGTTTAAATTAAATATTACTTTGACTGTTCAGCCAGTTCCTGCCGCCTCCTTGCCCATTTTAAACCCTGTTACATTGGTGCTGAAACCCGGGAAGGAGGAGGGATGTGCTGTTGTGGAGTCCTCGCCACTAACGTCCGCCCAAAGGAGCAGCCGCAACTATCCACCGGGGGACGGAGTCGTCGCTGCCGGCCGCCTGGACGGCGTGTCTGGGAACCGTCAAGCCATTTTTTTTTCTCTCTCTCCTCTCTTTCTCTCACTGTCACTCCGCCTCACTCTTTCCCTTTCCCCTTTCCCCTTTTCCCTCTCCTTGTCTCCCTCCCAGGTCTCGAGAGAGGAAGGGAAAAGCCTGCCGGCACACGCAGCCAGAAGTGCAATGCACTTGCAACGCACTGCAATGTTCAGAAGTGAACATAAACAGTCTTAACAGACTGAATAAGGATGAAATTCATAACTCAACTTTGCCATGTGTATGCGTGTGATTGTGTATTTATCCCACTGATATATAAATAGAACTGGATTGCCCATGACGTCATAACAGTGAAGCCACTGCGCCACCATATTGCTATGTCCAAACATTCCAGTGTCCCTATTGACTTAATAGGAAATCATCTAATTTCAGTGAGTAAACATTAGTCATTTAATCACCCATTTTATATCTGAAATCTGCATGTACATCCCTACAATGCAAACATCCTACACATGTAATTATTTATTTAAAGTCGTGAATTTTTCATGTTTCTTGAAAGCCAGAGCGAGTTATGTAAATCTGTCCAAACAGTATCCACCACTAACAAACTTCATCGGCGAACAGATCAGCTGAATGTAAACAAGTTCACTGAAACTAAGGTAAGATAGAAACAGACATTTTCAGACTTATTTATTGTGAACATCGAAGTGTTTGTTCAGAGTTACTTGTTTTATGTTTTCCTCAAAAGTGACATTTTCTCGCCGTCACTTGAATAAAAGTGCACGCTCACTCTCCCTCTATCACATGCATAGCGGACACTCAGAAAGGGAGACATGCAAAGCAAAGTTGGTTAAAATCACATTTAGCAGATGCTTTTATCCAAAGTGACTTACAGTGCCCTTATTACAGGGACAATCCACCTGGAGCAACCTGGAGTTAAGTGCCTTGCTCAAGGACACAATGGTGGTGGCAGCTGTGGGGATTGAACCAACAATCTTCTGCTTACCAGTTCAGTGCTTTAGTCCACTACACCATAGAAAATTAAACTGATATGTTAAGTTTAAATGGCAAACGAACACGTATTTATGACATGTATCCATGTATGACTACAGAGAGCACTTCAATATTAAAACAAGCAAATCCCGGGTCTTTAAAGCAATTTTGAAATCCCGGTCTAACTATTTTAAAGTCCCTTTCTGGGGTAAGGACATATTATCACCCTAAACAAGCAGATATTACAGCTTTTCCTACTTGCATTACAACTTGTGGACAGTTTTGCCACTTCCTTTGGTGACTGTTGTGCTGCACTGATAGACTGAACACAGGTGAATGATCTGACATTGCGATCGGCGTATATCTTCTCCCTCGCAACGAATATTATCCATAACAAGATACTTCAACATTAAACATGATTGTCACTAGAGGGCGAAATGCAACTGTCATATCCATAGGTTGGAGATTGTTAAACGGAGGTGTTTTCGCCTGTCAGTCATTGATGCTCTATGAGAGTTTGAGCATACCAAGATGGCTGCTTGAACACTTCCAGTGGCTTCACCTCCTGCAGACAGTTTACCGTTGCATCAGCGATCCAGTTATATATATCAGTGATTTATCCCCTTGGGGCTTGCCGTAGAAAGCATTACAGAGCTTATGTGAGAAAATTAGTTGCGTTCAATAAACAGACTGTTCCGCCTGTAATTGCTCTGTTTTCTTCATTTTATTGTCAATTATCCTCCTTTTAGTGTATTAATATCATGGTGTCGCGTTGCACATGGTGTGGACAGACAGATTGCTTATCGCTGGAATCTTATCGTGTTGCATCTGGTTAGGACAAGGTATAAGAGGTTCATAATATTTTTCTAAATATAAAGTGTGTTTTTGTATATTAAGATATGCCTATTTTGAATATTAATACTGTATAATGTCATTTAGTTAATATTATTTGGTCTTGTATCTTAGTATTTGTATTAGAACATCCACATTTTTTGGATCACATGATGAATGTAATTTTCATACGTATACGTAATAACGGTTAACTTTTGAATAAGATGAAGAAGAAGAACAAAGGAGGTAGAATTAGACAGTCTTTTGACCGTGAAATCATTTTTAATTTGAAGCTTGTTCATGTGTAAATAGTTTAATTGTTTTTGTATTCTGACAAACGGAAAGTAAACTGTTACACTGCAAGTTTATGGCTTCACGCGTGCAATTCTTATGTGTCTAACCTCCATGGAAATGGCGGAGTTATGAAAAATGGCTTAGACCACCATTACAATAGTTTTCAGTTACTGATACCATTGTCGAAATTCAATATTCACAATCAGTCATGATTAATTTAATCCAAGAGTGAAAGTGTCCAATAACAAGATGGTTACTGAGATTAAGCAAGCAGTATTCAGCTGGTTATGTGATTCTAAAATGACAGAGGCTGAGAAAGAATGGTAGATCCTTTGGTAAAAATGGGGAAAATAACATTGTTTTGCTTTTACAGCAGCACAGACTGTGTCATAATGACAGAAGCAGAGAAAATAAAAAAATAAATAAACTTTTTTTTTTGTTTCTTTTTGCCTTTGGGTAAACATAAGTTCCTGTGATAACCTGCGACTGTAAAGATCACTGAGGTAAACATTGTGAAGGTTTGCATCTTTGCAATGACAGTCATTAGTTCTCCCTTCATGGACTCACTTATTCTGCTGTTCTCATATTACCTCACTGCCTCGGATCAGTTAACCTGTAGTTTGAAAGACAATGTAGTGTAAAGAGTGTAGTATTGGTTTTATAAAGGCAGTTGTAAAACATCACATGCCACATTTTAAGAGTTTTCCAGTGAACAATATTGTAATTTATTTAAAACAATGAAATATATTTAAGGAAGAGCAAAATGTTTGCAGAATTTCTCCACAGTACTTCTGCAGTATTTCAATTACAGACCTGATTTCAGATCAAATGTCAATTTGACAAAATAACAATATTTTGTTTTCATATGGGTATTAAAATATAAAACATTTTTCAATTAGCATGTTTATTTGAAAAATTGTATGGTTCTTTAAGGTGAACTTATTTTGTATATGGCATTCATTATGATCAAAAGAGCTTGTAAGACCCACACTTTTGTTTCTAATGCTTTTTTTATATTAATATTGTACATGTTACATTATTATTTGATAGCATCTCATATTCTTGATCAGCTCTTCTCACTAGTTAATGCACATTAACATCAGAACATAGATCAGAGAGCTCAGACAGCGTGGCAGGTGAAGAACAATAAGATTATTAATATGAGGTTCATCTTTTTATTGTAGTATAGAGGAAAGAGATAAGACACAGGCCCAGCTGAATCAAGTGCTAAAACACTGTACTGTGGGCTTTCAAGGCAGAATCTTTATCAGATGAAACAGACCGGGCTGTCACCATAATGCTAAAGTAAGAGAAAATAATGATCATTACAGCAGACAAAAATAAAAGAACATGAAACCCTTGAGATTGTTCTATCTGCCATTTGGCTGTAAACAATTTCTCTAGCGTGTAATATATAAAGTCTGCTAAATGATTGGGGTTGACAATTATTGAAAAAATAATGTCTATAATGACATCTAGAGAGCTAAGGAACCAGATGATTCTTAACGTGACACAAGTCTTTTTTTGGTGTGATTATGTTGACATGCCCCAAGGGAAAGCAGAAAGCCACGTACCACTCCAGAGACATCACTGGCAGTGTCAGAGGAGCATTAAGCTGGCAATACACTAGCCAATTTTTCTAGTGATTTTTAGGTGACATCGCCCGCCAGGCAAGAGAGATGAAGCGCGCGTTAGCATCTGCCAGCGGGAGGTCTTTATCACTTGACTGCCGGGACTCCCTGCTGAATTAATGGTTCCAGCAACGGAAAATCACATCAAAATTGTTAGAAAAAATCATTCTGTTACCAAGGCGTAGTCTTGTGTTTTCGCCAAATGACCAATGAGCTTCTTCTGAAAAAAACAGATAAGACGTCTCACTGAGCGTTTTCATCGTACTCAATGCTATGAGTGCCCATGCCAGGAAAGCAATAACAGTGATTATTAATTTAGCCCAGCTCCCGTAGATTATGCATTTATATTGAACTGTGTTTATTCACAAACATATATATAATTATTACATCATTAATCAAATAATCTATAACCATTTGATTCTATTTTAATGCAGTCATTATTAATTGAATGAGAGAGAGATTTTAGTTGTGATCTGATTATTATCCATGTTTTTATATGGTTTGTAAAAGTAACCATTGCATACAACATATCTACCTCATGTAATCATTGAACTAAAACATCAAATGTATTTATTATTTTATTGTTATATTATGTGACTATGTGCTGTATTAGGCCTTGTGTGTGCTCTTTGTCTTTCTCCGTGCTCTGTCCTAATTTTCTGCAGATGGTGAGGTCCTGCATTCCAATAATGTTAGGGAGAAGGCCTCCAGTCCTGGGAAGGAGATAACACCTACCAGTTGCAATGTCTAAATCATTCAGTGTTTGGATTGTTTCTGGTGCCCTCTAACATGTGATTTTGCCATAGTCAAAAACCTCAAAGGATTTTAATTGCTCTCCTTGGTACCTTCTTGATGTAGAGAAAGAGTAGTCATAACTGATAGCTAACCCATGACATCTGCACATAAGTTCTGTAAAACCAATGTTGGGAACTTGATTAATGTTATGGTGAACTAATTGTTGTTTGTATGAAGGTGGAAGCAGACCATATTTTTAACCCTCTGGGGTCGACGGACACGCCGGTGCGTCCTGCTGGATTTTTTCCGCATAACAGCGGAAACAACTTAAAATACTCCGTCATTTTTGGGCATACAGATAAGTGTATCATTAGAAACCATAAAGGGTTTACTTTTATTTGTGTACACTCACAATAACAACAAAACCTTGTGCTTTTGTAGAATAAAGTAAATAAACAGGGTGCGCTTTCAGCCGTCTCTGTCTCCGCGAGCATCTTTCTGAAAAACGTCACAAAAATGAAGTGAAACTCCGCGAATACTTATCAGACAGACATGAAACATATGTCTAAAGAAAGCTTAAAATGTCTACTTTTAAATAAAACAATTCAAATTTAAAACAAATATTTTCCTGCAATGTAATCTGTATGAAACAAAGCGATGTACAGTTTCTCCTGGCTCAGCTAATTATCTCTAATGAGATCACACCCACCAGCAGAGCGCACTATTCATACGGTAATGTGCTGAGACGATCAATGCAAATGGTAAACGGCCCCAACAGTGCTTTAAAAAACATCAAGTTCATTCACTTTTCTGCGTGTTTGGAAGATGGCACGCTACACAGGTGAGGAAGCTCTACAGATGGTACTGGATAGTGACAAAGAGTTCACATTTTCCTCAGAAGAAGAGCGGGAATCTGACGATGAACGTTTACATTTTGAAGAGCGTCTTGTTCCAGCCGAGGATACAGTTCCAGATGAGTAAGTCATTTAGTTTTACTTACATTAGTTGACATGCTATTTTATATAAACATGTACATATTTTACTAGCTGGACTATTTCCAGACTTGCCAGCCAGTATTCAGAGTATTGACATTTGAAATATGTCCTAATAGGCAAGTTTTATTTGCATTTAAATGTTGTTTCGGTTAAAGTAGGTATTTAAATTGTATGCTGTATGATATAAATATGATATGTAATATGATATAAAAATAATATGAATGTTTAGATTATATTTTAACTAGTGTTTATGCTGCCTCATTATCATCAATCGAAGCTTGTGCTTGCAAATATCTGTTCGGGTGTAAATGTGTAAAATGTGCTGTAAATATATATTTGAAAATCAGCATATTAGAATGATTTCTGAAGGATCATGTGGCACTGAAGACTGCAATAATGATGCTGAAAATTCAGCTTTGATCGCAGGAATAAATTGCATTTGACAATATATTCAAATAGAAAACAGTTATTTTAAATTGTAAAAATATTTCACAATATCACTGTTTTTGCTGTATTTTGGATCAAATAAATGCAGCCATGGTGAGCAGAAGAGACTTCTTTTAAAAACATTAGAAAATCTTACAGATCTAAAACTTTTAAATGGTAGTGTAGGTCTAAAGTAAAGTCTTTATGTAAAGTAAATGTATAGTCAGATTACTTCTTTTAATAAACATTCATTCTCTTTCAGGGGAGGGGTCTTTGCCTCCTCAGGTGAGAATCACATCAATATTCATGATCATCCACGCCTCCTCACATATGGCCTTTCTAACACTAAAAGTGTCTTACAAAAGTGAAATGACTATATTGTTTTGTATGAATGAGTGATCAGGATGGTTTGCACATCATTTTATAGCAAAAACTCTAGGCTACAAGATCCAGTCCTCAAAAGTCTTGTGAAAAAATGTTTAGTATGTGTTATATGGCCTTATTTCAGTGACTTAAATTTTTTTAAATAAACGTTATTTTCTCAAAAATACAAACATGTACATACATGTTGCTTACATATTATTGTAGCCCCGTTTGTGCTGAATACAGTGTTATCAGACTTTAGCCATTAATATGTTTTTAAGCAACTGAAAAAAGCACAAATGTCAAGGCATGTCAAAACTTCTCCAGGGCCCAAAACACCCTCAGAACCCAGAGGGTTAATTTAGAGCAGTGATTAAACTCACTTTCTGTTGTTGTCATGTTACTTAACTGCCTTAGACCAGCTATACAGTAATTTTAAAGGCAATGCTGTGTGTCAAGAACATTAGTATTCTAAGTATTATTAAGACAGTTGTAAAACAATCAAATGAAACATTTTTAGAGTTTTCCAATGAGCAATGTATTAATTTAATGAAAGTTCAAAATGTATGAATTTCACCACATTATTTCTGCATTAGGCTGTTTGAAAAGCAGACCTGATATAAGGTAAACTGTTAATAAACCCAACAAAAATGCATAGTTTAAACATGGGAATTAAAACATTACAAATGTGCTCTGTTAATGTATTATTTTATTATTATTTTTTTTACCTAAGAGCAACACATTTACTAAAAACTTATTTGATTCTATTACTGTCTTTTTAAAGTTGAACATGTTTTTAAATATGGTTTTCATCATGATCAAAAGGTTTTTACAACTTGTAAGTCACACATTTCTGATTATTATTATTTATATAAATGTTTTGTACTATAGTAATATTATGTGTGTTACACTGTTATTTGACACCATCTCATATTCTTGGGCAGTTCTTCTCCACACATTTAATGCACATTAACAGAGGGTCTTACTTTGCCTGATCGATAGAAGAAATATTTGAATAAAGGCCTCACAGCATCATCTCTCAGACCGTAGATCAGAGGGCTCAGACAGCGTGGCAACAGAAGAACTAGAAGATAATTCAGAAATCTGAGGTGCTTGAAAATTGAAGAATTGCCTTCACTCATCATGTACAGTGTTCTCTCTATTGTAGTATAGAGGAAAGAGGTGAGACACAGGCCCAGCTGAATCAAGTGCAATAACACTGTTCTGTGTGCTTTCCTAGCAGAATCTTTCTCAGATGAAACAGACCGGGCTGTCACCATAATGCTAATGTAAGTGAAAATAATGATCATTGCAACAGACACAAAATAAAGCACATCAAACCCTTCATATTTACCTGTCTGCCATTTGGCTATAAACAGTTTCTCAAGTGTGCAGTATGAAATCTCTGTTAAATAATTGGGGTTGACAATTAATGCAAATATAATGTCTATAACAATACTCAGAGAGCTAAGGAACCAGATGATTCCTAATGCGACGCAAGTCCTTTTTGGTGTGGCGATGTTGCAGTGCCTTAAAGGAAAGCAGATAGCCACATACCGCTCCAGGGACATCACTGCCAGTGTCAGAGGAGCATTTCGGAATGTGCAGTGGGAGACAAAGACTAAAAGAGTGCAGATGGCTTTAGTCATTTGGAGGACAGACAGAGTCATGGCATACATGATGGTGGTGACCAGCAAAAGTACAGAGTCACTCATAAGCATGTGGCCAAAAAGAATGTAGCGTGGCGTCTCATGGAATATGGACTTGCTTCCTAGAGCAAAGAGCATGACACAGTTTACATAGATGAAGAACAGGGGTATCAGTGCAGCCACTGCAGTTTTAGTACTGGTGACAGCATCAAAGTCTACCTTAAAGAATTGCTGATGAGTAAAAGACAGATCCTCAATTGTGCCATTGGCCCCTGCCATAAGCTGAAACACAAGAAACAGAGTGACAAGAAGAGATTACAGGTTACAGGCAATCATGCTGTTATTCTGACCATATAATTATATAATCCAGTTCCTTTTTGAGAGGCAACTTTTTCCATTTGTCAATTGTCTGAATGAGTTATATTTTAAAAGGCTGAACTAGATGGAACAGACCTCAGACAAAAATGCTCTCCTTCAACAGTTATAAGTCAGGCATCAATCTTCTTCCTGATCCAGCTGCAGATCTTGAAGACAGACTGTACACAGTATCCTGTTCTTGAACTTATATAGCTTTTGCAGTGGTAGCTAGAACCAAATGGAGTAACCACATGGGTATTGGTGAGAGAGGGAAAGAAAAACAAAGTGTATGTGGTTTTGCCTACATTTGCCCTGAAGTATAATAAAACCTGAAATCACCTACATTGTGGAGACTATCCAATGGTCCCCACTACCAAAGTGTCTTAATAAACATAGTTTAATATTATCTTATTAAAAATCTAAAAATAGTACTTGAGTACTTGAGAAGGGCTATATGATTTTATTATTATTATTATTATTATTATTATTATTATTATTATTATTATTTTTTAATTTTTTTTTTCATATTTGTTGCTTTGTTGAAATTGGGTTAAACAGTTCTCATTGTTTATATGAAATACTGTTAATTTTAATAAACATGCCATTTTGTATAGGCTACCTTATCATTGTTTGCGCTCCCATGTCCTTATGACCTACATGTCATTTGTGACACTATGCAAGACTCTTAATGTCTCAACATTAAATTAGAACAAATTTTGTTTGCTATACAAAACCATGGGGCATTTTTTATTATATATATATATATATATATATATATATATATATATATATATATATATATATATATATATATATATATTATTTTTATTTTATTTTTTTAAGCACATATCTACAGTTAAATGATATTAATTATTGATGCCTAACAGCAGAATTGATTAATAACAAGAATTTATAGAAAATAAATGATAAATGATGTTATATTGTATATTGAGCTGTAGGAAATATGCTGTATATTTAATAATACTATCAGTTGTATAAGACAGAAAAAGTTATTAAAATTCCAGAATTATTTGGCTGTGCGCACACACACACACACACACACACACACACACACACACACATACACACACACGTTTATACACTGGAAGCGGCAATATTAGGTCGTTTATAATAAGTGACCTTATTATATTGTTATATATTTTATGTACTGGTCTGTAGCCATGCTTTAAAACTGAGAATGTTGTGAAAACAGTCCGAGGAAATGTTTAATTCAAGTCAGAGTTTACGTCATTCAATGAAATGTCAATGCCATTTCTCGGCTGAACTGAAGCGATGGTGACAATGCAATCACGACATCTCAGGACTCACTGCAGCCAAATAAGGTCCATTTCCTTCAGAGAGCATGCTCACGAGACACAACACGCTGTAAAAGACAAGGCTGAATCCGGCTTCTTAATTGCCAGCTTCTTATTCAGTAAATGGATTGAGGTGCTCAAGTTCTTCTTCACCACTACACAACTCAATCTCTGGTGAGTAAAATCTGAATATTTACTCACAAGTGGTTAATAAAATACATATTTTAATCGCATAGCACGAAATTTATTCGCATATGTGAGTGATTTACTCGCTATGTAGAGGGCTGTATAAGAAGAATTTCAGTCAGGATTTAGGCTGCATCATAGTACAGAGACTAATCTTATCAGAGTTACAAATGAAATGACTTGCTCTTTCATCTGATCGTGGATGCATTTATCTTTTAGTGTTTTTAGATCTTAGTGCTGCCTTTGACACCATAGATCATGAAATTCTCTTGGATAGGCTTGAGAATGGCATTTGTGGATAAGCATTATCTTGGTTTAGGTCCTATTTAGCCGATCACTACCACTTTGTCTATGTAAATGAGGAACTTGTCAGATCAAATTAAAGTTCAGTATGGAGTTCCACAGGTATCAGTTTTAGGGCATCTGCTTTTCTCCTTATATATGCTTCCCCTGAGAGACATTATCAGGAACCATGGAATTAGTTTTCACTATGCCGACAATACCCAACTTTATATTTCTTCAAAACCCCACGAATTTCACAATTTTCCAAATTAGCAGTGTATAAATGATATCAAAGATTGGATGGCTAGAAATTTCCTTCTACTCAATTCTGGCAAAAGAGGTACTAATTATTGGAAAAAAAACCCCTCTACAAATAAGCCGCTAAAATATAATTTGACTCTCGATGGATGTACTGTTACGCCGTCTTCTAAAGCAAAAAATGTTGGTGTTATATTTGATAGCAATCTAACCTTTGAAAAACACATTTCCAATGTTTTTAGAACAGCATTCGTCCACCTCAGAAATATTGCTATGTTATGACACGTGCTCTCTGTTTCTGATGCCGAAAAACTAATTCAGACATGACCATTGATTCTCCCAAGGTTATCTTTCTCCATTAACCAACATATTATGGAGTTTTTCGTTCCTTGCCAAAGTCAAATTTGGCTGGCTCACTGGGGGTCTAAATACAAATATTAATTACATATTATGGCACAATCAACAATCAAATTTCATCAAATTGCACAATGACGACTAAGACTTCATTTCCTGTTATAGCATAATTATCTGTAGAGCTGCTTTGAAACGACATCATTTGTGAAAAGCGCTATTCAAATAAAAATTACATGACCTTCTAAATGTTTAACTTCCTTTATTAAATTTCAGCCCTTCATTCTATTTCTTTTATTTATTTTTGCATCTTAAAGCTGCACTACGTAAGATTTTTATTGATTTTTTATTTTTGGGGGGCTACAATTAGCAAAAGTTAATTATTGAATGAGTGCATAAAAAAATCCATGTTCAAAACCCTGTCCTTGTCTTACCCCCAGTGGCAGACCTATGGGACAGGCAAGCCAGGCAATTGCCTGGGGCCCCAAGCTGGGGGCCCCCTGCAAGCAACAATAACAGTTGTTCACTCCAACGAGTCTTGAAACCAATAATTGGCTATGCTTAGCAGACTAGAATGACATTTTCGAAAATCCCCCTACAGGGGCCCACATCCTTTTACCTACAAATTCAAGTAAGAGCAGAATTAAAATGTTGCGACAGTCACAAAATTTTCATGAGATCAGGTTGCATGTTTTGAATGTTCAAAATTCTGTGACACCCCCCTAGAGGGGCCCCCATCCCCTTAGCTACTAATTCAAGTAAGAGCGGGATGCAGGAATCATGAAAAGGACGTCCGATGTACCAATCAGGGGCGGATTTAGTGATTTTGGGACACTTGGCAAAGTACAGGAATGGGGGCCCTCTTCAATTACACACATTTAGGTCGATTTTCTCATAAAGTGCCTTCTCTACCTGCTCTGCTGTCCACCTTATATTTTGAGAGTTATATGCCTCTTTCCAAAATACCTACAAATGCAAATATAGCAAGTCTGATGAGTCGAGATTAATAGTCACATAGGGTGACCATACAACCTCTTTTTCCTGGACATGTCCTCTTTTTCGGACCTTAAAAAAGCGTCCGGCCGGGACTAAATTTGCGAAAATGTCCGGGATTCAGCTTTAGTTGCATTATGATGTGCATCTGGTCTAATACTTCATTGTGTGTGTGCGCATACATGCATTGCTTTAACCACTCTCTGTAAGTCCCTCCTTCTCGCACACCAATTGGTTGATAATAAGAGACTTGCAGCAACTATTGGCCAAATTCCTGCCTGTCAATCTCTCCACGAATGTGCAAAGCGCTGTTGTGTCAAACAGTTGCTTGACAGTAGCAGCAAATGACAGCTGAGTGGAAACAATGACCAAATGAAGTGCAAATTTACAGAAGATTTGCACAAAAAATTCTCATGCTTTCGTCCAGGTCGAGATCCGTGGGAAGCAGAATGTATGACATATAAAGCTGGCACTTATGTGTCAGTTGCTAATAAAGGTGCAAGTGATTTAGAAGCACACATTAACTCTGCAAAGCATAAAGGGTCAGCAACAGGTGAAAGTTCATCAGGTAAATTAGCGGACTACTTTTTGCGACCAGGTAAAATTGTTATCACATTGCTTCATTTTCCATGGCCATTCAAAGTAATAGTAAATTAAATGAAGGTACACTCATGGCATCAAATATTTTATTTTAGTACATGGATATTCAAAAGAATGTTGGACATTTTTATTTATTTATATATATTTATGTTATGCTAATAGAGTGTCTTTTTCACTGTATTAAAGTTTGCATTCATAAACTCTTAAAGATTTTCCCGTCAAAAAACATTAAAGAACTGGCAGCAGGGTTGCCATCAAGTTACTGTAAAATTAACGGTGTCTTGCTGTTGCTGAAATGAACAGCTAGATACTGTTTTTACAGCTACAGTATACAACTGTAATTTAGCAGCATATAGCTGTCAAATTACATACTATCTACTGTTGTTGAAATTAACAGCATGCACTATGGCATGAAGAAATTACTTCGATTTTTTACTATTTACTAGTTTATTTTGACGTTGTTTTTGTTGTAGTCTAAGTTACTTGGATTTTAATGTAAAAGTATTTGTTAATTGTCACCACTGTTGTGTTTTGTATGCCGAGAGTTGATATCTATGTGTCTTGATAACAACTTGAGTTATGCTGTAACTTCATCAAACTTGAGTTATGCTGTAAGTTAATCAAAAACATCAAACAATCAATTTGCTGATATAATTTTGCTGAAATATCCTTCATTGTTTTTGCTTTTATGTGTAATGCATCACTATTGCCACATATACTGACATTTGCAAGGTAGAATCAGACATTCAGGCTGACCTTAGGTTTTGTCTTCCAAGTAGCACAGTGTAACAACTTGTCTTTTACTTAAACGTAAATTTACTGGCTGGAAGAACATAATATAATATTAAAGAAGGTCCAAGGTGCCAGCTCAAGAGATCACTAATCACCATAATGGTGACTTCAGTCAAAACACAACTATTGATAACAAAACAACAACACTAATTAAACTAAGACTTCTATTAAGTCTGAATAAATAATTTTGTACGTGTTTTTTTTTTTTTTTTTTTTTAATTTTTTTTACAATTTTTGTAACTCCAATGCATTTACCAAAGCATACATACTTATTCAAGCGCAAAGGCTTATGGGTATTTCACCATTATAACCCACAATGCAGTGCTATACTCTTATTTTACTGTGTACAGATTGTTGTACTTGTTTTTGTTTTTTGTTTTTTCATAAAAAATACACTGTTCAATCCTGGCAAAATTGTACATTTAATATGTACATTGCTTCTAAGGTTGATTTTTTTTTTATTTGACTTCTCATTAGACAGCGAAAAAAAAGGTGTCCTCTTTTTGGAAAACCAGAATATAGTCACACTACACATCACAAAACACAACATCAAAATATAACAATACAAAAATTATTATCAAGAATACGATTTTTGCCCTAATATCAAAGGTCTTCCTAGAAAAAAAAGAAATTATGATCAAACATGAATTTTCTTGATAAAAAAATATGATCGTGCCTGGTAACATGTGCATGTAAAATGGCTAGAAATAGCATTTTAGATTAGCGTAAAGCTGACAATTTACACAAGGTTTATTTATATTTCTTCTGCTCCAAACTTACTTCAAACTTACTTCTCTGTCTGCTCATATGAATGTAACACATCATAAGAAAGTGTTTCACCACTGTTCAAATGCACTTTGGATCGCATCATTTATATGTATAAATGTTTTCCATCTGAAAGGACTAAATATTAAATGAAACAAATGCAAAATAATCTCTTCAGTAATCAAAATACTTTTTGAATGTAACTGTATTCTAATGACCAATGATTTAAATTGTAACTGTAGTGGAATACAGTTACTTATATTTTGTATTTTAAAAACATAATCCCGTTACATGTATTCTGTTACTCCCCAACCCTACATATATATATATATATATATATATATATATATATATATATATATATATATATATATATATACAGGTGCATCTCAATAAATTAGAATGTCGTGGAAAAGTTCATTTATTTCAGTAATTCAACTCAAATTGTGAAACTCGTGTATTGCACACAGACTGAAGTAGTTTAAGTCTTTGGTTCTTTTAATTGTGATGATTTTGGCTCACATTTAACAAAAACCCACCAATTCACTATCTCAAAAAATTAGAATACATCATAAGACCAATAAAAAAACATTTTTAGTGAATTGTTGGCCTTCTGGAAAGTATGTTCATTTACTGTATATGTACTCAATACTTGGTAGGGGCTCCTTTTGCTTTAATTACTGCCTCAATTCGGCGTGGCATGGAGGTGATCAGTTTGTGGCACTGCTGAGGTGGTATGGAAGCCCAGGTTTCTTTGACAGTGGCCTTCAGCTCATCTGCATTTTTTGGTCTCTTGTTTCTCATTTTCCTCTTGACAATACCCCATAGATTCTCTATGGGGTTCAGGTCTGGTGAGTTTGCTGGCCAGTCAAGCACACCAACACCATGGTCATTTAACCAACTTTTGGTGCTTTTGGCAGTGTGGGCAGGTGCCAAATCCTGCTGGAAAATGAAATCAGCATCTTTAAAAAGCTGGTCAGCAGAAGGAAGCATGAAGTGCTCCAAAATGTCTTGGTAAACGGGTGCAGTGACTTTGGTTTTCAAAAAACACAATGGACCAACACCAGCAGATGACATTGCACCCCAAATCATCACAGACTGTGGAAATTTAACACTGTGTCAAGCAACTTGGGCTATGAGCTTCTCCACCCTTCCTCCAGACTCTAGGACCTTGGTTTCCAAATAAAATACAAAACTTGCTCTCATCTGAAAAGAGGATTTTGGAACACTGGGCAATAGTCCAGTTCTTCTTCTCCTTAGCCCAGGTAAGACGCCTCTGACATTGTCTGTGGTTCAGGAGTGGCTTAACAAGAGGAATACGACAACTGTAGCCAAATTCCTTGACATGTCTGTGTGTGGTGGCTCTTGATGCCTTGACCCCAGCCTCAGTCCATTCCTTGTGAAGTTCACCCAAATTCTTGAATCGATTTTGCTTGACAATCATAAGGCTGCGGTTCTCTTGGTTGGTTGTGCATCTTTTTCTTCCACACTTTTTCCTTCCACTCAACTTTCTGTTAACATGCTTGGATACAGCACTCTGTGAACAGCCAGCTTCTTTGGCAATGAATGTTTGTGGCTTACCCTCCTTGTGAAGGGTGTCAATGATTGTCTTCTGGACAACTGTCAGATCAGCAGTCTTCCCCATGATTGTGTAGCCTAGTGAACCAAACTGAGAGACCATTTTGAAGGCTCAGGAAACCTTTGCAGGTGTTTTGAGTTGATTAGCTGATTGGCATGTCACCATATTCTAATTTTTCGAGATAGTGAATTGGTGGGTTTTTGTTAAATGTGAGCCAAAATCATCACAATTAAAAGAACCAAAGACTTAAACTACTTCAGTCTGTGTGCATTGAATTTATTTAATACACGAGTTTCATAATTTGAGTTGAATTACTGAAATAAATGAACTTTTCCACGACATTCTAATTTATTGAGATGCACCTGTATATATATCTGGGGGAAAAAAATTAAGAGACCACTGCACAATTATCAGTTTCTCTGGATTTACTATTTATAGGTATATGTTTGAGTAAAATTAATATTTTTGTTTTATTCTGTAAAGTAAGAAAATGACAACTGGTCAAAAAACCCAAAAAGATGCAGTTTTTTAAGACCTCGAATAATGCAAAGAAAACAAGAACATGTTCATTTTTAAACAACACAATACTAATGTTTTAACTTAGGAAGAGTTCAGAAATCAATATTTGGTGAAATATATAAAAGCGCTGAGACCTTATTGTTCTTCTAAGGATTATTATTAATGCCCAAGCACTGAAAGTGCGGAGACCCTATTGTTCTTCTAAGGATTATTATTATTATTATTATTAGGGCCCAAGCACTGAAAGTGCAGAGGCCCTATTGTTCTTCTGAGAATTATTATTATTAGGGCCCAAGCACTGAAAGTGTGGAGGGGGCTCTTTAGCACCCCCTAGAAGATAGGCATGTTCGGGGGGCTCTGTAGCACTTCCCTTTTGACCAAACATTGTACACATTTAGATCTCATCAAGCTGTACAACTTTCACACTGACAGTCATAAGCTGTTGGCCATTTTGCACTGTTTGAAAAATGCATGCTTTTGAATTTGAAATACTCCTTCTAGGGATTTCACGTTACAGGTACCAAATCTGGGTGACATCATGCCAAGACACTGACGATGCTAAACTGTGAACAGATTTTTGATGTATGGAACGTGTTGCCATAGCATCGGGATAAAGTAACGTCAAAAAATGGGAAAAAGGAAGTGTCTCATATCTTCTGTGTGTATTGTGTGATTTACATCAAAATTGAGCCAAATGTTTGTCCTTGCAGGCTGATTACATTAATGTGGCTATTGTGGGTCATGGTCATAGCGCCACCAACTGGCAGAAGGAAGTGTGGCACTTTTAACAGACTTTGAAATATCCCTCTTATGTTTACCTGAATTTTTAGAATAATGTCAAGACAGTGCAGATTTAAAATTCTGAAGAGATTCTTGATATCTTAAACAGTGTTGCCATGTCAATGCATTAAATGTCATTATTCCATTTTATGTATATTCACATATTTTTGAGGTACTTGGCATGCTTGAATGTTCATGATATTTTTCACACACATCAGAGTTGTCGGCCATTAATCTTGGGCAAAAGTTAACACATGGGCATGGCTGGAGAGCTCTGAAGTGGCACCTTTTGACAAAAGTGGTGGGGCCAGTTTCTTCTAAGGTCACCAAACTTGCAACATATATTGTTCTCATGAAGCCGGACAACTTTCAAAATTTCAGTTATTAGCTCCGCCCAACAGGAAGTCGGCCATTTTTGATTGAATGTGCATTTTTTTGAAAATTGCAGGCCCTGAACTTTTAAATACTCCTCCTAGGGGATTCTTGTGACTGGCACCAAACTTAGGCAGTATTATGCCAAGACATTGAAGATGCGAAATTGCGAACTTATTTGTGATATATTGAATGTTGTTGCCATGGCGACAATAAATTAATGGCACAAATGTGAAACAGGGAGTTCCTTATATCTTCTGTGTGCATTGTATGCTTTTGATGAAAATTCAGCTGTATGTTTGTTAATGGGGGCTGATCACATTTATGCGGCTATTATGGGTCACAGTCATAGCGCCACCAACTGGCACCAGGAAGTAAGGCAATTTTATCAGACTTTGAAAATCTTGTGTTTACATAAATTGGTTCAAAATTCTTTGGAATAATGTCAAGACACTGCTGATGTAAAATTGTAAAGGGATATTAATTTTAATTTAATTTATAAAATTAAATATATTTGATATCTTAAATACTGTTGCCATGGCAATTTATTGTGCAAGTGAAAGCAGTTTTTAAAGTGAAATAAATAAGCTATAGAAGTCTAAGTTTATTGTAATGAAAATGTACTGCACATACTTTTTATTTTTTTATATAAATAAAATATAATAAAAATTTAACTGATGTCTAACCCAGTTCTGAGTGGCAATAACTTGTTTAGACTCAGTACCAGAAATATCCAATAGAGGGCAGCCAAGCTCCATTGTTGTATGATTCCCAAAATACCACTTCTCTGTCCTTCCAGGATTTTGCGGATCGTGTCTTGAAGGGACCCCTCTTTCGTACATTATTTATAGTCAAAGTATGTAACTACATTCATCAGTTAACCCTTTTGCACGTAAACTCTAAATTATTTAACTGATCCCCCCAGCATGAGTTTTTTTCGGCAGTTATTATACAATATATCAAATTTTAAACTCCAGTGTGACGCATCAAGCTTGACACGTGACACTCGGCAGTCACTTGACGGTTCACAGCTGACTCGTCTTGCTTGGAGCTGGAGGACAGAGTGTAGGCAAGTGATGCAAGTCATGTTTCGCTTTTTTCTTCACTTTAAAACCTTCCTAATTGTTTTAAAACATGTATAAACAATAATAAATGTTTTAACCAATGGTTTATATTGACATTTATTATTTAACATGGTAAATTATACTCTCTTTTGATAATTGTACACTTGTAGCACAAATGCTAAGACACATCTCTGGTGACAGTCAAACAGCTGCTAAGCTAACAGGAATGTTGCAGTTTTGTTTTCTTACACTTCATCTTCCGATCATCTGGCAATGGAATGTCTTTATGCTCAGAGATCGGAGATATCAAGTAGGAATATCCCATATCCGATTTGAATGGAACCCAGCATGACTCCATATTTCCTTGCAGGAATGCAGAAAATTTGCTCACCTAATGCTAAATGGAGCCATTCTCTCTGACATTTGCAGCTCGCATGCATGAAAGTTGGGGTTGGGGGGCATTCCTGAACTTGTTGAAACAGGAATTTATTAGCCTAATAAAGAGGTTGACTGGCACAAAGTATTTTATGTATTTTGAAAATACACAAATACCAAACTTAAATGTATTTAAATACAAATTACATTAGATTTTTTTCAAAGACTTTAAAATACAAACAACAAAATAATATTTTGTATTTCAAATACACATTTCCAGGAGGGGTAAAATTGCTGGTAGCCCTCCAGCAGGAAGAGCTTACCTCCTCCACCTCCTTTGGTGTGGTGTGTGCAGGGCCGTTTATAGGCATAGGCGAACTAGGCGGTCGCCTAGGGCACCACCTGCTGGGAGGGCGCCAAGCAGGTGTAAATAAAACTATAAATAGATGCAATTAGCTAAAGAATTTGTGTGTAAAATCTGTGACAAGCGCCAATGCGAGACTGAGTTAAAAGTGACTAAGTGATTAAATCATAAAATAATATGACACCTTGAACCTAAAATTGAGTTCTATTTTCTTTTCTTTAGGCAGCATAAACTTTATTACCAAAACGCAATACAAACACATTCGATAAGAACACACATTTGGCAGCATTTTTTTGGGAACACATGGGAATTTATTAGGCTTATTTATTATGATTATGATTATTATTATCTTTACATTTATAATTGTCTTTAGTTCTTAATTTGTAGGCTATTGGTAATTTTTCACCTGTTTTGATTCTTGCATGATGGCAAATGGGGCCTTTGGAGACGGTAAATGTTTGAATTCTGGGAGGTGGTTATATGTAAGATTTTTTGATTACTTCGTTATTTTAATAGATTTTTCAATTTGTTTAATGTGCAATTTGAATTAAAAAATGTATTTTTTTTTTTAAGTTTATCGTGTTTAAATAAATGAATTACATTTTTAAAGCAAAATCAATAAAGCAAAATATTCACTGACCCTCGGCAGGGGGGTTGACGATATAATCAGATATCGCGATATTTTTTAAGGCGATTATCTTAAAAAAAAAAAAAATTACATATCGCCCAGCCCAAAAGGGAAGTTAAATTTCTCATGAACAATTGTAAAATTAAGTAATTTTATGGAGACCCGCACAAACACGTGTACTCAATTCCATATTACAGCATGCTACCTATTAATTTTTGCATATTTGTTTTCTTTTTGTGTTTTTGAGTAGTCGAAGGGCATAATAAACATTTTATTTTATTGAAAAACTTGAAAATAGTAAATTATTAGTTAGTGCTATGGCTCTTTCGAAAAAAAAAAAAATGCATCAACCAAAACGTAAAAAAATTGGCTCCTCAGTGAAAAAAGGTTCCCGACCCCTGAGCTAGACTGTAAGATGCGTGAGAAGTGCCCGACAAGACAGCCACATCTATGGAAATTGCTACAGGAAGCGTGGGGTTTATTTACCTGAGTATCTGGACAAACTGACAGCTAGAATACCAAGGATCTGCAAAGCTCTCATTGCTGCATGTGGAGGATTTTTTGATGTCTTTTGAAGTAGTTTAAAAAGTTCTGAAAAAAAAAAAATGTCCTGACTATACATTGTGATCAGTTGAATGGCACTTTGGTGAATAAAAGTACCAATTTCTTTCCATAAGAGCAAAATCTGTATATTATTCCAAACTTTTGGCCGCCAGTGTATTTTAGAACTTGAATTGATCATCAAGAATGACTTTTTAACTTATCTGTCATTCTTTTGATTAACTCAGTTACCTGATGAACACAGTTACCCATACTTAGACATACATAACAGACTGCGCATGTGCAAGAAGCTGACGAAAGAGGGATCCCTTCTAGACACAACCGATTTTGCAATCCTGCAAATTCAACCAATCTCCGAATTATTTGCGGAAATGCCATTTTTTATAATTCCTGCAAATTTTCAGCAAAAAATACAATTACATCTGAGGGAATCCCATTGCTTTCCTTCATGTTTGACAGTGGCAAAACAAATGCTTGAAAAGCCTGAAGCAGTCGCAACATATCCAGATGCACAGCAGCTATTGTTTGATCCCCATATTAACAGTGTAAGTGTCACCTCCACGTTGTGCGTTCACTATCAAAATCCTTCTAAACTTTCGCGGGACCGCAGACAGCACACATACATCACAGCTCGTGTTTAATCTTCACCCTGCGTGCTGCAAATGAGACATACATACAAAGAATCCCTAACATTCACTTAAAATCCCCATTAGTTGTGTAATAAAAGGTGATTAGAATTTGAAGTGCTATTAATACAGTAGGCTATGAATCTGAAAATGGCAATATATGCTGAACACTTGTAGCTGAAAGTAAATGTTCATAAATGTTTTTACTGATATAAAAATTTAAATTATATAGATATATGCAATATACAGAATATGACATATATAGTGTGTAACATGTTTTTTAAACACTTGTGGAGTACATACATTTTCAAATATATGAACTCTAATTATATTTGTTCGTATATGGCCATATACCAGATTAAATATCAGACAATGTAATAATGGCAACAGGCCTAATTATTGAGTCCTCATTTGTGTTTTTAGTTTACAGATTTATTATAGCGCCGCCACCTGGCAGCAGGAAGTGTGGCTCTTACAACAGACTTTAAAATAGTCCTCTTTTATTTACCCAAATTGCTTCAAAATTGTTTAGAATAATGTCAAATGACAAATGCATGTGTCCACCTTGCACTGTTTTCCGAAAGCCACCTGGTGGAAATGGACCAGTTGTGCTTGGGCCCGTCATCACTGCTTGCAGCTATATTTAACTAATGTTGTCAACACGAAAACCGACCTAGTAATTTAATCAAATTTCACAATTACCTCACTGGATGATGTCTGAATGCTTTTTTTATTTTTTTTTATTTTTATTTTTTTTTGAAGGTGGGATCACGCCAGTGGATCTTTAACTTTTATATAAAGAAACAACAGCAGTGACTGTTATGCTGATTTATTTCAAATGTTCAAATCTGTAATTTTATTTTTAAATGTCTTTTACTACTCTCACGAATCTGTAAATGGTTTTAATTGTTATTTCATGGCAAGTTTCTCAAGGTGGCTGTACCTGAGAAAGAGTGGTGGGCCATTAGTAAAGTTTGAGTGTGGGGGAAGGAGGGAGAGCTTGTTTTTCTTTTACAGCAGCACAGGCATAAGCCATTTGTCTCTTGACCTTGGGTAACCTGGGCATAGTTGAATCAAGTCTGTCTAAAACTTCTCCTGATCTTCTCATTATGACATTTTTGAATAATTTATGATCCGTCTGTTTATCAAGTGTGTTGTATTTGTGAAAACATGGCTTCCTTGGGGATATAAGCCTCTGTGTATGTGACTCCATGGAGCATCCCTTTGAGTTCATCTACATAAACACATACAAAAATAAAGTATTAACAGGCATTTAACAACCAGTGGCCACAGCTTTGTGCACACCACAGCAACTTTTGCACATTCTTCAGCTAGTTAACAGAGTTTTTACACAATCATTAATGCAATTAGAATGTACAGGAAAGAAAGATACATTTTACTTATAGTGATGTTCAGTTCTCTCATAAATTTGTAAATAGTTAAAAAAATCATTGATATGCTAAAGCCCATTTGTTTTCTACTGGTGGGTTGCAACCGAAAAATGGGGCATAGGCAGGGTTTGGAGGGTTACTTTTGAAATGTATTCCACTACAGATTACAGAATACATGTTGTAAAATGTAATTTTTAACATATTCCGTTAGATTACTCAAGGTCAGTAATGTATTCTAAATACTCTGGATTACTTCTTCAGCACTGGTAGATTTTTTCACTTGTTTTGACTATAAAAACTCTGCCAGTACAGTGAGACAAAATACACATGTTAAAAATACATTCTCTGAAAAACCTAAATATGCAGTGTTGTTTCTGAAACAAGATCTTGTTTTAAGGATTTTTAGATATTTTTACAGGAAAACAATACAAAAATTATTTTCAAGGATATGATTTTTGCCCTAATATCATAGGTCTTACTAGAAAAAAGAAATGATGATCATAAAAAATATGATTGTGCCTGGTAACATGTGCAGGTAAAATGTCTAGAAATAGCATTTTAGATTAGCGTAAAGCTGACAATTTACACAAGCTTTATTTCTATTTCTTCTGCTCTAAACTTACTTCAAACTTACTTCTCTGTCTGCTCGTATGAATGTAACACATCATAAGAAAGTGTTTCACCGCTGTTCAAATGCACTTTGGATCGCATCATTTATATGTATAAATATTTTCCATCTGAAAGGACTAAATATTAAATGAAACAAATGACAATAAAATGCAAAGTAATCTCTTCAGTAATCTAAATACTTTTTGAATGTAACTGTATTCTAATTATCAATTATTTAAATTGTAACTGTAGTGGAATACAGTTACTTATATTTTGTATTTTAAATACGTAATACTGTAACATGTATTCCATTACTCACTAACCCTGGGCATAGGTCTGTTCTATAGGGGTTGTCAAGAGCAGGGAACAAACAATGCTGATGCAAATAATAAAACGCAACTAACCATGTAATCATGCATAGTTTGGATGGCAAAATAAGTTGGATTTTAAGTTTAAAAAGGAAAGAGAAAACATTTCCCATGTATTTTGATGTTGATATCAGAGGCCGCGGATCCAATCAAAGTATATGGTATTTTTGCACAAATTAACTTTAGACTAATACTGATACAGTATTTGGCAGATTGTTTGTTCCTTGTGTTAGGCTGGAAAATCATACTCCTTTGTTGTTTATGCATTTAGAAAATTTTGATTTTCCTTCAATTTTACCTTGAAGTCTAAAAATAAAGCTATCCATTGAAAACACATTGTCCTTCTGTGACCATATGCCCCAACAGTGGCCAGAATAAGTTCTTAAAAAGGAATCTGCCTTATAGACTTTTCAGCAAAAAAAAAAAAAAAAAAAAAAAGAAATATATATATATATATATATATATATATATATATATATATATATATATATATATATATATATATATATATATATATATAATTTAAACAGCAAAAGGTGAAGTACAAAAATATTAAAGCATTGTTTTGGCCAACAATTAATTTAATTGTATAAAATTATAACATTTCAAAAACATGTGACAACCTGATATATTTTAAGAATTCCCTTGGCCTTAAAACAAAGTGCAAAATACAGTAAAATCTGCCTTCATTATAAGCCAGTGTGGTTTTATTCACACTGTGGTGTTTACTTACCCAACAGTTGAAAAAAGTTACAAAAATGTAATCAACTGGTGCTAATCTCCCCTATTAAAATTAATTAATACTTTTTTTTTTTTTTTTTTAAGGACATTCTTTGTTACTTTTGTAATTATATAGTAATATGAATTGATACATTTTGTGTTTTTTGTCACTTTTGTTCATGAAACAATTTTGCCCCCTTGATGTCCAATGTAAAATCTGCCACTGCTATTGCTAACAGGAATGAGGAGAGTAGTGAGGTTGAGCAGGAAAAAATTAAATTACAAATTCAAAAATAAAGAAGCAAATAAAATAAATCAGTATTAAAGTAATGAGGATCACTCAAGTATTCACAATTTCAGAGGTACAGGTCCATCAACTTTCACATACTAAATCATCAAGGTAAATTACCTGTCCATTCTCTTGACAGCACTAGACCTGCGTAATCAACTGTCTCTAAAGGAAAGCCTTGTTTATACCCTCCATACAAGACAAGTGGCTGCCTCAAGAGTGATATGGCAGAAAGATTTGAATAATTAATGTATTTTAATTATAACGTTATTTAATGGATCTTAAGGGATGTTTTTGCTGCTCTCTTGTGTCTCTTTAGCAAAGAAAGGCTTACTTAGTCTATCAATCATCACCATCATCATAAAACAACAGGTGTGGTGATCTAACTTTTCATACTTATCTATAAGACAATCCATAAGCTGTATCTATACAGTACGTTATATGGGTGTTTCTTCAACTTCAATTTCATGTTCCGGCATGGATTTTATTTTATTTATTTATTTATTTTATTTTTTGTCAAATGTAGTTCACATTAAAACTGACCTAGAAACCTTTTGCCATGCCTTCATCATATATTAGGCTATTGGTACTTTATCAAATGCCTTTTATTTATAGATTTTATGGTTTAAACCTTGTAGCCTTGTTTTTGCCATATAGGCAAAATGGTTTTAGCCTAAACATAGGCTTAAATCATTTTAATATGTATTGTGTGAAAATGATTTTTAATACAACTGTTATTTCCATCACACCAAACAATTTTGCCCCTAATAAAGTTTTTTTAGTTTGTATTTAGTGGTCACCAATTTGACCAAAGTGTCAGTGGAAAGCATGCTTGAGATGAAAAATGAGACAAATGATGTTTGAAAAAAGCAAAGAAAGTAAATATGACTGAGCAGAATATTTTTATTGGGTGTCAAATAAGTGTGTAAATATTAGATTTAATTGAGTGTATTTGGGATACATAAAATGTTAGCTATGTAATTAGCCTTAACAAGACAAAGGAGTTGGCAATTTTATTTTCAAAAATGTAAAATAATTTCTCATCCAACAACCACCGAATTCTATTAAAACAATTTACAGAACTGGAGATGTGGTGGAATTGACATGGTGGTAATTTTCATGACTTCAAGAAAAACGTTTTTTAATCACTTTTTATTTCTTCAATCATGTCAATAAATTGTTCTGTTATTTGGAAAAATCCTAAAAGCCTCACCTGTGGACAGGAAGTACTGCGCACAGGATGCTTGAGAAACCCGATTCACCAGCATGCAGCTCGAAACTGTGCACATGGGAAGTATACGGTCTTTCATTAAATATGTTTTCAGATACAAAATCCACATAAAAAATCGAATCAACAGCTAGAGGACCATGTCAAAACAGGATATGAATATGAAGAGTAATTTCTTGTAGTTTCTCCAGCAGCAGACACCTGTTTGCACGTCAGCGAGTTTCGCTGCACTGAGTTCAATCTGCTGGCTGCATGACACATTGAACGGAACACACTGGAGCGACAGCAGGCTACATAAGTCCATGGACCCACTTGAATCTGGGGGAAAATACAATCCAAATCTTCCGGTATGTTTCAAACTGAAGATTAATATTTAGCCTATTGTCTATGTCAGGCGTTATTGGCAGTTCATCTTTCAGACATAAAAATTAGTTGTCGTCCTGTAGTAGCCTACAGTTCATTTTTTGTGTTTGGTAGCTAATTTACTTAATTTTGATTTGGTTAATTACTTATTTGGTTCAAGATTACACATGTAAAATACCTATTTTACACATTAAAATGCACTATGTAATAGGTCTTTACAGTATGATATCAGTAGACTTAAACTGATCATGCATTTTGATTAGGAGATCCAAACATAGTCTGTTGCTCATATCTCAAAGAGCCAGTAACAAAGGAAATTTGAAAGATACAAATTACAGGATTCTTATATCAGGGGCCCTAACCACTGTAGACATTGAGTGGAAAGATTCAGATTCAGATTAGTGGTTGATCGATGGGTTTTTCATTGGAAGATTCTTAAACTTTTATATTTGTCCTCCACAATCTTGCACTTGTATTTTAATAGAAAATACCATATAAGAAGTCATATAGGCTATTAATGCATAGAAAAGTTTGTATGTATTACATCAGTCTGATCTGTTACTACTGTACACTCTTTTATATTGCTCAGATTATTGATTATAACTACACTGCAGTTTCACTGTCTCTTTTTAATGGAACTTCACACTGTCCTTTAATTTTGTTAGAATTTTGTTCAGCATAAAAAGAGATGCAACGTGTTTAAAAAATCATTATCTGAATATGTTAGATCTGAAAGATCTGAAATATGAAAGATTTGACTTTAAGATTGCCATCCAGAAAACCTGTTTTTCCTTTATACTTGTGTCACATGACCCATGCACACCTCTTCCAACACATACTTGATTAGGGTGGGTTGTTGACGCTAACGAGCAAGGTGTTGGTTCAGCATTTAGAAAACGGTTGCAATAGCATTATACCATGTGCTCTTACCAGTGACTTTGGTCTGCTTAAGAAGAACAGCCTGTTTTTATATAGGTGGTTCAAAATTGCATCTTAGTCATATACACTATGTGCAGACTTTAGTTACACAGAGTAATAGGAAACTCACTCTCTGTGTAGCAGTCACATGTAACAAACTTAAAAGGCATATTCTGCATTTCAGTTTTATCTTTAGGATAATGCCTTGGACCAGTCAGTGCAGTTTTTTCCAGCATCTAATGGAAAGAAGGTGGAGAAGAGGAGAATATCACGCAGGATGCTCGTTGGAATTGGCCTACTCATAGCCATAGCAATCATTGCGTTAGTAACAGGACTGCTAGTGTGGCATTTCCATTGTGAGTTCTTTAACTTTTAAACATAAACACTGTGCTATCGTCAGTAAACAGTAAATCTGAAATAATTGTGTTATTACAAAAATAACTCTTCCGTGTCCATTGTTGCAGTCAGATCAAATGGGAGGGTGTGGAAGATGTTCAGTGGTTATTTGACCATCTCCAGTCAGACTTTCTCTGATGCCTATGAAAACTCGAACAGCACTGAATATAAAGATTTGGCCTCAAGGGTCTCAAAGCAGGTTAGGTGGTGGTTATAGTATCAATGCTTTGTATTCTAATTTCAAAATCACTTTTCTTTATATTGTTTTAATGCATTCTGTTTCATTACTTTGTCTATGTCTTCTTTAAATAATGGTTCTGTCCACTTTGTGAAATATTGAGCTCATATGGATCATTTGGACACATCTTTAAACAAACTTCATTGTCCTTTAGCTCAAAACTATGTACAGTCAAGTTCGCTTGCTGTCCAAGTACCATATGGGATCCAGCGTGCAAGGTTTCAGGTGATTTAAATAAAACTAATAGCAACATCTATATACACTATACACATTAATTTTTTTCCCCTTATACTGTACATGTACAAAAAGTATTACCTAAAATCAAGTAATTGGTTACCTAAAATCAAGTAATTGGCACTACCCATTCAAGCTGATGTTTGTAATTTTTTAGATGTTAAAATACTTTCACTTATTCCAGCTAAATATGCAGACAACAATAAGTATACAATCCGTTGGCTGATTTCCCCCAAAACTGTAAACTCTGTGGCTCTATGGCACATTCAATATTGCTCTGTTTTTTTTTTGTTTTTTTTTTTAGCTGCCTGGCAAGCAAGATTGGCTCAACCAGTGGTGTGAGTTTGGGGCGGTACTATCTGTTTGTTCGCCCAGTGGCAGACAAAAGGTGTATTCACAAAAACAATGTTTATTTTTGCAATTCCATTTGGTGACGCTAGTGGCGCAGAAATGACACACTTCAGCTTTAAGTGATCCACCTCAAAATCTTTTTTGAAACAAAACTACACTTCTTACTAGTCATCTGAATCATGCATTTCATATGTTTATTTCTAGTGATGTAAGTTTCATTACATCTTCCTCCCCTTTCGTGAGGGAAATGGTAATGGTATCCTTGCATATTACCTGTCTGAGTTTAATGTGCCGGAGGCCCATGTGCCTGCTGTGGATGAGGCCACTGCATCTATGGATGGGGCAGAAAATGCAAGGAAAAGCCGGAGGGGGTTTGGTCGCAAGACTGACAATAGCCTCGTCATTGACAGGATGATGTCTGGGGGTAAATTCATTGAGAAAGAGTGTCCTGTTACCTGCATTGTTTCAGTGTGTCCGGCTCTTGTAATCTAAGCAGAAGCTTCAAAGTAGCATGAGTATCACAGCGCTCCTATAGTCATGGAAAACATGGAAAAATTAGGGAAATTTAAAGTAAAAAAAAAATGTCATGGATTTCCAAAAACTTGAAAAGCCATGGAAATTTCTATAATGAGTGCAATTTTTTCTCTATAAATATGTTATCTCTATAAAAATATTTAACAAAAACAAATTCTCATCTAGGAATCATGAACAACCAGAAGGAAAAAAAAAAATGAACAATACAATTCATGGGTTAAAAAGTGTGATAATTCTAGTTCAGTATCACCAATTCAGATATACATTCACACTCTTCATTCTGACTGGAAACAGGGAAAATTATTTTTATTTTTTTTGTCTTTATTACAGATGTGGATGCTCGGCTAGCTGGCAGAAACCTCAAACATGAGTAACAGATGTCTTACAACCTGTTATATACTGTATATGTGCTCGGCTCTCAGGTTCTTATGGAGCTTGTCTTGTCTTTCAGGTTCCAGTAAGAAGTCTCATCATGCCCATGAAAACCAGACTGATATCATCTGGTCTCCAGGTTTCCCTAATTCCTCCTACTCTGCCAGCCTTTATGCTGAGTGGCAGATTCAGGCTGACCCAGAGCACAGGATCAGACTGGAGTTTGATGTCCTAGACCTCGAGAAAGACTGTGGTAATAACTTCATCAAAGTGTATGACTCGTTAGCCCCATCAGAGAAGCAGGTCATAACAGAGTAAGTGTTCGATCAGTATTGTTTTTTGTTTTTTTAACAACTGATACTGATATCAATTATTTTTGATTAAATGTCAGATTTTTAATGATTCATTCATACAGTATTTGCTTTTTGATACAATATCTAATCATTACACTACAACAATAAACACATAATATGCATCATAAATATTTTATTAATAATAATCATCATCATTAATGTATGAATGGTCATCATCATGATAATGGTGATTTATTTTTTTATTGCATTATATTTATGAGTTGTTTTGCCATCTAAATGGTCCAAAATATGTAACTGATCAGCTTAAAATGTGAAATGTTTTGACTACCTTGAATTTGGAGTTTTCCAGAACTGGTCAAGTGAAATGTGATTATCAATAGAAAATGTCGATCTCGTGTTTTCACTATTTGATACTATGCGGTTTCAATATGTTCATGTAGGAAATGTGGATATCGCTTACCCAGTGAGAAGCTAATTTTCATCTCGTCTGGGAATGTCATGCTGGTTACACTGGTTACAAATGAAGAAAAAAACTTCTCAGGTTTCAGGGCATTTTACTCCCAGATCCCAGCAAATATTGGAGGTAGAGTTTAACAAGAGATTATAAAGAGAGACCCTTGAACTCCTTAAACAATCCAAAGTCCAATATTTGTGTGACAGATGTCTTGTTTTTTTTCTTTAGAGTGTGGAGGAAAACTGAGCGGGCTCAGTGGTACCTTCACATCACCTGGCTATCCCTCCCATTACCCACCTCAGATTGAGTGTGTCTGGAACATTGAGGTCAAAAATAAATTGTGCTCTGAATGTCACTTACTTTGTGCTGTTGTCCTGTTCCTTACATTACTCCCTCACTGCAATCTATTCTAATATTGTATGTAAGTCCTTCAATGTGCTGTCTCACAGGTTCCCAAAGAAAAGCATATCAAAGTAAAGTTCAACAAGTTCTCTATTCATAACCCTGAACAGAACAACATCACCTGTCACACAGACTACTTTGAGTTTAACTACAGGTCAGTCAAATGGGCAAAAGTATCTTCATGTTCTAATGCCTTGAATCATCTTAAGTAATTGCCATTTACTTGAGTAGATATTACTAATTATGAGCACAGAATGTGTTTGTTGAAAAAAGGTGATCAAATATGGGAAACCAGAAGGTTTTTGTTATACAGTCAGATTTAAGAATGGGAACTTACAAAACTGGAATATTTTTTAGATTTGAATAGACAAAAATGAATTTGAAAAGTTATTTAAAGGTGTATAGTTTTCCATATTAAAATAATCCTGTCTCCCATCCCAACTTTAAGGAATAGTTCACCCAAAAATGAAAATTTGCTGATAATTTACTCACCTCAGGCCATCCAAGATATATCGGAGTTTCTTTCTTCATCAAAACAGAATTTAAGATTTTTAGGATTTCATTTCAGGCCTCCTCCTTTAAACAATGCGGTCCAAAATGCATATTTAGGGTGCATCAAAATAATCTACACGACTCCAGTCGACAAATAAAGTTCTTCTGAACTCAAACGATTGATTATTTTTAGAAACAAAACAATACTTATATATTTTTAACTACAAATGTTCGCTTCCGTACATCTCTGTGACGCGGTCATGAGAGTGACGACGTAAGCTCGTTGGTAAGGTCACACGTCACGTGGAGGAGGAGGCAGGAAGCGCGTCATTCTTTACAAGAGAAACTTGCACAGACCAAGCACCGTTCACAAACCAAAACAGTCCAAAACAATTTCAAAAACGATGTCGGAGGATTTTGATATTAGAAGAGAAGAGGAGATGGAGTTTTTCGCCCAACCCTACCTATTTGAGCCCGAATACACCGATGAGGAACTGAGGGAGATGGAGGAGGCTGCAGCAGCGGCGCAATCACAAGTCTTGGGGAGGCAAAGATCTATGGAGACATGGTGGTGCACATGTAATAAATACCAACCAATGCCAACAGAGGCAGAGAGCCTGTGCTGCCATGATTGGAACATAGTAATCCCACCGTTGGAAACAATTAGCAAGGCAGCAGCTGAGGACACTCCTAGTCCTAGCTGCATTACCGAACATAATGGTTTTCCACCATTACTGAGCCCCAGCATTTTAGAGCTGTTTTTCAGTTTGCCACAAATAAACTGGAAGCGCCGTCCGAGGCCAGAAGGACACAATGGCACCCTATCAGTAGAGTAAGTTTCATGTTTTGTTTGTTACTATAGCTACTATATAGAAATATATAGACCATATGACAAAGTTTTCACACATACCTGAGTTCGCTGGAAAAACAGCATGGGCACAGCCAATGAATTCAGATACAGACCCTTTGTTTCTTTTGATGGTCTGAAATCCTCAGGGGTAAAATGTTCACTGCACACCATCCAATATTTGAGAGAATGTAGAGGTGTACTAATATCCAGGTTCACAGCGATAAGCCAGAGCTTAAATCGCTCATGATCATGTATAGGCAATCAATGAAAAGTTAATATTTTTCCCGGCGTGCATTTTCTTTGGGGTTTCTGAAGGTTGAAGCATCCAGGATACACACACCAAATGACCATTTTGAATGATACACTTGTACAAATACAAATCTACAGCAAAGACAATTAAACTTTTGTACAGCGCTCCTTCTCTTGTAAACAGTGACGCACTTCCTGCCTCCTCCTCCACGTGACGCGTGACCTTACCAACGAGTTTACATTATCCCTCTCATGAGTGCACGTCATAGAGATGTATGGAAGCAAACATTTGTAGTGAAAAAGTATATAAGTATTGTTTTGTTTCTAAAAAATAATCAATCGTTTAGGTTCAGAAGAACTTTATTTGTCGACTGGAGTCGTGTGGATTATTTTGATGCACCCTAAATATGCATTTTGGACCATCAAAAAATGGAGTACATTCACTCGCATGGTTTGAAGGAGGAGGCCTGAAATGAAATTCTAAAAATCTTAAATTCTGTTTTGATGAAGAAAGAAACTCAGGTACTTCTTGGATGGCCTGAGGGTGAGTAAATTATCAGCAAACTTAAATTTTTGGGTGAACTATTACTTTAATATGCATAGACATTTATAAGTAAGCCATTTGTAAGATGTATTTGAACAGTGGTCTCTGTGGTGATTTCAGCAGGGTGCAATAAACTAAAACAGTTATTTTCTTTGAGTTGGTTTAGGATATGTGGAGAGAAGCCACCCAACACTGTGTACATTATCAAATCAAACTAAGCAACAGTAAAAATTTTCTCGGACATGTCTCATGCGGGCGAGGGATTTTCTGCAGAGTTTGAGGCTTTTGAACCTACTAATCGTAAGTAGAATCAAATTTTTCCCTATTGACATTTCAACACAATATTCCAAGCACATCCAGGCTGACAAAAATGAAAAATCTCAATTAATATTCCACAGCCTGCACTGGGAAGTTCCAGTGTGACAACGATCTGTGTGTAGACCCTAATCTACAGTGTGATGGCTGTAATGACTGCGGAGATATGAGTGATGAGAGGGGCTGCAGTAAGTGCATACCATATAACCTATTGTCAACAAA
The DNA here is from genome assembly GCF_019703515.2 of Myxocyprinus asiaticus. NCBI lineage: Eukaryota > Metazoa > Chordata > Actinopteri > Cypriniformes > Catostomidae > Myxocyprinus > Myxocyprinus asiaticus. The sequence goes on along the minus strand of NC_059383.1, from coordinate 17,644,586 downwards.
GACTTCAAATCTATGAATGTGTGTATAGTTCCTTGCACAAAGGAAAGCTCTTAAAATATAAAAATGGTGTGGATGGCAGGTCATTGCATTACTTTCTTTTCCCATGTATGCTAAAGTGTGTACTGAGACTCAAATCAAATGCAAATACAGCTTTTGCAAGCCCCATTTCTGGCATTGTGATGGGGTGAATGATTGCGGAGATAACACAGATGAGGAAACTGTGGTAAGGAGGACACCAATTATTATCAAGAACCAAAGAGTTAGAGTAATGTAGACGCTTTCACATTGTTTGTTTGTTTCTGTTTTTCCTGCAGGCAAGTGTAAAGCTCAAGAGTTCAGTTGCCGAAACGGGCGCTGCATCCCAGCACAGAAGCAGTGTAATGGCTACAATGATTGCGGTGATGGCTCAGATGAATCCCAGTGTGAGAAATGTAAGAGTCTTCTCAATGTGTGGCCTCAACTTAGACCTATATTTAGAAGTTTCATATAATAAGGACATTATTATTTATGCATCCCTCAGTTGTTTACATATATATATATATTTTTTTTAATGAATAGACTCTGATTTCTGATTGGTTGAGCCACGTTCAAAGCTGTAAAATGACTATAAATGCACACCTGCAACTTCAAATTACATACAGTATTAACGTGCGAAGTTGCTATGCTGCTTGGCAATCGCAACGAGCTTACAGTTAGCATATGAATAATGTTACTTGGTGAAAACATAATTACGATAATTATTCATAATAAATTAAACTATTTATTGGACATTGGTGTCTTTTATCATATTGCTGAGTCTGCGTTATGTTGATTTTACCAGGGGTAAGAGGTGATTTTAGGCATGAGCTGACACAAAGTGTAAACTTACTCCTTTAACTGATATTAGTTGCTTACTCACTGTAAAATTGAAGAAACAAAAGGTTCCCAATTACAGACCATTTTAAACCTCTGCTGTCAAAATAAGCTGTCACAATAATGGACTAATTGCTTCTCTTTTATTTCCAGCCATAGCTGTTCGCTGCTCTGATGTCACTTACAAGTGCAAGAATAACCAGTGCATTAGCAAGCTGAACCCTATGTATGATGGAGAGAAGGACTGTGCTGATGGTTCAGAATCACTCAAAATTCCTATTGCACTATGTTCCTATGGCACGTGTTGTTCTCCTACATTGTCATCCATACATGAATGCTAACATTGGTTGTGTGTGCAGAGCCATCCCTGCTGAAAAGACCAGTATTGCTGGTCAGCACCTTATGTTTTGTTATGGGTGCTGGTCCCCCCCGCATGGGATGGTGGTGTCCCCACCAGGCTTAACCAGCTTCATTAGCTAGGTTTTGCTGGTGAAAAGCATGGCTCTGCTGGTCCACCAACTAGACTAGACTAGACTAGACTAGCCAGCATAAACCAGCCTGGACCAGCATGCTGGTTAAGCTGGTCTTTAAACAGGGATTATTAATAGTATGTGTATCTATGTCTGTTTGATGTGCTGATTCACTGTAGATTGCGAGATTAAACCTTACAAGACCACTCGAATTGTGGGTGGAAAGGACTCAAATGAGGGCGAGTGGCCCTGGCAGGTCAGCCTCCACATGAAGACGCAGGGTCATGTGTGTGGGGCCTCTGTTATCAGTAACCGCTGGCTTGTCACTGCTGCTCACTGTGTGCAGGACAATGACGAATTCAAGTAAGTTTTCTTCACATTCCATCTTGTCTCTGCTCTTCTCCTAGGCCCTGTTCACACCTGGTATTAAGATCACAAGTGGTGAGCCTTGACACATTATCATTTACACTTGGTTGTAACATGCGTCTCAAATGCATCTCCTATGAGCACTTATGATCGTATTTTGAGGGGAATGTATGCATGCAAATAAAGTAGTGTGATTAGCAAACCACAAAGGCTGCACTTTAATTAAATAAATAAATAGTCTGCACAGTATGTGCTTCTCGCTGAGTGTGCACAGCTATGTTCTCTGTATCGTATTCACACATACTCGAAGCACGCATTTGGCCAATGAACTGAGTTTATATCTACAGCACTCTAGATTCACTAACTGTACCTTTGCATAATTCCAATTATGCCTGGCCACTAAAAGTTACTTTCCAAATCTAAAGTAACCTCATAACACCAGGTTTTTGTGGACATAAGAGTGGATGAGAGCATTTATCTGCATTAAAAGGCACTGTCAACTCACTTACAAACAGAAACATCTTCCTACAGTGTTCCACCAAAATAAAGGCTCAAGACCAGTTAAGAAAACATTACATGAATATGGTATTGTTTTAAAATAAGTATTATTATTATTATTGTTGTTGATACTATACAAAATATGTTTCCATAATGATTTCTTAATAATAGACCCTATCACAAAAACAGATACATAGTAAACAGATTTTTCCCCTCTATGTTTCACTGTATTTTTTATTTATTTAGTCTGGTTCTTTTTAAGAGGATTTAAGTGTGTCAAGTATATATATATATATATATATATTAATCATATCGCAGTCCAAATCACAATAGCAATATTTTTCAAAATAATTTTATATAATTCGATTTTTTTGTCCAAATTGTTAGTATTAGTATTATTTAGTGTTGTCCACTGTGATCGGATCACCCGAGATGGATGTTAATATCAGTTGTTCTAGGATGATCCTGAGTGATTTTCTTTTCCTAGATATTCCCAGACTGACCAGTGGGAGGTCTATCTAGGTCTACATACCTAGGGTGTGACCAGTAACTCAATTCTTAAACGTGTGAAGCGCATCATCTCTCACCCTCAATATGATGCCACGACCTATGACTGTGACATCACTTTAATGGAGCTGGACAGCCCTGTGGCTTTCAACCAAAACATCTGGCCAATCTGCTTACCTGAAGCCACACACGACTTTCCAGCAGGGAAAGCTGTATGGATCACTGGATGGGGCAAACTGAAAGAGGAAACTGGTAAGTGACATGACATAACATTTGAAAAAGCCCCATAAAATTATTTGGACACAAAAGTCACATTTGAACTCTATGAAGCCTGACATATGATATAATTGTCAGAAAATTATAAATGTTTTTAAATTGAGCTGTTTTTTAACCTTTATTTATTTATTTATATATTTATTATAAATATGAGTCTCAGGAGGTTATAGTAAGATGATGACATAATAGCTTGTAATGTAAAACAATGAGATATTTAAAATGACAGAGCAGGCTGCATATATAAAAACATTTAATACCAGTTCCCACTTTAAATATATGTGATAAAAATTATATGTCAATATTTTAATGGTTTCAGTTTTTTCAACAACTATATATATATATATACAGGTGCATCTCAATAAATTAGAATGTCGTGGAAAAGTTCATTTATTTCAGTAATTCAACTCAAATTGTGAAACTCGTGTATTAAATAAATTCAATGCACACAGACTGAAGTAGTTTAAGTCTTTGGTTCTTTTAATTGTGATGATTTTGGCTCACATTTAACAAAAACCCACCAATTCACTATCTCAAAAAAATAGAATACATCATAAGACCAATAAAAAAAACATTTTTAGTGAATTGTTGGCCTTCTGGAAAGTAAGTTCATTTACTCTATATGTACTCAATACTTGGTAGGGGCTCCTTTTGCTTTAATTACTGCCTCAATTCGGCGTGGCATGGAGGTGATCAGTTTGTGGCACTGCTGAGGTGGTATGGAAGCCCAGGTTTCTTTGACAGTGGCCTTCAGCTCATCTGCATTTTTTGGTCTCTTGTTTCTCATTTTCCTCTTGACAATACCCCATAGATTCTCTATGGGGTTCAGGTCTGGTGAGTTTGCTGGCCAGTCAAGCACACCAACACCATCAGTGTCATTTAACCAACTTTTGGTGCTTTTGGCAGTGTGGGCAGGTGCCAAATCCTGCTGGAAAATGAAATCAGCATCTTTAAAAAGCTGGTCAGCAGAAGGAAGCATGAAGTGCTCCAAAATTTCTTGGTAAACGGGTGCAGTGACTTTGGTTTTCAAAAAACACAATGGACCAACACCAGCAGATGACATTGCACCCCAAATCATCACAGACTGTGGAAACTTAACACTGGACTTCAAGCAACTTGGGCTATGAGCTTCTCCACCCTTCCTCCAGACTCTAGGACCTTGGTTTCCAAATGAAATACAAAACTTGCTCTCATCTGAAAAGAGGACTTTGGACCACTGGGCAACAGTCCAGTTCTTCTTCTCCTTAGCCCAGGTAAGACGCCTCTGACGTTGTCTGTGGTTCAGGAGTGGCTTAACAAGAGGAATACGACAACTGTAGCCAAATTCCTTGACATGTCTGTGTGTGGTGGCTCTTGATGCCTTCACCCCAGCCTCAGTCCATTCCTTGTGAAGTTCACCCAAATTCTTGAATCGATTTTGCTTGACAGTCCTCATAAGGCTGCGGTTCTCTCGGTTGGTTGTGCATCTTTTTCTTCCACACTTTTTCCTTCCACTCAACTTTCTGTTAACATGCTTGGATACAGCACTCTGTGAACAGCCAGCTTCTTTGGCAATGAATGTTTGTGGCTTACCCTCCTTGTGAAGGGTGTCAATGATTGTCTTCTGGACAACTGTCAGATCAGCAGTCTTCCCCATGATTGTGTAGCCTAGAGAACCAAACTGAGAGACCATTTTGAAGGCTCAGGAAACCTTTGCAGGTGTTTTGAGTTGATTAGCTGATTGGCATGTCACCATATTCTAATTTTTTGAGATAGTGAATTGGTGGGTTTTTGTTAAATGTGAGCCAAAATCATCACAATTAAAAGAACCAAAGACTTAAACTACTTCAGTCTGTGTGCATTGAATTTATTTAATACACGAGTTTCACAATTTGAGTTGAATTACTGAAATAAATGAACTTTTCCACGACATTCTAATTTATTGAGATGCACCTGTATATATATATATATATATATATATATATATATATATATATATATATTTGTGGGCATGAATGAGACTCTTGTGCAGTGGAAATTGCTTTAACACTACACAGGAAGCACGGCTTCCCTTAAAATTTCATTAAAATTGCACAATGACATGTTTATCAAATTGCATATAATCTCTCTATAATTCAGATAATTATTGTCTCAGTTCAGTATTTTGGGTAACAAAAGTGTGCAATTGCATACAACACTTTTGCGATGTTCGTTCCGTTGGTGGAATCTGCATGATTATGTCAAGCGGAGTCTAATGGGGCTTTTCCACTGCACGGTACAGCTCGACTCGACTCTGCTCACTTTTTGGGGGTTTTCCACTTGGTATAGTATCTGGTACCTGGTACTTTTTTTAGTACCACCTCAGTCGAGGTTCCAAGCGAGCTGAGCTGATACTAAATGTGACGTCAAAACCCTGCAGATCACTGATCGGTCAGAGAGAATAGTCACTACCAGCGTCACTTGATTTGCTACACGGGACATCAACCTGCTAGTTTTAAAGTTAGCAACAGCGATAGCAGTATCATTTGTTCACGCGACTTTCGAATTGTAAAAAGAAATGGCTGTGCGCCGTGGTCAATAAATGAGGTGCAGACGTTCCTCTCGTTAGTGATGAGCGAAACGAAAAAGTCTTTCAGGAAGTGTCTCAACTGTTGGCAGCACACGGCTACCACCGGACCTACCAACAGTGTAGGGAAAAGTTAAAAAAAACTTAAAAGTGACTATAGAACCATCAAGGACAACAGCCGGAGTGGTACAAACAGAAGAAAGTGGAAGTGGTTTGACCAAATGGACGCTATCTATGGCAATAGACAGGCGAGCAGTGGGAAGGAGAGTGCCCTGGACTCGGCCACGGCGTTGTCGGAGTCCACGATGGAGGATGGTATGTTTTGTTATGTTAACTCTGTATTCTGCTTGAAAGCTTCACTTTCTTTAGTTGACCAGCTACTGGAAAGCTTGCTTCTAAAACAACCAGGCCAATTTAACTGTTACACTTGTGTAAAATCACCATGCAACAACTGCTTTATGCAGCACAATGAGCTAGTAGCTAACAGCTAGCGGTCGTGTTATTGTTTATGGTCAGTAATGTTTGTGTCGCGTTTAAGATGATGCCACGGCAGTAGAGGCGGCGCAACTATGACGATCAGCCTATAATCCCACCCATGTTGAGGCAGCACTAAACTGCAGTGGAAAAGCAAGCTCAGAAAAGTAAAGCAAGCAGAGTCGATTTGAGTCGAACCGTAACGTGCAGTGGAAAAGTGCCATAAGGCAGATACGTGTCCCATTGAGTTCAGTGGAGCAAAAGATCGATGTTCATTGGATAAGAAGCTCTAAACATGACATTCTGGGTCCCGTCCAGATGCCATGCATCTCTGGGAGACTATGGGAGCTTCATGAGTGCTGTTTGCATGAGGGAAATGATCTGATTGTTGACTGGACAGTGGGCTTTCAACCAATGTATTTTTATCCCACCTGAAAGCCCGGCTTCTCTATATGATGACTGGACGAGCTCTCAAACGGGCTGAACCACATAAACGGCCCATCATTGAAATGGTGATGTACATGAGTGACAGCATTTCGAATTAAAACACAATCACTGTCATTCAGTAGGTGGTACTCATGAAGAAATTCTGTAGAAATGAACACTATTCATTTAGCGATTATAAATCTTCACTTTTGCCATTGGCGTATGTATATGTTGTAATTAAAATTTTAAATATAAGGTTCTGTATTTTTCAGTATCTTTTTTCAGTAAGTTAGTTCTCTAGTTAAAGTAATTGACCATTTCCTGGAAAAAATAAATTAAATAAATAACATAAAAATAAAGAGAGCAGACTTCACAACAGACACAGACTTAAGTAGCGTTCCACTTCACTTTTAACATCCACTCGCTAACTCCCCTAAGCACTTACCCTCAGGGGAAATAAATATAACATTATTAAATAAAATAAACATATGAGATTTATACATAAACCTCTTAAATTACAACTAAACTTTATGGGAATCTGTGGTTGCCTCAATCTTCGAAAACATTGTTTTCTCAGTTGCAAAAATCACTTAATAATTCCACAAATGGGCATCAGCCTTCAACGTGCTCCAAGTGATCAAGGGATAAGGGTGTTCCAGTTAAACCCACTGCACAGGTTCCGCCAGTAGTGGACACTCGTGTAACAAGCAATGACATACAGCAGAGTCTTCTTCTTCTTGTTTTTTCATTGGTGGTTTGCATTCCTAAATAGTGCATTACTGCCATCTACTGTGAGTAATGGATCAGAGACTTTCCTACTATATACTTCCCCAGGCTTATCAGGACTAAAAGCTACCAATGGCATTGCGTGTTCAGCTCCTCCAGTTTTAGCTCCGAGCCCCTCATATCCCAGAGAGAGAGAGATTAAAAAAAAGAAACAAAAGGGCCTATATTCTTTCAATCAGATTTGAACTTTTAAGAAACTGTAATAGTATATTACTTCCTACTGTTGAATTCAAAATGTTCTTTAATGTTATTTGTTGCTCTCCTTTTTTCTGTAATTCTTCTACTAATTTGTTTCTTTCTTCTGCATATTCTTTGCACTGTATTATTACATGTTCTACTGACTCCTTAACCCCACACCAGCTGCATAACCCTGTTGGATGTTTTCCGATTAAATGCATTGTTGCATTTAACCCTGTATGCCCCAATCTGAGTCTTGATATAATAAATTCTTTTTTCCTTCTTCCCCCTTATATCCTTCCTCTACCGATCAATGGTTGTACCGAATATAAATGTCTTCCCTTTTCCTCATTATCCCAATAGTATTGCCACTTTTGTATTATTTTCTTTTAAATTATTTCTTTGATTTCTGATCTACTATATGATATTTGCATGTCAATGTCTTCTTTCATCATTGCTTTTTTTTTTTTTTATTTATTTATTTATTTTGCCAGTTTGTCTGCTTCTTCATTTCCTTTCGCTCCTACATGAGCAGGTACCCATACAAATGTTACTTTCCTGTTTGATTGTTGCATATTATATAAAATCTGGAGAATCTCCACCACTATGTCTTGTCTACTATCAGCATATTGAGCGTTCAAACTTAATAATGCCGAACTAGAGTCAAAAATATGAGAGTATTACTTGATCCTATGTCATTTATATTTTGTATTGCATAATTGCTAATAATTCTCCTGTAAATACTGAAATATCATCTGATATCCTTTGGGATGGTATAAGCAATTCCCACCTGTCCTTTTCCTGGATCTTTAGATGCATCTGTATAAACTTGAGTAAGACAATCATATTTTGTCCAAATATACTCCTTTGTTATTTCTGACTCTATTACTATCTGGTCATTTCCTTGCCTTGTTTCTAATAGGAATACGTCTACTTTAGGTTTTGGCATAATCCATAATGGTGTTGGAGGTAAAGTTACTACTGATGCAACTTTACACTCCTTTAATTTCATTTCTTGTACTAAATCTTCAATAATCCAACCAAAGCAAAGTTTCCTTTCTTTTTCCATGTTCCCAACATGCTTCTAACACCTTTTTGGTCTGGGGCTGATCTTTCTGGCCTTTTAAATTAGCCCAGTATGACATTATTAATTGCTGTCTTCTTAAGGACATTGGCAAGTTTTTCGCTTCCATCAATTCTTCAATCATCATTCCATTTATATCTGTTCTTTCTCCACCCCATAACGTGTTATGCGCATTAAAATCCCCACACCATATCACCCTTTCACTACTTTGAGCTTTTATATTTTCTATATTCTCCATTGTTAATTTTTGGCACAGGTTATAGAAGTTTATTATTAGATATTTCTTCTTTTCTATCCATATTTCCACTACTATATATTCCATTATTTCTCCTTTTTCCAAGATTCTATAAGGTATTCTATCTTTTAAGAATGTGACACACCCACCACCTTTACCTTCTTCCCTGTCTCTTCTCACACTTGTATATTCTTTAAAACAAAATCTATCCTAGGATTCAACCATGTTTCCTGGATACATATTACATCTGGCTTATTTACTATATGACTTATATACCCTTTAAATTCTTGACCATTAGCACATAGACTTCTTGCATTCCATTGTAGGAAACAATCCTAATCCCATGACTCCTGACTTTGTTGACTGTCCGTTATAAGTCATTTCCTTACCGTCTCCCATGTCAATCCTCTTATACCTAGAAATCTCTCAGCTGCTTTTACTATGATCTGAATCTTTTCAGTTCTTCTTTCTGTCTGGGTTGTGCAATTAATTACTTCTGCTACAAAGAGCACAAAGTTTTTCTTGCTTACTATCATTGTATCTTCTATTATTCTGCTATCACCATTTAATCTCCTTGTCTCTTCATTCCCTTTATCATTTCCCATTCTTTCCTTTCTACTTTGCTTATACCTTGAATCTACTGCTTTTACTGCTTCCGCATATGTTATATTATGCTTGACTTTTTCTTGTTGTATCTCCACTGCTCTTTTCCTGACCACACATCCTCCATATTACACGCTGTGATTTCTTCCACAATTACAGCATTTCACTTCTGCTCCTACTTCACACTTCTCATACTCATCTTCTCCTCCACAGCGTGCACACCTTGTCTTTGCTTTACATACTGTCGCAATATGCCCATATCTTTGGCAATTATAACATCTCAGAGGGGAGCCACATACATCCTAATAAGACCTAGTTTTACACGATCTGGCAAATCTTTACCTTCCAACTTTAGTTGCACGGACAAACTATCAACTCTGCTCCCTTCTCTGTTCATTTGCAATCGACTTGCTTCCATAATTTCCCTCCTTCAAGATTCTTTTTTAGTTCCTCCATTTTAACTCCCAATGGGACCCCAGATATCACTCCATACACCCATGAATTTTGACCAAATATCTTATAGTTCATTACCATTTGTTTGCACACCATTTTTAGTTTTATTGCTTTATTTTTCTGCTCTTCGTTATTGCACATTATCATCAATGCACCGTCCTGTAGTATTTTAGCAAATTTAATTTCACCTACTAGTTTCCTTAATTCATGAGTCAGCGCCATTGGATTCATTCCTACTATACCATCTCTTCCTTTAAATTTCAGTATTACCCGGTATTCCTTCCTATTCTTATCCCTTTCAACTTTCTCTCCCTCACTATCTATGGAACTATGTTCCGATCCTTCCTCTTTCCCTTTTTTTCTCTTTTTTGTTGCATATTTTCCTGTCCTTCCTTCTGCCTGTGTCCATCCTACCTCCATTTCATCCTCATCTTCACCTGTGTCTTCCACTCCTCTTTTAGTCTCTGATCCATTAACAGTTCTATTTCCTCGAGATCTTGTCATCTCAAGAGAAATTTTAAGTCTTCTCCAACCTCACACTCCTAACTCCTTCAACGCTGATTTCGGACCTGGCCGTCCTCTGCAGAATCACTGTAGACAAACTGAATTCCAAAACACACGTGTCAAACAAATGAATCCACTGGACGTGATCGTCAGGTCATTCGATGTCATTGGCAGCTAAAATGTCTACAAGCTTCTCCTTCCCAGAATGCCTGTAGATGTGATTACTGTTGTACATCCGAGTCCGTGAGATGGAGGGAAGTTAGCGAGGGAAGGGCATACAAATTTGAAGTGGAATGCAGCCTAAGTAGTAACTAGACCAGCTTCCCCTCTCTTAAAAATCACAAGCTGCCACTTCTCTTGCAAGATATTGGCTACCAGGGGGTTACCTCCTAGAGACACAGGCCGAGTTCAGAATGGCGTACTACCATACTACTCTTACTATTTTTGCCACAGACAGACATGGCAGAAGTAGTAAGTATGGGTAGTATGCCATTCCAAACTCAGCTACAGCCATCTCCTACTTCCTGAAGAGCAAAGAAACTTCCACCAGGAGAAAGAAGACATCTAGTTCATTGCATACAAAGTTTTGATCATGTTGATGATGTATCGCATAATAGAGTTATAGAGTTCAAATGTGTAATTTTCATGACATTAAAAACAAGATATCAAACCAAGTAGCATCTGCATACAAATGATGCTAGAGCTTTTCTACCATTTTTGCAATTACTTTTAACCAGGTGTCAAGGTGATTTTTGGTTGATGCATGAAGTCAGTTCCAATCAAGTTCACACAGGTGTCCTAACCGAGAAACCACAGGTGTAGTTCATCACTCTACTGTATATATTGTTTTATTATTTGAAACCTAAAAAATGTCTTTCTGTGAAGTGTTTTACTTCAAAAGTGTGTTCGTGCTATACCTTAAAATAAATGCCATTTGGTTTGATATTGTGCAATATAATGCAAGGACAGGCCGTACATTGTTAATTGTGGCTTAGGTGCACAAATACTGTTTGGGGCCTCTGTATATGTGCATGAGGAGAACTGAGCAGCTCTATTAGTCCAAAGAAGATAATGTAAGAAAGCACATACAAGCTGGTTTTGTCAATGTCACTGGATGGTAATAAGACCCTAAATTGTTAGTAAGCTGGAGAAATGTCTTCTCCCTGGTGCAGATTCAGTTGCATCAGTGTTGCAAAAGGCTGAGGTTCGCATTATTAACAGCACTGTGTGCAACAAGCTAATGGATGATGGTATAACAACACGGATGATCTGTGCAGGCATACTGAGTGGAGGCGTGGATGCCTGTCAGGTGAGATGACAGAACAGCCTTTTCTGATTTAGTTACATTGTAGTTACCCTCAAGTTTCTCACTAACACAAATAGATTCCCCATTCCCCATTCAGGGCAACTCAGGTGGTCCAATGTCTTCTACTGAGAGCAATGAGCGTGTGTTCCTTGCTGGAGTGGTAAGTTGGGGAGATGGCTGTGGCTGTAAAAACAGGCCTGGTGACTACACACGAGTCACAGAATATCGAAGTTGGATCAGACAGATGACGGGGGTATAGGCTCTGCTTTTGCCTAAGGACTCAGATTTTACACAGAAGCAAAAATGTTTATCATACAAAAGAACACAAACAAACAGCATATTCCCAACAATATACAAAGTCAGCAACAGCAGAAGTGTGATCCTTTACCAGACTAAAACATGGAACAAACACTGGGCCAAATATTGTATTAGTATTAGCCAAGTTACCAAGTGACAGATTATTTTTTGCCAAAATACCCTAAAGTTTGATTGGACATAGGCTGAAGCATGAGAACCTGTATTTAGAGTCATTGGGGAAAATCAAGTCAAAGAATTATATTTTATTAGCCATAATATTTCTTTTCAGGCCATATCGTGACAGTGGTGGACAGTAAGTTCTGTGTCAACATCATAGATGTCCAATGTCCACAAAAAAATAATATTGTTTAATATTATTTTGATTGGCTTTTAAAGTTAGTTATGTCTCTGTTTCTCAGAATAAGCTGCTCTCACAGTTTATTCATGTCTTTATCTGTCCCTGTTTGTAAACATTGGTTTATGTGCATTATTCTGTTTTTGAGCCTTAAAGGAATAGTTCACACAAAAATGAAAATTCTCTCATCTTTTACTCACCCTCATGCCATCCCAGATATGTATGACTTTCTTTTTTCTGCTGAACACAAATGAAGATTTTTAAAAGAATATTTCAGCTCTGTAGGTCCATTCAATGCAAGTGAATGGGTGCCAAAATTTTGAAGCTCCAAAATAAGGGCAACATAGAAGTACTCCAGACGACTCTGGTGGTTAAATCCCAGTGGCGATTTCTCAGGGCCAGCAAAGCCTACCTTGCTGGCATAACATGCCTAATAAATAAATATTTATACAGTCAGCTGTCATCACTGCTGGTTTTGCCGTTGAGAAAGAGATCCTTATGGATTTAAAAACCTGAGATGTCCTGCATGATCGTGTGATTGATTTATTAAACAGGAAAGGAGGGCTGATTTTTCACTTCAAGCAAATTGATAAGTGCTTTTTGCATTGTTATAGCAACATCAGGAGTTTTCTAAGTGTAAATTAGGCTGCTTGAGCATTCAGTGTCGGATCAAGTTTTGAAAAGTCTTAATTCTAAATTCTTAATGGCATGAATCGCACTGATGGCCTAGATTTAAAATGCACAGCCACGGCTGTTAAATTCATATCTTCTAAAGCGATATTATTGGTGTGGGTGAGAAACAGATCAATATTTAAGTCCTTTTTCTTTCACTTTCTCCTTCTTGTGTTTTTGGTGATTCACATTCTTTGGGCCACCCCTACTGGGCAGAGAGGAGAATTTATGATAAAAAAAAAAAATTACTTAAATATTGACCTGTTTCTCATCCACACCTATCATATCATGTCTGAAGACATGGATTTTGAAGTCATATACATAGATTAGCCTACTTTTATGCTCCCTTTATGTGGATTTTGGAGCTTCAAAATTTTGCCACCCATTCACTTGCATTGTGAGGACCTACAGAGCTGACATATTCTTCTAAAAATCTTCATTTGTGTTCTGCACAAGAAAGAAAGTCATTGACATCTGGGATGGCATGAGGTTGAGTAAATCCTGAGAAAATTTTCATTTTTTGGTGAACTAACCCTTTAATTAATGTGTTGCACGTGCTGTGGAATAAAAAGCTATTCAGAGTCAAATATCACCTTTCTCAAATATCAAATATTCTCAGGAATATTTTTGTAAATTAACTGTTGGTATAATGCTTTTATGAAATGTGTGACATTTTTCTTTTATCACGCCGTAGCTTTATCACCTTTTGATTTTGAACAAACTTCAAGTGATCAGATCTGTATACATGTGTATTTTATGGTTAAATAAAACTATTTTAGAATATTCAGCTATTATGGACTGTTAATGTCGTGCTTGTATGTCATTCTAATGTAAATTGCATGCTGGTAAATTGCATGTTTTTCTGTAAGCTTTATATGTCACATACAGATTTCATTTGTCAGATAAAACCTATTCAGTGAGTGTGTATACAGATGTAAATTTGTATTTCAAAGCCTTACATTTTATGACATAAAATAAAAATAAAAATAAAAAAAAATCTCATTTTTATACATTTTGCACAATTGGTACTACTATGTATATATTTGGATTTTGCCGTCTTGTTTACATTATGATCTTTGTTTTACTGTTATCCTTATCTATGACCTTTAATATATATATATATATATATATATATATATATATATATATATATATATATATATATATATATATATATATATATATTTGATTGGCATTTCCATGATGTGCCTTGCTATTTCAGTGGGATCTTTGATAAACATTAAAAGTGATTTTCTAAGCTGATGTGTACTTCTTTGTTTTGTTTTTTCATATGTTGTAAATTGAGGAATTGATGCTCTATAGAAAGACGTTGTAAGAAATATGAAGAAAATAAAATATGTTCTATATACTTAACTTACATAAGTAATAGCAGAATTCCAGTAATTAAGTGGATGAACAGAAGTTCAGATGACACACAGGAAATGTGCACCAATGTTATTATTCCTACCCCCCTTGTGACTCTACCTGAAGAGCTATCTAGCATATTCATTACCAATATCGACTAACACACATGGTTAGATACCATGTTTAGTAAATGTATGAGGCTGAATCCAGCTCCTTATTCGCCGAAATAACCGTTCCACCTTAAAAAATGGTGGGTGGCATATAGGACCTCCCACTTATTGGCTGTATTTTTTAAAGGCACAGCTGCACTGAAAATCTGAGGCTGCAGTCGGCAGGCATTTGAATAGACTATTGACATACATTTGTAAAAAAAAAAAAAAATTTCACAGCATCATTTTTAATTGAACGTTTCTATAAAAGGCGCCTGTGACCATGTTTAAGCTAAGGAAGCCTGCGCCTTATGTAAGACCCATCCATCCCATATTCCATGTTCATGTGAAAGTCTGTGTAAAGATGACATTAGACAAAGTTTGCTACTGAGATTTGATTTTCTTTATTACTTTCATTATGAATCATCTAACATGTCATGTTTAAATATACTCACATACAGTAACTAACTCAGACTTTTCCCACACTATTTTTAAAGGCTTTATTAAATATGGTGCCATGCTGTGACGTAGAAAAGTTGATAAAAGTAGATAATAGTAACATTACACTTGCTTGTAGATGTCTTCAGTTATGAACCCAAGAGCATCATAGACATATTGGTGCAGTATATGTCTACAGCTCCTATATTGTAGGCTTTCCTTTATCATAAGATATCAACTACAGAGAAATGCAATTTAATTACAGTATACGCCTAGAGCCAAAATACATATGCTCTAAAATAAAAAATAATAATGTTATCAACAATCTGGGAGCGTAGTGGGATAGAGAAAATAACTGACTTACGAAATTAAACATAACGTCATCATTTGTGTATTTCTATATATACTTACATTTTCAATTTGCTTTTTATTTTTATGATATTTTCTTTCTGTGTGTGTGTTTTTTTTTTTTTATCTCTGTCTTGTTATTGTATTGTTTGTGCACTGGAAGCTTCTGTCACCAAGAAAAATTCCTTGTATGTGTAAGCATACTTGGCAATAAAGCTGATGATTGTGATCATTTTCTAGATATATGAATCCAAGAACATAATATAAAATAGGTAAAATATATTGCCTATCCAATATCTTATATCCAAAGCCCATAACTGATTTTTTTCAAATATTCTCAAAAATCCGAGAACGTAGTGGTATAGAGGGACTCATAAACTAATTAAATTAGCAATGTCATAATATTCTTATGTGTTATGTTTGAAATATGATCCTCGGAACACCGCTATCCACAGGTACAGTATATGCCAATTGCGCCTATCTGCAGAGCCCATAATTATATTATTTCAAAAATTCATAGTGGCATAGAGGGACTCATACACTAATGAAACGAGCAATTTCATCATATTCTGATGTGTCATTGTTTCAATATGATTCTCTGAACACAGCAATACACAGGTGCGGAATGTGCTGACAGAACATATTGCATAGCCAATTTTTGTACAGAAATCTGATTCTCCTGCCAGATTCTGACTACCCTCGTTAAATCTGCTACCTAACTGGTCGGTTTCCTTAAAGCCCACCCCCACGCCTAACCCTAACCATAGTTGGAAGTGTGGGGAGTAGGGATTTCAGCACAGCACTAGTAAGCCCACTGCTTTCAATGAGAAACCAAATTCCCTATTACTGATGCTAAGGACACCTATATTTTATGATCATAAATCTAATTTCTCATAATATCTTTGGCTAAAACATAACTTTTTTTAAAAAATTTTTTTTTAAAGAAAGGTATTAGATATTGACTATGCATTTAATTTTACAAATTTAATCAGCTGTACCTATATAAGGAGGAAAAAGTAACATGGAACATGTAACATGCAGACAATAATTTAGAGTCACAATCTTTTATTAAAAAAAAAACCCAAAAAACAAAGACAACAAAGATGAATTCCAAATGTCTCATACCAAGTCATTCCAAGTGTTCAGAAGTCATCTGATATTTTAAGAAGATATGTCTTCTGGTGTTAGAGAGGTCCAGACACTGGATCTATCATCCAAGTTATCATGAGTTGTCTTGAAACTATGCTGGGCATTCATATGAATATGACAGTGTTTCCCAAAATGCTAAAACATCTTGCTGCTTGATATCTGTTAAATTCCTCAAGCTTTCTCAGAATGACAATAGTAAGCTTTAAAACAATAAAGATATCTTACACCAAATAATTTAGCTGTATTTGCTGTAAATGTAGTAATCAAATCATACAAGAACAATTATTTCTATATTGTTTGTCAGTTGACCTTACCTCAATACCGTTTTCTTCTACACTACCTGTTGTCTAATAATGATCAAATATTTACAGAAAGAAGCGCTCTCTAATGGCTGTGGGGGATCACACTTAAAATTAAGAGTGTCATGACTGTTCATGTTGCTCATGATACATGATATATATATATATATATATATATATATATACACCAATCAGCCACAACATTAAAACCACCTGCCTAATATTGCGTAGATCTCCTTCGTGTTGCCAAAACAGCACCAACCCGCATCTCAGAATAGCATTCTGAGATGCTAATCTTCTCACCACAATTGTACAGAGCGGTTGTATTGTAATTGTATCTGAGTTACCATAGACTTTGTCAGTTCGAGCCAGTCTGGCCATTCTCTGTTGACCTCTCTCATCAACAAGGCATTTCTATCCACAGAACTGCCCCTCACTGGATGTTTTTTTGTCTTTGGCACCATTCAGAGTAAACTCTAGAGAATGTTGTATGTGAAAATCCCAGGAGATCAGCAATTACAGAAACACTCAAACCAGCCCATCTGGCACCAACAATCATACCACGCACCAAATCACTGAGATTACATTTTTTCCCCATTCTGATGGTTGATGTGAACATTAACTGAAGCTCCTGACCCGTATCTGCATGATTATATGCACTGCACTGCTGCCACACGATTGGCTGATTAGATGATCGCATGGAAGATTGTTGGTGCCAGATGGGCTGGCTTGAGTATTTCTGTAACTGCTGATCTCCTGGGGTTTTCACACAACAGTCTCTAGAATTTACTCCGAATGGTGCCAGAAACAAAAAAACATCCAGTTCTGTGGTTGGAAATGCCTTTTTGATGAGAGAGGTCAACAGAGAATGGCCAGACCGGTTCGAGCTGACAAAGTCTATGGTAACGCAGATAATACAATTGTGGTGAGAAGAATATAATGCGGATTGGCGCTGTTTTGGCAGCACGAGGGGGACCTACACAATATTAGGCAGGTGGTTTTAATGTTGTGGCTGATTGGTGTATACTGTACTGTGTATGTACTAATATATATAATGATATTGAATTATGATATACAGAACTGTGCAGAAGCTTTAGGCAGTTGTGAAAATGCTGTACAGGTGCTGGTCATATAATTAGAATATCATCAAAAAGTTGATTTATTTCACCAATTCCATTCAAAAAGTGAAACTTGTATATTATATTCATTCATTACACACAGACTGATATATTTCAAATGTTTATTTCTTTTAATTTTGATGATTATAACTGACAACTAAGGAAAATCCCAAATTCAGTATCTCAGAAAATTAGAATATTGTGAAAAGGTTCAATATTGAAGACACCTGGTGCCACACTCTAATCAGCTAATTAACTCAAAACACCTGCAAAGGCCTTTAAATGGTCTCTCAGTCTAGTTCTGTACGCTACACAGTCATGGGGAAGACTGCTGACTTGACAGTTGTCCAAAAGACGACCATTGACATGTTGCACAAGGAGGGCAAGACACAAAAGGTCATTGCAAAAGAGGCTGGCTGTTCACAGAGCTCTGTGTCCAAGCACATTAATAGAAAGGCGAAGGGAAGGAAAAGATGTGGTAGAAAAAATTGTACAAGCAATAGGGATAACTGCACCCTGGAGAGGACTGTGAAACAAAACCCATTCAAAAATGTGGGGGAGATTCACAAAGAGTGGACTGCAGCTGGAGTCAGTGCTTCAAGAACCACTACGCACAGACGTATGCAAGACATGGGTTTCAGCGTCTCGCCTGGGCTAAAGACAAAAAGGACTGGACTGCTGCTGAGTGGTCCAAAGTTATGTTCTCTGATGAAAGTAAATTTTGCATTTCCTTTGGAAATCAGGGTCCCAGAGTCTGGAGGAAGAGAGGAGAGGCAGACAATCCACGTTGCTTGAGGTCCAGTGTAAAGTTTCCACAGTCAGTGATGGTTTGGGGTGCCATGTCATCTGCTGGTGTTGGTCCACTGTGTTTTCTGAGGTCCAAGGTCAACGCAGCTGTATACCAGGAAATTTTAGAGCACTTCATGCTTCCTGCTGCTGACCAACTTTATGGAGATGCAGATTTCATTTTCCAACAGGACTTGGCACCTGCACACAGTGCCAAAGCAACCAGTATGTGGTTTAAGGACCATGGTATCCCTGTTCTTAATTGGCCAGCAAACTCGCCTGACCTTAACCCCATAGAAAATCTATGGGGTATTGTGAAGGGGAAGATGCGACATGCCAGACCCAACAATGCAGAAGAGCTGAAGGCCACTATCAGAGAAACCTGGGCTCTCATAACACCTGAGCAGTGCCACAGACTGATCGACTCCATGCCACGCCGCATTGCTGCAGTAATTCAGGCAAAAGGAGCCCCAACTAAGTATTGAGTGCTGTACATGCTCATACTTTTCATGTTCATACTTTTCAGTTGGCCAAGATTTCTAAAAATCCTTTCTTTTTATTGGTCTTAAGTAATATTCTAATTTTCTGAGATACTGAATTTGGGATTTTCCTTAGTTGTCAGTTATAATCATCAAAATTAGAAGAAATAAACATTTGAAATATATCAGTCTGTGTGTAATGAATGAATATAATATACAAGTTTCACTTTTTGAATGGAATTAGTTAAATCAACTTTTTGATGATATTCTAATTATATGACTAGCACCTGTATATTGCTGGATGTTTAAAAAAAATAATGCCATTAATAATTTTTATTTATTAATTAAACTCGTACAGATATTTATACCCTTTACCTTTAAAACAGCACCAATTCTCCTAGGTACACTGGCGCACAGTTTTTCAAGGTTGTTGGCAGATAGATTGCTCCAAGCATCTTGGAGAAATTGCCACAGTTCAATGTATTTAGGCCATTTCAGTTGTTTCCGTCTCTTTACGTAATCCCAGACTAACTCGATGATGTTGAGGTCTGGGCTCTGTGGGGGCCATACCATCTGTTGCAGGACTTCCTTGTTCTTCTATTCAATTTAATTTGTAAAAGAAATGTTTGTAAATCTAAAACTGATATTTCCTATTGACACTAAAGCAGAAGATATAAAATAACCATCTTAAGACAAATGTTTCTGTGAAACATCTAATGTGCCTATGACTTTTGCACAGTACAGTATATAATGGTAAGTATTATGAGTTGTAATGATTAGAGTAATTTTTGGTGTCATTTTTAGGATCACCCTGACTTCATGACCTCCGACCTCCATCTTGGTGATATAATTTCACAAGTCAATATTGGTAGAATTGGATCCATTACGAGTGAGAATGATAAGCTCAAAATGGTTTCGCTTTCTTAGTCTTGTCTCTCAGAAATGTTATGCATGTTTCATAGCAGCAGTCGGAAAATTATGTGTTCAATGTCTGTTTCTTCGGGCTCTAGCCGTTTTTGACCTGGCCCTGCCTAAGAAGAAAACGAGGGAGGAAAGGAGAAAGAAGAAGATGCAGTCCATTAAAATGAAACTAGAGGAGGTCTGTGATGTTCAGATATCGGCAGCTTCCTTCAACTCATGCCTTGCTGAAACCCCCACTGCTCCTCCACAATGCATTAAAGAAGAGTAGGTATTTCTACCATGCAAAAGACTCTGTGTTTAGAACTCAAATATACTGCATTCATCTAGATGTTTTAGATATTTCAAGAAACGTCTAAAAATGCATCTCTTTTGTGAGCACTTGACACAATCCTATTAATGTACTAACTGTCTTCCTTCTTCCAAAAAAGAAAAGAAAAAACTTACTCCAGTCTTTCACCACTGTCTCTCATCATTCTCCTTACTTGTACTTCTGAGCAATTTGAAACTTTGTATTGTAGCACTTCTCACGTTACTGCCTCCTTAGGATGAATCACTTTTGCTGTATTCCCCATTCCTCAGTCGTTTTAATTTAGCAGATGCTTTTATCCAATAAATGTAAAACATCACCATTCACTTTGTATCCAAGGCCCATGGACGGGTCCCAGAACAGCCCTAACACAGTGGAAGAGATAACCATCAGCTTTTTCATTTGCTTGAAGACATCCTCCAACTTGAAGGCCTAGCAACATCCTCCATGGTACGTTTACCCCCATTTTATGTAAAGCTACTTTTTTAAGGGAAAATTTTAAATAAAAACAATAGCTGAAGTGTGAATACAGTTTGGTGATATATTAAATATTCATGATGGATGATATATTTACAATGATTTTGCTGGTGATATAAACTTATAGTATTAATTTTATAAGTTAATATTGTGAATTTCTCAATGATTTTAATGTGCTTTTTATTTGGCCATTAAGTTTAAAAAATGTCCCAGTTAGTAGGCTAGTTTTGTTTACAAGGTGTATTTAATAGCTCTAATCCGTATGACATTTTTCACATATTACATTATTTAATTGCTTGCATTGAACATTTTGAGTCTACTTGGCAACAGTGGCATTTTGTTTGAAATAAAAAAGCTTTTAAGCCATCAGAGCAAATATATAAATATTTAGATATACTGTACATTGAATGTTGATATATTGAACATACAGGCATACAGTATATGCTTTATCACCCAGCCCTAGTATGTGGTTTAGTATTTGCAATGGCTATATTATATACCCTTAATCAGATGACAAAGGATGTTGTGATTGTCCTTCTTATTGTCATACTCAGATGGAGGAGAAAGTCCACCAGTGGCAATCATCGCCTGCCAGCACACTCAACCCCTGGTTCTCTATGGCCCCCTGCTGGTAAGAGTTGGTCGTGCCTGCTCTACAGTTTCTAGCTGGAGAGAGCAAATGTAAACCTGACTCTTTGATTTGATGGAGGATTCACTGCGACCAATCTGTAACGATTCAGATTTGTGATTGTTATTTCTGTTTCTCTGCAGTTGGTGTGATGGCACTGCCCTGTGGATTCAAACCTTTAGTGGAATTCATGGAACTCTCCCAGCAATGGAAATGGATGGGTTAGATGATCACCCTTGTATTATTTATTCTACTTGAAATATCAGCTACTCATCGATTAAAGGTTACATGCAGTAAAATGTTATTTTCTTTCACAAGTTTGACGACTTAAGTTGTGTTCAGCAAGTGCTTTAACTGCCACATTGAACAATAATTATGTGCAATACACAGCTTAGTCTATTTATATTTATCCAACATATACTACTACTTCTGCCATACATCCCTTGCATCTGTATATAACAGATTTGTATTTGTATACTGTATATATAATATATACACTATATTGCCAAAAGTATTCGCTCACCCATCCAAATAATTGAATTCAGGTGTTCCAATCACTTCCATGCCTAGGTGCTTCATTTTATACACCTGTGGCCATGCAGACTGCTTCTACAAACATTTGTGAAAGAATGGGCCGCTCTCAGGAGCTCAGTGAATTCCAGCGTGGTACTGTGATAGGATGCCACCTGTGCAACAAGTCCAGTCGTGAAATTTCCTCGCTACTAAATATTCCACAGTCAACTGTCAGTGGTATTATAACAAAGTGGAAGCGATTGGGAATGACAGCAACTCAGCCACGAAGTGGTAGGCCACTTAAAATGACAGAGCGGGGTCAGCAGATGCTGAGGCGCATAGTGCGCAGAGGTCGCCAACTTTCTGCAGAGTCAATTGCTACAGACCTCCAAAGTTCATGTGGCCTTCAGATTAGCTCAAGAACAGTGCATAGAGAGCTTCATGGAATGGGTTTCCATGGCCGAGCAGCTGCATCCAAGCCATACATCACCAAGTGCAATGCAAAGCGTCGGATGCAGTGGTGTAAAGCACGCCGCCACTGGACTCTAGAGCAGTGGAGACGCGTTCTCTGGAGTGACGAATCACGCTTCTCCATCTGGCAATCTGATGGACGAGTCTGGGTTTGGCGGTTGCCAGGAGAACGGTACTTGTCTGACTGCATTGTGCCAACTGTGAAGTTTGGTGGAGGGGGGATTATGGTGTGGGGTTGTTTTTCAGGAGCTGGGCTTGGCCCCTTAGTTCCAGTGAAAGGAACTCTGAATGCTTCAGCATACCAAGAGATTTTGGACAATTCCATGCTCCCAACTTTGTAGGAACAGTTTGGGGATGGCCCCTTCCTGTTCCAACATGACTGCGCACCAGTGCACAAAGCAAGGTCCATAAAGACATGGATGAGCGAGTTTGGTGTGGAAGAACTTGACCGGCCTGCACAGAGTCCTGACCTCAACCCGATAGAACACCTTTGGGATGAATTAGAGCGAAGACTGCGAGCCAGGCCTTCTCGTCCAACATCAGTGTCTGACCTCACAAATGCACTTCTGGAAGAATGGTCAAAAATTCCCATAAACACACCCCTAAACCTTGTGGAAAGCCTTCCCAGAAGAGTTGAAGCTGTTATGGCTGCAAAGGGTGGGCTGACGTCATATTAAACCCTATGGATTAAGAATGGGATGTCACTTAAATTCATATGCGTCTAAAGGCAGATGAGCAAATACTTTTGGCAATATAGTGTGTATATATATATATATTTGTCTTATTGTGTATTTCTATAGATACTTATATTCTCTATTAACTTTTTACTTGGCAATAAAGCTCATTCTGATATTTCGGGGAGTTTTGTTTTTTATTTTTTTATTAACAAGTAAGCCCTACTCAATTCAATTTGATGGCATTTTATTGTGAAATTGAAATGCGTAAATCTTGAAATTATTTTTTGAGTGTATAGACCTTTTGTGAAAAGTGCATACAAATAAAATAATCTATGGGTTAAGAGGAACCCAACTAAGCGTTTTTTTTTTTTTTTTTAATAACTGAAGAAGTGCAGAAAGATATTGTGTTGCACCTGTTTTGATTGCTTCAGTTAGGCTACTACTCGCTAAATGGGATGTTTCTGTGCAGGGAGATGGATGGAAATCAAGTTTTACTTGGTAGTTTTACTTACCCACGCATGTAAGTGGGTAGTTGAATTTTAGTCTCGTGAGCAGCATTTTATGTGGATTTATCTCAGGAAGAAATACCTGGCACAGTACAAAATATTCTCCAAATGTGACACTCCTGTTCTACCCGCTCAGTACGGGACTCGAAACGGCATCTCCGGCATGGTAGGAAGGTGTGCTAACAAGGAGGTTAAAGGTTACAGCCTTCAACTGTCAGTCCCTAGTGCACCTCTTGAGGTCAGGAGAGTGATGTTTCTGTGCAGGTGAAAAACAATTACAGTTCAATGTCTAATGTTGTTTGTGTACTCTACCTGAACTCTCTGGCCTATGCTGTCATGGCGGGGCAGCCAAAACTCCTCTGTTGACTGTTAAGATGGGAATAATCTTACCTGTCTGCAAAGCATGCACCTGCTCACCTGCTTTGCATTACAAAAGAAGACACTGCCCCTCCTGCTCTTGACTGACAGCAACTTACCTTACATTAAAAAGATGACCCCGCCCTCCCGCTCTTGAGTGACAGGACAACTTTTCTCTATGGAGGTGCTTTCAGAGCCACATTCCATTTATCCGTATTTAATTATTTGGTTTCAATTCAATTTGTTTCACATTCGTATGTAGATTTATTGTAATGTTTATATATATATATAAATAGAGAGAGAGAGAGAGAGAGACTATACATAACATTTTTGATGTGCAAGATTGTGCACATGAATAGCACGTTTTGTGAATGTTTTACTGATGCTTCAGGAATGTATGTACTGATGAATTTGTACAGGAAGAACATTTGGAAGTTTATGGATAACCTATTTTGGGAAGCAGACACACAAGAGCATACAACAAACAACCCTTAGGTAAAACGAACTTTGTACTCTCTTATTTTATTGCTGTTATGTGGGCTCAGAACAGCTGAACGGGTCGTGACATTTGGTTAGTTAGTTAGTTAGTTAGTTAGTTATTTGTAAATAGCGCCACCATGAGGTAAACTAATTAATTATCAGTTTTGCAGAAAGAGGCTTGAACCAATATCAGCTTCGTTTGACTATATTTTATGATGAAAATCACTTAACATAAGGAAGCTCGAAATTTTACAGCTGGTAGATGCAACATAAGGGAGAGATTAATAGGCAATCTTTACATTTATTAACGTGTGACATTTAAGAAATCAGCAAAACATTTGGCTTAAGGTCTCCGAATAATCCTAGAAAATAAAACAGTCAACAATGTGGCCTGTGAAAAATTGCTACAAAACTGTACAGAAAATCTTTTTCTCTCTGAAAGGGTTTTCTGAGGACGGTACGGGCATCACCAGGGGGTCCTCTTTTGCATGGGCCTCACAGTAGGCCATCAGCTCAGCTGCTGCTTTAGATACCTGTGCAGAGAGAGACAAGCTGCCATCTGGAAACATCACACTGTATAGACTACATTTGTTTAATTGCTTTAACTCTGGAATAACTTTTAATTGGGCCTTCTAATTGTTTAAAGTACCAAATAAAGCCAACATGTAGGAAATTATCATGAAATCTTTGGCATACAAAGTTGTGCATTTGGCAAATTGGTATCATCATTAACTAACAATGAACACTATATTTGACAGCATTTATTTACATTGGTTAATGTTCATTTATAAATATACTACTTTTACGTTGTTAGTTCATGTAATGCAGTAATTAAAGCTACACTATGTAACTTTTGGCCCTCTAGCGGTTAAAAAATAAAACTTGCGGAAGAACATTGTTTTGGTTGTGCTTCGGCTCTGCGTGGATGAATGTGGTTCGAGGCACTGGTGTACACACGGATACAGTACATATTATCAGAGCGAATGGACAAATAAATAACGATAGAAAGGAAAATACGGATATCCGAAAACATGTCTTCTGAGCATGTGCCATATCTTATGCTGTTGTTTTGACTTATTGGCTTTTAAATCCGTTCAGATCTCGGAGTTGTTGCCACCTCTGAAAAGTCAAGCCAATGTTGATTCGGGTTTTATTACGGACTCTTTCGCTTTCCCTTTTTGCTTGTAGACTCTGCTCTATTTGGTGTTTCTTTGTTTTTACAACCGGTGATTCCATGGAGGTTTGCCGTTTTGAATGATCCATGGTCAATTTTTCTCGTTCGTTGTGACAACAAACTTTTAGATTCACGCTTCTCCCACACGTGCGCTACAGTAGCTGGAGCTTATTTTCTCTGTGTACGGATATGACGTGACACGCACGGGCGAATTATGTATGTATGCAATTTCCCACGAAATCCGTCCCGACAGCTCCAAAATATAAATCATTATTATAGGTTTATCAAAGTGTATCTGGGTAAAGTAAAGACATGGTTTGGAAGATGGATTTTTGTTGCACGCTCTCATTAATAACATTTTGTTGTTTTTTAACAACAACAAAAACAAGTTTAATAGTGTAGCTTTAATGATAACGTACACAACTTTTCATGTACAAAATATAGTAGTATATGTAAAAATCAACATTAACCAAGATTAAAAAACACAAGAATTATTAGTTACGTTATTGCGTAAACTAATGATAACTTATATAACTTATTGTGAAGTGTTACAGAAATTGTTTAAATATTTTTCTCTGATTCATGATCTAAATTCTAGAGGTGTCTTACCATCATCCTGTCAATGTTAACCTCCAGCTTCAATTGTTCCACTGTCTTTCGTGCATCTGCAATCTTGGCCATGTTGTTAGACATTCTGTTCTCTTGACGTTACCAAATTAACCCTGCAGGAAAACAGCAAAATTATCTCCCACGAGAGTCCCGCTAAATGCATCTGGTAGATAACATCTGAACCACAGTTCTACAGATGTCTGATGTTTTAGTTTCCTAAGAACAATGCAACTGGCTCCTCTAGGCTATTAAAGACATCTCTGATCCCTGTTGCAGAATAGCAGTAATTGTTTTGCTGGGTCTCAGCTGGTTGTGTTTTGGATGAGGCTCAGTAGGAGAGGAGAAACAGTGCAGCGCAGAGATCCTCTAGATAGCACAACTAATCTGCTCACTTAATAATATAAAGTAATATTATGCACTTGATACTTTGACGCTATACCATATTTCTGCCTGATTTTACTTTCAGCTGAAAAGCCGAATAACAAGGTTCTGTCTTTTTAGATGATGAAGAAGATAAAATTCTTTCAAAATCTTTCACCCTGTGCCCTTTTTAAGTTTTGAGAGCATTTTCCTTTAACATTATTTTCATAGATTTTTTTTTTTTTTTTTTTGGTAACATAGATTTTATTTATGAATTATGTAGTTGTATATGGTTGTATAAAAAATGTGATGTAACCTTTCATCATATACTTTCAGTGCATAGATATATTACAGTAAATGTAATTATCACCTTACATAGATTCTCATAGTGTACTTTACAGATAATTTAGAGACATACATAATATTTGTATTATATATATATATATATATATATATATATATATATATATATATATATATTTGGAAAACTTATATTTAATTATGTGTTCTCCTTATACTGTGTCTCTTATTAAAAATATATTCTGCAAGTTCTTAATGGCTTACCTCAGTTGATCCTGATTTATCCAGGATGCTGGTAGATGAAATGTCTTTGTTTTTTGTATACATTACAACCTTCAGGACTGAATAAAGAGAAAGCAAGAAGTGGAGTGGAGAGGAGGGATGGAAAAGGCTGTCTCCTCTCATAATTCGTTTTATTCCTCCCCCATATTGGGCTGAAGAGGCAAGTCACAGGCATCATGGGTGGTGACCTTCTACTGAATGTATTTCAGTCATGCATAAAAATGTATGAGTGATACCTGCCACCAGAGTGTGCAACATTTTGCTTTTTTGTTCAGTGAAAATTTGTCATTTCAACAGACAATCATTCATTCAATCTATAAATGATAGATATGAGGAGGATAAGATAAAATAAATAATAATAATAAAACATCTTCTAGTTATTTTAAAGGAAGAGCCTGGGGTCTGGTTAAAGTCACCAAAGACACCCAGTGTTTTTCATGCCCTCCTACAAATATTTTTTTTCTGGAACCTGTGAAGTATCAGGAAGTACAATCCTACCTACTACACACCTTGTTTCATGCACCTTGTTTCAAAGATTTTAGTGCATGCTACTCTTATTTTATTTTTTAATTTACTTTTAATTACAATTTTTTTAAGAATAAATATTTCCACACCAGATTAACATGTTCCTCCTGATATGCAGCAAACCCAGAGGACTGTTACATCAGGAGAAAAATGAACATGTTGTTAAGTGTTTAGCTCATTGACACTGCTGAAGTTCCTATCATTACATAACTGGGGAAAGACCAGTTTTGAGTTCACTGCAGGTGGCTCAAAGCTCTTCTCCAGGGGTTTAATGTCAACTGCCTCATTAGCTGCTGTTTTCAGACATGATTTATTGATATACAAATGCAAAAGTGAGAAATCTAGCTAAGATATAGAAATTAAATCTATATCTAAATTATATATTGAAAATGCATAGAATATTCAGGGCTCAATGTTTAAATATTAAAACATAGCGCTGTTTGAAGAAAGAAAGAAAGAAAGTAAGAAAGAAAGAAGAGAGGCATCATTTGCTCTGATTTATATAGGCTATAGCCCTAAGTAAAAACAAGACAGCAAGTGTGAGAATTTTCAGGTTGGCTTACAGATGCTTTTGAGGTTGAGATTTTTATAAGTTAGGTACTTATGTACTCTTACAGAAGATGTGTAAATGGTGTAAATCAATACAGTTTTCTAATCTGTCTAGCAGTACAACTCAATAGATTACTGTATTTTGTATTGAGTTTGCTTTGTTACTGAACATTTGCTGTGTATAATTTGCATGGAAAGGTTTTGATATTAACATGGTTTTGAATATGTTCACAAAGCTGATTGTATTTTATTAAAGTAAAATTAGGCATAATGATTATTGTAATCAAAATTAGGCATTTTCTGTACTTTTTTTTTTTTTTTATAGTGTCAAGCATTGATTTTGTTTCCATTTCTTGAAATTAGTTCAAACTACTCTAACTTGGAATACACAATTGCATTTTGTCTCTACTCAACTGACTTGCAAAACCCCTGTGAGATCGCTTCATTGTCAATGGTAGTCTAATGTCTAATATTTAATACAATAAAAAGACAGAAAGATAAAGACTGATACACTTTTAAAAGTTACTCTTGCACTTGATTCACTGCAGAAATGTGAACTGAACATCTGAAAACATACATTTACCCACAATTACAGCCTATATATTGTTTCATTAATGTCATATGTAAATGTCTTTTGAGTTTCTGTCTTTGGTCTTGCTTCATATCTAGCATGTGCAGTAGTATCCTGAGATGGAATCGTTCCAGTCTCCAAACAGGCCTTTCTTCACTTCCTTAAGGTGGTACAAAATGCCAGCGGAAAATTTCTTCTTCGTTCCATGCTTCTTAGATCGAGACCACACTGTCAGGCTGCAGGACCTGCCCACCACAAGTGAGGAAATACGGTCATCCCAAGCCCTTGGCATGATGGGCTCATCGTCATTGGGATAAACATCCAAGAACCCGCCATAACAGCTCATGTCATATTAGTAACTGCTGTGTTCGAACAGGCGGGCGCAGAGCTTGCTTCCCTCACTATCTTTTAGCATGTTTGGTTCGGGACACTGTGCATTCAGCCCCTCAAAACACAGAGCAACCAGAAGAAGAGCGATGACCACCTTCAGGTTCTCAGTATGTTGAGTGAACAGGGATAGTTTGTCCGGACTTATATACACTGCCCCATATGAACAACATAAGTGAGAAACTTTAGGTTGGGCAACAGATGCTCTGAAGGTTGAGAGCTCAGGGTAACACTTCAGATAGTTTTCAATGTTCTTATATAAGAAGTTTTATATTGTATAATAATGGAATAAACAGGAGTCGCGTGGCGCCATGCAAGGGTTGGACGTGTGAACGGCGAGCTCTGCGCACTTTGCTAGTTTTAATACTTTTTATGTCATAAAATGGTGACATTCGATACACTCAGATTCTTGACTGTTCTAGGAAGACAGTAAGTCAAGAATTCAAAATCCTCGAGCTCTGGAGACATTAAAAGACACTTGCTCAAGCTGAAGCCCCTGAGGAGGCCGCAAGCCCGGGACTCAATTTGGACAGTGCGGTGAAAGAGATTCAGCGTCAACTGTTGAGCATGTCGGCAATGCTGGCGAAGGTCGTTGCTGACTTGGAGGATCTTGCTGTAATACGTTGATCGATCACTGCCATGGAGATGAAATTCACTGAGATGGTTACAAGAGTGTCGGATGTTGAGTCATCGGAGAGGGAATTAGCTGCTAATCCGCTAACAACCAAGATAGACTTGGAGTGTGTCTGGGAAAAGTTGGAAGACTTAGTGAATCGTAGCCGGTTAAACAACGTCAGAATTATTGGAATTCTTGAAGACGAAGAAGGTCGAGATATGGTGAAATTTCTGGATGGGCTCTTCCCGAGTCTGCTCGACATAACAGACCATAAACTGGAAATCGAGCGAGCCCACAGAGTTCCAGCTTGGAGATCCACTGTGGGAGACAGGCCCCGATAAATTCTGTCCAAATTTCTGAGATCATCCGATAAAGATCTTGTGTTACGTGAGGCGAGGAGTAAAGGAAGGCTTTCTTGGAAGAACCACAACATTTTCTTGTTCCCAGACTTTGTGAATTCGACAAAAGAGAAACCTGATCGTTTCAAGGAATGCAAGAAACTCTTACATCAACAGAAGGTCACTTTTGCACTGATGTTCCTGGCCAAATTGAGAATAGATACTAAAGATGGCCGCAAAATATTTACATGCCCACAGCAAGTGATGTCCTTCATAAAGTCAATGGAGTGAGTAGGTCATTGTGTGATACTTTCTATGCAGCTGAGTGGGCATGACTCACTGAACATTCACTTGACCATCCGAGGAAACTGAGCGCCTTTTTTATTTTATTTTTGTGCTGGTTCCGCCTAGCGGCTGGAGTTTGTTTTGTGGGATAGCACTCCTTCGGGACAGTTTGTGGATGAATCTGCACGTTCTTTGTGATTACACCTACTGTTGGTTGGAATTTGTTCTGTGGAATATTTCTTGCAAAATATTGGAGTGATTAGGGGATCTGTTGCACTCATGTAACAGCCGAGCGGGCCTGACTCACTGAGCATTCACTTGACTGTCCAAGGAAACTGGGTGCCTTTTTTGTTTGCTGGAGTTTGTTTTTTGGAGGAACACACCTTCAGAGCAGTTATGTGGATGAATCTACATGTTCTTTGTGCTCATGCCTCCTATTGGCTGGAGTTTGTTTTATAGATTATTTTCTGTTGTGTAATTCTGTCTCACAGAATTTGTATAGAAGCACCGGACTTGAGCAATCTGACGGCAAAGTTGTCTCGGGGGCTCTCGTAGGCATACATGAACTGTTTGAGTTTGAAGGGATGGACGCTGGTTGGCGCTGTCATGCTTTGTTCGGGGGGAAGTTCGGGGTTTGATTTTTGCACTAATGTTAATTTTATTTTTTACACAATCAAAATGTAAAATGAGTGGATTGTCTCTCTCCACATTGTGGAATGTGAATGGGTTGGGGCATCCCATAAAAAGGAAGGTTATTTCTTTTCTTAAACGTAAGAAACATGATATAGTGTTTCTTCAAGAAACACATCTTTCGGGGGGCCTGGGTAGCTCAGTGGTAAAGACACTGGCTACCACCCCTGGAGTTTGCTAGTTCGCTAGTTCAAATCTCAGGGTGTGCTGAGTGACTCCAGCCAGGTCAGCCTAAGCAACAAAATTGGCCCGGTTGCTGGAGAGGGTAGAGTCACATGGGGTAACCTCCTCATGATCGCTATAATGTGGTTCATTCTTGGTGGGGCGCATGGTGAGTTGAGTGTGGTTGCCGCGGTGGATGGCGTGAAGCTTCCACAAGCGCTATGTCTCTGTGGCAATGCGCTCAACAAGCCACATGATAAGATGCACGGGTTGACGATCTCAGACACAGAGGCAACTGGGATTCGTCCTCCACCACCCAGACTGAGGCAAATCACTACGCAACCACGAGGACTTAAAAGCACATTGGGAATTGGGCATTCCAAATTGGGAGAAAAAGAGGAAACACATCTTTCCCTGCAGGAAACTGAACAATTTGGGAAGATATGGGGTGGACATGTTTTCTTTAGTGCTGGCTCAAGTAAGAGCAGGGGAGTCATTACACTGGTAAGTAAACATCTACAATTCAAATGTCTCAAACATATTAAAGATAAATTAGGAAGAGTCATTATTGTTTTAGCAGAAATTCAGGGGCAAAGTTTGATTCTGGCTAATATTTACGCACCTAATGTTGATGATCAAGGATTTTTTATAGATCTTGAAGGAATGTTGCAAGCCGCTGGCACCCCTCATGATATAATATTGGGAGGAGACTTTAAACTTTTGTTGGACTCAGTCCTTGATCATAGTGAAGCTAAAGTGTGTAAGCCCCCTAGAGCAACAGTGATGCTTCACAGGATGTGTAAAAATTTTGGTCTTACAGGTATTTTATCTGGTAGGGACTATACATTTTTTTCATCAGTCCATAAGATTTATTCTAGAATAGATATTTTTTTATATATCTAAGTCCCTCATTTCATCTGTTGGTGATTGTTCAATTGGAAACATTTTAGTCTCAGATCACGCCCTGGTGAGTTTAGAGGTGTTGCATATACACATACGGAGAAAAAGAAATCATATAGTTAGCGCTTTAATGTATCCCTGTTGCAAAATCCTGAATTCCAACAAATGCTAAAGGATGAAATCAGTGTCTATATGGAGACCAACTGGTCCTCAGTATCCCCTGTGGACATGGCTTGTGAGGCACTTAAGGTGGTTTGGATCATACAGTATGCTTCATTCACCAAAAAATCCAAAGCACGCGAACTCGTGGAGTTGAAAGGTAATATTAAAAGTGCCGAGGCAGAGCTGAAGCGCCGAATGTCATCTGATGGCCTCAGAGAATTGACCCGATTGAAATAAAAATATAATACTATTTTGTTGCGGAAGGTGGAGTTTTGGCTATTCAGGGCAAGACAGTCATATTTTGAGTTGGGGGACAAAGCAGGGAAGCTTTTGGCTAGATATATAAAGCATAGAGAGTCTTTTTCTACCATTCCCTCAGTGAAATCTGCTGGTGGTGAAATATTTACCTCAGCCATTGATATTAATAATGCTTTAAAATAATTCTGTCTTGACCTTTATAGTTCCACATCTTCGCCTACTGATGAAGAGAAACTTTGTGGAACCATTAGAACTCCCTAAACTGACGACTGAGCAAAAAAAGTCTCTTGATTCCGAGATTACCTTGGAGGAGCTTGAAGGAGCTTGATAAGGTAATTAAGGCCTTGACTACAGGCAAGGCTCCGGGGCCAGATGGGTTTGCCACTGAATTTTTTAGATCTTATGCTACAGAACTGGCTCCACATTTGCTAGAAGTTTATACAGAATCATTAAAGAATGGAAAGCTTCCATCAACCATGACACAAGCCCGGATCAGTCTGATTCTTAAAAAGGACAAAGAGAGTTACCGTCCAATTTCCCTGATCCAGTTAGACGCAAACATACTGTCAAAAATTATGACTAACTGTTTTAAGAGTTATGACATCTCTGTACATATAGATCAGGTGGGGTTTATTCGGGGCCGCAGCTCTTATGATAACATCAGGCGTCTCATCAATATCATGTGGTCAATGGCAAATGATCAGACTCCGGTCGCTGCCATCTCACTTGACATTTGATATGGCAGAATGGGATTATTTTTTTAAGATTTTTGAAATATAGGGTTCGGGAATACTTTTATTGGATGGATTAAGTTACTTTTTAGACACCCGGTAGCGGCGGTACAAACAAATTGATTAATTTCAGATTATTTTACTCTGGACACGGGCACCTGGCAGGGTTGCCCTCTTTCACCATTATTGTTCTGTCTTGCCCTGGAACCATTAGCAACCACGTTAAGAAAGGAAGATGATTTTCCAGGGGTGGTGGCGGGAGGTATGGCGCATAAGCTTTTGCTTTATGCAGATGATATTTTATTATTCATTTCCAACCCCACTAGATCTATGCCTTGCCTCCACAGAATTATTAATTCCTTTTCTAAGTTCTCAGTATACAGAGTCAATTGGTCTAAATCCTAAGCTTTGGCTCTGACATCGTACTGCCCAGTAACGGCTTTTCAGCCAGGCGCCTTCCAGTGGCCTAAACAGGGCATTAAATATTTTGGCATTTTATTCCCAGCAAATTTGTGTGATTTAGTTAGAGTTAATTCTGACCCCTTAATAAAAAGGTTTTCAAGCGATGTGGGCAGGTGGGCTTCATTACATTTATCTATGATTGGGAAGGTTAATGTTATTAAAATGAATTGTATTCCTGCTACAGTCTCTCCCTGTAGATGTCCCCCTCTCTTATTTCAATCATTTTGATAGTATAGCAAAGTCCTTCATTTGGAATGGTAAGCGTCCCAGATTACATTTCAATAAGTTACATTGGCCAATTGACAATGGTGGGCTAGGCCTACCCAAGATTTTGTTTTATTATTATGCATTCAGTCTCAGATATTTGGCTCATTGGTCGCTTCCACCTGAGAGAGCCCCTCCCTGGTTTTGTATTGAACAGGAAGTTCTTGACCCTATTTTGCCATTGCAAAGCCTTTCTATTAAACTAAACGGAGAAGTCAAGTCACACCCATTATCTCGCATTTACACGTGGTATGGACAAAAGTGTCCAGAGTGGTTAATTCATACATTTATTTAAATGTTGCCTCGAGCATTTGGCTGAGCCCAAAATTACATATTAATAAGTCATCTTTCTGCTGGTCAGAGTGGATTGTGAGGGAGGTTAATAAGCTCGGTGACCTATATGAGAGTGGAGTGTTGAGATCTTTTGAAAATATGGTTTAACATTTCAGGATTCCCAGATCTCAGTTGTTTAGGTATTTACAGCTATGCCAC
The DNA here is from genome assembly GCF_019703515.2 of Myxocyprinus asiaticus. Taxonomy (NCBI): domain Eukaryota; kingdom Metazoa; phylum Chordata; class Actinopteri; order Cypriniformes; family Catostomidae; genus Myxocyprinus; species Myxocyprinus asiaticus. The sequence continues at coordinate 17,610,118 of NC_059383.1, read as the reverse complement.
CTGCTCTGTACTATTTTTGGGATTACCATACACCCCCCTAAAGCGGCAGATACTCTAGAAGTGGTGATTACTGCTTTTGGAAAAGGTTATGAGGCAACAGTGTATTACTCTCTGCTAATTCAGAGTCTGGGGGATGAAGCTTCAACTTCTCTCAAGAGATTATGGGAGAAAGATTTAAACTTGGTATTGGAGGAGGGAATGTGGGCTAGGATTCTAAAAAACGTCAAGACTACATCTAGAGATTCAAGGGTGCGTCTGATGAAATTTAAGATTTTGCATCAATTCTACTGGACCCCCTCTAGATTGTATAGGCTTGGTCTTAAAGACATACCCACCTGCTGGCGATGCCAATCAGAAGACGGGGACACAACACATGTTTTTTGGGGATGTGTTAAGATCCAAGAATTTTGGTTGAGGGTTCAGAGATTTATGTGTGACATATTGGACACTCAGTTTTCATTTTGTCCCAGACTCTGCACCTTAGGTGATGGGGCGGTCATTCATTTGGGGATAGTCAAAAGTTGGGTCTTAGCCGGAGTTATGGTTGGCAGACAAATTATCCTTAGGGGTGGAAGGTGGCAGGGGCACCCTCGTTTCGTGGGTGTTGTGGGGAGATGTGTGGGGTGGCAGCATTTGAGGAAAATGGGATTTGTTTGATAGGAAGTGGGGTGGATATTTGGCTTTTTTGGAGGGTTCTAGGTGAGGGGCAGTGGAGAGGAATTTTTAGTTTGATGTGTATGTGCTTTCTTGTTTTATGAAAGTATATTTTTTTATGTTTTTATTTTATTTTTTTACTTTTTTATGTTCTAATTGTAAGTGACCACTGTAGTGCATGTTTGTGTTGGGTGGGGTGGGGGAATGAATTTACATTAGACATAAAAAAAAAAAAAAAAACAGCACCAGAGATGGCACTTTGCCTCTTCATTTTAAAAGTCTACCATACACCACTGGAAACAAGCGAGTAAAAGACCACAATAAATCTTCTGAATCATAATACACTAAACATAAAGAATAAAGAACTCTGTACATCTCAGATACCTCAGAAAATGGCAGCATTAAAACATATGAATAAGCTCCAGCCACCTTCACCTCATCTGACTCGTGTTTCATTCAGAAGTGATACCCTCTGGAAACATTCAGTCATAAAATATCTGGAACTCAACCACAAATTTGCAGTTATTCCTCCTCTGAAATGTAAAAATTCAAGACAGCGGGCCTGCAACTTTGGTAGTTTGGCATATGGAACAAGGTTATGGGAGGGAAACAGCCGATTCATCATCTTTGAATTTGGTGCTTGCTTCAACTGACGCCATGTTTGTGTACATGATGACAGGCTCTTGAAGGGTCGAGGTTAAAACTGACCAAAAACTTTTGACTATTGGCTTAAGTGCCAGGCAGTTTTGAAAATGAAGAGACAGTCATTTTGATTAAAGATTATGAGGTCATTTTTTTTTTTAATTTTTTTTTATAAAAAACAAACAAACATGCATGAATGATTAATTTGCAATAAGACCAGTAACATGCTTTAAGAAAATAAATATGGTCAATTTTGATTTCATGATGACTTTAAAACTCTGACTCTGACATGCAATACATACTGTAACTGTTTTGTTTTCAGTTCACTTAACCTGGACCCTTGTGTGTTTGGTTTATTGTCACTAGAAGTTTAATGTCACATTTAATAGAATCAAGCAAGACAGAGAAAAATATTTTTTTAATCTTTCCTGAATGCTTATGCATCCCACAGAGATTTCCTGCGGAAACGTGCTGTTTTTATTTCACTTGCGGATAATTTTTAAATTTTAAATTTTAAAAATAATGTATGAACACTGAATATATGTACACTGAGCAGAATTACACTGTGCTTAATTTTTAATTGGAAATCTGAAAACATTCATTTACCAGCATTTACAGCTGTTCTCTTGTTTCATTAACATTATGTATACTAATGTATTTAGAGTCAGTCTCTGGTCTTGCTTCATGTCTAGCATGTGCAGTAGTATCCTGAGATTGAATCGTTCCAGTTTCCAAACAGGCCTTTCTTTACTTCTTTAAGGTGGTACACAATGCCAGCTGAAAACTTCTTCTTTGATCCTTGCTTCTTAGATTGAGACCACACTGTCAAGCTGCAGGACCTGCCCACCACAAGTGAGGAAATACGGTTATTCCAAACCCATGGGATGATGGGGGTATCTTCATTAGGATAAACATCCAAGAACTTTCCAGTGCAGCTCTGGTCATAGTAGTAGCTGCTGTGTTCGAACAGGCGGGCACAGAGCTTGTTTCCCTCACTATCTTGCAGTGTTTTTGGGTCGGGACACTCTGCATTCAGCCCCTCAAAGCACAGAGCAGCCAGAAGAAGAGCGATGACCACCTTCATGTTTTCAGTGTGATGAGTGAATTAAGGTCACTAGCCCTGATTATATAAGAGCTGCTCTAAAGGACTGAATGACTTCTGAGAAACTTCAGGTTTGTGAACAGATGCTCTGAAGGTTGTAAAGTGTGTCACAACGCAGATGGTTTAAAATGTTCTGACATAAGGACTTTGAAATGTTGACAGTTTCCTGTTATAATGTCTTTATCTGTCTTTCATGCACAACTCAATGGATTGTGTAGTTTTATCAGTATTGTGCAGTTTGCTTTTGAAAAGGTTTTATTTTATTTTTGTATTTTTTTATCCACTATCTAAAGGTGGTTGTCTTAGAAATTTTGGAATGTTTTTATAGCTTGTAAAATTCATAGATGTATCTGTCTGAAACAAAGAAGAGTAGCATCTCATTTCTTTGAAGTTGGTAATATTTCAGTTTGTAAAGTCTTACTTTGCATAAAATATACCTCTGTAAATAATTTTTTTTGTGACAAACTCTAACAAAGTTTAACATATTGTGATATAAAATTTTAAATGATTTAAAAGTTTATGGCTCTATATAAATGACATGTAATGTTGTGTCACCTTGGTCACCTATATTTTCAGTGAATGTCATATTGCTATTTAGCATCAAATTTTTGATTTCATGTTTAAGTATGTTAAATTACTGTAATTTTGTGTGAGTGAGCTAATAAAGATATATAGATAGACTATGTGAAAATTATGGTGTATGTATTCTTTCTAATGGTACTTTAGGCTTAGGTGAGTTTAACCTGAACAGACCTTGCTAACCGATATTGAATTGAGAATCAACTTGCATCTGTTTTACAATACATAACTATTTTGTGTCCTATTCACTTGCAAATTAATTACTTGGGCCCTTGTGTGACTGGTAATCATCACAAATGTTGCATTTAATAGAATAAAAAAAGCTATACAAATAAAATAAAAGATGCACCAAGGCACTTGCCCTGGCACAGAGCTAATACATACGTGGTAAATGAGAAACTGTAGGTTTGCCAACAGATGTCTAGAAGGTTGGGATTTTAAACAGGTTTGTCCATCAGATGGTTAAAATAACCATCTCTTATCTAAGAACTTACATTTATTTTTACTGAATTAAATAAACTGCTAAACAGTATCTTATAAGAACAAACTCACTGGCCTTACATGGTTTTTTTTTTTTTTTTTTGCATGTGTAGATTGATATTTGAAGTATAATTAAATTTAACATTTAAAAAGTGGTTATATTCTCTTAGTATTCTATTATATTATTTTCATAGGTATCACTGGGTGTGACCTTCTTCTAAATATACCTAAATTAGGATGTGCAATTGACGCCTGTCACCAAAGTGTGCAGATTGCACTTTTGTATTCAGTGATGCATTGCCATTTCAACAAACAGATTATCAGATTGCCCATCTCTTTCTCTCATTACAATGTGAAAACCATCATCTAAAATTGATTTCTCCTTACAAGATGATTTTTATATGCACTTTCTTTATATTATTTTAATTATCTTTATTTTTATTTATTTCAAATTTAAATGTTACTCTTAATATAAATCACACCCAGAAGACTTTGACGCCAGAAGAAGAATCTTGTCTGGAGTTTGGCCCACTGACACGCTTATAATTATACAATAATACCTGAGCAAAAACTGGTTGTTGAGTTCACTGCATGTGTCATTAGCCCTTCTCTGGGGTTTTAATGACAGCTTGCTTTACCTGCTGATTTTTAGCACACAGTACAATCAAGCTGCAGTCAGGAACTCATTTTTGGCATGAGTATTAATGTAATGACCTCGACAGTTCTGTAGCTGCTTTGTTTCTACATGCAAGCACAGATCTTGATGCAATCAATATCATCTTGTCATCAATTTGGGTTGGGCACTGGGCACCTGAGAAAGTTATGATCACCTTCATGTTTTCACTCTACTGAGTGAAATGGGATCATTGGCCCAGATTTGAATGCAAAGGAATAATATATTTCAGTTGTCTCAGTGAGAAACTTTATGTTGGCCAACAGATGATTTGAAGGTTAGGAGTTTCAACACCTTAGCTGTTTGGATTGGGAAATCTTCTTATCCTCTCCACTTCTTTATCCATAACTATGAGTGAGTAGGTCAACTGATCTGTTAAAGGGATAGTTCACAGAAAAATGAAAATTCTCTCATCATTTACTCAACCTCATGCCATCCGAGATGTGTATGACTTTTTTCTTCAGCAGACCACATTTGAAGAACAAAAGAGAAATATCTTAGCTCAGTAGGTCCTTAAAATGCAAGTGGATGGTGATCATACTTTTGAAGCTACAAAAAGAGCAGACAGTCAGCATAAACGTCATCCCTAGACATTTTTCACAGTAGCGCCATCTTTGAATGGGAATCACATCTGATTTTCCGCAACTCTTGCTGTCTGGAGTTTTTTTGTCTACTGAATGTTCTTTAAAAGACATTTATTTAATGTTTTGTCTGTGGATCAATCCAAAAACACTTTAAATTGCAGTGCAGCCCATTGAAGAGATGGTAAGTCTATCCCTCACAACTTTGTTGTCATTCCAATCTGCTATGAATAAGGCCTATATGACATCAACGGATAAAGGAATATTCTGGGTTTAATACAAGTTAAGCTAAATCGACAGCATCTTTGGCAAAATATTGATAACCACAAAGTTTATTGTGACTCGTCCCTCCATTTCTTTAAAAAAAAGCAGAAATCTTGGTTCCAGTGAGGCAGTGAAGTGAATGGGGGCCAATTTTTGAATGTTAAAATAAAGGTTTTTCTCTCGGTTGAGACATCCAGGATAAGCACACAAACGCACCATTGTGAGTAAACAAACAGATACAAATACAGATCTAAACAAAAACCATCGAAGCTTCTGTACAGCGTTCCTCCTTCTCAGTTGTAAACAGAGCTGCTCTTCCGGGTTTGACGCACGCAGTTCTCACGTGAAAATGCCAATGCGACTGCATCACATGCGCATACTGCTGCTGACCGGAAGCGATGCCTTATAGTTAAAAAGTACATAATACTGATGTTTTTCACACCAAAAGCGATCGTGTAGCTTTAGAAGACATAAGTTTAACCGCTGCAGTCGTATAGACCTTATTCACAGCAGCGCCATCTTTGAATTTTGATGGGAATGAAAACAAGGCTGTGAGGGATAATCGTGCCATCTCTTCAATGGGCTGCACTGCATTTGAAAGTGTTTTTGGATTGTTCGGCGGACAAAACATTGAAAGAATTTCTTTTCAAGAACACACATTAGACAAAAAAACTCCAGACAACATGAGCTGTGGAAAATCAGATGTGATCTAGGAGCTTTTAAACAACTTTATACCGTGCGTGCCATTGAAGAGATGGTAAGTCTATCCTTCACAGCCTCTTTGTCATTCCCATTAAAAATCAAGGATGACGCTACTGTGAAAAAAGACTATGGATGACATTTATGCTGACTGTCTGTTCTTTTTGGGCTTCAAAAGTCTGATCACCATCCACTTGCATTTTAAGGACCTACTGAGCTAAAATATATTGTTCTGTTTTTCTTCAAATGTGTTCTGCTGGAGAAAGAAATACATACAAATGCCTGAGATGGCATGAGGGTGAGTAAATGATGAGAGAATTTTCATTTTTGGGTGAACTACCCATTTAAGAGCTATTAAGTTCTTGTGTAAAACTTTTTAATAGGGAAACAATTACAGGTAGTGCGTCTTTAAGAGGGTGGCCACCAATTTGTTGGCCATATTAAAGCATTGTTTATGTATATGCTAAGCTGAATACACTTTAATCTCTGAGCAATAAACTTAAATAAATGTAAAAAAAAAAATAAAAAAAAAAAAAAAGGGCTTAAAAAGTCATATAAAATTTATAATATGTATTAATATTTTATAACATTCTGATTACTAAATACGTCACAAAACTTGCCCTCCTCCACTACGCGCGCTCTTGAGTGGACGGAAGTGATGTCATTTCAGGTTCTGTTTTGCTCCGCTCGTGGCGGGAAGACGCGTTACTGCCGACAACATGGATGTTGAAATGAAAGAGACGGACAGTGAGCAAGTCGATGAACAGCCTAAAAAGGACCATACTGCACCCAAACCATCCACGACTGCTTATGAACTGCCATGGTATTGTTTGTAGCATTGTCGTGGATAAATTGAGCGTCGCTAAAGCTAGCCAGCTAAAGGCTATTGTGTCTCAAAAACTTCTGAGTTACCTACCTAGTCCTAGACGTCATTTTTAGCAGCACTGTGATGCCCAAGATGCTGTCTAGACAGGGAGCTAACAAGGTTTTGAGACACCGGTAAACAATTGTGCGTCGGCGGTATAAACAGTATCTACCATCCTTAAAAAAAAAAAAAAATAAATATATATATATATATATATATATATATATATATATATATATATATATACACATATACATATACATACATCTGAGAAGTTGCATCTTCATTGTGATAAACTGACATAATTGTTTATTACTTTCAGGGTTGAAAAATACAGACCTCTGAAGTTGAATGAAATTGTGGGAAATGAGGAAACCATCAGCAGACTGGAGGTCAAAATGACAACAATTGATGTTTTTCGTAGTGACTTGCCTAATATTTTTGAAGAGACATGGAAATGTCAATAACGGAGACATGTCCTTGTTACTGTTGCAGGTGTTTGCGAGAGAAGGAAACGTGCCCAACATCATTATTGCAGTAAGTTATAAACATGCTTTCACCCACATGTTCCTTCTGAATTTAGACATAACTCGTCAGTATGCAATATAACGACCACATCTGGTATTAGGGTCCTCCTGGCACTGGAAAAACTACCAGCATTTTATGTTTGGCTAGAGCTCTTCTGGGTCCAGCCATGAAAGATGCTGTGCTTGAGCTGAATGCCTCCAATGACCGGTAAGTACCTGTGTCTTTGACAAAAAAACACTGCAATGTTTTCCAATGCTTCTCATCATAACGAAATGGTGTTGAGTGAATATAATGCTCCTGATGCAGTTGCATGTAACAGTTGCATAAGCCTTTTGCACTTCCAGCAAAATATTTAGTTTAGTGCACCCCTTGATTCAACATGAAATGAGCTTATTTTTAATGTCATTATTCATTTCAGTGGAATAGATGTAGTGAGAAACAAGATCAAAATGTTTGCCCAGCAAAAAGTCACGCTCCCTAAAGGTCGCCACAAGATCATCATTCTGGATGAGGCTGACAGGTCAGGGAAGTCTTGGGTATTATAATGGCAATAACATATGTATATGTGTAGAAATATGTGTACTGTTTAGGTAAGTCCATTATTACATTTCTAAAAAAGCATGACAGATGGAGCCCAGCAGGCTTTGAGAAGAACCATGGAGATATACTCCAAAACCACACGCTTTGCCCTGGCATGTAATGCATCAGATAAGATCATAGGTGAGCTGCCTGGCACATAAAACTAAAAATGCTGTTTATAATAGATAATGTCATTTTAATTTTTAACTCTTAAAAACATTGTGGTAAAGTACATTCCAGCACAGCTCTAATATGAGTAATTCAGAGTGTGTTCAGATTGTCCTTTGAGTAAAGAGTGATGTTTGATTGCAGAGCCCATTCAGTCCCGCTGCGCTGTGCTGCGTTACAGCAAACTCAGAGACGAGCAGATCATGATGCGTCTGATGGAGGTGGTGGAGAAGGAGAACCTGCATGTCACCAATGATGGCCTGGAGGCCATCATCTTCACCTCTCAGGGAGACATGAGACAGGTCAGTCGGGGTGACTGATGGTGACGTTATAGTGTCTTGCCAGGAACTGCTCAAATATCACTTCTGTAATCTGGCTCTCTAGGCTCTGAATAACCTGCAGTCAACAAATTCCGGATTTGGCTACATCAACAGTGAAAATGTGTTCAAGGTATATTTGTATACGTTGTTGTATTTTCGAAACATTTAGATATAAAAATGTATCTGGTGAAGTACAAACAGTGTTGCTTCTGCAGGTGTGTGATGAGCCACATCCTTTGCTGGTTAAAGGCATGCTTGAAAAATGTGTCAACGCCAACATTGATGAAGCCTACAAGGTACAACAAAACATTTGCCTTTGCAGATATACAGCATGAATGTAATAGTAACAAGTAACACACTGGTTAAAATTGAAATATGTTGCTTTATGCTTCAGATTATTGAGCAGCTTTGGTCCCTAGGATACTCACCAGAGGACATAATCGGAAACATATTTAGAGTTTGTAAGACTTTCCAGATGCCAGAATATTTGAAGCTGGAATATATTAAGGTATGCATTGCACTTAAAGTGTCTGTTAAATACACTACAAGTCAAAATTTTGGACACACACCTACTATTCTGTTCTTAACCCTACTATTGTTTTAGGGCCATTTTTGAATTATAAATACTGAATAGTTTTTTTGTACAAGAACCAAACTTTGTGACTTTGTCAAGACCATCAAAACAAACTAAATGAATATTTATTTTTGTTTCAAATTGATTAAGAGAAATAATTTAAAACGGGGACTAAAAACAAAATTTTCATTTTGGTTCGTTCTGAGCAAAAACTGTTTTTTCTTTCCAGTTCAGAAGTTTCGCAGCCTCCTTTCCAAATGGTTACCGGTTAGAATAAAATAAAAGAACGGTTAATTACAGTACTCTGCACTAAGGGGTGGGTGAAATACCAATTGCAGTGTTGCCAGATCTCGCAAGAGAAACAAGCAACCTGGTCTGGAATAACAAGCCCAAAATAAGCCACTTGCCTCACCAAAACAAGCTATTTTTTTTTTTTTTTTTCATGTGTGGTGGATTTATCAGCATAGTAATCATAACAAGCAGTTATAAGTGTAATTCTGCTTCTGATTCAAAACCAGGCAGCATCAAATCTGTATTAATGCATCATATCTAACAATAATTCAGTGAAGACTTGGAAACAACTGAGAAGTGTACTTTTTACCTCTAATAAGGTTTACCTTATACCTGGATTGGCTGTGCATGTATACAGTATGTAATAATTATACATAGTTGTTAAAAGGTCTTCATTCAGAGAATGCAACATCCACAGAGTGCAGTTAGGCAAAGAAATGTGTGATGCAGCAGTTTCCTTCAGTACATGTTTCACAATAAAACAGATTTTCATAAAGGGGGGTTTTTTAGTTTTGTTGGACCCTAATCAAGAATTTATGCATTTGGAATGATTTTCAATATGGCCAAAAATGACATGCAGTTTCTTAAGACAATAGGAGGGTTAATATTTTCAAGATGGGGATGGATTGGATTACTTTTGCTTACATCTTAATTCAGTGAATACAACCCAAAAAAACAGCATCCAATGTGATTGTAGTTATACTTGTGATTCCTCAGGAGATTGGCTACACCCATATGAAAGTGGCCGAAGGGGTGAACTCTCTATTACAAATGGCTGGTCTACTGGGCCGACTGTGCAGCAAGACTGCAGCACCTGATGCCAGCTAAAGTCAAGAGCATATTTATCAAATAATCACCTTAGTCTGTTTCCTTATTGTTCTTAAACTACCAGTACTTGTACTAAGACTTTTTTTTTTTTTTTTTTTTGTATATTATGAAAAAAAATCAGAATTGTAAAAATGAAAATCTGCAGTAATAAAAATTTAAGAAGTTTGATGTTTGTAAATGATCCTTTTTCAAGGTTTTTGTTTTGAGCTGTTAAAAGTGAAAGCAAGCTTGCAGCATATTAAAACTAATTCAAACTATTTATTTGCCAAATGCGAATCTTAGGCTTTGTAGCAATAGATGATTATAAAGTTCACTCCAGTGGTTGTACTACCACATGTTAGAAATATAGCAGAAGAGGGGACACTGTAAGCTAAATGTACAGTTAGAAGCCTGATGAGCTTGATTTGGCCTTTTGGTTTGTGTTTATATAAGGTTTCCCCCACTTAAACTTTCTCCCCACCCCCAAAAGCCTTTTGGTTTACATATGATGGGAGGGACTTGCTACTCGTCTGACTCAGTTTTCACATCTGAAATATCTGCATAATTTTCATTGTACAGCTCTTGGTATGCAGCCTCCATATACATCAAGTACTTGTGTTGAGTAAAATACATATTTTCTACAGCCTTGTAGTAGTTCATATTTCAGTGATATATCAGCCAGGCACATAAAAAAAAGACTTTAATTTTGAGTAAATATTGAGTACACTCAGTGTTCATTTTAATTCAGCAATTTTGTATGTCTCATTTGCTGGAATTAATTTGTGTGTGTACAGGCAATATGTAGGTATTGGTATCTGCCATAGGAAAAACATCTCTCGACCACTAAAGTTAATTAACATTTGATATCAGATGATAAATTACAATGTTAATTTAAAGCTGGTTTGAACCTTACTCTTTATTGAAGTAAAGTAAGTGTCTACACACAGAGCCATGCTATTGTTAAATGTTCACCAACATACAAATAGGATCAAAGATGGAAACCTCTTTCTATTATTACATATTAAAGTCTAAAAGTGTGTTAATTCCAAATATTTAAGTTTAACCCACTTGGAGTCTCATTTCAGCCACTAGCTTGCGTTCGGGCAACATTCACTTCAAGCGTTCATATATTCTGATTCGACTGTATCTAAAGGAAAGGACAAAGTGAGCAGTGCTGTTTCATGAAAAATTAATAGCAAAAATGTTTCATCAACAAATGGAATAATGAAAAAATGTTACCTTCAGGTCTGTTATTCAGAAATTCAGCATTTTCATAACTATAGATATCTGCTGAAACATCACAGGCGATGTGTCAAAAGTTGAACTTTATACAAAAAGAATGTGTATAGATTCCATGTCATCAAATGACAAGTGACTTTTTTTTTTTTAAATTAATCTAACATATTTGGAAAAATTTTATATATATATTTAGCTTAAATACATGTTACATTTGAATGTAGTTGAACTACTGATCTTGTAATCGTTATAATACAGTATATTGGTAACACTTTACAATAAGGTTCCATTCGTTAACATTGGTTAATGCATTTGATATCATGTACTAACAATGAACAGTATATTTTTTATCTTTGTTAATGTTTGTTAACATAAAAATAAAATTTCATAAAAAATATTCATAGTGCAATTAACTAATGATTATATATATATATATATATATATATATATATACAAACAATGAATTAGTATATGTTGAAATGGACAAATAAAGATTAATAAATGCTGTAAAAATATTATTCTTTGTTAGTTTGTTATCTAATGTAGTTAATAATGTTAACAAATGGAACCTTATTGTAAAGTGTTAAAGTATTTATTTATATTACTGACCTATTGATTAGTTATTAAAGGATTGCCACACATAATAATTAAGAAAACAAGGAACAGATGTCAGAATCACTTAAAACACCAACCTGAGTCATGTTGAATAACTTGTGTTTGAAATACATTCTCGTATGTATCTGGGTCCGTCTCTGGGGGTACGAGAATGAGCATTTCATTAGAAGAAATTCTTTAAGTATCTTAACTTTTCCAATCATTTGTGCTCTTTTTTTTTTTTTTTTTTTTTTTTTTTAGCTGCAAGTGTGTGATTTGTGGCCTCCTGTTTAACAGTGTTTGAAATATACGTTCTCTATTTATCACCTAGAGGGTTTTCATATCTTTACAAGTTCATAGGTGTCCACTATAATAGAGACCTCATTTCTTTTTTCCTGTTAACACAACTGAGAAAGCAAGTGGTGTGCAAAAGGTTTTAGACAGTGACAATTATCAGCACATGCTTACCTGGGTCATCGTTGTTTACATAAAGGGATTCTGGAATTGGGTCCCTATGAAAATCAAAAAGTGTTGTGTATTTAAAGCACGTATACATATTAAGGAATGTATTATTGTGTAAGTTATTTAAGGTAGGCCTACATGTACAGTAAGTAACCTATGTAAGTTGAATGAAATGTAACTTGTTTTTATTAAGTTTATATAATACTTTTGTACTAAAAAGTATTTTATTATTATTATTATCATCGGACTTGTTTTCCTCATAGCCATGTGATAAACAAAATACTCACACATATGTCGGTTCAAAGGTGCCATCTGCCACATGCAAAATATGGCGCATTATATTATTGCATTTTTAACTTTATATTCATTAAAAGTAAAGTCTAAAGATTGCCATAATGATGACACTTACGATTTGGGATGTTCTGATAACGGCTATTGCCATCACCTCCAGGGAAACAGGCAAAATAACAGTCATCCAAAATTGAAAATGAATATTCATAAATCACCACCACAAAGATAACAGTTGCAATGCAAATTTTAATTAGAAGATTCTTACTATTTGGAGTCCTATTTAACATACATGTAGATTGCCTGTGAATACAAATTAGTTTAAGTTTATGCTATTCGGCAGTTATGCATCACAGCCACTGAATGTTTACAATTGTGTACAATTTCAGACGTTTTCCCCCTACTTCAGCTTAAGTAATGTGATATTTTAGATAAAGTGGACATGAAAATAAAAGATGCTATGGGAATAAAATTATGTACAAATGACTAAAAATGACAACACTGGCTGGATCAAAGTATCTTACTTTGAGGTGGAAGAACTCTCTGTAGACATCTGGTTTGGTCTAATCACTGGAAACAGACAGAATATAAATAAAATCTCATTCTTGTCTGGCAAAGAATGCATTTTGTATTTCACCCTTCTTCTGACAGAAGAGATTCTGTAAAGTAAGTAATGAATTCTGTAAAGTCGAACACTGTGCAATACAATCTGTCATTATGAGAATTAGCTACCACATATATTGGGTTTCATTTTTAAATTTTACCTGTTTTAGGTTGTATAACAACTGTGCCATCTTGATCGCTGAAAGTGAAAAATAATAAAGATTTTTGTTTGAAATAGTGCTGTACAGTACATCAGAATCCGTTCTTTGCAAACACTTTTTTTGTATAAAGTAAAAGGAGCCAACAGATAAAATACATCCCAAAAAACCAAGAGCACTTTACTTACAATATGTCTTGGTCATACAGTATGTTGTCCTCTTGTTGAATAGCTCAAAATAAAAAACATAGCCAAATTAATAAGACACAAATATGTATAGTACCTAACAGCTTGGCAGTCTGAGCAAATGTAAAAGGTTACTTTTAAAGCCCACAAATGAAAAATAAAGGAAAAACTTTTTTAAAACAAAAGAGTAATAAAGATAAACCACTTACTTAATTTCTTTCTACAGCACATACAGAAGGCAAAAATACAACAAAGGCAGGCCAGGGAAATGATGGCAAGGAGAGCTCCTTGCAGGCTATTGACTTCAATCATCGTCCTGAAAAATAATAAAACAAAATAATTTTTCTCTTTAATGTCATAGTAAAAAAAAAAAAAAAATAAAAAACATCATTTGGTCTTTATTAGTCTTCTTATTTCAGTCAGAATATTTTTAGAATTGATAGTGAGGAAATTAGAAATTGCAATGTTATCTGTTCACTTACAGATCATTAATCACAGACACAACTCTGACACAATGGAACAAAGTGTAAGTGCGCAAGTGCTAAATTTTTGAAAAGCTTTCCTTTTCCATCAGCAACTAACTGAACAGGGTGAAAGTTATGTAATCATCAAAACATTCTTTCTTTCTTAATGACAGGTCTTTTAATGTGAAAATAAATAAATAAACATTAGACATTCTTATCAGTCATCTTAGTGTGCTGCATCACAGTTACTTATTTCAGTTACTACAAACTTGTCTCCCACATAACTAAAAGCAACGAAAAAAAAAAATCATTGCGCAATTCTCTTTCAATCATAGTGAATTATTAAGAAAGGAGTATAAATAGGTGAGCAGTTACCTCTACTGAGGCCTCTCAGTCCACTTCCATTTTCATGAATATTTCTTGAAGTCATATGAAAGACGAATGGGAGAGCAGAATGAACACATGTATTTCCTGTTTGAACTGAATCTAACCACATCCGTGCAGAACCGTGCTGGACATCAGTAAGAGACCACCACAAACCCACAGCAACACATGCTGCTCAGATCTGAAAACTCATAGTTCAAAGTCTACTGGCTAAATATATGTTTACTGTCATACATTAAATGTCAAGCCTATTCAAGATTCTTTGAAATGCAGCACTCTTCATTAGCGTTTGGTGACAGAAAATGTTGCAACCATTCAGAGAAGGATGTACAACATGGTTGTTGTTTCCTCAATTAGGGCAGAATGTGATTTCAGAGTAAAATCAAAAGACTGGATCTTTCAGACTCTAATCATTCACAATCTGAGTTCACTATAATGAACTGACTTGTGTTGAATAGTTTATTGAATAACTGTGAAAGCTGGTTTAAAGTTGGCAAGATGCTGAGAATGGGGCAGTGAGTGTATGTAGGTGGTGAATGGGTATGTTTTTTTCTGCTTTTTATTTGTACTATAACACAAATACTACTAGTAGGTTTCCTACAACAAAAATGGTGTAGCATTTAAAAATAATCTTAGATAGAGGTTTAATAGATATTAGACTAAGAATGTTAAAACAATCACTACTGTGGTCTAACTTATTCATAAAAAGCCTATGTAACGATGGGGTTTTGTCATATTTTACTTTTTAAAAAGAAAATATAAAATATATTTTATATACAGCATATTTATCGTATGTATCTATTTTATATAGCTACTTGTAAAATATACACTTTGCATGTATATTTAGTTCCCACGGTCTTGGAAAAGCTAAAAATATCAAAGAATTTTGAAGTTTTTTCAAGGCCTGTGCCTGTATTAAAAGTCATGCTAAAATTTTTGTGGCAAGTTCTGCTCTAAAATATTCCCAACAGCTAGATTTTGTGCTCTTATGCAGAGTAAAACCTGCTCTGATGTGTTGTCCTAAATGAGCTCTTTGAATCAGTGAATATGGAAAACCAATTTACAAATCAAATAATTCTTTGTCAAATTGAATCAAAATGATTTAAAAAAAATCCTTATCCAGTAATCACAAACGACTGGAGAGGTAATGGAAATGTATTGGTCAAAAAGGGTAAGGGGAACCCTGTTTGTAAAAGAAATGAATTAGTGTAAACACTAATTATTAGATTAAAGATCAATAAAAACAAAGTTTGACAGTTTTCCTCAGTAATAACCAGGTTGGAATTATTTTTATTATGGAAGGAAGTGATGCATAAACAAACCTTGCAAAAACAATGAGCAATTTTGTGATTCTTCTGATGTTCACATTTACTCAGAATTTGAGAAGAGAGAATGTGGGGCCTCATTAGACAATACAATAGAACACAGAGAATACAGATGGGGTCAAATCATTCTTCCCTCAGTTCTATAGAAGTGAGGGTGAGGTCAAAGTCTGTGAGCTCATGGGAGGTGTTTTCAATGCAGCGGGGTGGTTGGCTTCCTCACTGCCCCATTCGTTGACACTCAGAATGTGGATCTTCAGTAAACAGCAGAAGACACTGGGTGAAAACAATGGAAACAGTGACATTACATTTTCAAAAGCGATTATGACACTTCACTGCAATATTACTTTGTGAGCGTCATCATTGCCAGAGATGATTTAAAAGGTTATTTGAGGTCTGATCCAGCGATAGACAGCAAGTTAGGCAGATTACTACAGATATGTACGTGGTTATATGGGTATTTGACATTAAATACTTTTGCAAAGTCATGTGACATGCTGAAGTTTGCTAAAAAAGTGTGCTGCTTTTATGACCTTATATTAATTGAGAGACTACAAATATAAATGTATATATTTGTGCTTTTAAAAACAGGTCATACTGCAGGGCCATTTATAATTTAATTATATTTATTTCACACATTATACATATACAGTGAAATTCTTTTTTTCACATATCCCACCTAAGCTGGGGTCAGCCATGATATGGCACCCCTGGAGCAGATAGGCTCAAGGGCCCAACAGTGGTATCTTGGTGGTGCTGAGGCTTGAACCCCTGACCTTCTGATCAGTAACCCAGAGCCTTAACCGCTGAGCCACCACTGCCCCATTTTAAATTCTAATTGTAACACATGTAGGTTCTTACTGATAGAATAAAATCACATACTTATACAGTATATGCAACATATATTTAAAAAACTACAAAAATAGCTGTTTACATGTACAGTATGTAACACATATTTTCCCAAATAAGAGGAAATTAAATATGTATCAATATATGAACACGCAAATATATATGTTCATATATGCCCATATATCAGTTTTCTTCATGTGGATTAAAAATTAAAAGAAACTGTGACCAGCTACTGCACCTAAAACATAAGTTTTACTTTATGCATTCATATAGATATTAAATTTATTCACATAAATTTTTATCTTTGTGATAAAAAGTCCATGGGCATGTTATGTGCCAATTACCCACATACTGTTTATAGTGTAGCCTACATGCATAAGTGTTGACAAGCACTGAATACTTACAAGCACTGCTGCTCAGGCTGGAGGACTTCTTCCTGCACCAAAGCCAAGTCCTCCACCAAGTCCCAGTCCTAAAACTCCTCCAAGACCTTCTCCTAAGCCTCCAACCAGGCCAAATCCACCTCCAAGACTGAGACCTGCACCTCCACCCAGACCTGCACCTCCTGCAGACAGGCCTAGACCTCCTCCACTTGCACCTCCTCCTACTGCAGTCTTCGACATGTGCACGGTGACACCACCTCCAGATTTCAACCTAATCAACCAGACAGATACAGCACACTCATCATATGTTATGTGTAATTGTTGAGTGAGTAATGAATCATGCTCAGGTCTAATCTCCTCACCTGTTCTCCTCACTGTCCAGGAGTTTCTTATAAGCTGTGATTTCAACATCCAGGGACATTTTGCTGGCAAGAAGTTCCTGATATTCTTGACCATAATGAGTAATTTGCTGGGGAAAAAAGGAGTGTACGTGACATGTTTTAGATGTTAATTAAACAGATCAGTTTTCATTTTTATTAAAAATTAAATTATACAATGTTAAGATAAAACATTAAAAAATGTTTATCTAGATTTATGTTTTACCTTCCTGATATCATCAAGCTGAGACTTGAGGGTGAGAACTTGTTCCTGGTATGTCTCTGTGTGACAGTTGGAGTGGCACTCTGCCTCATCCACCTGAGACTCCATTTGCAAGTTCTGTCATTGAAGAGAACATAAATTATTCCCAAAAATATCCAACTGCAGTCTAGGAAGTTTATGGAAATTCCCCCCAGGTGAAATAATAATATAATCCATGAGTGAAAGTGTCCAATGACAGGGCAGTTATTGATATTAAAGGAATAGTTAACCCAAAAATTAAATTCTTTCATCATTTACTCACCATCATGCCATCTCAGATGTGTATGACTTTCTTCTTCAAAGATTTTAAGAAAGAATATCTCAGCTCTGTTGGTCCAGACAATGCAAGTGGTGACGAAAACTTTGAAGCTCCAAAAAGCACAAAGGTATCATAAAAGTAATCCACTTCAGTGGTTTAATCCATGTCTTCAGATGCTATATGATAGGTGTGGGTGAGAAACAGATCAATATTTAAGTCCTTTTTTACTATAAATCTCCATCCATGACCAGCCCCGACCAGTAGGTGGCAATGCGCACAAAGAACACACAAAAAAAGAAGAATGTGGAAGTGAAAGTGAAAGTAGAGATTTATAGTAAAAAAGGACTTAAATGTTGATCTGTTTCTCATGCACACTTATTATGCTTCAAAAGACATGGAGGTTTAAGGGGTTAAACCACTGAGTCATATGGATTATTTTTATTCTCACTTTTTGTGCTTTTTGTAAACTTCAAGGCCGTTCAGACCACCATTCACTTGTTTGTACGGACCTACAGAGGTGAAATATTCTTCTAAAAATCTTCACTTGTGTTCTGCAGAAGAAAGAATGTCATACACATCTGGGATGTGTGATGAGTAAATGATGAGAACATTTTCATTTTGAGGTGAACTATTTCTTAAAGCGAGTAGTATTTGACTGGTCATGTGATGTTAACATGGCAGCCCCCATGAAGGGACCCTCTCTATGCAGAATAAAACAGCTTTTATAAGGTGAATGATATGACTGGAGTCTTCATTTCATGTGAGTTGACATCATTTTATACATTAGTTTTAAAATTACTATTTAATTATTTAGGAGTAGAATTTATAACGAGGAAAAAATTATAAAGTGCATCTTTAAATTAATAATTAAAATATGAACACAATGATATGCTGATTAATTATTTGCAAATGACCGCATATAGGCCCTAGTAGTGTTTGCTAATAGAAAATTGGCAAATAAAATTCCAAGACTTCATTGTGGTGAATAAAGGATAAAACAACAACAACAACAAAAATCATTAGAAAATGCAATAGAAGTCTTTTATTTATTTATTTATTTATTTATTTTGCTTTTTTCTACTCCTTGCGGATCATGATTAAATGGATTAATTTTTATGCCGTACTTTCTTTTAATTTTATTAATTACACTAAAATAACTGCAATGAATTGCCAGCCTTTGTTCAAATACACACCAAAGATTTGAGCCTCTCAATCTCCCTCTGCACAGAGTCAGTCTGTAGTTTGTAAACTCTCAACTCCTCCTTGGCTGCCGTGAGTGTCTGAGAACTGGGTTGAGTGGATACAGACATCATGGAGAGCTGTATACCCATAAAAAGAGAAAAGAGGTTGTGGCTTGACCTCAGCATGTCCAAAAGCAAATGCGGCGGCATCAACACAGCTGCAACACACCGACTTACCACTTGGGGGAAGCAGTTTGCAAAAGATTAATTGATTCTGACTTTACAAGACAATCACCACATGATGCAAATAGTAATGTAAGGATGTGACAAAATTTACTTGAGAACAAAAGTAACACTTTGCAATAAGTTTCTATTCCCTAACATTAGTAAATTAATTCGGTATCATTCTAAATATCGTTAGTGCAGTTTGCTTATTGAAGAGTTGAAGTTTCATACACTGTCTTGCACTGAGAGGAGGGCGTCCTTTTTGCTGCGCTGAGCCAGGATTTCATAGTGAGCTTTGACTTCAGTTAGCTCTGTGGTCAGATCCAGTGCCTGGGCTGCATTATCTACGGAAATGGAGACTGCTGACTTCATTCCACCAGTCACAATGGTTCTCACCTCTTTCACTTTCTAACACACACAAATACACATGCTTAGGGCATTGGTAAAGTTAATGATCCATTTTAACACACTGCCTAAAATTCTGCTGAAATAAAGTGGAGGTATTGCAGACAGTAAAAGCTTTTCTAAATGACTGTTCACTTACAGCATCATACACCTGCTTGGACAGAGCAATTTGATCTTCCAATCCGGCAATGCTGGTTTGAAATTCAAAGATGGCAAGGTAGAGACTGTCCACATCCTAATGGAGGAGAATTGTAAAAGTCAGAAATCTAGCACTCTGTGGGATACATTTGGGTGAGGTTGAAATGACTTCATATTTTCATACCTCTTTCAGTGTAGTCCAATCCATTTCCAGAGTTTTGGTTTGAGCCATTTCCTCTTCATACCTGAGATAGTAAAAGAGAGAATGTGCAGGTGCATGTATAGAATTGTGTTCTTGGCTGGTACTTTGCAGCCCAGGTAAATACATATAAATACTAATTTCATACTAAACTTCAAATGCTTTACCCATGACAGTACAATGACTTTACCAGTACAGATGGGGTGTTAAGACTGTTCAAACAGTCTTATGAACAAACCACAAAGACCAATAAACCAATAAGAAAGCAGAACTAATGTAATAGTACAGCAGTTTAGTGGAATATAATTACACATGTATTTACTAATGCACTTAAATATAAAGAACATTTAATTTAAAGATAAAAAAGCTTCTAAAAATAGCTTTTAGTGCTAAAGCAAACATTGTAGGGTTTCTTGAACAAATATCATTTTTATTATTCATGAGTGCAGGTTAATTTTTTAGTGAAGAGAGACTCAGAGAGTGAAGTGGGCTCACCTGGCCTGCACATCATCAATAATGCCTTTATAGTGGTCTATCTCAGCAATGATGGCCTCTTTAGTAGCTGTGAGACTGTCAATATGGGATTTATATGTTCCGATGGCAGAGGTGAGAAGGATGGAAGAGCTTGCAGGTCTGCCCTGCTCTGGGTTGGTAAACATGGAAATCTTGGCTTTAAGTACTGCGTTGTGCTGCTCTAGAGACCGGGCCTATGGTCAATGTCAAAGTCATAGTCAGAAATACCAACCAGAGATACTCTATCCAGTGATTAGAGCTTTTTACTTGATTTTTTTTTTTTTTTAGGTAAGTTTTAAGGACTTTGTTCCATCCTTGGTATTTCATTATGGTTTTACATAACTATTTTCATGCCTCAGTGAATTATTTTTAGTTTGTAGTTCGTGAAAGCAGTGGCTTTACTTTCTACTTTCCGATTTTATTCCATTTATTGAGTATAAGTTAACTGAGGCCACATCCACAGTAATCCATTTTCAGTTTCCTAACATCATTATTTTCCAAATACGGTAACGGGGAGCGTTTCTGGTGAAGAAAACGGCTAGTGTGGATGAGGGGTAAATGTATAAAAATTACAACCACAGTAATACATTTTTGTTTGAAAATGCATTGATTTAGCTCCTTTTACCCCTCTTATCCACACTAAAATGCCGCTTTCCTTATTTGATTAAATTTATTATTTTAAACAAAAACACTAATCCATTTTTGTTTGAAAACTTTGTTTTCATTTTTGTTTTCCAAAGTACTATGCAGTAATGGAGAGCATTTTCGAAAGAAAAACACTGTTCTAGTGTGGATTAGAGGTGTAAACATGGCTAAATTAATGCTTTCTCAATGAAATGTACAGTATTAGTGGATATGGCCTTAGAATGCTTGTGGCTGACCTTATCGATGAAAGTTGCAAATTTGTCATTGAGGGCCTGCAGCTCCTCCTTCTCCTTCATGCGTGTGACCTGCACTGTGTCTGGGGAGGGGAGAGTTGGATCGATGCTGGGCACTGGACTAACGCGTGCATCCACTGTGGTGGTAGAACTGATGAAGGATGGGTTGAAACCATAGCCTCCAATTTTGAAGACTCTGCCCCCAAGACGGGCTCTCAGTGGGGCTATGCCAGCCCTAAGCCCTGCTGCTCTGGCTCCTCCTGCACCCAAGCCAAGACCTCCTCCAAGACCAATGCCTAGCCCTGCTCCTGCACCAGCTCCAGTCCCAAAACCAGTGCCCAGGCCTCCTCCCAGGCCAACTCCAGCTCCCCTTCCAATGCCAAGCGAGCGGGACAGTGACATGCTCACACCTCCACTGCCCCTAGCTCCGGAGAACAGATGGTTGCCTCCATAGGTGGCTCCAAATCTGACAGCTCCCCCACTGATACGCAAGCTTGTGTCTGTCATGTCTGCACTCAGAGCTGGGGTCCAGGTCTTTGCTGTGGAGTCCTGATGCTCAGTCAGTTTGCCTCACTCCCACTTTGCGCTTTAAATACACAGCTCTGTGAAGGAATGGTGGGTTAATGACGATTTGCTGTAGCAGCTCATATGTCATATGCCCAAGCAGAAAGACAGGCAAGCGTCCCTCCTGCAGGCACTGATATCTCTAAAACATGTTCAGTGTAATTTAACAGCCTTGACATGTGGAATTGAGAGAAACACTAACCCTGCAGCTACATCAACAAAATTTAAAGAGAGTATCCTTTGATTGACAGTTTGAAAACTTCTTTATATTCTGTATGGTCTTATCTTTGTGCTCATTGGAGTTAAACACTGAATTTCATGTTACTGAGCTGAAAAGTCTGAATGAGCAGCCTGTCATAAATCAAGATGACTCTGACAGTGAGAGGCAGGTGAAATCATTTTTTTTTTTTTACCCCAAAGGATAAATTGCAGTTGCTGCAAAACTGCTGACAGGTATGCAGCATACTGTAACAGAGTCCAGTGTATAATGCTGGATCAGGTAATACCCTTTCTGTTACTTAATCAGTTGTGCGCTTCATATCTGGGTTCAGTGGTTCTCCTTAAAATTAATCAGAGCCTACAAAGGTCTTCTGGTAGAGCCTGCTCACTAAACCTGGAGGCACATGGGCTCACCAATAAAAAAAATAATTGTCCCAGGTTTTAACCACTGGAGTTATATGGATTACTTTTATGTTCCCTTAATGTGGATTTTGGGGCTTTAAAATTTTGGCACCCATTCACTTGTATTGTGTGGATCCACAGAGATGAAATATTCTTCTAAAAATCTTAATTTGTTTTCTGCAGAAAAAAGAAAGTCATACACATCAGGGATGCCAGGAGAGTGAGTATATCACGAGATAATTGTCATTTTTGGGTGAACTATCGCTTTAACCTCTGTCTGTCTGCACTGGTCTCAGAACAGTTCGAAATGCATCTTATTTTCATCCTAACTCCATATAAAGCCTCTGAAAGCAACATTTTTCAGCTTTTGAATGAACCCATTGAATCTCAATGTGAAAATGTACCGTAAACATAGGAATGTCTTCACTAATGTTAATGAATAGACCGTATTGTACAGTGATAACAAAATAAAATATAACAAACTTTATATTAAAATGAAGCTAAATGACCCATAGATGTGTTAATATCTAAAGTTATTAAAAATAACTCACGTTTTTTCAACTTTTGAGGGAATAATGTCTCAAAATCCACATATGTGGACATCATGTTTATCAGCGCACTGACATATGAGTTTTTAAAGGGGCATATCAAACAAAACTAGAGCACTACTCTTTACACCCAAACAGGTTTAAATGAGAAAAGCTCTTACCAAAGGCACATTTGTTGGCTCTGCAACTGCAGAAGCACTTCACTGAAATCAACACCATGCTTTTGTCATGCGACTCGGTGCATCAGAAGTTTGACCCTTAAACAGTCTAGACTAGAGTGTTGTGAAAAGTATTCAGTCGGTTTAATTTAAGCGTTGCATATAGCGAAGCCAAAATACATCATCTACAAATGTGGACATGGGGTCATACGAGGCTAAAGTAGCAAGATGCATTATAAGATGACCTGCAGATTGGCTTGAGCTAAATCTGGAATTAAGCTGAAACTATGTCAGAAGTTTCTGTGTCAGAAAAAACCTAACTGACATGTCCAAACACACGTCTCCTCTGTGGCCACGTACTCAAACATTTATGACAAATAAAGACTGCCATAGCGAATGAGTGGATAAAAAAAATAAAAAAACTCATAATAAATTGAATTTATAGTCAAATAGACTTTATTTTTAAATGAGAGCCATTTACATGATGATTTATTAACACAAGTTTAAACCTGAAAGAGAAGTATATACCAAATATCTTTTTAGTCTCAAGTAGCCTTACCAGTGCTTTTATATTGGTATGATTTATACACATTTACACAGAATGCTTGGTTATGGATAAGCAAAATCAAGTGCATAAGCTAAAATAAGTGGACTGAGAGCCTAAAATGTATATGAGCTTGCTCATCATTTTATACAGCTCTGTAATTCTGTATTTAATCTTAATTTACAAATAAATATTCAGTCTTTTAATAGGCTAATAATCTTAACTAATGGTAATAATCCCGTACTGTATCTTCGCATCCTTAAAGTTTAATGAGTAAAGAATCAAATCAGCACCCCGGACAGCGGTTCAGTCTCTCTCTCTCTCTCTCTCTCTCTCTCTCTCTCTCTCTCTCGAATCACAATTCAAAATTTCCTTTAACAAAGTTTAATTTACAACTGGTTGTATTCACTGTTGGTCTATTAATCGATTTCCACTTACAACACATTAGGCTCAAATTAAAATTATTCAGAGACTTCGTTCAAACTAAGTGAAGTCCGCTTGTAGCTACCTCTTTAGCGTACAGGATCGTTCAGACCGAACGCGCGTTTGCGCTAAAAACGTTTAGGCGCAGCGCAGCGCAACAAACAGAACAGCACAGAACGCAAGAGTCTCGAGACGCGTTTTAAAAAGTTAACGTTCTTTTTTTTTAATCAAACACTACGTCTAACAAACGCTCGAGACGGTCAAAGACGTCTAGCGCGTTTACATATGAACAACAATTGAAAAACATCGCGGACGGATGCAAAAACGCATTCGGTGTGAAAGCCCCCAAATCTCCCAATGTGAACACGGTTGAAATAGATGCTGCTGATTCCAAGGCGTTCATCATATTTATTTACAGTATAAAAGCCACAATATTGAGACGTCCCGTTATGAAGACAACGTTTCTCCTTCAAACTCGACTCCCTCTCGGTGTTTAGTGTCAGTGTTTCTCGGAGGAGATTGTCTGAAGTGATGCGGTGGAGCAGGGCGCGCGATCACACCGCGACTCGGTGTGGGCTTCACCCTGGGCGGGATGGAAGGACTACAGTTATCCCGCTCATATTCCTCCTGTGCCCTTTGCATCTTCCGCTTCTTCATCTTGCTTTTGTGAAAGTGGTACGTGGTCAGTGAAAGTAATATAATCCCTATGATGACTGCCCCGAGCACCAGAAGAGCGACAGTGGATGAGAAAGGCTGGAACACGTGCTGAACTTTTTCCACTCGTGTCCCGTTAGTCTCGGACGCTCCGTTAAAAGCGCCCCACGTAATCTCGGATGTCATCTTGGACATTATTATTCGCAATCCGCGAAATGTAATTCTCGGTCCAAATGTAAGATTGGTCCTCAGGTGCAAGTCCACGCGAATTGCCGCTAAATGTTCCTTTAGTCGCTGGATTTCTTTTATCCGATCACGGAGAACATCTCATAGGACAATCCTAAAATTAATTCAAAATGAGAAAATTAGGATTTTGCAAAAGGGGAAAAACTCGAAACACGATAAACGTATATCAGCTGATTTAATGTAGGCTATTTACTGACGGACAAGACGACAAAAGTACCGAAAATTTGCTTTTAAAAACGTTGCATTTTTTAAAGATCTTAACCACGGAAAATTAACTAAAATGTTCAATCCGTACCTGATAAAACTGCCCGGTCCCGTTAGTTTATGGGTCGGTGTAGAATAAGGTGTTGGTTTGGAAAGATGACTTCCCACAGATCTCTGACGTAAGATGTATTCATCACATATTCCTTCGGACTCCAAACAATCACCATCCCAAGAGAGCGTTCCGGTGCGTGCTCCGCTACAATTTTTCGCCATTTATTGTTAATGACGCATGAGGTTTGGACTCCTCATTCGACCAAATAAACCTCGAGAGAGAGAGCGAACATTTGGAGCACCAATGGCTAGTAAATCAATAAAGTGCTCTAGTAAACACTCCACAGAAAGCAGTCGTGTGGACTTGCATGTAAATGAGACAACAGCAACAAAAACAGTCCCCACAGATGGAGAGATGGTGCTGTCCATTGCT
Source organism: Myxocyprinus asiaticus (assembly GCF_019703515.2). Classification (NCBI taxonomy): domain Eukaryota; kingdom Metazoa; phylum Chordata; class Actinopteri; order Cypriniformes; family Catostomidae; genus Myxocyprinus; species Myxocyprinus asiaticus. Next base: position 17,584,501 of record NC_059383.1, on the reverse strand, counting down.
GATTTTTTTTTTTCCATTTTTATTTTTTTTTTCAGATGTATACATGCATTTATTTCTCTCATTAAAATAACCCTCAAAAGAAAATTACTACATTAATTCATGCTGATGTCCATTCAGGGGAATCCAATCTGTGTCACTGACTCATTACTGTCGAGTCCACACTGGATTTCTTCTTTGGTGCCATTTTGTTTAGGCCAAATTCATTAAAAATCCTTTCATAATCTGCGACCTCAAAAAGACAGTAGATGCTGACTAAAGCTGCAGTTGGGTGCTGTGATTGTCGACAATTCTCCATTTTTTCCCTCTAGTGTTCCTGCCTTTCTCTAGAGCCGAGTACCAGCTGTCCCGTTTGCCAGTCAGCTCTGGATGCAATTTAAAACGAGTCAAAATTGCTTTGTAATCCACACCTGGACCAAGAACTGATGAGCAATTCAACCACTTGGCAAAGACCTTAGAAACCATTATAAATAGACATGAACTTGTTCACCCTAGCAAGTTGAAAACACATTCCAAGTAAAAGAAAGATGCAATTAAATTCACATAATCCTTGTCATTCATAACGCTGTCACCATTGGAAATAAACAAAATAACTACAGTCAGGAGAGCAGAGGAAATAAAGTGCACCTTGGGCATCCCATTAACTCTGGTTGGGTTGTGGATCATAATTTTACAGTACTTTACTGTATTACAAAGAACAGCATATGCTGAGCTCTCACATGTATCCAATACAGAAGTGGCACCAGATGTGATAAATCTCTGCTTTTCTGTCGCTGATGACAACATGGCACATCTCATCCTCTCCCAAAAGGCTCTGCAGTGGAGTCATACTCTATAATTACCACTGGAACAGAAGAGTCACATAAGCATCAAGAAACTGATACAAATTAGCTTGAAATCAAATCGAACACTTTGCAATTTCAAACAGATGTTACTAGAGCATCTTTAGAATGCAGATTCATGAGCAATATCTGATGCATTTCTTAAATCTATTTCCAAATGATTAGTTCACCTAAAAATGTAAAACTGTAACATAATTGACTAACTCTCATGTCGTCCCAAACTTTGCTTCTTCTGTAGAACACAAAAGGAGAACCATTGTACCGGTTGCTTTATTGAACTGACAATCTAGCCCTCAAGTGAGCTGTTAACCACTGCATTGAATCCGATTTGTGAACAAATCATTCAGACTTGTTTTGTAAACGGATTCACTAAATTCACTGAAAAGTTCTGACTCAATACAATTATGGTAACACTTTACATGAATGTTCCCTTTGTTAAGGGTTTTTAAAGGGGTTTATTAATGACTAACAAGGCATTTACAAATGCGTTATAAATCACTGACATGCTGTTATAACAATGTGAATAAAAATGTAGACTTTCATGCAATTTTTTTTATTTTTTATTAACATTTTTATTGATTCATAAATTAACACAAAAAATACAACAACATATATATATATTGAATCAATCACTTTAAACATTAAACCCCCACTATATCCCCTCCCCCTATCAAACTCCCACCCCACCCTGACCCCCCCACGAACACCCCTGTGGTCAATAGAATATAGACACACACACAGGAAAAAATAAAAAAATAAAATACAATAATCAAGTATAATAAAAAAAAAATTTAAATTACTAAATTACTCCCTCCACACCCCTCCTCGAGATTCCCCCAAAAATGTTAAGTAATTGCCCCATTTCTTATTGTAAGAATCCCTAACTCCCATCCTTATGCTCAATCCCTCCTCGAAGGCAGCCGCCCTCCCCATCTCCGCGCACCACTCCGGGAACGAGGGTGCTCCATCCGACTTCCAACTCCTCAAAATAACCTGCCTACCAATCATCACACTGGTCAAAACCCAGTCCTTCATGTACTTATCCTCCAAATCCATGACCTCCCCATCTCCCAAAATACAGAGTCTGGGGCAGAACGAGACCTGAGTGCCCAACACATCACACACAAAACTTTGCACCTTCAGGCAAAATTCTTGGATCTTACGACACCCTCAAAAAACATGGGTGGTGTCTCCATCTTCAGAATGGCATCGCCAGCAGATGGGTGTGTCGAGGCTACGTTTAAATAAATATCAGAATTAAACACTCTGGACACTTTTGTCCATATAGAGTACAAATGCAAAATAATGGGGTGCGACTTAACCTCTCCAGCTAGTTTAATCGAAAGGCTTTGCAGTGGCGAGATAGGGGCAAGAACTTCCTTTTCAATACAAAACCAGGGAGGGGCTCTCTCAGGTGGAAGCGACCAATGAGCCAAATGTCTAAGACCAAATGCATAATAATAAAACAAAATCTTGGGTAGGCCTAACCCACCTTTGTCAATCGGCCTATGTAACTTATTGAAATTTAAACTGGGACGTTTACCATTCCAAATGAAGGACTTCGCTATGCTATCAAATTGCTTGAAATAAGAGAGGGGGACATCTACAGGGAGAGACTGTAGCAGGTAGTTGAATTTTGGAATACAATTCATTTTAATAACATTAACCTTCCCAATCATTGATAAGTGTAATGAAGCCCACCTGTCCACATCATTCGAAAACCTTTTTATTAAGGGATCAAAATTTACTCTGACTAAATCAGACAAATTTGCTGGGAATAAAATTCCCAAATACTTAATTCCCTGTTTGGTCCACTGGAAGGCACCCGGCTGGAAGGCCGTTACTGGACAGTACGCTGTCAAAGCCAAAGCTTTGGATTTAGACCAATTGACTTTGTATGCTGAGAATTTGGAAAAGGAGTTAATAATTCTGTGGAGGCAAGGCATAGATCTAGTAGGGTCGGAGACGAATAATAAAATATCATCTGCATAAAGCAGAAGCTTATGTGCCACACCTCCCACAATCACCCCTGGAAAATCATCCTCCTTTCTTATCGCGGCTGCTAATGGTTCCAGGGCAAGACAGAACAACAATGGGGAAAGAGGGCAACCCTGCTGGGTGCCCCTATCCAGAGTAAAATAATCTGAAATTAACCCATTTGTTTGTACCGCTGCTACAGGGTGTCTATAAAGTAACTTAATCCAACCAATAAAATGTACTCCCGAATCCATACATTTCCAAAATGTTAAAAAGATAATCCCATTCTACCATATCAAACGCCTTTTCGGCATCAAGTGAGATGGCAGCGACCGGAGATTGATCATTTGCTACTGACCACATGATATTGATGAGATGCCTAATATTATCAGAAGAGCTACGGCCTCGAATAAACCCCACCTGATCTATATGTATAAGTGATGTCATAACTTTACTTAATCGGTTAGCCAGAATTTGACAAAATTTTTACATGTAACTGGATCAGGGAAATTGGGTGGTAACTTTTACACTCGCTTGGATCTTTGTCTTTTTTAAGAAAAAAACTGATCCAGGCTTATGTCATGGTTGGAGGAAGCTTTCTGTTCTTTAACGATTCCATATAAACTTCTAACAAAAGTGGAGCCAGTTCTGTAGCATAAGATTTGAAAAACTCTTGCCTGTAGGCAAGGCCTTAATTACCTCATCAAGCTCCTCCAACGTTATCTCAGAATGAAGATAATTTTTTTAGCTCAGTCATCAGTTTAGGGAGATCTAATGGTTCCACAAAGTTTCTAATATCTTCATCAGCAAACGAAGACATGGAACTATACAGATCAAAATAGAATTCTTTACAAGCTTTATTAATATCAATGGCTGAGGTAAATATTTCACCACCAGCAGATTTCACTGAGGGAATGGTAGAAAAAGACTCTCTCTGCATTATATATCTAGCCAAAAGTTTTCCTGCTTTGTCCCCCGACTCAAAGTATGACTGTCTTGCCCTGAATAACCAAAACTCCACTTTCCGTGAAAAAATAGTATTATATTTCAATCGGGTCAATTCTCTGAGGCCATCAGATGACATACGGCGCTTCAGCCCTGCCTCGGCACTTTTAATATTTCCTTCCAACTCCACAAGTTCTTGTGCTTTGGATTTTTTGGTGAATGAGGCATACTGAAATGATCCGACCCCTAAGAATCACCTTAAGTGCCTCCCAAGCCATGCCCACAGAGGATACTGAGGACCAGTTGGTCTCCATATAAACATTGATTTCAGACTTTAACATTTGTTGGAAATCAGGATTTTGCAAAAGGGACACATTAAGGCACCAACTATATGATTTCTTTTTCTCTGTATATGGCAAAACCTCTATACTCACCAGGGCATGATCTGAGACTAAGATATTTTCAATTGAGCAATCAACAACAGATGAAATGAGGGATCTGGATATATAAAAAAAAAAATCTATTCTAGAATAAATCTTATGGACTGATGAAAAAAATGTATAGTCCCTATCAGATGGGTTCAAAAGTCTCCAAATATCCGCAAGACCAAGATTTTTACACATCCTGTGAAGCGTCAGTGTTGCTCTAGGGGCTTACACATTTTTGCTTCACTATGATCAAGGACTGAGTCCATCAAAAGATTAAAGTCTCCTCCCAATATTATATCATGAGGGGTGCCAGCAGTTTGCAGCATCCCTTCAAGATCTATAAAAAAGCCCTGATCATCAGCGTTAGGTGCATAAATATTAACCAAAATCAACCTTTGCCCTTGAATTTCAACTAAAACAATAATGACTCTCCCTAATTTATCTTTAGTCTGTTTGAAACATTTGAATTGTAAATGTTTATTTACCAATATAATGACTCCCTTGCTCTTCCTTGAGCCAGCACTAAAAAAAACATGTCCACCCCATATCTTCCCAAATTTTTTAGCTTCCTGCGGGGAGAGATGTGTTTCTTGAAGAAACACTATATAATATTTCTTACGTTTAAGAAAAGAAATAACCTTCCTTCTTTTTATGGGGTGCCCCAACCCATTCACATTCCATGTGGAGAGAGACAGTACACTCATATTAACATCTGACATTTTGATATAGTAGAAAAAATAAATAGTGTTTCAAAAACAAAATTATACAGACCACATTCCCCATTAGTGAAACAATCAAACCCCGAACTTCCCCCCGAAGAAAACAAACAGAAAAAAGAAAAACATGCGCATTAACCCCGCACACGAAAGCGCCAACCGGCGACAATCCCTCTAAACTCAAAAGGTCCATGAACGCCCACGAGCCCCGACGACAACCATCGGATTGCTCAATTTTGCCTCACAAATTTGTGAGGCAAAATTACATAACTGAAAATACTTTGTAAAATAAACCCCAGCCAATAGGAAGAATGAACACAAAGAATGTGTAGATTCATTCACAGAACTGTCTCGAAGGTGTGATCTTCCACAAAACAGCTGACATAAAACCGTTCAGATTCCTCGGACAGACAAACGAATTTTCAGTGAGCCGGCTCTTATGAATTCAGCAGATGATGTAATCATTCCAATGTCCCGTAAAAATACTCAACAAAACAAACTCCAGCCAGCAGGAGGAATAAGCACAACGAATGAACAGATTAATCCACAGCTGTTCCAAAGGAGTGTTATTCAATAGAACAAGCTCCAGCCGCTAGGCGGAACCAATACAAAAAGAAACAAAACCGGCATCCCAGTTACCCGGATGGTCGAGTCAATTCACTCAGAGGCTGCATAAAAGTATATACCATGACTTACACAATCCGTCAACTTTATAAAAGACATCCTTTGTGTGAGCATGTAGATATATTGCAGTCATCCGTAGTGTCCACTCTCAAACTGGCCGGGAACTTCAATGCAAAAGTAATCTTTCGTCAATGCAAAAGTTTCTTTAAGGAAAAGTGTTATTCACAAAACAAACTCCAAGCGCTCGGCGGAGCCAATGCAAAAAGAAAAAAGAAACCAAAATGACGCCTAGCTTCCTCAAAAGCCAGAGTAAGTACAGCGAGTCGACCCACTCACATGAGAAACACCCAATGGTTTACTCACCCATTGATTCAATAAAAGACATTGCCTGATCGGGAAATGTAAATACTTTGCGACCATCCATCGTTTCTATTCTCAGTTTGGCTGGAAACATCAGAGCAAAAGTGATCTTTCACTGATGTAAGAGTTTCTTACATTCCTTGAACCGATCGCGTTTCTCTCTTGTCGAACTCGCAAATTCCGGGAAAAAGAAAATATTATGGTTCTTCCAAGAAAGCTTCCCTTTGCTCCTCGCCTGGCACAACACAAGATATTTATCGGATGATCTCAGAAATCTGGCCAGAATCGATCGGGGCCTATCTCCCTCAGCAAATCTGTGAGCTGGGACTCTGTGAGCTCGCTCGATTTCCAGCTTGTGGCCTGTTATGTCGAGCAGACTCGGGAAAAGCTCATCTAGGAATTTCACCATAACTCTGCCCTCCTCATGCTCAGGAATTCCAACAATTCGAACATTATTCCTGCGGCTTAAATTCTCAAGATCTTCAAGCTTTTCAAGGAGAAGTTCCAAATCAACTTTGGTCGCGGGCGGATTAGTGGTTAATTCCCTCTTCGAAGATTCCAGACAATCGATTCGTCTCTCAACATCAGTCACTCTTGTAACTAAATCAGAGAATTTTATTTCCATGGCTGTAATCGATCGATGTATTACAGCGAGATCCTCCAAGTTAGCAAGAACCTTCATCAACATCACCGACATGTTGGAAAACTGACACTGGATCACCTCTCCAGCCGCGCCATCCAAATCGAGTCTCTGGTCTGTAGGCCTGTCGGGACTTTCATCCTGAATACGTAAGTGTCTTTTAATGTCTCCAGAGCCCGAAGATTTTGACTTCTTTGCCATGTTTTGCCTCAAAGAGCAAATGTGTAACTGGGTGTATCAAATTGCACCAGATTATAACATGAAAATAATAAAAAATTTAGCAAAGTGCGCAGAGCTCGTCGCTCACACATCTGCTTCTTGCATGGCGTAACGTGACCCCCAACTTTCATGCAATTCTTGCTAAATAGTGAGCCATTTTACCTAATGTTTTAAATGCTTAATAACACTTATTCAACATTAGTAACCTATGAAAATGTACCTTGGTGTAAAGTGGACACAAATGAAAAATGTATTAAACAGTTACCGACATTAGAAACCCATGTACATAAAGTTCATTAAGCTATATGATATATGCTGTGAATGAGCATGAAGACCTGAAAAGTGTTTTTCAGAGGACCTAAGGTATAGGACAAGGTAAGACACAAATGAGTCACAATATTATAAATATTAAATATATAACACAATGCACCATTTAACCTCACTACAATAGTCTATTTTTGCTGCATTGTGACATAAATCATGAATTAGGGCACTTTATGTTTTTGATACGTTTAATATTAGTATGAATTAAGCATTAAGTTTTAATTAAGCATTTATAACATGCAAGTTAAAAGGCTCACTATTTGGCAAGTATTGTATGAAAGTTGCCCTTTTTATTCATGTTGTTACAACTGCATAACAATGATTTATAGTGCATTTGTAAATTATTACTTAGTCATTAATAAACCCCTTTAAAAACGAAGTATAGGTCTCTGCGGAACTATAATGGGCATTCCCAATCTGTGGACATTTTTAAACCGGGATGGGTGTTTTTGAATTATCCAATGAAAGTGTGGAACCTGAAAGTAGTAGGCAAATCATGTAAACTGGTTGAAAAACGCCCATCTCTGTTTGAAAACGGCCACTGATTGGAAAATGCCCATTTTTGTTCTGCAGAGACACAAGTCTCTTATAAACCCATGACAAGGGAAATAGTAATGTAAAGTGTTACCAATATTATTTGTTCACAAATCAGACATTACTGCTTATACCATGAAACAGCCAAAGAGAACTTGGATTGATGTCAAGATTTTCAGTGAATATCAACCTAAATTAACAAATGTAATTTGTTCCTCACAAAACTAATGTAATTCTTCAGAATTAAAATTTTTATCACACATCATACGAGTTTGAAATGGCACAAGTGTGCGTAAATAATGATAGAATTGTCTTTTTGGGTGAACTAGTCTTTTATAAATCCATCTTTAAGCAAACAAAAGGAGCTGCAATCTGAATTTGAGCATATGCATGATTAAGCTCTCTGTGCACACGGCTATAGAGAAACAACTGAAGTGCTACATACTCCTCAGAGCTGAAAGAGTCATTAAAGGGGAGAAATAGCACCAAGGGAAATGGCTTTCTAGGCAGGATGCAGGCACCTAATAAACTCACGTCTGTGATGGATGACTCTTCAACCGCAATCCCTGAACACAAAGAGAATCTATGCAGCCCAGTCCTACACAAACACAATACATCAATGTGCATGCCTGTCACATCCAACACAACACTCAATGAACTGCCTGCCTGCAGTTGTTAGTTAAAAGTGTTAAGAATCGGTGAAGTATAAAAAAAATAATCTTTGAACTACTCAGAAGGATTAAAAACATGGATACCTACAGTGGCCCAGAAAAGTGATTGAACACCGAAGTCACATAAATGTGTATGAATCTCATTGTATTATAAAACAGAATATAAAAATAAGTGGCATCTGCAAACAAATGATGCTAGAGCATTTCTCAAAACCAACTTGCAATTTATGCAAATACTTTTAACCAACTAGACTCAAGCTTGTTTTAGAAAGTGTCCAAATACTACATTTTGAACCATTGTTTTATGATTTGAAATCTAATAAACTGTTTGTGACATCTTTAAAACAAACTTGGCACTTGGTATCGACATCTAATACAAGTACATTCATGCATTCTTAAATGTGGCTTAAGTGTCCAAATACTTCTTTGAGCCACTGTATGTTGAAAAGCAGCTGTACGAGTATGAGTCAATCGAAACTCACGTCATTGGGGAGCCATGAGCTGTCAAATGCAAGTGGGCTATGAAATATAAATGATAAATGCCCAGAGCCTCAGATGGCATGAGGAATATCGTTACTAGTTCACTTTGAGAAGTTTTAAATATCATATCTGAACACAGGGACTCAAGTGAATAGCAGGATTGTTGGATAAGGTCACAGTTGAACAATGCAAATTTATACTGGTGCTGAACTTGGCTTTTTGTCTCATGTTAACCCAATTTCCCTCCTGACATGAGCTGGCTGAATGCAGATAACCAGACAAACCAGAAGGCTGGATTTGAGTTGAATAGGGAACAATAGTTGCCAAGCTACAAAATCCTCCATTTCAATATTACACACAGAGATGAGGGACAGTAAATCATGCATTAAGCGGTGGTTCGATGTAACAGGAAAGCAATATTCAAACTAGAAATAATGAGAGCAGTTTAACAGTAATAGGTTGTAGATGGCACCTGGGACTTTCTCTATAAAGAATGACATCAGCTTCACTGCAAAACAGGAGTTTTTAGGTAATTTGAGGCTGTCTGGCAAGACGCCACCTGAGAATTCAATACCTGTCTTCAGGGGGAGAGGAAGTAAATAGGAGGAAGAGGCAATAAAGGGAAAGAAATTATAACCTGTGCACACACCAACAATACATGGCCAAACTTATGTGGAAACCCTGCTTGGGAGGACACAATCCCTATTAATGCCACTATGGGTGTGGTGTTCAGGTGTCCACGTACTTCTGGCCATGCAGTCTACAGATTCTACAGTAAGAGGTATAAGATGAATCTTAAAAATTAATCTTTAACATCGGGGTAACAATCAGGATAGATTTTTATTAAGAAAGGGGCATATTTACAGGTGCATCTCAATAAATTAGAATGTCGTGGAAAAGTTCATTTATTTCAGTAATTCAACTCAAATTGTGAAACTCGTGTATTAAATAAATTCAATGCACACAGACTGAAGTAGTTTAAGTCTTTGGTTCTTTTAATTGTGATGATTTTGGCTCACATTTAACAAAAACCCACCAATTCACTATCTCAAAAAATTAGAATACATCATAAGACCAATAAAAAAAACATTTTTAGTGAATTGTTGGCCTTCTGGAAAGTATGTTCATTTACTGTATATGTACTCAGTACTTGGTAGAGGCTCCTTTTGCTTTAATTACTGCCTCAATTCGGCGTGGCATGGAGGTGATCAGTTTGTGGCACTGCTGAGGTGGTATGGAAGCCCAGGTTTCTTTGACAGTGGCCTTCAGCTCATCTGCATTTTTTTGGTCTCTTGTTTCTCATTTTCCTCTTGACAATACCCCATAGATTCTCTATGGGGTTCAGGTCTGGTGAGTTTGCTGGCCAGTCAAGCACACCAACACCATCGGTGTCATTTAACCAACTTTTGGTGCTTTTGGCAGTGTGGGCAGGTGCCAAATCCTGCTGGAAAATGAAATCAGCATCTTTAAAAAGCTGGTCAGCAGAAGGAAGCATGAAGTGCTCCAAAATTTCTTGGTAAACGGGTGCAGTGACTTTGGTTTTCAAAAAACACAATGGACCAACACCAGCAGATGACATTGCACCCCAAATCATCACAGACTGTGGAAACTTAACACTGGACTTCAAGCAACTTGGGCTATGAGCTTCTCCACCCTTCTTCCAGACTCTAGGACCTTGGTTTCCAAATGAAATACAAAACTTGCTTTCATCTGAAAAGAGGACTTTGGACCACTGGGCAACAGTCCAGTTCTTCTTCTCCTTAGCCCAGGTAAGACGCCTCTGACGTTGTCTGTGGTTCAGGAGTGGCTTAACAAGAGGAATACAACAACTGTAGCCAAATTCCTTGACATGTCTGTGTGTGGTGGCTCTTGATGCCTTGACCCCAGCCTCAGTCCATTCCTTGTGAAGTTCACCCAGATTCTTGAATCGATTTTGCTTGACAATCCTCATAAGGCTGCGGTTCTCTCGGTTGGTTGTGCATCTTTTTCTTCCACACTTTTTCCTTCCACTCAACTTTCTGTTAACATGCTTGGATACAGCACTCTGTGAACAGCCAGCTTCTTTGGCAATGAATGTTTGTGGCTTACCCTCCTTGTGAAGGGTGTCAATGATTGTCTTCTGGACAACTGTCAGATCAGCAGTCTTCCCCATGATTGTGTAGCCTAGTGAACCAAACTGAGAGACCATTTTGAAGGCTCAGGAAACCTTTGCAGGTGTTTTGAGTTGATTAACTGATTGGCATGTCACCATATTCTAATTTTTTGAGATAGTGAGTTGGTGGGTTTTTGTTAAATGTGAGCCAAAATCATCACAATTAAAAGAACCAAAGACTTAAACTACTTCAGTCTGTGTGCATTGAATTTATTTAATACACGAGTTTCACAATTTGAGTTGAATTACTGAAATAAATGAACTTTTCCACGACATTCTAATTTATTGAGATTCACCTGTAAATGTATAAACTCAACATACAGGTACACTGAATAAGCATCCATTGGGTTGCTGGGAAAATGGCTCTGCTTTCAAAGCCACTAGCTGTGACCGCTCAGAAGATGCAACACAAGCTCCTCATCTTCAGCCAGTGAGAGGCCAGTGTCCAGAGGAGTAACTGTGGACTCCTTCCTGGGTTTCTTTCTGTCCACTGGTCTCTGCTGTTCTTTATCTTCACCATCATCCTCCTCACTGCTGCTGCCACTGAAGGTTCTCTTCTTACCACCATGATCTGATGCATCGCTGTCCCCAAAACACAGAACAAGGGTTAATGTACAATTATGTGACTATGTAAGACATGTGATATATGCTACTCTATAGACATTGTGTTTGAATCTTTTAACAGTACTTTTTGGTCTGTCAAAATGGGGCCATGCGGGATGGATATGTGCTGAGCTAGGAGGACTTACCTTGTGCTGACTGAAACTGGCATTAAACAATTCCCACGGGACCACGCATAAAGGAGCCAAAGCATTCATTTAGTAATAAGAATGGATAGAGGTACATGTAAGAGGCGTTGACAATTCCCATTACCAATATGCATCTCATGTTAAAGGCATTTATGTGCTTTTGAGGTAACTGGGAATATATTGCCCAATGTAGGTGACCAATGTAAACAATTCCAAGCTAAGAACAAACACTGCTGTGTTGTAAGGAAAGCCATTTAATTTAAAGTAGGGCTGTGAATCGATTAAAAAAATGTAACTAATTATTCACACATTTTTCTGTGTGAATAATTTAATCGTGATTATGATTTAATTATGGTACATGATACATTACAACAAAAAATCCTCATAAATATATTTTATTTTTTGTCTCAAAGAACTTGCAAGACATTAGTCATTATTTTAATTATTTAAATATGTACATGTTAAAATGTACGTTTTAATTTTTTGCAGACAGAGTTAGACACATTTTTACAGTTATTAATCTTTGATACAAGTATATGAATACATTCCATATAATCAGTGGACATTATTAATTACATAATTACATATTTGCGCAAAATCTTGTGGCCTTTTCCAGTGGACATTTTTTTAATAAGAAGATCAAATGGGCAGATTCAATTCATATCAATGTTTACTAGCAAGAGAAATTGTACAATGCCAATGCATTATTAGACACTATACGTACAGATATAAAACATATTGAATGCTGAAGTTTAAATTCTCAAAACTATTATTTTCTCTGGCTGTCGTTCAATCTCTACAAGTATACCTGCTGCATCTTGCTGAACAGCCAGGTCCTTCTCAGTTTCTTTCGCACACACGCTGGGTCTCTCTCGGGCGGTTTAGCTTTTGAAAGGGGTTAAGATGAAAGTCAGTGAGCGTTTTCACCCAATGCGAAGAGATACAGCAGCTTGCCCATATTACTCGCAGGTAAAGTCTTCATTCTCTGTACAGTAAATGTGCTCCTGTGTTTACTAATAACTGGAGATGTGTTGTGTGGAATGAATAAGCGTGCACTGCTTCACACAATCAGTTTTATACAATTCAGTTAGGATGTGTAGTTGAGTCAAGCGAGTACCTCCTGAATTTATATATGCCAATGTTAGCCACAGAAAGTGGGGAAAAACATTGGTGAAGTTTTACCCATTGTACAAAAATGCCTGGGTTTGTTCCTGGCAGGCAGGAGATGTCCTAACCCCACCCCAACCCTAATCCAAGGCTGAGTAACCTGCCAGAAACAACTTGGGACACTTTTTTCTTATTTCGTGAAGTTTCAGGAATAAAAAAAAAACAGGTTAATACTGCATTAATTGCATTAATTTTTTAAAATGCTTAAACAAAAAATATTAATTGCGTTAAATTTCACAGCCCTAATTTAAAGCCACTTCCAGCATTTTTTTTCACAATCAGTAACTATAGACTGTGTGTGCATGTTCCAAGCTTGCATTTGTTAAAAGGGATCTTCTTTCTTAAGCATGTTAAAAGAGCTTCTTGGATCTACGTAATGAGGTGTAAAAATGGGAAGGATCAGCACATTAGTAATATTCCGCTTGAGTTACTCCATTACATTAGCTGAACAACACTTCATCTACATGATATACAGTAGGGATCTCACCCAAAGATGTTTCACCACAGCCTTAATTTTACATGATAAAAACCATGAAGAACCCAGGAAGAATGACAGTCAATGGTTCTGACTGCTCAGTTCCAATCACTGGCTGTTTCCAAATGACTCAGGATCAGAATGAACAGATCACACCATCACACCAGTGAGCTCCAGACAAGACCAGAGGCATTAAAAGCCTTCGAAAGTCTTTTATTGCAGAGCAGAAGATTTAAAATATATTCCAAAAGATTTCCATAGCATCTTGCTATTCTTTGCACAGCACACTTGCAGGGGCAGAGGTGAGGCAGAGCCAATAGGATCCCATTAAAATCCCCTGAAGGGGACGGGGGGGGGGGGGGGGGGGGGTTTGGTCGGTCTGTCATGACAGTAAGGAAGGAAGGAAGGCACTGCACAGGAACAAACTGAGAGCCTCTGGCTTCAGTCCCTAAGACAACCTTCAAAATGATGGCAGTGAAAGCAGTAGAAGGAGCCAAAGGAAGAGGAAGAAAGAGAGATTTATTTGCAGCACCAGAGCCTCTCCTGCATTCAGCAAGTGTAACCATGCAGTAAACACCCCGCACATAGTCATTAATCTAAGCCACTGCTGTTGCCTATGCTGTATCACCTTCCCTGTTACGCGACACAACAGAAATCACTCGCTGGGAGTGTTTGTGTGTTTGCGCGAGTAAGTGTCCTACGCAAACCTGCATACATGAATGAGTGACAGAAAACAAGAGACATCAAGGCACAGAGAGACAAATGGAGAGACAGACGGCAACGTGAAAAAAGGGCAGCGGACGTGATGGGGTTTTACAAAAGAGAGAATAGAAAAAAAGACAAAAGGAACGTGAAAAAAGGGCAGATCACGTCTGGTCTTATCTCACTTTAAATTAGGGATGGGCATTTTGGTGTGGGGGAGCACATAGACATGTACAAATATAGTATATGTACATATATGTTATACGTCATTGGCTGCTGCATTGTGTGTCATTGTTCCAGTGTCTATTTATTATTATAGGCTGTTATAATGTAGTCTGTTACAGTAAGTACAAAATATGGCATAATCAACATATAATATATTTAGTCTTAATATATAAGATATTTTGTCATTATGTAAAGGCTCACTGGCCAATTCATTAAAATGCTCAGAACCCGCATTTATTCTTCTTTCAGGTTACCGTAATAAGCTTAGTAAACGAGCACCACTGTTTCTGAACCGTGTATCTGCAAACCGCGATTGGTGTGACTGTAGATGCCATAACAATCATGTTTTTAAAACGCTGTGTTAAGTTGAAAATAGTTTTGAACACCCTGCCTTCTGTTACATTCAGCTCTTCTTCATCTAGATGTTTGAAAGAAAGAGCTTTCCTTGTGTGCGTGTGTACACGCATGTGCTTCTCTAGAGTTTAGAGCGCTGTCTTTGCCCTGGACAGAATGTCACATTTGTTGCAGTGATGATTCATGCTTCCTCAGAATTTTAAACTTCATACTGGGAAAACTGCATTTTCAGAGAAAACGTCATGGTTACTTGTGTAACCTCCATTCCCTGATGGAGGGAACAAGAAGTTGTGTCGATGTAGTGACACTAGGGGTCACTCTTGGGAGCCTGAGACACCTCTGGTCTTTGATAAAAGGCCAATGAAAATTGGCGAGTGGTATTTGCATGCCACTCCACCGGACATACGGGTATAAAAGGAGCTGGTATGCAATCACTAATTCAGGTTTTATGCTGAGGAGCCGATATAAGGTCCAGCCATTTCAGCGGGTAGTTCAGCGTTGTGGCAGGAGGGACACAACGTCTCGTTCCCTCCATCAGGGAACGGAAGTTACACAAGTAACCATGACGTTCCCTATCTGTCACTCACTCGATGTTGTGTCGATGTAGTGACACTAGGGGTTCCTATACGAAACGCCACAGTTGGCTGAACTGTGTTACGTGAACTGGCGGTGTGTGACTGGCAGACTACTGTGTGCCTCATAGCCAGCACACCAGGTCGACACGTAACCTCCCCCAACATAGTTATGAGTGTCGAACCGCCCTTTTTGGGGACAAGTCGACTACCCAAAAGATAGAGACAGGCTTAACCCAGTCGTGGCCTCTTTTCCTCTTCTTTTTTTCCACTCCCTAAAAAAGAAGGGGGATTATCCGACTGGGCCGCCAGGTCTAGTCGGGGGGTGTCCCTCCCAAGGGGAAGACACAGCGGAGACCACACCTCGCCCAAAGAGAGGGGGGGATATTTAAGTGGAAAAATACGTCACATGGTCTTTCCAACCATATGGAGAGTCTTCAAGGTAGATCCTGCCCAGTGGGGGAGGAGTTACTACAAACATGGAGACTGGGGCAGAGGGGCTCTACCCAAGGAAGACACAGTTTGCCAACAGGGAAACGAATTAGCAGAAGATATATAATCGCATGGGGTTAGCCTCACATGGAACCGCCACATGTGGAGCACCTACCCCAGAACAGGGCTTTTAGTTAGCACGTGTACTGGGCCGGCAGCGAATCTCTCTGAAAATTCGACTGCCACAGGGCTCGGAGGAAGTCAACCAGGGAACAAAGTTTGTGAACACTACTGGGAATTAACGCCGCACGTATTCAGCTCCAAGGGAGGTGGAAAGCACTATGTGCAAGCGATACACCCGGCCAGCTATTCCGGGCTTATCCGCTTGTGTTGCGTGCCACTACCTGGGACGAAACCGGTTCCACCCGGAGGTTGTAGAACCTTGCACAGGTGTCGGGTGTTGCCCAGCCCGCTGCTCTGCAAATGTCTGTTAGAGAGGCACAAACTCAATACAAGAAGAGAGAGCTGAGGCGGTAATTAAGAATTAATTCAGAAGAATAAATTCCTAATTTTAGTATAATAATGGCCTTGCAACGTGGTGTCGGCCTGACTTGCTTGATTTACTGGTGTAACGTTTTTTCCACTATTATATTTGGTTCAACACTGAAATACAGGGATTCAATTTTAAGCTGAGTATATTAGAGAAACTTCATATATCAGAGAATCAAAATCTGTTAGGCTATGCAGAGTGTCTCTCTCAGTCCTGTGCCTTTTTACACTCCTATCCATTCATGGGAGTAAAAAAAACCCAATCGGCTTTTATTGAGATGAATTTCAGAGATTTCAAATGCAGAGCAGATGCTGCTGTAGTAAGTGATAACAATGATTCATGAGCTTTAAAGAATCAAAAGTCATTCATGCTGTTCAAAAGAAAGTAATTCTTACCTGTCGTCCTCGGAGGAAGACTCAGATTCGCACACTTTGTCTGGGTCAGGCAGGGTGCCGGGGTCAAATTCTTCATCAGCACCGGACAGGTACGCCAAGACCTCCTCCTCCTCATCATCTTCAGCATTATTAGCAGCTTTCTTTTTCTCGTTTACAACAAAGGAAACACTTCACTTTCATAGCTGTACTTTAGTCATTAATACTGATTATTAACTAACATATAAAAAGAATAGTATGTGCAAAAAGTATTGTCTTTTTCACTCTGTTGGCATTAGCCATGAAAGGATGCATTAAAAAATAAAATTTATTGGAAATGTTGGAGTAACCATGACTGTCCACTTTGGCCATGTTAACTGTTATTAACATCCATATGATCCGATCACAAGTGGACAAATCCTAAGGCTAAAACAATGTTAACCTCTGATAACTTTCATCATTAACACATCTGTGGGTCATTTTGCTTCATTTTAATATAAATTGTTATATTTTATTTTATTATCACTATATAATACTGTTCTATTCATTAACATTAGTAAATGCATCCTATATTCACTGTGTATTTTCACATTGAGAATCAATGGGTTCATCCAAAAGATGAAAAATGTTGCTTTCAGAGTTTTTTTTTTTATGGAGTTAGGATGAAAATAAGGTACATTTTGAACTGTTCTGAGACCAGTGCAGATAGACAGCACACTGGAGGTTAGGTCATTCACTAAATAGGGAGCAAGGATGCATCCTATAACTTTCTATGCAGTTAAGTGCATTCACTCCTAAAATCCAACCAAAAGTTCAGATTCAGGCAGCAGATGATGTTTGGACCACTCCACATGTTTGGCAGACATGGGACAATTGTAATCAGTACATAAATTCAGAATTGTATGGTGCAAAATTTTATTTGAACATGGTTGGCTGTGATTTGATGATACTGGCCATTACTTTGAATAAGAATTATTTATTCGGCTTCGTAGAAAATCAGCTGTAACTTCTCAAAAACAACCACATTAGTGGACATCAATTTTAAGGAAAACTATTTGATCTAGAAATGTTTTTATTTGTTTATTAGGTGCTACTAGTTACAAATCAGGGAAAATGCACACTGCAGTCATGCTCGGGTCTCAAGAGGTTAATAACAGGTGTAAATGAGGCCTTAAAGTCCTTCATTTTATAATAATTTTTAATTTAATTTATAATTTTTCTTTATCACACATTATACATTTGCACATATACAGTGAAATTCTTCTTTTTCACATATCCCAGCTAGGCTGGGGTCAGAGTGCAGGGTCAGCCATGATACGGCGCCCCTTAAATTTAAATTACCAAAAACAAAAAACTAACAAACAAACAAAGACATAGAAGACATTCTCTGGCACAAGCACATAAACCGCAACAAATTATCAGTGATATTTTTATTTTTCCAGTTATCGGCCAGTAATATATTGGCCGATCATATTTCATGCACCCCTAAACAAAACCAACAAGGAGTAAACAGAAGATACCGCACACCTTGAACAAAAGGACCTAGTAAGGTATGTGAAGAACCACCCATCTATCAACGTATATCTGCTATTTGATCATTAGAATCAAAAAACAAAAACTAAACAAAAAACAAAAATAGATAAATAAACAAACATAAAATAAATAAATAAATAAATAAATAACATATTGGGTCTGTTCCAAAACCTAGTGAGCATCCTCAGGAGGCAGCATTTTAAGACATCACTGGCACACTCCCGACGCGAAGGCTGTTCCAAAAGGTAGGTATCTTAATCATGCTGTCTCTTAAGATATCTTATTTTGGCCAAATTCTAAGGTAGCATTGTATGTATCCTTTCCCGGGTAAGCAGAATGCACCACGATGAGCTCGGCGGAAAAATAAATCCAAGATGGCGGACAAAGCGAATTTTATATTATAAATATACTTATAATATATTCAATACTGAAAAGTATCTATAAATAACCGTTTAATATACAAAACCGACTATTCTGCCCAAAATGTGTGTGTGCTGTACGTATCTATGCTCATTAGAGGATTGCGTAGTTTGTCTCATGTCTCCTGTACTGAAATACTGAGCCTGATATATATATACACATACATACATACACACACATAATAATCATAATAATCATACTACCTATATTACACTACTCTCTCCACACCCTACCCGAGAGCCCTCCAAAAACTCCAGATACCTGCCCCATCTCCGAATAAATTTATCCAAGCCACCCCGTCTTCCCGATGACACCTCCTCATAAGCTGCCACCCTCCCCACCTCCGTGCACCACTCCGGATATGGGGGCGCACCAGCTGACCTCCAACCCCTCAAAATAACCTGCCTGGCGATCATCACACATGTCAGAACCCAGTTCTTTATATGGCCATCCCCCACATTGATGACCGCCCCATCGCCCAGAACACAAAGTCTGGGGCAAAACGAAACCTGAGTGCCTACCACATCGCACACAAAATTCTGAACCTTCGACCAGAATTTCTGGATCTCGACACACCACCAAAAAACATGGGCCATGTCTCCATCATCCAATTGGCATCTCCAGCAAATGGGTGTGTCTTTAAGACCAAGCCTATACAGTCTAGAGGGGGTCCAATAAAATCTATACAAAATATTGAATTGTATAAGACGCACCCTTGCATCACTAGATGCAGACTTAACGTTTTTAAGAATCTTAGCCCACACTCCTTCCTCTAATGCCAAGTTGAAATCTTTCTCCCATTCTCTCTTGAGAGAAGTTAAGGCTCCGTCCCCCATACTCTGAATTAACAGGGAGTAGTACACTGATGCCTCATGACCTTTTCCAAAAGCCGTAATCACCTCTCCCAAAGCATCTGCCTCCTTAGGGGGATGTGTGCTACTCCCAAAAACAGTACAAAGCAGGTGGCGCAGTTGTAAATACCTATAAAACTGAGGTCTGGGGATCCCAAAATGTTGGACCAAGTTTTCAAACGATCTCAACACACCACTTTCATATAGGTCACCGAGTGTAGCAACCCCTCTCACAATCCACTCTGGTCAGCAGAAAGGAGACTTGCCAATACACAGTCTTGGGTTCTGCCATATGCTCGAGGCAACATTTAAATAAGTGTCCAATTTAAACAATCTGGACACTTTAGTCCATACCGAGTGTAAATGCGAAATAACGGGGTGTAACTTAACTTTTCCGATTAGTTTGATAGAGATGCTTTGTAATGGCGAAATAGGGGCAAGAACTGCCTGTTCAATAACAAACGAGGGAGGGGCTCTCTCAGGTGGAAGTGACCAATAAGCCAAATGTCTGAGACTGAATGCATAATAATAAAACAAAATCTTGGGTAGGCCTAGCCCACCATTGTCAATCGGCCAATGTAATTTATTGAAATGTAATCTGGGACGCTTACCATTCCAAATGAAGGACTTTGCTATACTATCAAAATGATTGAAATAAGAGAGGGGGACATCTACAGGGAGAGACTGTAGCAGGAATACAATTCATTTTAATAACATTAACCTTCCCAATCATAGATAAATGTAATGAAGCCCACCTGCCCACATCGCTTGAAAACCTTTTTATTAAGGGGTCAGAATTAACTCTAACTAAATCACACAAATTTGCTGGGAATAAAATGCCAAAATATTTAATGCCCTGTTTAGGCCACTGGAAGGCGCCTGGCTGAAAAGCCGTTACTGGGCAGTACGATGTCAGAGCCAAAGCTTAGGATTTAGACCAATTGACTCTGTATGCTGAGAACTTAGAAAAGGAATGAATAATTCTGTGGAGGCAAGGCATAGATCTAGTAGGTTCAGAGACAAATAATAAAATATCATCTGCGTAAAGCAGAAGCTTATGCAGCACACCTCCCGCCACCACCCCTGGAAAATCATCCTCCTTTCTTATCGCGGCTGCTAATGGTTCCAGGGCAAGACAGAACAATAATGGGGAAAGAGGGCAACCCTGCCTGGTGCCCCTATCCAGAGTAAAATAATCTGAAATTAATCCATTTGTTTGTACCGCTGCTACAGGGTGTCTATAAAGTAACTTAATCCAACCAATAAATGTACTCCCGAACCCTTACATTTCCAAAATCTTAAAAAGATAATCCCATTCTACCATATCAAACGTCTTTTCGGCATCAAGTGAGACGGCAGCGATCAGAGATTTATCATTCGCTACTGACCACATGATATTGATGAGACGCCTGATGTTATCAGAAGAGCTGCGGCCCCAAATAAACCCCACCTGATCTATATGTATAAGAGATATCATAACTTTACATAATTGTTTAGCCAAAATTTTTGACAATATTTTTACATCTAGTTGGATCAGGGAAATTGGACGGTAACTTTTACACTCGCTTGGATCTTTGTATTTTTTAAGAATCAGACTAATCCGGGCTTGTGTCATGGTTGGAGGAAGCTTTCCATTCTTTAATGATTCAGTATAAACTTCTAACAAAAGTGGAGCCAGTTCTGTAGCATAAGATCTAAAAAATTCAGCGGCAAAGCCATCTGGCCCCAGAGCCTTGCCAGTAGATAGGGACTTAATAACCTCGTCAGGCTCCTCCAAGGTTATCTCAGAATCAAGAGCGTTTTTTTGCTCAGTCGTCAGTTTAGGAAGATCTAATGGTTCCACAAAGTTTCTAATATCTTCATCAGTAGATGAAGACGTGGAACTATAGAGATCAAGATAGAATTCTTTAAAAGCATTATTAATATCAATGGCTGAAGTAAAAATTTCACCACCAGCAGATTTCATAGAGGGAATGGTAAAAAAAGACTCTCTCAGCTGACATACGGCGCTTCAGCTCTGTCTCGGCACTTTTAATATTTCATTCCAACTCCATAAGTTCTTGTGCTTTGGATTTATTGATGAATGAGGCATACTGTATGATCCGACCCCTAAGAACCGCCTTAAGTGCCTCCCAAGCCACGCCCACAGAGGATACTGAGGACCAGTTGGTCTCCATATAAATATTGATTTCAGTCTTTAACATTTGTTGGAAATCAGGATTTTGCAGAAGGGATACATTAAGGTGCCAACTATATGATTTCTTTTTCTCTATAAGTGGCAACACCTCTAAACTCACCAGGGCATGATCTGAGACTAAAATGTTTCCAATTGAGCAGTCCACAACAGATGAAATGAGGGATTTGGATACCAAAAAAAAATCTATTCTAGAATAAATCTTATGGACTGATGAAAAAAATGTATAGTCCCTACCAGATGGGTTCAAAAGTCTCCAAATATCTGTAAGACCAAGATTTGTACATATCCTGTGAAGCGTCAATGTTGCTCTAGGGGGCTTGCACACTTGTGTTTCACTATGATCAAGGACTGAGTCCATCAAGTCTCCTCCCAATATTATATCATGAGGGGTGCCAGCGGTTTGCAACATCCCTTCAAGATCTATAAAAAAGTCCTGATCATCAGCGTTAGGTGCATAAATATTAGCCAAAATCAACCTTTGTCCTTGAATTTCTGCTAAAACAATAATGACTCTCCCTAATTTATCTTTAGTCTGTTTGAGACATTTGAATTGTAGATGTTTATTTACCAATATAATGACTCCCTTGCTCTTACTTGAGCCAGCACTAAAGAAAACATGTCCACCCCATATCTTCCCAAATTTTTCAGCTTCCTGCGGGGAGAGATGTGTTTCTTGAAGAAACACTATATCATATTTCTTACGTTTAAGAAAAGTAATAACTTTCCTTCTTTTTATGGGGTGCCCCAACCCATTTACATTCCATGTGGAGAGAGATAGTACACTCGTATTAACATTTGACATTTTGATATAGCAGAAAAAATAAATTGTGTGTCAAAAACAAAATTATACAGACCACATTCCCCATTAGTGAAACAAACAAACCCCGAACTTCCCCCCGAACAAAACAAACAGAAAAAAGAAAAACGTGCTCATTAACCCCACACACGACAGCGCCAACCGGCGACAGTCCCTCTAAACTCAAAAGGTCCATGAACGCCCACGAGCATCCACGACAACTTTGCCATCGGATTGCTCAATTTTGCCTCACAAATTTGTGAGGCAAAATTACATAACAGAAAATACTTTGTAAAATAAACCCAGCAAATATGAAGAATGAACACAAAGAATGTGTAGATCCTTTCACAGAACTGTCTCAAAGGTGTGGTCTTCCACAAAACAAATTCCAGCCGATATAAAACCGTTCAGATTCCTCGGACAGACAAACGAATGTTCAGTGAGCCGGCTGTTATGAGTTCAATGGATGACGTATTCATTCCAATGTCCCGTAAAAAAACTCAAAACAAACTACAGCCAGCAGGAGGAATAAGCACGAAAAACGAACAGATTAATCCACAGCTGTTCCAAAGGAGTGCTATTCAATAGAACAAGCTCCAGCTGCTAGGCGGAACCAAGAAAAAAGAAAAAAGAAACCAAAATGACACCCAGCTTTCTCAAGAGTAAGTACAGCAAGTCGACCCATTCACATGAGAAACGAGATCTTTTTCTGATGTTAGAGTTTCTTACATTCCTTGAACCGATCATGTTTCTCTCTTGTCGAACTCTCAAAGTCCAGGAACAAGAAAATATTATGGTTCTTCCAAGAAAGCTTCCCTTTGCTCCTCGCCTGGCGCAACACAAAATCTTTATCGGATGATCTCAGAAATCTGGCCAGAATCGATCAGGACCTATCTCCCTCAGCAGATCTGCGAGCAGGGACTCTGTGAGCTCGCTCGATTTCCAGCTTGTGGCCTGTTATGTCGAGCAGACTCGGGAAAAGCTCATCTAGGAATTTCACCATATCTCTGCCCTCCTCATGCTCAGGAATTCCAACAATTCGAACGTTATTCCTGCAGCTTCTATTCTCAAGATCTTCAAGCTTTTCAAGGAGAAGTTCCAAATCAACTTTGGTCGTGGGCAGATTAGTGGTTAATTCCCTCTCCGAAGATTCCAGAAAATCGATTCATTTTTCAACATCAGTCACTCTTGTAGCTAACTCAGAGAATTTTGTTTCCATCGCCGTAATCGATCGACGTATTACAGCGAGATCCTCCAAGTCAGCAAGAATCTTCGTCAACATCACCGACATGTTGGACAACTGATGCTGGATCACCTCTCCCGCCACGCCATCCAAATCGAGTCCCCGGTCTGTAGGTCTGTCGGGGCTTTCATCCTGAACACATAAGTGTCTTATAATGTCTCCAGAGCCTGAGGATTTTGACTTCTTTGCCAAGTTTAGCATCAAAGAGCAAATGTGTAACTGGGTGTATCAAAATTCACCAGATTATAACATGAAAATAATTAAAAACATAGCAAAGTGCGCAGAGCTCGTTGCTCACATGTCTGCCTCTTGCATGGCGTCCCATGAAAAATGTTCTTAAGAAAAAAAAAATATAAAGTTCTTAGAATAAATTATAAGAAGTTCGTAAGAACATTCCTGAGTGCAATTCTTGAAAAATTCTTAAGTTCACAAATATTTTCTTAAGAATAAAAAGTCAGGCTTTGACGTTGTCTGATCAGCCTGCTCATGAGCTTGCCTTGTCTAATAGCCAACAACAATTCTATACTTCAACACTGGTAAATTGTAACGATAAATTTATATATTAACCTTTTTTTTTTTAAAGTAGCAAGCACCTCACGATAATGTTTTTGATGTAAAGTGCATGAGATGTGTTAGTTTAAGGACAATACCCGCCATAGGAGAATTTACTTGCTGTTAACCATTTGATAACATTTAATTTAACATGGAGGAAAAGAAGCAAAAACTTAGTAGACAAGAGCTGAGGAAATTACTGCAAGGAAAAAGTTCTCCTTAGGAAGCTTGATAATAATATCATGTCAGAAAGTATGAGGTGAGTAAATGGAAAAGGGTGGTGATGGCTGTCTCTGCTGTGCCCAACTCTGATTCGGATGTGGATGGGGGGGTGAAAAAGAAATGTTTCTATGAACTCTAAATATAGCAGAAAGAGAGCGCTATATGCAGCACATCCATTTGAATAAGCATGATTGGTCGCCACATTGATAAGCTTCAAAACAACATTTATTGTTTGAATTTGGTGATAACATTTACATGGTTTACAAGCTGAAAAAAAAAAGTATAATTAAGCAAAAAACAGTCCAAAAAATGTTTTGGTCTAAAATAACATTTCTACGTAAACAGCCCATTGCGACTTCAGACTCAACATGAAAACCCCAGTAAATTCATTAAACATTTGACCTTTTAGAATTTAAGACAACTGTGAGGTTATCCTATCTTTAAGATGTTATTTACAAAGATATTTAAGAATATTTTTTCTGAGAATCTGAATGCTGCTTAAGTTTTTCTTAAGAACAATCTTAAGAAAAAAGATAAGAACTTTCTTAAGAAGTTTATTCGGGAATACAAAATATTTGTAACTTTTTTCTTACAAGTTACAAATTAAGAAGAAAATGGTAGTTAAGAAGAAATTTCCTCTAAGAATGTATCGCGAATCCGGCCCCAGTTGCGAGTTAAGTGTCCCATCAAAGTCATTCTAGCAAGTCAGTCCACTATCGGCCATCTTTGGAACGCTCTCGGGATGCTATTAACAAATAAAGAGTAAAAAGAAGGTATCTGACACCTTGAACAAAATGATCCTGTAAGGTATGTGAAGAACCTCCCATCTCTCAACACATGTCTGCTCTTTGATCATTAGAATCAGAGAATGTGCAGTGTTCTCTTAATGCTTCATGTGCTGGTGGAGAAGGAATCAATTCAGGCCATTGTTTCCGTTCTTTGAAAGTTTCAGCAACCTAACAGCTCTCACCTTGGGCCAGCAATGAAAAGCTTTATTTCCCAACTGCCAAGCTGTACCACCAGACTCATTTTTACCATTAGGCAAGCTTCTTAATCCTGGTACTCTCTGTGGTGTGAGCCTGACCCTATGATCTCACCTTTTATAGAACAATCAATAGCAGAAAACAATGTACCCATGGCCAAACTGTTTTCAAAGGGTGAAAATGCAATGTCTACACTGTGTAAATCCACATATCTACACAAATCTGAGCTGTGTATATCTGTACTTGGACCTGATATGGGGTCTTGCCAATTACAGGGTACTCTGCATTCATCAGTGTATCTCTCTGTGCTGTAGAAAGAACCATTTGAAATTCTGCTGCTATACTTTTGCATTGAACAGGCATGTCTACGTGCATTGAATATCGACAGAGAAGAGAATGGGCATAGATGTGGGGTCAGAACAAAAATCTTTAAAATAAAGCAAGAAAAATTAAATATATATAATAATGAAAACTATAGTAGACATGTCCTGCTCCACACTAACTGCGAAGTGAAGATTGGCGAGCCAGTAGGATGGGGTGGAAAACCATTAAACAATCATCAGTATCACTTCAAATTATAGTTCTCGCTTACCATTCAAAACATTTCCATCAATTTGCATATCCATTATCTCCATTTCTCCTTAAATCAATCAGGCAGCAGTGCTTCTCTAAATCTACATATCTGCAGGGGTAAAACAAATAATTTCTTGACTAGATATATACATATTTCTGTGTAAACAACACACTTTAATTGCTCTCACTGGGGTATGCACACGTAAATGAGCCCTAAAGCTGAACTTTAGCTTGATATTTCCTTACATCTCTGTGCATCTATTGCTAGACACAGGCTAGTGGTTGACCCATACAGGGTTTTTCAATGTCCAATACTGATTTTTCACTGGAGAGCTGGCTGGCTGTTGCGATGATAATATATAGTGAGGTCCAAAAATCTGAGACCATTGGTGAAAACTTCTATTCTGGATTAAAACATTTTTTTTTATTACAAATTAAATTATCAGTATTAAAATTGTTCCATTCGCTAGAATTTGATTTGAAATCGAAAACCTGGAGTGAAATTGCAACTAAAAGCTGTGCTGATAATCAGAACAGCAGCACCCTGGCTCATATGATATTCCTTAAAGGAATAGTTCACCCAAAAATGAAAACTCTCTCATCATTTACTCACCCTCAGGTCATCCCAAATATATATGACTTTCTTCTGCAGAACACAAATTTTTAGAAAAATATCTCAGCTCTGTACGTCCATTCAATGTAAGTAATAGGGACGTGCATGGATAGTCAACATTTGGTTAACCGTTCATTCACTATTCGGTTATTCTCGATGAGTTCTGAAAAAACTGTCAGGTTTTCGGCCGGGTTTGAGTCAGTTTTCCAAATACAGTACATGGCAAGTTAGGGGCAAGTCAAACTAGAGGTCGATTGATATATCGGTTTTGCCGATTAATTAGCACTGATAACAAATTTCTGGAACTATCATTTATTGGCAAAAAATCCATACCGATAGTTTTTTCCCATTGCTGGAGCGGCTGGGAAGGGTCCGCTGTCGTTATACAGCATGAGAGCGACCTCTAGAGGTGAAATCACTACATTGATGCCTTGTGGTGTTTGTTTTGACACGTGAGACTACACGATGCATGGAGAGGAGCACTTCAGATGCGGATTTAAAACATCAACAACAAAAAGGTATGTATACAGTACACTACAGTACACGTTGCCATGTCATTATAAAGTAATTAATTTGTTGACTAGATGCTGCATTAGTGGAGAACAGCAGTATGTTTGACGACAAAGTTGAGAGGACACTAACATTAAAGCTAACCTCAAGCGGTTAGAACAATATGATAAAAATACAGGCAAGTCCTACCCAAATGTTTAATGTCATGATTGTTACCATCTATTACCATCTATTTGCATTAGTTTATCTCCAGCTGGTCATGTTTATGCATTCGTTAGCCAGCTAAGTTGCATATTTAAAGCTAGTGACGTGAGAAAGTAAATTAATATCTTCATGCAGCCCAGAGAAACAAATAAACAAATCAGAAACGCATTTGATTTCAATTTTATCCTCACTGTAATACGATGACTTCAGATTAATCACATTCTTGCACTAAAAAGGCTAGATACAGCACAACAAATACAGTTTAACAGAAAGCAGGCATCTCAATATGCTTTAAAAGTTCTTTTTAATTAGACACATCATCTAAAAACAGTGCTCCTGCACGAGACGCTGAATAAACAAAAACAAAGGGAAACAAAGACGTTCATCTAGCGCGCGTTTACATATGGATGGTTGCAAACGTGTTCGGTGTAAACAGCCCCTTACAGTTGGTGGAGGTCTTTGGCTGTTGCGTCTTGCTCTCTTATAAGCATTTCTCAGATTAAGCAATGAGTTGTTTAAATGCTTTGTCAGGAAAGATGTTCAACATGGAAATGTGTGTCTTGAGATTCTCGCGTTTGGTTCCAGTCTGTTGTGTTCAGTCTGTTTGAACAGCTCCTGGCCTGGGCTCATAGTCTGAGCCACTTCACCACTGATTTCAGCCGGATACCACTGCTATCTGTGAATATTGCAACTCTACATACAACTTTACTGAATAAAAAACAATGTGGTATTTCACTGTTATTATGAAGCTTGAGTCATAGGAATCAGTGCAAGTGTAACACCATGTTAACTGTCTATTGAAGCATTTTCCCCACTCATTTTATTTTTCACTTAACATTTGAGAATATGGACCGACTAAAACTTATTTATTTTATGCACATTAGTTGAAAATGAAATGCTCTTTTTTAACAGCCAGGATAGGAATGTTCAATGCAATAATAAAATGGTGCTGAGTGGTTTATGAATTTATTGCACCCTCTTGTGGACTAAGGAAACAATGTCAGTTTAAAAATCAGCTGACTTTAAAATTTGAATATTAGTTCATATATATTAATATTTATATATTTATTTAATTAAAAAAGTACAATACATTTTATGGTTCAGTCAGTACTGTTTATTTTTGTAATAAAGTTCAGCACTATTTTACTTTGTGTTATTTTTTCATTCAGTATCAATTTTACAAACTATCGTTTGATTAATCGATTATCGGCAGGTACTGCCCAACTTAGTTATCGATATCAATGAAATCCACTATCGGTCGACCTCTAATTCAAACATGGTTTTGTGTGCATCTGCGCTGTTGTTCTATTATGAATCAGGGATACTAACAAGCGCTGGATGGTCTTTGACAGTTGCGCTGGCTGAATCTCACTTTTTTTGAATGTTTTTTTCCCTTTTGCTCTGGTGTGCAATAATTAGACATGTTCAATGTAATTTGATTTTAAACCATTTAAAAATCAAAGCACACTGAAGAGGCTATTTAGGGTGACTCCACGCACATGATAATGTATGCATTCGCTGCATCACGGATGTGTGAACCTGCCTGTGCAGAGTGCATATAGCCAGCCTGATCTCATGAAATCAAGTTAACATGACAAAAATGTTACAATTCAAAATTATGTGCTGTATAACACGTTTGACTGCAGGTTTCCAGTGAAATGTCCAGCTGGGGGTGCCAAAAGCAAGTAAAATTGTGTCGTATTCAGACATGGTTTTAAGGTGAATTTTAGATGGATGTTTTTTAAACAAACCTCCCTAATGTAAAACTTTTGCCAGAACCTAACCAATAGTGTTTAAAAATTATATTTAAAAAATACATTTTTACCAAATCAACACCTAAACCTAACCATTAGTGTTTTAAAATATAAATGAGACATTAAAAAAGACATCCTTATCAATGCCTAAACCTAACCATTAGTTTTTTTGAATATAAATGAGACGTTAAAAAAAAAAGACATCCTTATCAATGCCTAAACCTAACCATAAGTGTTTTAAAATATAAATGAGACGTTAAAAAAAAGACATCCTTATCAATGCCTAAATCTAACCATTAGTGTTTTAAAATGCAGAAAAAAAAACAGAAAAAAACATTCTGAAGCAACCACATCATATTGTGCTACTTCTATGATTCTGTAATGTCACATTTTAGCTTGAGTTCATGGCCAGACTTGAACCGGGGTCCTCCGACACCAAGTCTAACACCATATAAGGTGAGATACCACATAAGCTAATCAACCTGGAATAAATGCATACAGTTAATTCAGAAAGTATTCAGACCCCTTCATTTTTTTTCACATTTTGTTGTTGCAGCCTTATGCTAAAATGCTTTCAATTATTTTTTTCCCCCCACATCAATCTACACTCCATACCCAATAATGACAAAGCAAAAACCAGATTTTTGATAACTTTCCAAATTTATTAAAAAGAAAAAACTGAAATATCACACTGACATAAGTATTCAGACCCTTTTCTATGACACTTGATATTTAGCTCAGGTGCATCCCATATCTCTGAATCATCTTTGAGATGTTTCTACACTTTGATTGGAGTCCACCTGTGGCAAATTCAACTGATTGGACATGATTTAGAAAGGCACACACATGCCTATATAAGATCTCACAGCTGAAAATGCATATCAGAGCAAAAACCAAGCCATGAGGTCAAAGAAACTGCTTGCAGAGCTCAGAGACAGGATTGTGTCAAAGCACAGATCTGGCGAAGGCTTCAAAACAATTTCAGCAGCACTGAAGGTTCCCAAGAGTACAGTGGCCTCCATAATTCTTAAATGGAAGAAGTTTGGAACAACCAGGTCTCTTCCTAGAGCTGGCCGCCTGGCCAAACTGAGCAATCGGGGGAGAAGGGCCTTGGTAAGAAAGGTGACCAAGAACCCGATGGTCACTCTGGTTGAGCTCCAGAGATCATTTGTGGAGATGGGAGAAATTTGCAGAAGGACAACAATCACTGCAACACTCCACCGATATATCCTTGAGTGGCCCAGCCAGAGCCCGGATTTAAACCCAATCGAACATCTCTGGAGAGACCTAAAAATGGCTGTCAACTGACGGTCCCCATCCAACCTGACAGAGCTTGAGAGGATCTGCAGAGAAGAATGGCAAAAAAATCCCCAATTCCAGGTGTGCAAACCTTGTCGCATCATACCCAAATAAACTTGAGGCTGTAATCGCTGCCAACTTCTTCAACCAAGTACTGAGTTATGGGTCTGAATACATACTGTATGTCAATGTGATGTCAATGTGATATTTCAGTTTTTTCTTTTAAATACATTTGCAAAGTTATGAAAAACCTGGTTTTTGCTTTGCCATTATGGGGTATGTAGAGTGTAGACTAGAGGTGAAAACATTTTATAATTTAAAGTATTTTAGCATAAGGCTGCAACATAACAAAATTTTAAAAAAATGAAGGGGTCTGAATACTTTCTGAATGCACTGTATATGTAGGTGGGTCTCTAATACAAGCGTTAAAATGTATAATTTTTCAAGAGATGTGTTAGAGTAAAAATGTGTCAATATCATAAAATAGCAGGGTAACAGAGAGAAAATAAGTATTTATAAAGTCATTATAAGCCATTAAAGTCATGATTTGAGTGGAAGTAAAACACACCGTTGTTGTAGCACCTCTAGTGTTCATTTCATCTAGAAACTACAGGGAATTTTACCTGGAGACACGTATTAGCAGGTTTTGCAAAAATGTATATAGAGTCACGTTTTCACTATGAGACCAGGTTGCATATAGCCTACTGGCAGTGATGGTTTGATTATTTTTTACTTCAATGTGAGATTTTTTCATTTGAAGAGGTATGCATTGTGCTATTTAGACTCATAGCTCACTGTGCACTTTATTTGCTGATGTTTTGAGTAGTGTTTAAGGAAATTCCATTATAATAAACATGCTTTATTCTTGCATCCCGGCTTCAGAAGAAAAAAATGATTAACCGTTCATGAAACCTTGCGGTTAACCGAAGGTTAAAAATGGTAACCGTGCACATCCCTAGCAAGTAAATGGTGGCTCCATATGACTCCAGTGGTTAAATCCATATCTTCAGAGGCAACATGATAAGTGTTGGTGAGAAAAAGATCAATATTTAAGTCCTATTTTACTATAAATTCTTCTCCCAGCCCATTAGGTGGCCATATGCATGAAAAATGTGAATCGCCAAAAAACTAAAGATTGTGGAAGTGAAAGTAGACATTTATAGTAAAAAATGACAAATACTGATCTGTTTCTCACCCACACCTATCATATAAGCTCTGAATACATGGATTAAACGAATGGAGTCGTATGGATTACTTTTATACTGCCTTTCTATGTTTTTTGGAACTTCAGAGTTCTGCCCACCATTCACTTCCATTGAATGTACCAACAGAGCGATATTCTTCTAAAGATCGTCATTTGTGTCCTGCATAAAAAAGAAAGTTATACACATCTGGGATGGCATGAGGGTGAGTAAATTATGAGAGAATTTTCATTTTGGGGTGAAATATCACTTTAAACAGCTTTATGATGACTGCCACAGATTGAGCAGGGACACTCTAAAGGATCCATTTATTTCTTCAAAAGTCTATAGAGAAAAGCACCACAAGAAGCAACAGTGACAGAAAATGAAGCAGCACTGTTATATGTTACAGCATATGATGTCAGAAGGCCAATTCAGTAGCTCTCTAAATTAATCTGGACCATGTGTAAAGACAGACAGATCGTGTACCAGTCAGACTGTTAAGTGGAAGGAATGAGTGAATGGTGATAGAGTGCTGAGATTCATTGTTACGGAGGTGATGAATAGTCTAGCATCTTTGGACAGACCGCTGCATTGATCAGATGACAAACGAAAGGATCTGGCAGCTGCATTTCCATATGGATGTGCAGAGCACAATCCCCCAGCAGGGACTGGTTGAGAGATGGGACACATGACAGCTGCCGTCAAAATTATAGGCTGTCTGAGGGAGGGAAAGGCCAGAGACTGAGAGGTCTATCTCCCCACTGACTCATTGTGACAGGAATTCCTCAGGAAAAGTTTCCGTATCCGTCCAGTTTCTATAAGGTTGATTTTCACAAAAACTGTCAAGGAAAATGTCCTGGTCTTATATTATTCCAAAATGTAAAGAAGAAAACGAATTATATTTTGCATATAAAAATGCTTATTTGATGAAAATTATTTGAAGACAATTATGCACATTTTACCCCCCAATTTTCACCACTGCTATCAGAAAGAAATTATATACTGTAATATGTATATTGTAAAGTATTTATAAATCATATTAGTACTCCCATGGTACTGCCTTTCATTTTTGCTGATTTTAATTACAAATAATTGTACAACAGCACCTTTTTTACTGTAATACATGCATTAAACAGCATTCCTTTATCGTTGTATGGTCATGAATGGCGTAAGGATTAACCGATCAACACGGGTAGATTTTTGCCCATTACCCCTATATCGCGTAGCATCAACCAGAGATCTTTCCAGCTTATCCAATGTGTGCATGACACGTGTTGTGCGCATGCCTCTTCACGTTTTGACATCAAAAGCAGAGAATACTGTGATAATTCAAAATCTCATGAAAACCTGGTGTTCTAACTTTATCGGATTTTTTAAATAAGCTGATTTTTGGGAGTAATCGGTGTATTAGTGTGCATGTAAATGGGCTCAATTATTATTTTGTTTTCTTAAAAAGGAACTGAAATGTGTTAAATGCAAAAAAATATTCAGAGATTAATTGCTATATATTGGCTATAATGACAGCCCTAGTTTCATTTCATCAGGCACCCAATTCTGTTTATTTGTTGCATAAAGTATCAATTTAGTATCAATACCAAAATCTTGCTATGGTCCAACTCTGATCCACATTTAATATCATAATCAATGTCCAGCAACACCTTACATCATGTGAAATGACTTTGAGCTTAAGTTGACATACCTCTTGGTGCTGTTTGCTGGCCTCCCTTCGAGCTGCTTTCTCCTTCAGCCTTTTCTCCTTTTCAAAATGAGACAGAAGAGAAGGAGACATAATAAATAACCACATCTGAGGTTGATGCAGCTAAGGCACAAACTTATAAGCACATCAAACACAGCAAAGCGGCAGAGGCTAAAATTATAAGACAGACTTGGGGAAACAATTTACCATTGGTGTTGGCCTGATTTCTTTTGATGAAAGAACGAATAAGCAGGACTTGATGTATCTCTTATGTCACTTTCTAATATAACTCTATGCCCACTTCTGCATAAAGGGCGACTGGAGTGCCAGACAGAACTATTAACACTACTGGTGACACACAAATGTCTGTGAGACGAGAAATATTATGAGGTAATAAAACCAATGTCAAGAACACTTCATTGGCTTTTCGTTACTTTAAAAATGTCAAGCAATCCTAGGTGTGGAAAAACTACTGTGTAATCCAGTATTTCAGAAGACATGAAGAGGCTCAGGAGGTTAAAGACAATTGAGTTAACTGTCTTAATACTTATTACTTAAACTGTATGCCCACGTATACATCCCACAGCTGACAGGTTAAAGAAAGTCTACTACTAATTAAACTGCACTGACACACAGTGTTAATCTTGTCAACAAAATTACTGACAAAGGGTTTGTTGATAAAGGGTCTTTTGATTGTCAAGTCCTTGTTATTTGTATAGCTCTTTTCACAACACACATTGTTTCAATGCAACTTTACAGAAAATCATGCATTAACAGAAAATGAAACTGTAATATCTATAAAGTCTTAGAGTCATCATTGTGTAGTTTGATTAAATATGACTGTAAATTGTCTATAAAAATAAATAATTAAATAATAATTGTATTTAGAACCCCAGTGAGCAAGACGATGGCAACTGTGGCAAGGAACACAAAACTCCATAAGATGTTGGATAATGGAGGAAAATAACCTTGGGAGAAACCAGACTCACTGTGGGGGCCAGTTCCCCTCTGGCTAAACAACATGAATATAATGCCAATAATTGTTTTAAAATTAGTAAACTAAGTAAGTGTTAAGGGCCAGTGTTTAAACAAAGATTTTGTATGAACTGATTGTCAACAATAATGAAAACAAGATGAAAAAGATGCATTATGATGATAAGACTGAAAATATGATGAGAAAAAAAATGCAAGATATTAATGTACTGAACTATTTCATGCAATTTTTTTTTTTTTAAAGAATAAATCTAGAAAAAAATTATTCAAATGAGCTGCATGAGCTTAACAACTGTACAATGAACTTAATAACCTCAATTAAATAAATCCTATGTATGTGAGATTAATCAGCTACAGTTGAAGTCAGAAGTTTAAATTCACTTAGGTTTAAGTCATTAAAACTCATTCTTGAACCCCTCCACAAACTATAGTTTTGGCAAGTCATTTAGGACATCTATTTTGTGCATGACACAAGTAATTTTTCCAACAATTGTTTACAGACAGATTGTTTCACTTTTCATTGACTATATCACAATTCATGTGGGTCAGAAGTTTAGATACACCAAGTTAACTGTGCCTTTATGCAGCTTGGAAAATTCCAGAAAATGATGTCAAGCCTTTAGGCAATTAGCTTCTGATAGGAGGTGTACTGAATTGGAGGTGTACCTGTGGATGTATTTTAAGGCCTACCTTCAAACTCAGCGCCTCTTTGCTTGACATCATGGGAAAATCAAAATAAATCAGCCAAGACCGCAGAATAAATATTGTGGATAAAGTAAAAAAAAAAACTTATATTTTGATATAATAAAAAAGGCACATTTTAGGCCCTTTCCCACTTACAGTCCTGGTAGTTTTCCCTCTCACGAGGAATGGAACACCTGAGGATAATTTCCCCATTGCATTCGCAAAAGGAACACCGCACTGACGTCATCTAGTATCAACATTTTTTCTGACATTATTTGCACGTGCGTTTCAATAGCTGCAACAAAATCAACAACACCAACGGAAAACGCCGGGATCAGAGCTACACTCTTGTTTGTTTAGGGCTGTTTTATATGAACTGTGGCTGCATTGGAAAATGTAGGCAGCTGCCTTGTCAGTTAATGGTTTAAACAACAGTATTTGGAACTCTCTGAACAATTTAAAAAGCACCTTATTTCATCCATCCTTATACAGTCTCCGAAGGCAGCATTTACCAGTTTTTGGATGAAGCTTGTGTCTTCAGGTTACATTTTAAACGGGGCACGTGAAGCGTCCGTGCAATGCACTCTAAGAGGAGAGACGAGGTGGCGAAAAGCACTCTTTAACCATGGAGCACACGCTGAACTCAGTGGGCAACATGCTGAAAATGCACTATCAACCTATTTATCAACACAATCTTTTACAATATAGGCTTTTATGACTCAGCATAAATTACTGTACTGAAATACTCATTTACTTAAAGACGTATTGATGCAAGTTAACCATGCAGTAACAGGCACGCAATACTTCCCTCATATAAGCTAGACTTAATGACAGTTCCCAATTCGACGTTGTGTCGATGTAGTGACACTAGGGGTCACTCTTGGGAGCCCGAAACACCTCTGGTCTTTGATAAAAGGCCAATGAAAATTGGCGAGTGGTATTTGCATACCACTCCCCCGGACATACAGGTATAAAAGGAGCTGGTATGCAACCACTCATTCAGATTTTCTCTTCGGAGCCGAACGGTCGATGTTTACTGAGCTGACTATTCATTCACCTCTGCTGGATCTGACGGCGCATTTCAGCGGCTTCTCCCTCCTCTGCACTGGTGCACTGCAGAGAACACCCCTGGGCGCTTCAGCAGAAATAAAAGAGTATATTTCTCTAAATGAGTATATTTCTCTAAAAGAGCGGCACACACGGAACGTCTTTTTAAAGATGACTTTCCGTTTGTGTGTTATTCCTGGTGTGGTCGTTATCTCTCGCCTTCTGACAGCCACGATCACTGTCTTTCGTGTCTGGGCGCTGCCCACACGGAGACAGCGTTTGTGGATGGGTCATGTACTCATTGCGAGAACATGTCCATGGCAACGATGCGGTCGCGGCTTGACTTCGTAAGAAAGCAAGCCACCCCAGAGGCTCCCCGCCTCAGTCCTTCTACCCACGGGTATGAGGCCAGCACGGCTAGCACTGGGGGCGATTTGGGGACCCCAATGGGACCACCTCTGCCGGGTATCCCCGTACGGACCTCCCATTCCCCAGAACACTCGTCTACCCCAATCAGGCTTCCGGATGAGTCCGCCGGCTCGTCTCACGGCGAGTTCGACCTCTTATTCAGAGCCCGCGAAGGTGATGAGCTCTCGAGCGCAACATCAGAGAGCGGGCTTGTCCAGTCAGACGCGGAAGCCTCAGCTGGGTTCCTCCCTTCGGGAGTGGTCGCCCAGTCACAGGCTGACGCGGAGATGATGGACATGCTGGTCTCCCCGCCGCTGCACGCCCAGCTGTGGCACAAATCCGCCCTGATGTGACAGTCTCCACGGATCACGAGGACAGGCCTCTTCCTCCCCCATCCCAGGCTGTTCCGGGGTGGTCACAAGGAGCCAGGTAAGTGCTTCGATGTCCCTGAACTCAGCATGGCCACGACACGGCGTGGCACCTCATGCTCCGCCCCGCGCGAGGCCCCACCCGCCGGTACATCCGACGAGATTGTCCCCTTGGTCCCCCTCACCCGGAGCTTGGACGCGTGGCTTGCGCTTTCCAACCCGTCGCGATGGCTGGTCTGGACCGTCCGACTCGGCTACCTGATTCAGTTCGCCAGGCGTCCGCCCAGGTTCAGCGGCGTCCACTTCACCTCGGTGAAGGGCGAAAACGGCGCTACCTTTTGCGCGGAAATCGCTACCCTCCTACGGAAGGATGCGATAGAGCCTGTCCCTCTGGCCGAGATGAAGAGGGGGTTTTACCGACTGGGCCCACCAGGTTTAGTCAGGGGGGGTGTCCCTCCCAAGGGCAAGACACCGTGGAGACCACACCCTTCCCAGAGGGGGGGTATTTAAGTTGAAATATGTCACACGGTCTTGCCGAGCTATGTTGGAAGTATGCCATGTGGGGGAGTCCCAAGGTAGGTCCTGCCCTACGGGGGAGGAGTTACTACAAGCATGGTGACTGGGGCAGAGGGGCCTCTGCCCAAGGAAGATGCAGTTTGCCAACAGGGAAACGAATTAGCGGAAGATATACGTCGCATGGGGTTACCTACTGGAAACCACCACATGTGGAGCACCTACCCCAGTACAGGGCTTAGTTAGCACATGTACTGAGCTGGCAGCGAGTCTCTCCGCAAACTCGTCTGCCACAGGGCTCGGAGGAAATCAACCAGGGAACACAGTTTGTGAACACTACTGGGAGTTAACGGCGCACGTCTTCAGCTCAGGGGAGGTGAAAGGCACTATGCGCAAACGATACACCTGGCCGGCTGTGCTATGCGCAAGCGATACACCTGGCCAGCTGTCCCGGCCTTACCTGCTTGTGCGTGCCACTACACGGGACGAAACCGGTTCCACCTGGAGATTGTAGAACCTAGCAAAGGTGTTGGGTGTTGCCCAGCCCGCTGCTCTCCAAATGTCTGTTAGAGAGGCGCCCCTGGTCAAGGCCCAGGAGGCCGCTACACCACTAGTAGAATGGTCCCATAGCCCTACCGGGGGCGGCACGTCCTGGATGTGATAAGTCATAGTTATGGCATCAATGAGCCAGTGGGTGATCCTCTGCTTGGAGACAGCACTTCCTTTTTGTTGTCCACCAAAGCAGACAAAGAGCTGCTCAGAGACTCTAAAACTTTGCGTGCGATCCAAATAGATGCGTAAAGCGCGCACCGGACACAGCAACATCAGGGCTGGGTCTGCCTCCTCCTGGGGCAGCGCTTGCAGGTTCACCACCTGGTCCCTAAAAGGGGTTGTGGGAACCTTGGGCACATAGCCCGGTCAGGGTTTCAGGATCACAAGACAGTAGCCTGGACCGAACTCCAGGCACGTTTCGCTGACAGAGAATGCTTGAAGGTCTCCTACTCTCTTGATGGAAGTGAGCGCAGTCAGGAGGGCAGTCTTCAAGGAGAGTGCCTTAAGCTCAGCTGACAGCAAAGGCTCCTAGGGGGCTCTCTGTAGACCCTGAAGAACTACAGAGAGGTCCCATGAGGGAACGAGGCACGGTCTGAAGGGATTCAACCTCCTGGCACCTCTCAGGAACCTGATGATCAAGTCGTGCTTCCCTAAGGACTTACCGTCGACTGCATCGTGGTGTGCTGCTATGGCGGCAACGTACACCTTCAAGGTGGAAGGGGACAGCCTCCCTTCCAACCTCTCCTGCAGGAAGGAAAGCACTGATCCGACTGCGCATCTCTGGGGGTCTTCACGTCGGGACGAACACCACTTAGCGAACAGATGCCACTTAAAGGCATACAGGCGCCTCATAGAGGGGGCCCTAGCCTTAGTGATCATGTCTACCACCATGGGTGGTAGACCGCTTAGGTCTTCTGCGTCCCATCCAGGGCCCAGACATGGAGATTCCAGAGGTCTGGTCGTGGGTGCCAGATGGTACCCCGTTCCTGAGAAAGAAGGTCTTTCCTCAGGGAAATTTGCCGGGGGGGGTTGTCGCGAGGAGCGTGAGGTTCGAGAACCATGTCTGGGTGGGCCAGTAGGGTGCTACCAGGATGACCTGCTCCTCATCCTCCCTGACCTTGCATAGGGTCTGTGCAAGTAGGCTCACTGGGGGAAACGCATATTTGCGAAGTCCAGGTGCCTTGGTCAGGGCGTACCAGAGCGGGCAGTGGGAGGATTCTTGGGAGGCGAACAAGTCTACCTGTGCCTGTCCGAATCGACTCCAGATCAGCTGGACCACCTGAGGGTGGAGTCTCCACTCTCCCTTGAGGGTAACCTGCCGTGACAGCGCGTCCGCTGCAGTGTTGAGGTCGCCCGGGATATGAGTGGCTCGCAGCGACTTGAGGTGCTGCTGACTCCAGAGGAGGAGACGGCGGGCGAGTTGTGACATACAACGGGAGATTGTCCAAAGGGACAATCTCGTCGGACGTACCGGCAGGTGGGGCCTCGCGGCGGGGCAGAGCTCGAGGTGCCACGCCATGTTGTGGCCGTGCTGAGTTCAGGGATGTCGAAGCACATACCTGGCTCCTTGTGACCACTCCCGGAACAGTCTGGGACGGGGGAGGCCTTATCCACCGGGGGAATCGCCGAATAGCCCCTGGCCACCCCACCATCGAGGGTAGTGAGGGCAGGGGAGCTGAAGGATCGGGACGGGGCAGTAAAAGGTGCCTCCCATGATCTTGTCAGCTCCTAATGCACTTCCGGGAAGAAAGGGACTGGAGCGGTGCGTGGCTGCTTTGAGCGGCGCCGCGAGCCCAGGAACCAATCATCAAGCCGTGAGGGTTCAGGGGAGAGTGGAGCGTTCCACTCTAGCCCGACGCTCGCAGCTGCCCAGGAAAGCATGTCCGTCATTTCCGCATCAGCTTGTGACTGGGCAACCGCACCTGAGGGGGGGAGCCTAGCTGAGGCTTCTGTGTCTGACTGGATGAGCCCGCTCTCCGATGCTGCGCTCGAGAGCTCATCAGCTTCGCGGGCTCCGAACAAGAGGTCGAACTCGCCATGAGACGAGCCGGTGGACTCATCCGGAAGCCCGATTGGGGCAGACGAGCGTACTGGGGAATAGGAGGGCCGTGCTGGCCTCATACCCGTAGGTAGAAGGACCGAGGCGGAGAGCCGCTGGGGTGGCTAGCATTCTTACAAAAGCAAGCCGTGACCACAACGTTGCCATGGTCATGTTCTCGCAGTGAGTACATGATCCATCCACGAACGCTGTCTCCGCGTGGGTGGCGCCCAGACACGAAAGACAGCGATTGTGACCATCAGAAGTTGAGAGGTAACGACCGCAACCAGGAATAACACACAAACGGAAATGTATCTTTAAAAAGATGTGTCTTTAAAAAGACATTCTGTGTGTGCCGCTCTTTTAGAGAAATATACTCTTTTAGGAAAATATACTCTCTTTTTTCTGCCAAAGCACCCAGGGGCATTCTCTACAGTGCACCTGTGCAGAGGAGGGAGAAGCCACTGAAATGCGCCGTCAGATCCAGCAGAGGTGAATGAATAGTCAGCTCAGTAAACATCGACCGTTTGGCTCCGAAGAGAAAATCTGAATGAGTGGTTGCATACCAGCTCCTTTTATACCCGTATGTCTGGAGGAGTGGTATGCAAATACCACTCGCCATCTTTCTTTGGCCTTTTATCAAAGACCAGAGGTGTCTCGAGCTCCCAAGAGTGACCCCTAGTGTCACTACATCGACACAACGTCGAGTGAGTGACAGATAGGGAACTTAGTGTATGTAAACTTCTTACCCACTGGAATTGTGATATAGCCAATTAAAAGTGAAACAATCTGTCTGTAAACAATTGTTGGAATGACATTTAAGAACTAGAAACAAGTGTTTTAAGCTAGATTTTTTTTTTTTTTAATGCTTACTTTTAACACCTCAGACAACATTATTTGCCAATGGCCCACATGTTAAATGTTTTAATAACTGTAAGTAGTAAACAATTGTTGACTGCCTAACATGAGGAATTTACAACAATATAACTTCTAAAAAGTAGCTAATACTTCAGTATATTCATTGCATGTTATTATTTCAGGAGCTCAGGTTCAGAAGTTCTTGTGTTGTTTAAAATTACATTTTAATCACTTTTATGTTTGTTGCATGTTTAAATAATTGTAAGTATAATCTATAATATAGTATAATAAGTATATCATACATTTTTCAAACAATTTGTAAATTTAGATAGTAAGTCTGTTGCATTTTATACATGTTTTTGTCATTTTGCACATCCATGTCAACTAAAATGTTATTTTTGTTGACTAAAATTGTTATTTTAGTCAGAGTAAAACTGAAAAAAGTATGAATATGACATGATTAAATATTGACTAAATTTAAAGGACATTTTCATCAAAAACCTAAAATTATGACGAAAATAAAAAACTAAAAATTAACAGTTGTCTCATACACAGAAAACCCATAAGTGGTTTTAAAGCAACAGAGAAAACTCTATGCATGATGTTAATCTCTGTAGCTCTCAGGGCTCCTCTGGAAACAATGTTCTGCTGAAGTGTATTAAAGACTCCAAGAGTGAGAGAATAAGAAAGGCAAATGCACCAGTGAGTCTGATTAATGAGCATGAGCTTTTATCTGTTGGATTATGGAGTAGCTGCCTCTCAAAGTCAATGACACCATAAAATACATGATCAAAATGGATTAGGATGTTTTAGCTTTTCACAGGAACTTTATGCAACACAAGACAATGTCCTCTGCTATGTGAAAAAAATTATTAATTTTTTGGGGAGGTCAGATCTTTGTGAAAGCAGCACCAGTCTTTCTTTTTGTCAGTAAAGCTCGACAGCACCTAAATTGGCAGGAGAGACTGTCACTGTTGATACCCGCGAAGGAGTTTTTTGTTTCGTTCTGGTTTGGCTGAGAAGAGAGAGATACAAGATCTGTTTTAACTTAAAATGGCACTGGAGCTGTGGCTTTGTGGTTTTCTGACACATTGAGCATGGTGTTCAAATCTAGTTTGCAACATTTCCCAATTCCTGTTTCCCCATCATTTCATCAACAATACCCAACTCTATTCCTAGAGATATGTTAGATAGATTAGGCACACATCCAAATAAGTAGTGTTGGGTGGCTTCCAGGAACAGGGTTGGGAAATAATGACATAATAGTGGCAAACAGCCAAAAAAAAAAAAAAGAAAAAAAAAAACTAATGTTCTAACTATTGTTCTGTGGAGATGCTTAAATGGGAGTGTAGAGACGGGCCACCAAAACAGGACATAAAGAACATGGTACTCATCTGCTCTGTCCTATTACATAAACAGAGCCAATTGTTTCTGTGCTTTTCCACTGAGCAAAACACTCCCAGTGATCGATTAAAAAAGCAAGCAATGCGTCAGACATTAAATGAGGGATGTTTTTCTCAATACTCGACAGTTAACGAGAAAACACTCTCCACTGAAACAGAGCAAATGGTGTGATGTTGCCGGAGAGAAATCCTTTAAAACTTGTCCAATATCCAGAACTACAGTAATAACTTAGGAGGCCAATCTCTAGCACTGATGCTTGGAGCTTCAAACTACACTGCCTGCACAGGCATCTCAGCAATTTTCTTCTGCCTGAACCTGTGAGAGCACCAAAGTGTCTTTTAGATTGCCCACTGCTCTCAGTTCCTTCAATATTACATTGAGTTGAACAGTTTGAGCTGAAAAACAATGAATCAAATGTTTTCTTTGAATTATTTTTTATAAAAGAAGCATCAGAGTTATTATAGTTTGATTTTTATTTGTCCTTTTTTAATTTAGTTTCGTTTTCTCTTTATAATTGTTCATTTTGGTTAAGGTTAATTTGTTTTCAAGTTTCAGTATATTTATTAGTATTTTAGGGCTGCCAAAGTTAATGCGTTTACAGATATAATTGAAAGATGTTTAAGGGGTTAAAATTTCATGGCAGTCAAGTGTATTCACTATCTAGTGACATTATCATGTTTAATGAAGATTAGTTTTAAAGGTTTCACATTTTATAATATACAATGTTAAAAAAACAAATTACTTTGTGGTAATTTTTACATTTTATATTAGTTATAATATGTCATGAAAAAGTCATGAATAAAGTTTCACATTTTCCAGTTATGTTTATATTTTTACTTCAGTTAAAGGGGTCATTTTTATTATTTTAATATGTTCCTTGAGGTTCACTTGTAATATAAGTAATATAGTCATATAATTGTAAAACATGATAATACCCCCCACCCCCTCATTCTGACCCTCTGTAAGAAATGCTTGGTTTTGGTGTTGCTTCTCCTTTAAGACTTCACAGTAAACGCCCACTGTTATGTCTGGCTCTCTTGACTGACCTGCTCTCTCATCGCCATCTCACTGCTCACTGCTACTGGGCGGGGCTTCTTAAGTAATAAGGTGAAGTAGGCATTTATGTGTTGTTGTGGAGGCGGTCAGATGCAAATGTATACCATAGTGTGACATCACAATGTGGAGGAAGTAGAGAAGAGTTGTTTTGGCAGCTTGATTTCAACAAATGCTTTTTTTGCAGTGAGAAGGAAGTTCTGAGTTGTGAAACTTACAGTATATTTTTATAGTACAATTAACTCTTATATGTCATAAGATCAAGGAAAATTTGATTCCTCATGTCATGACCCCTTTAAAGAAAATGTTTTTATTTAATTGTTGTTTTAGTTTTCATTAACAACAACACTGGGAAGGTGCCATGGAGTGGGAAGGGTAAATGTAAGATGGTATGGTCAGACTCACCCTGTGTCTCTCCTTGATTTTACGGCAGTACTCAATCTTGTCAAACTCTTGGTCCTCCTTGTGGAGTTGTTCCTTGGCTGCCTCCACGTTAATGCCAGATGTTTCCTCGTCCTCCTCCTCTTCATCTGGTACCATGGTTCTCTGCAGTGGAGGCCACTGATGTACCACCTACACACAGAACTCACAGTTACCTTATACTGCTGCCAGCCATACTAATCAAATATCACCCACTTCAAAAGTAAGCTTAAGACCTATTCCAGCAGTAACTAGTCGGTGATTTAATTGCTGGTGGTTTATAGTTGGTGGTTTTTCTCCTACCACCAGG
The DNA here is from genome assembly GCF_019703515.2 of Myxocyprinus asiaticus. Lineage (NCBI taxonomy): Eukaryota > Metazoa > Chordata > Actinopteri > Cypriniformes > Catostomidae > Myxocyprinus > Myxocyprinus asiaticus. The sequence continues at coordinate 17,540,717 of NC_059383.1, read as the reverse complement.
AGAAATTTCCAGGCTGAATTATCTACTGTTTTATGACAAGCACCAGGTTTGTGTGGTAATTTAACTCCCATCAAAAATGTCATCTCCAAGTTTACATGGATAAATTGGCCCAAAAGTCATTTTGAATTTATTTTGACCACTGCTAAGTGTATTAGGGCTGCTATGACACTTTTGCATCATATGGGTATTTGGCAAAAAAGATGCTTTTTTTCAGAGAACTAAATTAACTATGGCTCAAACACTGCTCATAAGTTTTGTGAGTGACAACTGCATTTAAATATAAGCACAGATTTCCTATAATACTGTTTGTATATGGAATACAGGAGTCACTATTAAACCCTTGATGTTTGACATAATGATAACCATAGCAATGTTTTGCCATCTTGTGGCTGTTAATAGGAAACATTGATGTCAACAGTTTAATCTGTTTGGTATTTTCTATTTTTGACCAAATCTTGGCGAAAAGAGACATATTCTCATCCTGTAAAGCCCTGTCGTCTTTGGGAGTAAATTCAGAAAATAACCAAACTTGTGAGTGTATAGAACAGGATAAAACATTGCGAATAAGAGTGACAACCACATTTAGGTTCATTGTGTATGTGTCATTGTCTATATGAATAAAAATCATCTCACAACTGCCTCATCACCTAGTAAATTAACTGCCGTCTGACTGCATGACTTTTATCTCAGAGGAGTCTAGCAAATGTTCATTTAAAGACGTCACCCTGATTACCATTTGAATATAAGGGGTTATTGCTGTTGCTGTCATACATCTCTGGTGATACAAACCTCTCCCTCTTCAGTGAAGATCTTCTTGGTGTTAACCTTGAAGTTTCTTTTCTGTATTTTCTTTGCCTCCATGAATTTTGACTCCTTTTGTTTCTTACTCTTGGCTTGATCATCTGTGTACTAAAGAAAAAGAGATTTCCTTTACATAACCAAGCTTTACATAACCCGATACAGTCACTGATTACACCCTGTAATTTTTAACACCCTTGGGGTTTACATTTGGGCTTTCAATACCTTGAACAGTGGAAATTCTGATACCCAAAATACTCAAACATTATTACTTTCTTGCAGTGATTAAAGTTGAGTGGTTTAGATCTTGAGGAAATTCACTTTCCCCTTGAATGAAATAGAAAAAGTTCCACTTCAATGTCTTGCCAATTACATCCTGCCACAACTTTAAATTATTTCCCAAGCACATTACATTTTGAGCTATTTGAATTTTTTTTATTATTGTAAGGAAAATAACTCCCCTTCAAGATCACTAACCCTGTTGCAATTATTACATAATCACTTGAATTATTTGGTTATTGTGCACTTAAAATTCCCATTCAAATCAGGAAATGTTAAGTGTATAATGCCATGAAAAATACATTTGTATGTCTTTCTTTCCAGGGCAGCAGTACGTTTTGAAAGCAAATCACACTCAGTTTAAATGGACTGAAGTAGACTAAAACTACAGTGGACCAAAAAGAGATTTTTATTTATTTATTTTTTCACATTTGTAAAGTAAATACTTCATTATTCAAATGATTATGCATTTTGTTCGACCCCTGTGCATTATTTTCTTAACAGACAATTAAATCGGCAATTATTTCTATGACAATTTCATGATTGTGACAGCCCTAGACTGAACAGTTGACTGCGATATTTGCAGCCTTACAACAAATCCAGTAATTTTTCACATGACTCACAGGTCTGCGTCTCTCAAAAACCACCACATTGTAAAAAATGTCCGTAGTTTTAACGGTGAAAGACTGTAAAGTAGCAACGGTAAAAAACTGTAAATTATAAAACATGAAATAACCGTTTAATTAACAGTTAAATACTGTTAATGTAAATACAAGAAAATTTGATAACTTTTGCATTATTGCTTTGTAAAAACTGCATTATTTTACCATAAAAACCCTTAAAACAACAGTAAACTACAGATGCATGCTGTTAGAACTGTTTTTCCCCTTGTGTTTTTTAACAATAAATAACAATGATATGGTCAACAAGAATATATGTGTATCTCTATGAAAATAAACCATTTTTCGCCTGCACTGGTCTTTCCCATTAATTAGATTACATGATTTCAATAACTCCTATATATATATATATATATATATATATATATATATATATATATATATATATATATGATAGATAGATAGATAGATAGATAGATAGATAGATATAGATATATAGATATAGATAGATAGATGGATATAGATTCGTTATTATCAAATAAAACTAATAAAATAAAAACTAATGCAGTGTCATGGAATTATTATTAAATTGATATAACATGCAATGTGTGACATGTTTTAAAGTCCAGTCATTATTTTATTGGCCATATGCATCGTATTGCATATGGTATTGCATCATATTAATAAAATGTTGAAAAGCATAATTTTATGTGTTGAAGCTCAGTCTTTATTTTTTATTGACTTTTCAGTTGTCCAATATGTGCCACGACGCTGCATAATATAAAGGAACCATATTTTTTAACAAGCATTTTATGTTTTAAAGTTATTGCCTTTTGACTTGTCCAGTCAGCACTCAAGAAGTTGCATCAGGTGCGCTCGCGCCTTTTGCCCAAATTGTCCTTGAACTGGCGGTTTTACTAGAACAGACAGCAAGCAAGGAGCAACGCACAGACCACGGCGAGCTGCTGAAATTAAATTTTTTTCCCATATGAAATCTGTCTGGTAAGCACAAATAAAAAAAAATCTGTAAAGTTGAAGTTCAATAATTGTTTTAGTTATTTGAATACAGCTTTTGTGTTGTAAAGCGTTTATTTTATTTTCATATCTTTAATGTCATTGTAAATCGTAAATGACGTGGACCTGTTGGCTGTCTAGATGATAACGTTTTATCCTTTTAATATATAAACTTACACATTGGAAATTAACGAATTCGCTCTGATTTCTTTGATTTGAAACGTTTGTAATGCAGTTTAGCAGTATGTCGTGCTGTAACCATGGTGAGGTGAACTTCATGTTTAAACGATATCTCGCATTGGTTATTGGTTGAGTTCAGGATGAGTAAGTTTTGAATATGCATTACAATGTACACTTGCTGTTTTTGTAGTTTAACAGTGCAAAGTCCGAGGGAATATGTTCTGCACTGCAGACTGCATCGCAACGAAACTCGCGCCATTTTCAAATGTGTCGCAATTGATTGCAAACAGTCATTTTCCAAATACGTAGCACTTAAGAGTCATTTCTATCGCCGCCATAACAGCTCTACCACTGCTGTGACTGCAGATGCAGTGGTTGATACGGCCTTGACATGCAGTATTTCACTATGTAGTCATCAGTGCCAGGATGTGCCCAGTCTTGTTGCTCACTTAAAGAACCATATGAAGGAAGGTCATGCAGTTAACTGTCCAGTGAGAGGGTGCAAAAGTGCTTTTCAAATCATGACCTCTTTTACCTCTCATATGTCTAGGAAGCACAGGAACTGTTCAATAAACGGCATTAGCGATTCACATCGGCATTCTGCATCAGAGATACCATCTGTTTCAACTGAGCAATGTCCTGCTGACCTGGATGCAAATACAGGTGCATCTCAATAAATTAGAATGTCATGGAAAAGTTCATTTATTTCAGTAATTCAACTCAAATTGTGAAACTCGTGTATTAAATAAATTCAATGCACACAGACTGAAGTAGTTTAAGTCTTTGGTTCTTTTAATTGTGATGATTTTGGCTCACATTTAACAAAAACCCACCAATTCACTATCTCAAAAAATTTGAATATGGTGACATGCCAATCAGCTAATCAAATCAAAACACCTGCAAAGGTTTCCTGAGCCTTCAAAATGGTCTCTCAGTTTGGTTCACTAGGCTACACAATCATGGGGAAGACTGCTGATCTGACAGTTGTCCAGAAGACAATCATTGACACCCTTCACAAGGAGGGTAAGCCACAAACATTCATTGCCAAAGAAGCTGGCTGTTCACAGAGTGCTGTATCCAAGCATGTTAACAGAAAGTTGAGTGGAAGGAAAAAGTGTGGAAGAAAAAGATGCACAACCAACCGAGAGAACCGCAGCCTTATGAGGATTGTCAAGCAAAATCAATTCAAGAATTTGGGTGAACTTCACAAGGAATGGACTGAGGCTGGGGTCAAGGCATCAAGAGCCACCACACACAGACGTGTCAAGGAATTTGGCTACAGTTGTCGTATTCCTCTTGTTAAGCCACTCCTGAACCACAGACAACGTCAGAGGCGTCTTACCTGGGCTAAGGAGAAGAAGAACTGGACTGTTGCCCAGTGGTCCAAAGTCCTCTTTTCAGATGAGAAGTTTTGTATTTCATTTGGAAACCAAGGTCCTAGAGCCTGGAGGAAGGGTGGAGAAGCTCATAGCCCAAGTTGCTTGAAGTCCAGTGTTAAATTTCCACAGTCTGTGATGATTTGGGGTGCAATGTCATCTGCTGGTGTTGGTCCATTATGTTTTTTGAAAACCAAAGTCACTGCACCCATTTACCAAGAAATTTTGGAGCACTTCATGCTTCCTTCTGCTGACCAGCTTTTTAAAGATGCTGATTTCATTTTCCAGCAGGATTTGGCACCTGCCCACACTGCCAAAAGCACCAAAAGTTGGTTAAATGACACCGATGGTGTTGGTGTGCTTGACTGGCCAGCAAACTCACCAGACCTGAACCCCATAGAGAATCTATGGGGTATTGTCAAGAGGAAAATGAGAAACAAGAGACCAAAAAATGCAGATGAGCTGAAGGCCACTGTCAAAGAAACCTGGGCTTCCATACCACCTCAGCAGTGCCACAAACTGATCACCTCCATGCCACGCCGAATTGAGGCAGTAATTAAAGCAAAAGGAGCCCCTACCAAGTATTGAGTACATATACAGTAAATGAACATACTTTCCAGAAGGCCAACAATTCACTAAAAATGTTTTTTTTATTGGTCTTATGATGTATTCTAATTTTTTGAGATAGTGAATTGGTGGGTTTTTGTTAAATGTGAGCCAAAATCATCACAATTAAAAGAACCAAAGACTTAAACTACTTAAGTCTGTGTGCATTGAATTTATTTAATACATGAGTTTCACAATTTGAGTTGAATTACTGAAATAAATGAACTTTTCCACGACATTCTAATTTATTGAGATGCACCTGTAAGCTACATTCACTTCTGCAGAGTTTGTCTTTACCCATGGAGACTATTTCTCAAATCTTTATTACTGTGAAGGAATCAGACTTGTTTTCTGTTTGTCATAAGGGACCTATGCGAACAGAGTACTCAAGGAGTCAGACCTTTAAAAAAGTATTCAAATATGTTGAACCAAAAATAATACTTTTAGGTGGAGATGAGAATTGGACAGAGCAATTTGCATACTATGTACCTGTGAAAGAGACATTGAAGTGTCTGTTAAATTCTGAGGTTGGGAGGAATTGCATTTCGATGCACCTGCCTGAAACAAACTCTACTGATACACTTTGTGATTGCTCAGATGGCCAAATACTGAAGTGCAGAGATTTCTCTCAAGACAACCCAAGCCTCCAGCTACTACTCTATCAGGATGCTTTTGAGGTGGTTAACCCTTTAGGTTCTGCACGAAAGAAACACAAAATTTTGGCTGTATACCTCTCTCTTGTTAATTTGCCAGCTCATCTCAGGTCAAACACCGAACATATACAGCTGGTTATGTTCTGCAGAGAGAAAGACTTTAAAGACTTCGCCATGAAAGTGTTTTCTCAGAGCTAGTAGCAGACCTGAAAGACCTTGAGGAAAATGGAATTACTTTGTCAGATCAATCTGTTATAAAAGGCACTCTTTACTGCATTGCTGGAGACAATTTGGGATCCCACTGCATTGGTGGATTCACTGAAAATTTTAGTCAGTCCAGCTATTTTTGCAGGTAATGTCTAATTACTAAAGAGGAATTCCAGAGTGTTGACCCAAATGTATGCGGTCCACTATGCACTGTTGAGGGCTACAGTGCTGCTGTTAACCAGTTACAGACCGAAAATGCAACAGTTCAAGGCATAAAGTTTGATTCAGTTTTCAACTCTTTGAAGAACTTTAAAGTGTGCCAACCTGGCTTGCCACCTTGCCTTGGTCACGATATTTTTGAAGGCGTGTTATCTTATGATGTTGCTATTTACATCAAGCACTTAGCTAAGAAGAAGTGGTTCACTTACCCAATTCTTAACCGTCGAATCAGGCAGTTCAAATATAATGGCTCTGATGCTTTCACAAAACCTTGTGAGGTCAGTTCACATGGACCTAAGCTGGCAGGTCAGGCCATTCAAAATTGGAATTTTTTATGGCTTCTACCTGTTATACTTGGTGATAGAGTGCTGGATCCTGCAGATGAGGTTGGCAATTAACTCTACAGCTAAAGGACATTGTTGAACTGATTTGTGCTCAGAAAATCTCAGTGTCACAGGTTGCTTATTTGGATGTTCTTATCCAAGAATACTTGGAGTCTAGAAAAGCAGCTTTTCCAGAAGTGAATCTAAAACCAAAACATCATTACCTGCGACACTATCCAGGTCTGATACTCAAATTTGGTCCGTTGATCAGATTATGGACAATGAGATTTGAAAGTAAACATAGTTACTTCAAAAGATGTGCCAGACATTTGAAGAATTTTACAAATTTGTCTTGCACCCTTTCTGAAAGGCATTAATTGTTTCAGGCCTATTCGACAGTTGGGTCTTGTCCCCCATTTTTGCGAATGAAAGATTGTTCCCCATTTTATTCTGAGCTTTACAGTGAAACTGTCAAAGATGCAGGCAGTCAGTTCAGCCTCAGTGAAACAGAAACAAGGGTTTCTGTGGAAATACAGTATAAAGGAACTGTATTCAAAAAGGGCCAACTGTTTGTCATTAGAAATGATGAGACACTGGAGTTTGGTGAACTTTTGCTCATGTTTATCACAGAGGAGCGTGTTGATTTGCTGACCAGGGTGTTCATAGCCGATTTTCTTCCTGAGTATCATTTGTACTCGCTAAGAAACACCAGTGAAAGGTTCACTGTCTGAACATTGAGGACTTGCCTGACTTTTACCCACTGACGTCGTACATGTTGCAAGGATGTAGGGTAACACAGCGTAGTCCACTGAAACACAGCGTAGTGTCTCATTAGGTCAATACAAGTCTTGCATTGTTGTAACATTGGGTTGTATTGATAATCGATGCTAAAACTAAAATAATACAAACCAAAATGTGATATTTTTTGCATCATAACATTTCACTGTTTGTTGTTTGTACAGCTGAACAGACCCCACATATTGAAGGTATAGTTGACCCAAAAATGAAATTTCTGTCATTATTTACACACCATCAAGCTGTTACAAACCTGTATGAATTTCTTTCTTCTATTGGACATAAAAGAAGATATTTTGAAGAATGTGTGTAACCAAACATAGTATGAAAAAAATACTGTGAAAGTCAATGGGCACCAGTAACTGTTTGGTTACATTCTTCAAAATATCTTCTTTTATGCTCAACAGAAGAAAGAAACTCGTACAGGTTTGTAACAGCTTGATGGTGTGTAAATGATGACAGAAATTTCATTTTTGGGACAACTATACCTTTAATAAATTTTAGAGACACCAAATTGATGATTTTTCTCTGTTTTAGTCATGGATGAATCAGAGCAAAGCAATGTAACCAGTGCAATTGCTGAGTTACTCAAAGATCTTTCATCCTCGGTGCTGCAATCAGTTGTGGAGACACTGAATTCACTTGGAGTAACATCACCTGAAGATTTTCAATATGTTCAGGAATCAGATCTCCTGCCAGTATTACGACCCATTCAGGCCAGAAAACTTGTATCTGCCTGGAGCCAGATCAGTAAGTACATTTCATCTTATGATTTCATAATGTATAAAAAATTTTCCTAAATAATCTGTTTTCATAAGTGATCAAATAAATGTCATTTTTTTTACCTCTTTGTCTTTTTAGAACAAAGTGCTGATTGCTTGTCAAGTTCTAGAGAGAGCAGCAGTGCTCCATGTTCATCATCCCCATCATGTGGCAAGGCTTCCAGAGTTGTTTCGGACTGGGCCGACAGTTTTAAAATTCCATGGCAGAAGTTTCCAGAAGTATTGACTCAATGTTTAGAAAGGAAGAAAAGACCAAATCCAAGATTGCGACGAGATATGGTCAGAATTGTCGTGTCTGAAATGAAGGTATGTGACTGTCCCAGTAAACAAAGCTCTACAGCCATTGCCAAAAAGATTGTGGCCAAATACCCTGCAGGATGTTATCGAAGGTGATATAATTGGTTCAGGGTATAACTCGATGGTCAAGCAGATTCAGAATCGCATAGAAAAATGTGAAGAGACCCAACGTGCCAAAAATCAGAAAATGCAACAGAACAGAAGAATCTGACACAGAGGAGATTCCTGCTGAAAAAAGGGCAGCGGTTCAAGACACTTATGGCTGTGTGAATTGGGATTTAAAATTTATGCTGCACAATGAGACTAAAGAGAGCCAGTTGGATAAACAAGAACGGATGAAGATCATGTCTAAAACAACAAATGTTGACCCAGAAGAAGTTCGCAACCTTCTGAAAGCAACATACTACTCTCAATGCAAATATATAAACAACGGAGCAAGCATACAACAGCTTTGTGAGAACTGGCCTTTTCTATTTCAAGAGGTTGGTAAGTGTGTACACTTCAAGCAGCTAACCGGAATTGATCTGAAGGAGATGTTCCTTAAAAGCTTGGATAAAAAAGGACAGCGGCTCCTGAACTTTCTTAAAACAGTTGGTGCAGAAAAGAAGACAAAAGTACTGCAAGCTGCTGCAAAACTAGAAGTTACGAGGTGTCAAACTGAGGGATGCAGTGAAGATTTGAAAGATGTGGTGCTGCTTCTGCTTGCCTACTTTGATGAAAAGGAAGAGGTGGTGTTTCATTATGTGGAAGAGTCTTGCCTTGTCGAAGATGTGGAGGTAGACAAGTTACCAGCAACACCCTGCATCATTGTCTGTGGTAAGTTTGAACGAATACAATTTAGTGTCATATTAAAAAATTTAAAGGGATAGTTCACCCAAAAATGAAAATTGTCATCATTTACTCACCCTCATTTTGTTCCAAACCTGTATAAATGTCTTTATGAATGGCTGGTTGTGAATGTCAGCACACTGAGATTAAAGCTCCAAAATATATTAAAACCAAAGGCATTTTATTGTTTGTTTTTGTCTGTAGTCTCTTCCTGCTACACATCAAAACTATTCATGCTGAGCATCGACCAAAAGATTACAACTCCGCACATTTCTAAATTTATCTCTGCATTGTGCATGATGTTTGGCAGTTACTACTGTTTTAACATTCATTACCCTTTGGAACTGGGTTCTACTCTGGAGTTCATGCAAAGGTAGGCATTAAACCATTTTTTTACATGAAACTTGTGGTAACAATTTACAGTAAGGTCTCATTTGTTAACATTAGGTAATGTACTAACTAACAATGGGAATTGCATTTGTAACAGTATTTAATCTTTGTTTTTGTAAGAAAAATACAGTTGTTCATTGTTTGTTCATGTTAGTTCACAATACATTAACTAATGTTGAAAGTAACATTAGTTCATGTTAAAGGGTTAGTTAAATTCTGTAAATTGTCATTAATTACTCTCCCTCATGTCGTTCCAAACCCGTAAGACTTTCGTTCAAGTTTGGAACACAAATGGAGATATTTTTAATGAAACCTGAGAGCTTTCTGTCCCTCCATTGACCGCTACGCAACTACCACTTTCAAGGTCCAGAAAGGTAGTAAAAACATCATTAAAGTAATCCATGTGACTCCAGTGGATTAACCTCAATTTATGAAGCATCACGATTGCTTTGTTTGTGCAAAAGAGCATCATTTACTACTTTATTTAAAATTGTGTTCACACAATGTCTGCTCTCGCATCCATACAACACGTGTCATGATGCTCTCATGAACAAGTGTTACAGATCAATATTTTTGTAAATAAAGTGATAAATTGTTTTTTGCCCAAACAAAGCACTCATGTTGCTTCATAAAATTGAAGTTAAACCACTGGAATCACATGATTGCTTTAATTATGTCTTTAACTACCTTACTGGGGCTTGAAAGTGGTCGTTGTGTAGCTGTCAGTGGAGGGAGAGAAAGCTCTCAGATTTCATTAAATTCTTCATTTGTGTCCAGAAGATGAACTAAAGTCTTATGGGTTTGGAACAACATGAGGGTGAGTAATTAATGTTAACTTGTGTCATGTGTATTCTGTTGATTCATGTCTTTTATTTTGAAATGTTTAGTTCTTGTTTCCCTTGTCATGTGATTCCTGTTTTCCCTCCATGTTCATGTGTCATGTTTTCATTGGTTTATTGTTTAATTATCTTGTTATCAGTTCTGTTTGTTCATTGGTTTATGTTCCCCCATGTCCATGTATTTAAGCCTCATGTTTTCCATTGTGTAGTTGTCTAGTATTGAATGTGATGGTATGTGTTTAGTCAAGCCATAGTCAAGCCATAGTCAAGCCATAGTCAAGCCATAGTCAAGCCATAGTCAAGCCATAGTCAAGCCATAGTCAAGCCATAGTCAAGCCATAGTCAAGCCATAGTCAAGCCATAGTCAAGCCATAGTCAAGCCATAGTCAAGCTCATGTTTTGTTTTGTAGTCAGGGTTACTGGTTCACATTTGTAAATAAACTGCACTTGGGTTCTTCATCTTCACGTCATCTTCGTCTTTGTCATCATTGTCAGCAGCCAGCATACGTTACGACTTGTTGTAAAGTGTTACGGAAATTGTTCAACTTTTCACTCAAAAATGGAACATTGACTAGATGGTGAGAAAATAATGACATTCTAAAAACTGACAATCACAAATTATATATTTTAAAGAATGTTACAATGCATAAAAGTTGACTAATAAATGACTTCCTTTACAATGGTACTCTCTAAATAGTACACTAAAGTTTTGTTGTGGTTAAAGGTATAGTTCACCCAAAAATGAAAATTCTGTCATTACCCAGCAAACATCGGTCAGACGACAACGTCGTGTCCCTGGCCAAAAATAGTCGTGGTAGGACGGTGTAAATCAATAAAACATTTGTAACATTGAACATTTCTTAAAAATGCATTCAGATATGTTTCATAACTTTCATTTTGGAACTATTTTTCAACCATGATGGGACATGTCAGAGGGACGTCTTTTCAACGGTCATTAAACATCCAAATGGTTGCTGGGTATTTACTCACCCTCAAGAGGTTCCAAACCTGTTTCTTCTGCTGAACACAAAAGATATTTAGAAAAATATGGGTTACCAGACAGTTTCTAGTCCCTATTGACTTCCATAGTAATTTTTTTCCCATATTATGGAAGTCAATGGGCACCAGTAACTGTTTGGTTACCCACATGTTCAACAGAAGAAAGAAATTCATACAGGTTTGGAACAACTTGAGGGTGAGTAAATGATGACATAATTTTCATTTTTTGGTGAACTAACACTTTAATCAGTGTATATTTGTGAGCAACAAATTCAGTCATTCAGTTCTCTTTTTAAGGTGCTTCTTCAGCATAAACCCAGAGAAGGGCACCAAAGTTGAACCGAGGTAAAACAAAAAACAGCTCCCAGTGAACCCCCAAGTCCTTACACTCATAGCAGACCTTGCTGATCATGAATGGAGAGCAGATTAATGTTGGACAAAACCTTTTTGACAGATGTTTGAAGATTACGTTGGCACTGAGAATGTTTTACAACTTTGTGTTATCTGGATTTACACTGAAAGATGCTTGAACTTTGAATGTCGAAAACTACTTAAATGTGAGTCCTCTTAGAAAGCTATTTTTGGCTTATATACTGTTTTGTACTTATAGTACGTATGGTACTATACCAGTAATGATTTGAGCAGCCAACAAAACATTGTGTGTACCTAAAATAAAATGTCTTTTTTTTTTTTTTTTTGTATAGTTATGCTTTTCATGTCCTTTCAATTTATACATTTAAGTTTTCCTACAGGAAGTTTTGTTTTGTGCATCTGAGATTGTAAAAAGCTGTATGTTAATGCTTTCCAAGCATTTGGTTCATGATTAATCCATTCTGTTAATAGAATGGTGTGCTGTCTTGTTCAGGTTATTGAATGTGTGGCTTTCTGGTAAAGATTGCAATTATTCAAAATGTTTGTTCTGCAAGTTGAAGCGAACAGGGAGTACATTCTTTTACTGCTGTTTTAAGGAGAAGAATATGGTTGTCCAAAGTATGTATTTACTATGTTTGTGGTATTTAAATAAAAAAGTGTATTTGCTTTTCATACCAGTTCTGAATGTTTTTTTTTTTTTTTTTTTTTTTTTTTGTTATGGCAACCAAAACTGCAAGTTTTTACCGTAAATGTTTGTTCACTTTTAGGTATACCGTAAACAGAAGAACATTTCAACCGTATTTTTTACGGTAGATTTCTGGCAACCACAGCTGCCAGTTTTTTTTTACCGTAAATTTTACGAGATTTTTTTTACAGTGTACCTATAAATAGTAAATCCAGAGAAACTGATAATTTTTGCAGTGATCTAATAATTTTTTTCCAGAGCTGTATTTTACAAATATGTAGTTTTGCACAACTCTAGTTATAATAAGTTACATCAGTAGTAGTAGTATCAAGGATGACTACAAAAAAGTAGTATAGATTTTTCACTTTTGCTTTAAAACATGTTCTTCCCACAATTCCAAAGAACTTTTAAAGATCTCTATCTGCAGGAGACTTATTGGAATATCCAGCTTTATCCTGCCTTTAAAATAAGCTGTAAAAAATTCCAACCACACTCCATTATTCAAACTTGGCAGAACCTTCATTTGTATTCTCCGCTAAACTCCTGAGTTACGCTACAACAGATGCATGTAATGAAAGCCGTTTGTTTTTTCAGAAGTCTTTTGTTATTAAGGTGTAAAGTATTTATATGCTTCTGCATGGTAAAAAGAGACTTAAGATGTGTGGTACACTTCTTATTAAACCAGCGAGCAAGCAGCTCAGCCAGAGATTCTTTAATTTTAGAGATGACAACCTCTGCGGTTCTATCATAGAAGAGCGCGTAACTGTCAACTAGCATATTACGACAGTAAGTCACCGTTTGCGGTTACCATACAAATGAGCCGTAAACTGACACCTACCTGTCACAAAATCATCCGTGACTTCTCTTATAAAACATCAATTTATCGTAGTAAACTCCACAACCAGTTCATTCCAAAAGGATTGTTTAGTGTAAAACATGCTGAACATTAACAGACACGTGGTCAGTTCATTAAGTGATGAGCCATTTCCACTAGTGGTGCACTGATAAGGAAATTTGAGGCAGATACCAATTTTTCTTAAAGTGCCCTATGCCACACTTTTGCTAGTTATATGCTGCGGTTATATGTTTATGCCCCACACAGTAAAATTACAGTAACAACTCCATTTGTTAACATTATTTAACAACATTACTGTAGTTAACATTAACTAATGAACTTAATGTCAGTTACAACATATACTATTAAATTTTTAAAATCAAAAGTTGTATTAGTTAATGCACATAAATGCACTATGAACTAACAATGAACAATTGTATTTTTATTAACTAACATTATGACTAATAAATGCTGTAAAAATATATTGTTCATTGTTTGTTCATGATACCTGATGCATTAACTAATGTTAAAGAAATGAAACCTTTTTATTAAGTGTTACCAAAATTACATTAAAATTACATTAATTGTGAATTGCTAACATTGTTTTGAAACAGTTATGAATAGTTCTGCTGTCAATATCAAAAGGTCATTGTGACATACTGGTAAGCAGTGAAAACCATGAGAGCATCACACACAGCAGAGATATGTTAAAAAATAAGAAAAATATATCTTATTACAAGCTCTAAAACCGCTCCAGTGAGAAATAATGAATATCTATGATTTGTTTACAGATTTGCTGTAACACAAATCACTAATTATTAAGCAAATGCGTGAAGATACGGTGCCATTATGGTTAAAATGTAATTGCAGTGATTAGTGTTAATGTGACCAACATTAATCTGATTTAAAGTGGGATCCTCACAGAATAGCGCTGAGATGAGTGACTGAGATATTGAGAGAACCTTGAGAGCGCGCATGTTTGACACCGCGAGTGAGCATATTGAAGGGAGTGAAGCTGAAAGTGCTCATTATCGCACAAACAGTCTCTATCGCTCAACACAACATCTGATTGTCACGACTCACGTTACATCACGTGTACTCAGATTTGTATTCGTATATTTATTTGTTGTTTGTTTAGTTTTTATATCCATTAGCAGCCTCTTTATCCTCTTCCTGCTCACTGTGCAATGAGTCAGAATTACTACGGTAATGACTAATGGTGTATTGGCAACTTAATATTCATACATGTGTAATTCTTACACATTTTTAAAAACAAAACTGCATATTCATGTGAATTACATCATGTCTGAAAATTCATGAATGCTTACAACTGCCAACAACTCACCCTCCAAAGGCCACTGTCATGTAGGGCTGCAACTAACGATTATTTTGATAATTGATTAATCTTCGATTATTTCTTCAGTTAATCGGATAAATAACGAAATTTCCTGTATTTTATTCAAATGTTCTTTAAGAAACAGAAATGATAAAGGGCGTAAGGATTTGGTTTGGTTTAAGGTACTGAATGATTCTATACTCTCACAAAACTTTGAACAAAGCCTAAATTGTTATGTTTGATATTTATTATTATTACTTTCAGGACATATGCAAAACAGCTCCTTTACTTGTAAAACTTAAAAAGTACTGTTTATTAAAGAGTAAAATTATCCATCAGGGATGGAGTGGGACAAAAAAAATCAGCCCAGCAAAGGGCAATGGTGACACCAGAATAGAAATATTAATAATTCTGCCCAGCTGAAAAATACATAATTATGTTAGATACATATGCTTGTACACTGTCACTGATTACATACATTAAGTATTTTAAATTAATATTGCAAGTTTTAAAACCATATTGTCACTGATTACATGTTTCTAAAGTATTATTTTAAAAAAAAATTTTTTTTAGGGTAGTGCATGCTTATCCATTAAAATAATGTTTGCCATAATTTTAATTTACTGGTGAAATCAGACATTACATTTGGCACTATCAGACTATCAAATATCAGGGCCCTTAGCATTATTATACATTATATTCAGTATACAGTTTAACATAGTACAATCATCTACAAACGCAGTGCAGATTCACTCTTGTGCTGAAAAGTCTCCTCCTGGTGCTCATAGTATTACATGCGGTTACATAATTAGAAACAATCTAAAACACTTCAAAAACCGGCACACATGATAATGACATCCATGAAAGCTGCACGATTGATTACATTGAAACTGAAAGCACGGTATGATGTTGCATGAGTTTAATCAAAATGATTGCTCTCCCTTTCTCCATTGCGATCGGTTTGATTGACATGGATGCGCGCGCTCGTTTGCGCAGTTAAGTTTAATGGAGACTCGCATGTGGTAAAAACATACAGTTTTCTAATTCTAGGCCCGATCGCCAATCACAGATCTAAGACAAAAATCGGCCGATTTCGATCAGTGGCTGATCGATCGGTGCACCCATAGTTTCCACACAAAAGCAGTTTATTTGTGTCCTTGCCAGTGTTCCACCATAGAAGGTCTATGGGTGCGCCGCGTTATGCTATTTTAGGCTAAGCTTGTAGGCTCCCCTATTAAAAGGGTTCTGGCTCAGCCTTCCACACGCGCTCTTTCGCTCAATGACAGCTCGACCATGCGCAACAGAATGCAGGGATATCGAGAATGGTTTTTCAAAGTTTTAAACTACGTTTAACTTGACACAGCTTCCTAAAAACACAGTGCTTATCACTAGAGGCACTGAAAACTAGTAAGATGCAATGCAACCAAAGTGAGACGTCTGTCTGATGCACGAGTACATAAACCAACAATCAAAAATAGAGCAGAGGAAAGTAGGCCAATAATAGGAATATGTTGAATGATATGGAAATCAGTAAATATCACAAACAATACATGTATACTTTTAAAACCACTTTTTTTACACATTATATATATATATATATTCATTATTTTAAATCACCTTTATTTGAGGGCTTTTCTCAGTAACTATTGGTATGCGATTAAATGCGATTCATTAATTAGCACATCATGTCATTTATTCCACTAAAACTTTTAATCGATTGACAGCTCTAGTTTTTAAAAGTTGTTTAATCAATTAGTCAATAATCAGGCAAAAAAAAAAAAAAAAAAAAAAATTCTAAATTTAGTACATTCTATTGCATAACAATGATATATCAAATACTCATGAGTGTTCAAAGACACACACACATTTACACAGAGAGCTGCTGGTACTGGGAATAACTTCACAGAATGCACTTAATGGCAAAACTTCAAAGACATCTTTGTTCTGCATTAGACAGACAGAGCAGAGGTAGGACACAAAACACTGCCGTTGAGAGAGG
This sequence comes from Myxocyprinus asiaticus, assembly GCF_019703515.2. Classification (NCBI taxonomy): domain Eukaryota; kingdom Metazoa; phylum Chordata; class Actinopteri; order Cypriniformes; family Catostomidae; genus Myxocyprinus; species Myxocyprinus asiaticus. The sequence goes on along the minus strand of NC_059383.1, from coordinate 17,524,285 downwards.
GGGGGGGCGTTAGAGAAAAGGCATTACAGGGGATAAAATCTGAAAACATATCCCTGATAAAACACAACTGAAAGTGCACAGGCATTTTCCTGGCAGAACTTTGCCGATTTACATTTCATGCTGTTCTTCTCTCTGTAGCAAGCCTGAAAAAGCTCAGCCCTGGGTGTAAGGGAGACAGTCAGATTATCCTAAAAGCACAGCTCTGCGCTTAAGTATAACATCAATTCTCAGTGCTTGATATGAGGTGCGAGAGACTGCACAGCAAGTCAGGTGTCCTGCCTCATACCCTCTGGGCTCGCTCCTTCTGCTCTTTCTCCTGGGCCAGGAAGGCATCCAGCTTTTGCTGTACAGACATCAACTTCTCTGGGTTCACCCTGCTCAACAAATCAACAAAAATCAGTCAGTTCTCACTGGACTTTGACTTAAAGGTGACGTGTGTAATTTCTGCACCACTAGCATCACCAAATGGAACTGCAAAAATAGCGAGTAATTTCAAACAGGCTTTCCAAACACTCCTGTCTTTCATTGGTAGGACAAATACATTAGTCCTGTCCCAAATTCATTCAATTGGTTCAATCAATAGCCACTTTTCCACAATCGGGCCGAGTTCTGAGCACGATATGGAATGGTTACAGTAGCATTTCCACTGGAGCATGGTTTGGCATGGCACAACTATAAACAATTCTAGGCACGGTTAGCTAACCGTACTCAACCGTGCTGGTGGAATAGCTTCAGTATGTGGCGACTTCTCTAGTGTATCTTCATGATTTTATTATTATGGTTTAGTATTGTAGCCTACATTTATTTTTCTACAACCCTTTTTCATCAAGGAAGTAGATTTCTAGCTCATTAAACTCAAAATACATCAATATACTCTCATATACTATTTTCATATAATACGTGTATAACATTTTGTAAATAAATTTCATTTTTAGCTAGTCTGGGAACTTTTACCTCTCTGCATGCTTGTGTTCGGTGGTAAACACAAGCCCTCAGCAAATTATGGTAAACCTCGCACCTTTTACTCTTTACTTTTCTTTTTGTGACATCGTCTGTGTACTGTTTGTTAGCAGAGTAAAACCAGGGAAAATAGCAGTCCTAAAAACTGTAATGTGCGATCATCCTCCATAGTGCACTAGCTCCAATGTTTACTTTATAATGCCGTCGCCAAAAGACAGATCTGTTAAGTACCTTCTCCTGATTTCACCACCATACCACTGTGGAAAAAGAAACCTTAAAGGGATAGTTCACCCAAAATTGAAAATTCTCTCATTATTCACTTACCCTGATGCCATCCCAGATTTGTATGACTGTCTTTCTTCAGCAGAACAAAAAGATATTTAGAAAAAGATAGAGCTCTGTCAGGTCCTTATAATGCAAGTAAACAGGTGCCAGCACTTTGACAGTCCAAAAGTCACATTTAGGCAGCATAAAAGTAATCCATGCAACTCAATGAATGTCTTCTGAAGCAAATCGATACGTCTGTGTAAAAAATAAATTGATAATTAAAACGTTATAAACTTAAAAATAGCTTCCTGCAAGCAGTTGATGCATCTGCATCAACTCGCATGACATAAGCGCAAGAGGAAGAGGCACTTATTTACAACAAAAGAACAAACGTCATGCGAGAGTTCGGACATTTCAAACAGCATCAGAGCCCTGGACGGAAGCGCAAATTTAAAAGTTAAAAATGTTTTAATTATCGACTTCTTACATAAACCTATCCATTCACTCAGAAGACATTCATTGATCGACTGGAGTAAATTGGATTACTTTTATACTGCCTAAATGTGACTTTTGGACCGTCAAAGTGCTGGCACCAGTTTAATTGCATTATAAGGACCTGACAGAGCTCCATCTTCTTCTAAAAATCTTCATTTGTGTTCTACTGAAGACAGTCATAAACATCTGGGATGGCATCAGGGTAAGTGAATAATGAGAGAATTTAAATATTTGGGTGAACTATTCCTTTAACCAAGCCAGCTGGCTCGGAGCAGCACAGTTTGGAAATGAGAACCGTTCAGCCCAATGGTGGAAAAGCGACTAATGTTGCTATATAGGGCTGCTCAAGGTACTCAAACAAACAGAGCAATATTTTGATAGCACTGCAGACACATAATGTTTACACTTTTCAGGTAAATCCAACAACCAATGGCTTACAGTTGTCTTTGCATTTTAATCTTGGAAAGGACCAAGTAGTTTTGAAAAATTACACACCTCAGCTTGAACAATACAAGTCAACATGAAATAAAAATTCACAACAAATTTTAGATATCGTACATATTTCAACATATTTCCAGAATATTCAATAAGAGAGAGAAGAAAAAATACACGTAGGATAGGTCTTGATTGAATCCATAATTGATTGTGAAAAGTGTCTGTTCTGTACCAAAATAAATCCAAACTTGAATGTGAGTTTGCAGTCGACTGTGGAGGTCTACTACCTCCCCACAACAGCGGCATTTGTACATGAATACATTTACAAAGATAATATCAAATATACAGTAATGTCCAGCAAAAGGAGACAATGATTTCAGTTGCATATTCGCTGCAGACATCATTGATCATCATGATCACATGATAATAGGCTCTCGCTGGGAATTGAGCTGCCAGCTTTCATTGTAACACATGGCATCCTCTATTCCTCCTAAAAAAAACACACACAGTCCTCTCTGCAAAACGGGCTACATGTCACATACTCTATGTGACTACTTTCAATTCAAAATCCCACTTCTTATTTTCCCCATCCTATTGGTTGTATGCAGTCACGCAGGAAGAAAAGAGGCACTCACTGGATTTTGTTAATGGGAACTTCTTTTTTCTTGAAGCTGTGCAATCAAGCCCTTCTCCTCTGAGGGCAACAGGATCAAAAGAGACTCACCACCCTTCTTGCACCTGCATAGAGAGAACACCAGAGGAGATTTCTGAAGAATGTTGAGGCTGCTTTTTTTCCCATACAATGAAAGTTAATGAGGACTGAGGCTGTCCCTAGCATCTCCTTTTTTGTTTCACAGAAGAAAGTCATATGGGTTTGGGGATGAAAAGATATGAGGGTGAGTATCACTTTTTTTAGGTGAAGTATCACTTTAAGACTAAATGTCTCACCAGGTGGTCTGCCGCAATACAGCCTTATCACACCAATATTTTTTCTCTTTTTATTTAAACACAGCTTTGTGAGAGCTCATGTTAAAGCTTGTGAGCTTTCTGCTGAGGGCGGTGATCTATGTGAAGGGGAGTTACAGAGAATATCGATTCCACACTGAAAAGACAAGTGTAGCACAGAGAGAGAGAGAGAGAGAGAGGCCGGCAGGTGTGTGCTGTCTTGCTCTAAGCACTAAGAATTTGACAACTCTGCATAGCTTCAGAGGTGAGGACTGCAGTTACATACTTGCCCTCAAGGTGAGATTGTAACAAGTGAAGCCAGAGTCCAAAAATAGAATATCTCTGTCATTAAACTGTTACGGGCAATGTATGTCAAAACAAAAACTGTGCAGCTACAGCTGCTACCAATCTGACTGAATTTAATTTCAGAGATTTAGTGTTACAAGGCATCAGTGAAGAAAGACTGAAAATGTTTTTCCCATGAGCAACTAACAAGATAAAATGTTTATCTAATTAAAAGCCATTATTGACCATAATTTTCAACACCTCAGTTTAACTAATTTTGTTATTAATAACCAACCTCAAAAAAAATAATAAAAAAATAAAAAATAAAAAAAAAAAGAGAGAACAAAATACAATCAGATGAAGCACATTTATTTAATTCACTGGATTATCCATAAACACGCATTACCACATGGGTATTAAAATAAAAAAATATATTTTTGTTACATTTCAAGCAAAAAATAACTATAGTGTGATATATAATGTTATCATGATATAAAATTATTAATTATTCACTTAGGATTTTTACAGAGCCCCTTTGAGCACAGAGGAAATTTATTTTCTGAAACAGTTTTGCATTCCTGTGCACTAGTTTGATATATCCATCCCTTACAAACATTAACCATCTTTTTACTACAGTAACCATAGTTACTATAGTAACTAGTAACCACATAGTTAGTAACTAATAACAACGGTATTTGTAGTAAAAACAAACAAATATTTTCCATGGCTATCCTACTGTACAGCAACCATTTTTAACCATGATATTCATTGCAAAACCATAATAATCATTCTGGAAAAAACAAAACAAAACAAAAACAAAAACAAAAAACAAAAACAACAACAAATATTTTTCCACAATAAATAAATAAATAAATAAATAAATAAAATCTAGTCCAACGGTTTCACTATAGTCAAATTACATTAACCATGACTACAGTAATTCTTTTTGGGAAGAAATTAACGATGGTGTTACTATAGTAAAAAAATGTTTTTGCATAATGATTATGATTTTTACTACCACCATTTTGGTTTTCCTGTATTACTACCATGATTTTACTACACATATCATGGTTAAAATATGGATACTGTAGTAAAATCATGGTTAACTTTTTGTGAGAACACAAAATTATTGCTAAGGAACACAAAACTATTTTAGAAAATAAAATCCCTCTTTTTCCTCTAAGGGGCTCTGTAGATTTCGGTCATGCTAATGTCCCCTCAATATTCCCCAATAAGTATACAGACTGAACAGAGCAAACCTGCCATCTAGTGTTCCATCTTAACAAACACCTGCAAGTGCTGTGTGTGAATTTCAAATATCTGTTAAAAATGTTATAATGCCATCAAATTAAAGCAGTAAAACACAGTTGTGTATCAGTGTTCCCTGGCTGTCCTCCCAACCCTGTGGATGTATGTGTTTGCATCTTCAGGGCAGTTAAACTGTAACACCCAGTTCACAGCTGGGAAATCTGAGAACAGAAACAAAATCTCAGTTACACCAACTTAAAGAATGTTTACAGCTCACTTTCCATGGAATTTTTTTCAATAATTTTAAACTAAAACAAGCCATGTTTTAAGAACAAGAGTCTACATTACCCAGTCCCCTGGCAGCAATATCTGTTGCAGAAAGGACAGCGATGGTTTTGCGGACAAATCGTTGTAAACCTTCACCCTCTTCATCTGCTGTTGTTTGCCGTGCAGAGCCAGTACGGAGATACCTGGACGTAAGTGGCAGAACACCCGGAACAGATACTGAACCTAGAAATACAGATAAGCAACAATGCATGTCAGCATGAAATTCACAGTACTAAGACTGATAACTCTTGTCAAACATATTGCAAATGCTAACACATTAAATATTTTTTAAAAGCAAATGACAAATATACTGGAAAACAATGGTAATTTTAATTTGTAAACAATAAACTTGGTTACCTCTTTACAGCAAGCAAAAAAGATTATGATCTTCTTCTGAAGGTGACTCCTCAAAAAAGAGTAGAGCATGTTGACCTTTTGGTGCAGCTCACACACCACATAGTTCTGCTCCAGAGTGGCAGGGGTACTGCAAAGAAGATCGGTTTATAAGATCTGCATCCATCGCAGTTCAATGTTCACGGTACAAGCACTCCAAAACCTTGAGACAATCACAGTGTATTAGAAAGGGATGCTGAGAACCGCAACACTTTGTTTGATGCTTATTCACTAATACATTGCATTAACTTATTGTTTCTTATGTGTGCATTACCTTAAATGCTGAGATAACTTACTGGGATGAGAAAGGCCAAGGTCTTTTCAGAGCCTGTCTTTGCAGCTCCAAGAACATCTCTCCCTTGCAAAGCAAAGCCAGTAGTCTGCCTCTGAATCTCTGTGGGCTGCCTGTACTGAGCCTCAAGAAGACCTATTGACATGATGAAGAGCATTATAAAGATTTAGAAAATACAATTACAGTAGCTGACACAAGTTACATAAATGTGAAATAAACAGAGTTCAAAAGTTGGGTGATCACCCAGAGTTTTCTTTGAAAGTGGAAAATCAGAGAACTTCACAGCCTCTTTGGGATTGATCTAAGAAACAAGTCATTTATGTGATATCAACTTTCACTATTGTCAGTTTTACTAAATCCTCCCATGTTCATATTACTCAAAAAGTTCATGTAACCAAGGGAACTTATATTAACTAAGTTGATTAAACTAAAAAACAGTGTCTTGTCAGGTTGACTTAATCCATTTGCGCTGGGTCATGCATATTTTTTGTTTGGTTACCTGAAAGTGGGCAGAGGATTTCTAGTTCCCAGCATGCTCTGCATGAGACTTTAAGAGACTTGAAATTAAGTGTTATTTTATGGGTCTTTGTGCAAGATGAATATACAGGGGAAGACTTGTTTGTATTTAGAAGAATTTCAGCTTATTGTAGTTTGGGGGAGGGGGTTCCCATCATGGTGAAGAGTGGAGCATGAGTATTTAACACATTACTTTATCCACCGAGTAATTGCTGTGCTAACCCTAAAATAGTGACTAAGTTGCACTCAGTAGTGCTTCGGACCAGCAAGTTTTTAGCATGCTAACATTTCACTTTACATGCACTAAAGAAAACGGTTAATTCCAGGGTTTGTGCAGAAAGTGCCGTTTTGAAACGTCATGTAAACAAGAACATTGATTTCCTTATGCCATTTAAGGGATTAAGAGAAAACGGTTTAACACACCTAGGTTACGTCCAGAGAACGCAGCTTATTGTGGTCATGTAAACGCATAAGCGGCGTTCTGATGGGTGTTTGGAACGCGTTTGTGGAACAGACCCGCATAACAAACGTCATAGGATGGAGCCCAACAACATGTCATTGCAGTGGAAAGAATTCAATATTTCAGGGAGTAAAGTGGGAAAATCAGTAAAATAGTGAAGTCTTCCTCAGATCCCATCTATGTTATTTACACAAGCGTTGCGGGAAAATTACGTTGCTGTGGAAAAAGATCCTTACTGATCGAGCCGCATGTATACAAGAGTAAAGAGTACGCCGTTTATACAGTGCATGTAAACGACAAAGCTGTTCCTTTACGATTCAGTACATTTGACACTGCGTCAAAAAGCTGACGCTAAGGGGAGTGTCCTACATGACCTAGTTGAAACCTTTCTACAATAACGCCAGTATTGATTATGGTGTTTTAGCCCCGCCCTTTTAGGTGCGAAGCTGTCCGGTCTAAAAGTGGGCAAGCAAACACCATTCCTCAGAATTTTCATCCTTCAAGACTAGGGCTGGAAAATGTAAGGAATTTTACAATTCCGGTTCCGATTCCTCTTACCGATTCCGGTTCCTTAACGGATCCAGTAACGAGTCCAATCATTCTTTTCATACTTTTTTTTGTTTTTTTTTTAAGAATGATTTAGAAATGCAATTCTTATTGCATTTACTACCCTCTGCTGTCTGTTACCAAATAATGAGATCATTTCAGATTTGTACAGAGCAGATATAACAAATGAGAAATACATTTAATACAGTTTTTGTAAAAGGTGTGTTTGCAGACCTTTTGGAGACATAAATACAATCCAATAATAGATCCTTACTTCTATTTTAAATAAAGAAATCTAAACCAACACAAAATGTGATGGCATATTTCATTAATTCGTTTATTTTATAAAATTCCACTTATTACAACAAAACTTGTGTATCTATAATTACACATTGTCATATGAATAACCAACTATTGATTTAATAGAGACACAGGTCAACATTAAATAAACAGTAACAGTTCCAGAGACAGTTCAGACTTGTGTTTTGTAGCCTACTGTTGTACTTCAGGATTGTGAGACTTCAAAAATTCTTATTTAATTTCGAGTTGGACATTCATAACTTGCACATCAGTATAAGATTACTTGTATACTGGAAGCACCATATGTTTTGCGCTGTTGATTCAAAAGAACCAGCTCCTGTTGAATGATTATTTCGGAAATCGAACTGTACCGGCAGCGCATATGTTTCACACTGTAAAAAGAGCCGGCTAGAGACTCGTCCGATTGGGAATGAAATATACTGGTAGAACTGTGTGTTTTACGTGGTAGAGTCAGTAGAGGGCAGCACTGCTGCAGAGATGCGCTGCTGGAAACACTGTCAGAGTATTTGTGGACAGTGTTCCAGCCACATCAGCAGAAAATTGCACACTGGAGAACTGTTAACGGAACCGAAAGTCACGAAGATCATATGATTCCGGTATTTTTTAAAGAATGGAACTGGTTCTGAACAAGAACCGGTTCTCGGTTCTCAACCCTATTCAAGACAGCGATTCATCTCTCGTCTTGAAGCCTTCTACTTCGCCGTCGACATACACGAGACAGCGGCGGGATCTTCATGACAACGAGAAGACTCTCTGATCCTCTGCAGTGTTCCGGCAAACATTTACTCCACCTCGCCACTTGATGCTTCGCTGGTGAACAGGCTGCTTCAGCATCCTGATTCCCTGCAGTGCTTCGGCAGGAGTTTTGTATCCTTAAGCTATTGTTGATATTGTGTGTGTGTGTGTGTGTGTGTGTGTGTATGTGTATATATATATATATATATATATATATATATATATATATATATATATAAATGAGCTGCTTACATGTTAGCGTCTTTTTAAAGATGTTGTTCCATAAGTGTTCCTTATGCGAGGGACACATCCAGCCATCAGATCAGCATGAGAGCTGCATTCGCTGTCTGGGCCACGCCCATGCAAAGACAGCTCTCATAGAAACAGACTGCCCTCACTGTGAGTGCATGAGTCTCAAAACGCTTCGCTCGCGAATCAGGAATATTCATCCTCCCGTGCCCTCCCAACCGCATCTTTTGTGACTCCCAAGGAATCACACGAGGAGGCATGGTGGGTCCGCAAGGTTGAGCAGGATGAATTTGAGGTGGCCCCTCAATCTCCATATGCTGCGTCTATGCCAATAGAATATTTGTGTGAAAAGCTTGACCTCGTGCTTGACATTTGAATCACGCACTTACGAAGCGTCCATTCAAAATGATTACCCCGACACTCCGCAGGCTGCCCCCGATCGGGCCGGAGAGTACCGGATACCGTTAAGTGTCAAGGGGGGTACTCACCAAGCATTGGTGGACACGGGTTGTAATCAAACCACTATCCACCAATGCTTGATTCAGCACGAGGCTTTGGGCACAGCTAAAACCATGAGGGTGAAGTATGTGCATGGGGATATTCACAACTACCCTGTGGTGACCCTTGTGATTAAATTTCAGGGAACAAAACATAAAGTGGAGGCCGCGGTTAGTTCCCGCCTCACCCATCCGCTGATTTTGGGGTTTTGAATTAGAAATGCATTAAAGGGAATATGCGTAGATGGGTCCTGCACTAAAGCTTCGTCTGCTCCATGTCAGAGCAGAGCCGTCGTGAAATGATGTTCCAGGTGGCATTATAATCGCATGGCGGGTCATCTAGGGGAAAGAAAGACACTGAACTGCCTAATAGCCCGTTTTTATTGGCCGGGCATTGGCGGCGATGTCTGCAGGTGGTGTGCGGCATGCCGCGAATGTCAGGTGGTGAATCCACCGGCCACCCCAAAAGCGCCATTGCGCCCTCTTCCACTGATCGAGGTCCCCTTCGAAAGAATTGGAATGGACCTCGTCGGGCATTAGAGCGGTCAGCACATGGACATCGCTTTATATTGGTCCTAGTGGACTATGCAACGCGATATCTGGAAGCAGTGCCTCTGTGCAACATCTCGGCACGCAGTATTCCGGAGGCACTCTTCAAAATAATCTCCCGGGTGGGTATTCCGTAAGAAATCCTCACCGATCAGGGCACAACTTTTATGTCACGGACACTATGCAAGCTTTATGAATTATTGGGCATTAAATCAATCTGCACCAGCGTTAACCATCCACAAACAGATGGCCTGGTGGAGCGATTTAATAAAACCCTTAAAAACATGATTCGTATGTTCGTGCACGAGGATGCTAGAAACTGGGCCGTTGGCTACAGTAGTCCCGAGAGGGCGGAGCTTGTGCCAGAGGTGAATACAAAACACAATCATTTCACCCCGGTCACTTGCGGAGACCACCTCTCACCGTATCAACTTGCAGAGGTTGCCAAGTTGCAAAAGGAGTTTGCAGACATGTTTTCCTCTCTACCGGGTCATACGAACCTCATATAGCACCACAGAGACCGAGCCAGAGGTGGTGGTACGTAGCCGTCCCTACCAATTGCCCGAGCACAAAAAGAAAATTGTCTGGGAAGAATTGGATGCAATGCTCGATATGGGGGTAATAGAGAAATCCCACAGCGATTGGTCCAGCCCGGTTGTTCTAGTTCCTAAGAGCGACAGGTCTGTACGGTTCTGTATGGATTATAGAAAAGTCAACGTGGTGTCTAAATCTGACGCATACCCAATGCCTCACGTTGATGAGTTGCTCGATCGGTTGGGCACTGCTCGATTTTATTCAACACTGGATTTGACAAAGGGTTATTGGCAGATCCCCTTGACACCAATTTCCCGTGAAAAAAACAGCCTTCTCCACGCCATTTGGATTACACCAATTTGTGATGTTTGTTTGTTTGGAGCCCCGGCTACATTTCAGCATCTCATGGACTGAATCCTCAGACCGCATTCGGCTTACGCCACTGCCTACTTAGATTACATCATCATTTACAGCAATGATTGGCAGCGGTACATGCAGCATCTGAGGGCGGTTTTGAGATCGCTGAGACGAGCGGGACTCACAGAAAACCCCAAGAAGTGCGCGATTGGGCGGGTGGAGTTACTGTATCTGAGGTTCCACTTGGGCCATGGGCAGGTACGTCCCCAAATTGACAAGACTGCAGTGATTGCAACCTGCCCAAGGCCCAAGACCAAAAAGTGGGTGAGACAGTTCTTGGGGCTGGCTGGCTATTATAGGAGATTCGTGCCTAATTATTCGGATGTCACCAGCCCGCTGACTGATCTCACTAAAAAGGGAGCTCCAGACCCAGTCCAGTGGACGGAGCAGTGTCAACAGGTGTTCATGCAGGTTAAAACCGCACTTTGCGGGGGGCCGCTTTTACATTCACCCGATTTCTCTCTCCCTTTTGTCTTGCAGACGGACACTACACACATATGTTGAGCGCACTCGCCAGTTCACACTGTCTGACCAGCTCTTTGTGTGCTATGGAGGATGCACCAAAGGAATGTCCATCTCCAAGCAAAGACTTTCTCACTGGATTGTTGATGCCATCGCCCTGGCTTACGAGTCGCAGGGTGCAAATTGCCCAATTGGTATTAAAGTACACTCAACTAGAGGCATGGCCTCTTCATGGGCATGGACGAATGGTGTATCCTTAAAGACATATGTTTTGCAGCAGGATGGTCTTCTCAAAACACATTCGCAAGGTTTTACAACCTAGATGTGACATCTGGCGTGTGGCATAGGCCAAACATACATTTATGCCCCTCTTAGTATGGGCTCCCTGTCATTTTACACAACCGCCTGCATTCAGGCCGTTGTATCTCCCAAAGTCACAAGCACTTTCATTACAGATAAAACTTCCTTCCTGACTGGGATCATGAAGGGGTTAATTCATACTATATGGCCATAGTTCATATATATATTCTGAGTGTTCCCCTCGTGGCTCACCATGAGGGTCATTCACTTGCAGCATACTCATGTTGGTCGTCATCCTGCGGGACTGCGGCGTCATGTTTCCTCTCTGGGAAGGTTATGTAGTGTAGTGCTGTTTGATGGGAATCTGTTCCCCATAGCATCAGCTTAGGGACACATTGTCATGTGTACTGAATCATAAGGAACTTCTCGGTTATGTATGTCATCTCGGTTCCCTGAGATGAAGGGAACGAGATATTGCGTAAGCTGGCCGCACTACGGACTCAGGGTTTTTTGAGGTGTGAGCTCTTTGTCCCTCAGTCAGAAAATTCTGAGGAATGGTATTTGAATGCCCGCTTTTATACCAGACAGTTTCGCGCCTAAAAGGCCGGGGCTTAAACACCATAGCCAATACTGGCATTATTGTAGAAAGTTTTCAACTAAGTCGTGTAGAAGGACACTCCCCATGGCATCAGTTTAGTGATGCAATGTCTCATTCCCTTCATCTCAGGGAACCGAGGTTACATACATAACCGAGACGTTTTCTCACAATAAACCGCTTTTTGGTGTCCATGCAACCACAGTCACTGAAAGAGTTTTGACATGTTAAATAAAGTCTGGTTTACTTGATTTGGTTAGATTCCCACTACATTAAACATTTAAGTTAAAATAACATGGTAATTTTAATTTAAGAAAACTCATTTCAAACATGTAGAACCACTGACCATTACTGACTAAAGTCCAGCCAAATAGTTATTTTTTAAGTGCAAGTGTGACTGGCCTGTAAGGACATGCCTAAAAATTAGATTAATTTCTAAGGCCTTTGATCCATCTATTATACACAAACATAATAATAATCTACTGCATATAACGTTCAAGATGTCATAACCTGAGATAACAAGCCTCTTGACAATACACAACTGAAATAAACTGACACGTCACAGAATATCCTAATAGTAACCTGATTAATTAAAAACTGAATGTCACAGTAAGTCGTGAAGTTGTCTTTCTTCTTAGTCATCTTTTTTACTCGTTTTATCATACTTCTTTTTCCACTTCTCAAAATTCTTAACAGGGTCCTCGGATACATTTTCCTTCTCGTTATTCTTTTTAACCCGCATTTTCGAAGCAATTTTGTTGATTAGTTACAAGCCGGTGTGACCATAACAACATGTGAATGGCTGTGTCTTGTTTCGAAGGCTGCGTGCTAGGTAGGACACGTCCTTTGAAGGCTGCAGTATACTGAGCGTCCTCCTTTAAACAAGCCTCATTTAAACAAGACAGCCTTCGTAGGACAAATGGAAACGTAACGTAACATGGTTGCTATGACAGCACGCCACTCTTCAACAAGCGTGAGCGCTTTGAGTGAGAAGGGAACAAAGTCCCTCTGGAAGGGAATGTATGAGGTACATTTTAGGAGAGTTATAATGATGTAAAGAGAAAAGAAAATGTGTGCTTTTAGTCTAATACTTTAATTATTTATTAATATAATTATACATATTATATACTCTGCACCCATCTACTGAGGTACTTCAACTTGGGAATTAACATTACTTTTGGACTCAAGATGGCGTTAATGGACTCAAGATGGCGCTGAGTATGGCTGCTGCGTTGCGAGCTCCAACACAACACTGCAGTTTTTTTGTTTGTTTTGTTCACAATTCTATGTTTTTTTGTCTTGGATGTTGTCTGCCTTATTGTCTACGACAGACAAACACTTTTGGACATTGGTTCTGCAATAGCACACCGAAAACCAGACTTTAAATTCCTCAATGCCAACCCGCTGTTTACAAACACGAAATGCAGAAGGAATAGGGGAAATATAGCCGACGTTCTCATCAGAGTAAGACATCGCGCAAATCAACACCCGCTACCCAGTATTCTACTGGCAAATGTTCAGTCTCTGGACAACAAGCTCTGCGAGCTGAGAGTGCAGATCTCTTTCCAACGGGAGACGAGGGACTGCTGCATTATCTGCCTTACGGAAACTTGGATGTCTGCTGAGATTCCAGATTCAGCCATTGAACCCGCGGGGTTCTCTGTGCACCAAGCGGACAGAGCGAAAGACCTCTCAGGTAAAAGCAGAGGTGGTGGTGTATGTTTTATGATCAACAAATCCTGGTGTGATCAGAGGAACGTACATTCGATCAAGTCTTTCTGCTCTCCTGATCTGGAATTTCTCATGCTTCTGTGTCGACCAATCTGACTACCAAGGGAATTCACAGCGGTCATTATCACAGCTGTGTACATCCCCCCACAAGCCAACACAGACCGGGCACTCAAGGAACTGTACGGGATTATAAGCAAGCAGGAAACCGCGCACCCTGAGGCCGTGTTCATTGTGACCGGGGACTTTAACAAAGCCAATTTTAAATCAATCGCACCAAAATACCACCAACACATCAGTTTCAACACAAGAGGGGACCGGGTTTTGGACCATTGCTACCCTCTCTACCGGGATGGCTACAAATCCCTACCCCCGCCCACCATTTGGCAAATTAGACCACTCTTCCATTCTGCTTCTTCCCGCTTACAGGCAGAAACTGAAACAGGAAGCACCCACCCTCAGAAAGATCCAGTGCTGGTCGGACCAGTCAGATTCTACGCTACAAGACTGTTTTGACTGGGAGATGTTCCGGTCCGCCTCTGATGATGACATCGAGGTGTACGCTGATAGCGTAATGTGTTTCATCAGAAAGTGCGTAGAGGATGTTGTTCCGAACAAAACAATATGGATCTACCCCAACCAGAAGCCATGGATAAATAGCGATGTTTGCACTGCACTTGATGCGCGGACCTCCGCTTTCAATTCCAGGAATGTGGAGGAGCATAAACATGCCAGTTATGCACTCCGCAAAACTATCAGAGCAGCCAAATGCCAGTACAGGGACAAGATTGAAGGACAGTTTAACACCACCAACTCTAGAAGCATGTGGCAGGGAATTAATATCATCACGGTCTTTAAAGGGAATAAAAACTCCGCCATGAACACCGCTGCCTCTCTCCCGGATGAGCTAAATACTTTTTATGCTCGTTTCGAGGGAAATAACACCGCCCTCGCGGAGAGAGCTCTCGCGGCCGAAGCTACAGAGGTTAGTTCACTCTCCGTCTCTGTAGCGGATGTAACCCAATCCTTCCGACGGGTAAATATCCGTAAAGCCGTGGGTCCAGATGGCATTCCGGGCCGCGTCATCAGAGCATGCACGAACCAACTAGCTGGTGTTTTTACGGACATTTTCAACCTTTCCCTCTCCTAGTCTGTGGTCCCCACATGCTTTAAAATGTCCACCATTGTACCTGTTCCAAAGCAATCCAAAATCACTTGCTTAAATTACCTGTCCTGTTGCTGTGACCCCCATCATCAGCTAATGCTTTGAGAGACTAATCAGAGGTTACATCTGCTCTGTGCTGCCTCCATCACTAGACCCATTGCAGTTTGCGTACCACAACAACCACTCCACTGATGATGCCATTGCATCTACAATACACACTGCTCTTTCCCACCTGGAAAAAAGGAACACTTATGTGAGAATGCTGTTTGTAGACTACAGCTCAGCATTCAACACCATAGTGCCCTCCAAGCTTTATGTGAAACTCCAGGCTCTGGGCTTAAACAGCTCGCTGTACAGCTGGATCCTGGACTTCCTGTCAAGCAGAAGCCAGGTGGTTAGAATGGGCAGCAACATCTCCTCATCACTGACCCTCAACACTGGAACCCCGCAGGGCTGTGTTCCCAGCCCACTCCTGTATTCCCTGTACACACATGACTGTGTGGCAACACATAGCTCCAATGCCATCATTAAGTTTGCTTATGATACGACGGTGGTGGTCTGATCTCTGACAATGATGAAATGGCCTACAGAGAGGAGGTGCTCACTCTGACATGCTGGTGTCAGGAGCACAACCTCTCCCACAACGTCAGCAAGACAAAGGAGCTTGTGGTGGACTTCAGGAGAAAAGACAGAGAACACAGTCCCATCACCATCAATGGAGCACCGGCGGAGAGAGTCAGCAGCTTCAAGTTCCTCAGTGTCCACATCACTGAGGAACTCACATGGTCCATCCACACTGAGGCCATTGTGAAGAAGGCTCATCAGCGCCCTTCTTCCTGAGATGGCTGAGGAAGTTTGGAATGAACTGCCGCATCCTCACACGGTTCTACACCAGCACTGTAGAGAGCATCCTGACTGGCTGCATCACTGCCTGGTACGGCAATAGCACCGCCCACAACCGCAAAGCCCTGCAAAGGGTGGTGCGAACTGCCAGACACATCATCGGAGGTGAGCTTCCCTCCCTCCAGGACATATATACCAGGCGGTGTGTGAAAAAAGCTCGGAGGATTGTCAGAGGCTCCAGCCACCCAGCCATGGGCTGCTCTCACTGCTACCATCAGGCAGGCAGTATCGCAGCATCAGGACCCGCACCAGCCGACTTCATGACAGCTTCTTCCCCCAAGCAATCAGACTTCTGAACTCTTGATCTCTCACGATCAATATACATCAGCACTGCACTTTATTAATCTTATTAGCTCACACTGGACTGTCTTAAATTATATTCTCTCTTAACAACACACTGGCAACTGACTATCACCCGACAGCCTGTATGTCAATACAGTACAATACAACCTACTGTATATTTTATATATACTATATATACTTTTTTATTGAATAATGTGTATAATATATTGTATGTGTATTCTATATTGTGTGTATTGTATACTGTACAATATTCTATAGTGTGTATTGTATACTGTATATTGTATATTATTATTTGTATATTGTGTTGTGTGTAATTATGTGTATATTAGATATGTAAATTGTGATGTGTAAATCTGTTTATTGTAATTGGTATATGTCTCATCTATGTCTCATCACTGTCACAACTGCTATGTTGCTCGGAACTGCACCCAAAACTTTCACCCACTATTGCAATTGTGTATATGGTTGTGTGACAATAAAAGTGAAGTGAAGTGAAGTGAAGTGAGTACTTGCGTTTGAACATCATATTTATGGGAAATTTGGCGTTTTTTGTTTTTTTTCTTAGACATTTCCGTTGAAGTAAAGAATTGTGGGTTGTGAGTGCCCACGAAGGATACACCTCATGCATCCTTCGAATTCCCGTGAAAGAAGGTTGCATTCGAAGGCTGCAATCGAATATCCTACTCGCTTTTCTGAAACGAGACAGCCTCGATGATGTACGCGGCTGAGAAATGCGACCTCCGGAGGACACAGCCTTGCAAATGAGACACAGCCAATGTTTCATTCGCAAGATCTTCTTCTTCTTCTTCTTCTTTTCTGTTTTTTTATGACGGTTGGCAAACCAGCTAATGGTGCATATCTGCCACCTATAGGGTTGGAGTGTGGAACGAAGATTAAAGGGAAGAAAAAAAAATCCTAAATCCTATTAAACAATCCTCTTTCCCTTAAATAACTTAGCAGAACACTATATCCTTGATTCTTTCTGTGCATTATGAAATATACTTTTTAAAGACAGCTTATTTATTTCTACTATATTACTTAGTACTTCTTTAAGATGGATTCTTTCTCATATGCAGAGCAATAAATCAGTACATGCTCAACTGTCTCCGGTAGGCCACATTGTGCACAACTAACTGATTCTCTTTTCCAGTAACTAAAAGAGAATAATTAATGAACGTATGCCCAATTCGAAGCCTGGATATTATAGTATCTTCCTTTCTGCTTCCATATTTATTCCTCTCAACCCCAACTTTATTCTGGATATTATATAAATGTCTCCCTTTTAACTCCTTATCCCATATCTCTTGCCACTTCTTATTTAGAGCCTTTTTAATAATTCCTTTTACTTCAGCTTTACTCAGTGGGACATTAATATCTATCTCAGTATGTTTTAGAGCCTTCTTTGCTAAATGGTCCACATGAGCTGGAACCCACAGAAACGAAATGTGTACTCCTATTTGGCATATTCTGTACATATACTCATAAGATATCCTGCCTGGATAAAGATTTTTCCAGTATTTAAACTTACTAGGGCTGAGTATGAATCTGAACATATCACTACGTCCATATGAATGTCTTCCACCCATTGAAGTGCCATTAGAATTCCTATCAATTCTGTGTATATACTGAGGGGCCGTTTACACGGCAAAGTTTTCAACTAAAACGGAAAACTTTTTATACGTTTTGGCTGTTCGTTTACACGACAACGGCGTTTTGGGGCCTGAAAATGCAAACTTTTGAAAACGGGTTTCAAAGTGCAAGTTTTTGAAAAAGATGCCGTTATCATCTCCGTGTAAACATACAAAAACGATGACGTCATGCGCACGCGTATTACGTGTTATATAAAGAACGATGGATTGATAGGCATCAACTTGAGATGTATAATTATCAATATGAATACTGGTGTCTGTGCAAATAACAATAATCAACAATTTATTCATTTGGAGTGTTTTGTATGGAGTGTGAACATTGTACAGTAGGCAGAACCTGCAATTTGAAAATCTTGAAATTAATGTATGGGTTCAGATGGGAAAAATTTTATAATTTATTATTTAATTTTATTTGATGTACCTTTACCCTGCAATTCATTCACCCACCGCTTATGTATATAGCCTATAGACAGAGATGTGATGCCATGTACAGTATTCAATGATATGCTTAGAATATGAAAACTTGAGGCAATGAAAATGCATGTTAGATCCAGTGTACACAAGACCTCTCTCTCCATCAGAAGATATCCATATATCAGAGTTCTGTCTGATATCCAAAACCAGTCAACATCAACAGCTTGTTATGTTAACTTACTCTCCTACCAGCCCAAGAGTCAGCAGGGGGAATACAGAAGAAGGCAGGAGACAAAATGATGGTAAAAATGAGCAGAGTTTATTGAATAATCATGAGAGTTCAGTCTATAGGCATGTGCGCGAGTACTTCAAAACAACGCGCGAGACATTCAAAACTACAATGGCGGACTACAGGACTATGTTTGTGCTGCTCAAGATTTTGAGTTTATTGACGCTTCTTCGGCAAAGTAATTGTAGTAATAAAGCAACCTCATCGTCCATCCAGACAAAGGAAAAACTTTTCCGTTTTTAGTGCATCGTTGTCGTGTAAACGTACCCTGATACATGATCTGATCATCTTTTTACAATACTATATTTAAAGTGAGGAATATAAACAGCTGCTGCCGTTTGTCCATAATCTGGGTTCTTTGAGCCATCTGTATATATTTGAATACTATTGTAATATTCATGTTCCAAATGCTGTTTCACAACTATATCCTTGAAATATTACTTCCCTTTTCATGCATCTTATCTAGCAACTGAAGGTAAATGGCTGGCAGTGGGAAAAGCCAGGGAGGTATTATTGGCACTACCACTGTGGAACTGATATTAATTTTGTCTATTCCTGTGTTCTGAGCTTCTTGTGCATTCCATCCAGAGCTATTTAATTCTGCACTTTCACGTTCCCAACATTTTTCTAGAACCTTTTTAGCTGGGTGCTTTTCATCATGTCCCTTTAATGTACTCCAGTATGTCATTTTTAATTTTAGCCTCCGAATTTACTCCAATTCTCTTACCATGCTGTATCTATTAACAGGTTTATTATTTATACATAGGTTTATTGAAGTACATTTTCTATAACTAGAACTGATGGTGTGGGGTTAAACATTTTAAAGGTGTACTCTGTAATTTTTTGCTCATTAAAAAAGTTTTACTCCTAAAGAAATTAATTGTAATTGTAAAACAAATGTATAAAATCAAGACCACTTGAGATGGAGACACTAGTCATATCAGTAACCTTATAAAAGCTGTTTTATTCTGCATGGAGAGGGTTCCCTTATGGGGACTGCCATGTTAGAATCATATGACCAGCTGGATACAACTTGCTTAATCTCCTTAACCACCTTGTTATTGGTTAGATTAACTCATGGGTTAAATTAATAATAGCTAACTGTAAATAGTGAATTTAATGTCATAAAAGTTAATAAATGTTTATTAAAGATTAATAAAATAACACCACATGCACAGTATATACTGCTTCAGACTGTTTATTGGCAAACCAAATAACAATCCTCTATAGAAGCACACTGTAAAGACTTGCAGTAATGAGGAAGGTAAAAGCAGAATTTCAGTTATGGCATACAGTGCTCATGTTGCAGTCCATCTTGAGTGAACAACAAGGTTCCAGTTAGCTTGAGGCCTCTCTGAAGTGAGTGATCGTGTGCCTTTTACAGGTAAAAAGGAGACACTCCATATCTTGAAAATATTATTTAGTATTTATAGAACATCATACAGTAAAAAGGCACTATGCCTCTATCTGCCTCTGAAATATTAACATATTTACATAAATATAAAACAGAACAAAAATACAAAAGACAAATCTAGTGACCCCTCTCTGTCCACTCCAGTGATGCTCAAATTAGTGCAGCCAAATAGCACACTTTTAATGGTTGCATTAAATTACATTTGAAAGCTTGCAGTGACAATCAAAGGTCACTTTCTTTTAATTTAGCTCTGCTGCAGTAAATGTACTATGTAGCATAACCCTTCTTGATAATCTGTTTTTAATCATCAAAATCATGAACTGAAATCTCATATTTATGCCATCCAGTTAAATCTTCACTGCAGACTATCAACAGACAAGCTTGTTGTTTGACTCTTACTAACAAAAAGCAACTAAGAAAGACACATTAAATGACGTTGTAAGATCTTATATCAAAAAAGCTAAATACTTTGGTCCATTTTTACTGCTTTTCTTTCTTAAGGTTTATAATGTCCATTTTCACACAAGTGATCTTAAAAAAGTAGTCTTATGAAATTCTCTGGCAGTATCTATGTTACATAAGGTGAACTGAGAAATCTAGCTTGTCATTACAGTAACAAACAAAAGGCTTCCTGTGTCACAGTAAAAACTTTTGACACACAAACGTTCCTTAAGTATTTACAAAGAATGGAAATCTGTTCTATGGCGAGACTTCTAAAAGAGATCTGAAATCCCCAGTGAAAATCTCTGATGTTCTCCATATGGTCACCCTCATGGTGATCCTCAACTTCTTTTGGGAACCACTCTGGATCATTCAGTTGTTCAGTTCATGCAGTATAGAGTAAAGGACACTGAAAAGAACTTTGTAGGGCACTGCAGAGAGGTCCACCTCTGTACATTTATATTACAAATCAATGTTAATTTATTTTGGCATTTTTGGCACAGATGTCACTATTTCTTATATTCACAGATTCTTGCACACTCATGTTAGGTCCTGTGGAGCAAAGAAAGAGCGCAAGTTTATGACAGTGAGAAACTGACATTAAACAGAGAGAAAACAATTTAGTTTTCATGCTGTTCAGCTGTACCCTTTCTGTCCATGGTCCTCCTCTATCCAGGCCACAATCTTCCCCTCCCAGCCCGGGACCACTGCGTCATCCTGGAACACCTGAGAGATGCCATTGGTTTCTATTACTCACTGCAGTCATAAAATCTGCCTTTCAAACTGCCAATGCTTTAATTTGTATTACATTTAGAAGCCTAAATAGAGAAAATGTATTTAAATTGATTATGTGGTAGTTCCAATTTCTAAGTACAATATAGTGTTACTAAGGGTTCCCACCTTTTTTGACCAATGATTTTCCATGACTCTTCCAGCCGTTTGTGATTTATGTAAACCAATTTTTAAAAATCATTTTGATTCAGACTGATTCGCTAATGAATCATTCAGACCGATTCGTGAACCATTTTGACCAATTAACAGAAAATAACCTACTTAAAGTTTTATCTGAGTAGCAATACTCAGGTGATGAAATATTTTAGAGCAGAGCATAACAAGAAAAATATATTCAAAACAGAAATTTCCATGACTTTTAAGATTTTATTAATTTTTATGACTTTTTTAGGCCTGAAAAACAAAATTTAAAAATTCCCTGATATTTCCAGGTTTTTCATGACTGTGGGCACCCAGATGTTTCTAACATGTGCATACCTCTTCTTTCACAGTGCCAAACTCTGGATCCAGTGCTTTGAAATGGTATCTATAATTGCCTTCTCGATCTATGGCTGCCTTGAAGTCTTGCAGGGTGACCTCCCCCAGCCTGACAACACATGTTAAATATATGACAACAATGCAAAATAGATGGAATTCTGAATGATACATTATGACTTCTGGTGCATTCACGTCAAGTCAGAATTACAGTTGTGACAAGGAGGGTGTGGCAGAGGGTGAGTGAGGGTGCACGGCCGGTGCTGAGTCAACTTATCAGAGGGAGAGAGAGATAAATGGGAGCCGGAGATACCAGTTCGGGAGAGAGAGAGACACACGCGGCCGCTGTGTGTGTGTGTGTGTGTGTGTGTGTGTGTGAGCGTCTATGTGTTTTATGTTGTTTTAAGTTCATTTAAGTCATTAAAGTTTACATTGACTGTTCTGCCGGCTCCTGCCTCCTCCTTGACCATCCTTACCCGCAACTGTATTCACGAGATTCCAAGTTGTAAACTCAGAATTCTATGAAAGCCTTGTAAAATCAAAGAAAATCACAAGGGAAGTAAAGAAAACCAATATGGCAATGGCATCAACAAGTAAAGGTAGTTAATCATATTTATGTTCAATATGCCATTTTATTATGCCATACAGTTGAAGTCAGAAGTTTACATACACCTCAACCAAATACATTTAAACTCAGTTTTTCACAATTCCTGACATTTAATTGTAGAAAACATTCCCTGTCTTAAGCCCATTATACACTGTAGGATTTTTACAGTCCTTTAAGATTGTTGCTTGTCAGACTGTACAATATGAACACATTGATATCGCCATGGCACACTGTGCGACATTACGTCAGACTGTACGATACACATCGTAGCCAACTGTGGTCCCAATCGTCCCGATCAGTGACCGTGACTCACGTTACGGGAGTGTTGCGGAATAGAAGCGAAACTGCGAGTTTTGCCCGCCCCGGAGGAGCATTTATTTTTCTGAAAGTCAGGACATCAGCATTTCCGTTGCTCCTATCACTCCATCACGAGCATAGGCTAACATATAAACAGAACGATGGATTTTGACAAATAGGCCTATAATAAAGACAGCCTAATCACAAATACAAAAAATTACAGATGTTGAGAATGAACGCAAGTGCGGGTGGTAGCCTACAGTAATAATTAACTACCACAAGCAAATATTCATTGTGGAAATAAAAAGACCTGTGGCCTGAAAAATTACAAACTTTTCCATATGGGAAAACAAAAAAGGACGGTTATAGTACGTCTTTCTCCTCTTTTAGATTAGTAACCTATAGGCCACGCAAAATGTTGAAAATTCATATAGGCTAATAATATATCGTGCTTGCACATTCCCTATGGATAATGCATAAACATGACATCGATTTCTATTATTGTATCCAACTCTATCTGCTGATTTGGATTAAAACATCCCATAAATACTTACCAATATAAATTGTTCAATTTTTTTTATTATTATTATTATTATTATTTTTTTATAAAATTGGTGTGGTGTGAATCTTAACTAGACGTTTACAGATGTTTAAAGTAAATGTATTAAAAGTAAAATAGTAATTAAAATAAAGTTATAAAGAAAATTCATGATAAATGTAAAGAAAAAAAACATGTTAAGAAAATGCAATTTTTTTGTTTTGTTTTGTTTTGTTTTGTAAGCTCTGTACGCTCTGTTATTCAGGGAATAATGCTTTCATATTGCTGAAGTGTTACACTTTTCTCCAAGTATTTTCTGCTTATTTATTTATTAAAACTTTTTATATAAAATTAAAAGAAGAAAAATCATTGAAAGAGCTTGACCAGAGTGATAACTGGGCACAAATGTTGCTATGGTGGTGCAGACGTGGAGCAGGTTTCTTTCCAAGTGAACTGGGGTGCAAGAGAGGAGTGGAATATCTCATCTTGCCGTCGAAATAGCAGTCACACTATACGGCTGCAATGCTAAATTTCTGACACTACCAGCACTTCGTCAGAGGCTAAAGATCATCACAAAGGCTATTAATCGTCTGTTGGTGAACATGTTACACTGAACGTTGTAAGATTGCCGATTTTGCCCTACGGCGACAGAAATCTTTAGGATTCCCCAAATTTGTCTCAGACGGCAGAATCGTGGTCAAAATCATACAGTGTGCACCGGGCTTTAGGTCAGTTAGGATCACTACTTTATTTTAAAAATGTGAAATGTCGGGGTCACGTGACGCCATGCGAGGATCGGACGTGTGAACAGTGAGCTCTGCGCACTTTGCTAGTTTTAATACCTTTACTGATATAAACCGGTGAGATTCGATACACTCTGTTCCATAACTGTTCTAGGAGGACAATATGTCAAAGAATTCAAAAACCTTGGGCTCTGGCGACATTAAAAGATACTTACATGCTCAGGCTGACACCCCTGAGCGGGCCACGGACCGAGGAGTTGATTTGGACGGAGAGTTGCGGGAATTGTGGCGAGAGATGTTGAGCATGTTGGCAATGCTGACGAAGGTTGTCGCTGACTTGGAGAATCTTGCTGTGATACGTCGATCGATCACTGCCATGGAGGCGAAATTTACTGATGTGGTCACAAGAGTGGGGGATGTCGAGAAACGGATCGATTATTTGGAGTCATCGGAGAGGGAATTATCTGCTAATCTGCTAGTGACCAAAGTGGATTTGGAGCGTGTCTGGGAGAAGTTGGAGGATATGGAAAACCTTAGCGGCGGAATAACATCTGTATTGTGGGAGTTCCGGAGGGAGCGGAGGGACAGAATATGGTGTATATCCGCTGAGGTAGACAGGCCCCAATCAATTCTGGCCAAATTTCTTAGATCATTCGATAAAGATCTTGTGTTACGTGAGGTGAGGAGTAAAGGAAGGCTTTCTTGGAAGAACCTCAGCATTTTCTTGTTCCCAGACTTTGTGAACTCGACAAGAGAGAAATGTGATCGATTCAAAGAATGCAAGAAACTTTTACATCAACGGAAGGTCGCTTTTGCACTGATATTCCCGGCCAAATTAAGAATAGATGCTAAGGATGGCCGTAAAAACATTCACATGCCCACAGCAAGCGATGTCCTTCATAAAGTCAATGGAGTGAATGGGTCGTGTTGTGGTGCTCACGTTGTGGCCGAATGGACCGGCTCACTGAATATTCGCTTGACTGTTTGAAGATTCTGTGCACTCTTTTTGCGCCAGTTCCGCCTAGCAGCTGGAGTTTATTTTGTAGAATAACACACCTTCAGGACAGTTTTATGGATGAAGCTACATGCTCTTTGTGTTTATTCTGCCTATTGGCTGGAGTTTGTTTTATAGATTTTCTTTTGCTGTGTAATTCTGTCTCACAAAATGTGTATAGAAACACCGGACTTGAGCAATCTGATGGCAAAGTTGTCGCGGGGTTCTTGTAGGCGTACATGGACTGTTTGAGTTTGGAGGGATGGACGCAAGTTGGTGCTGTCATGCGCAGGGTTAATGCGCATGTTTTTCTTTTTTCTGTTTTTTTTTTTTTTTTTTGTTCTAAGGGATGTTCGGAGTTTGATTGTTACACTAATGTTGGAATGTGGTCTTTTGACACACAACATATTTTTTCTTATATGTCAAAATGTAAAATGTTAATATGAGTGGACTGTCTCTCTCCACGTGGAATGTGAATGGGTTGGGGCACCCCATAAAAAGAAGGAAGGTTATTTCTCTTCTTAAGCATAAGAAATATGATATAGTGTTTCTTCAAGAAACACACCTTTCTCCACAGGAAGCTGAAAAATTTGGAAAGATATGGGATGGGCTTTTTGTTTTTTGTGCTGGCTCGAATAAGAGCAGGGGAGTCATTACACTGATAAGTAAACATCTTCAATTCAAATGTCTCAAACAGAGTAAAGAAAAATTAGGAGTAGTCCCTCATTTCATCTGTCATTGACTGCTCAATCGGAAACATTTTAGTCTCAGATCATGCCCTGGTGTGTTTAGAGGTGTTGCTGCATATGAAGGAAATCATATAGCTGGCACTTTAGTGTATCCCTCTTGCAAAATCCTGAATTCCAACAAATGCTAAAGGCTGAAATCAATGTCTATATGGAGAGCAAATGGTCCTCAGTATCCTCTGAGGGCGTGGCATGGGAGGCACTTAAGGCAGTTCTTAGGGGCCGGATTATACAATATGCCTCATTCACCAAAAAATCCAAAGCACAAGAACTTGTGGAATTGGAAGGGAATTTTAAAAGTGCCGAGGCAGACCTGAAGCGCCGAATGTCGTCTAATGGCCTCAGAGAAATGACCCGACTGAAATACAAATATAATACTATTTTGTTGCGGAAGGTGGAGTTTTGGCTATTCAGGGCAAGACAGTCATACTTTGAGTCAGGGAACAAAGCAGGAAAACTTCTGGCTAGATATATAAAATAGAGAGAGTCTTTTTCTACCATTCCCTCAGTGAAATCTGCTAGTGGTGAAATATTTACCTCGGCCACTGATTTTAATAAGGCTTTTAAAGAATTCTATCTTGATCTTTATAGTTCCACGTCCTTGTCTGCTGATGAAGATATTAGAAACTTTGTGGAACCATTAGAACTACCTAAACTGTAAGCTGAGCAAAATAATTCTCTTGATTCTGAGATAACCTTGGAGGAGCTTGGTGAGGTAATTAAGGCCTTGCCAAAAGGCAAAGCTCTGGGGCCAGACGGCTTTGCCGCTGAATTTTTTAGATCTTACGTTACAGAACTGGCTCCACACTTGCTAGAAGTTTATACGGAATCATTAAACAATGGAAAGCTTCCGCCAACCAAGACACAAGCCCGGATCAGTCTGATTCTTAAAAAAGGCAAAGATCCAAGCAAGTATACAAGTTACCATCCAATTTCCCTGATCCAGCTAGACGTTAAAATATTGTCAAAAATTTTGGCTAACCGATTAATTTATGACATCTCTTATACATATAGATCAAGAGGGTTTATTTGGGGCCGTAGCTCTTCTGATAACATTAGGCGTTTCATCAATATCATGTGGTCATTGGCGAATGATCAGACTCCGGTTGCTGCCATCTCACTTGACACAGAAAAGGTGTTTGATATGGTAGTATGCGATTAACTTTTTCAGATTTTGGAAATGTATGGGTTCGGGAATACTTTTATTGGATGGATTAAGTTACTTTATAGACACCCGGTAGCGGCGGTACAAACAAATGGATTAATTTCAGATTATTTTACTCTGGTTAGGGGCACCTGGCAGGGTTGCCCTCTTTCCCCATTATTGTTCTGTCTTGCCCTGGAACCATTAGCAGCCACGATAAGAAAGGAGGATGATTTTCCAGGGGTGATGGTGGGAGGTGTGTGGCGCTTAAGCTTTTGCTTTACGCAGATAATATTTATTATTTGTCTCCAAACCTACTAAATCTATGCCTTGCCTCCACAGAATTATTAATTCCTTTTCGAAGTTCTCAGGATAGAGTTAATTGGTCTAAATCCAAAGCTTTGGTTCTGACAGCATACTGCCCTGTAATGGCTTTTCAGCCAGGCGCCTTCCAGTGGCCCAAAGAGGGCATTAAGTATTTGTGTATTTTATTTCCAGAAAATGTGTGTGATTTAGTTAATTTTGACCCTTTAATAAAAAGATTTTTGAGCGATGTGGGCAGGTGGGCTTCATTACATTTATCTATGACTGGGAAGGTTAATGTTATTAAAATTAATTGTATTCCAAAATTCAACTACCTGCAACAATCTCTCCCTATAGATGTCCCCCTCTCTTATTTCAAGCAATTTGACAGCATAGCGAAGTCCTTCATGTGGAATGGTAAACATCCCAGATTACACTTCAGTAAGTTACATAGGCCAATTGACAAAGGTGGGCTAGGCCTACCCATGATTTTATGCATTCAGTCTCAGACATTTGGGTCATTGGTTGCTTCCCCTCCCTGGTTTTGTATTGAACAGGAGTTCTTGCCCCTATCTCGTCATTGCAAAGCCTTTCTATCAAACTAACCGGAGAAGTTAAGTTACACCCCGTTATCTCGCATTTGCATGCGGTATGGACAAAAGTGTCCAGAATGCTTAATTTAGACATTTATTTAAATGTTGCCTCGAGCATATGGCTGAAACCAAAAAAGTCCCCTTTCTGCTGGACAGAGTGGATTGTGGGATTAAATTCTTTAGATATTTACAACTGTGCCACCTGCTCTGCACTATTTTTGGGAGTAGTATACAACCCACTAAAGCAGCAGACACTCTGGGAGTGGTGATTACTGCCTTTGGAAAAGGTCATGAGGCATCAGTGTATTACTCTCTGCTAATTCAGAGTCTGGGGGACGGAGCTTCAACTTCTCACAAGAGATTATGGGAGAAAGATTTAAACTTGGTAATGGAGGAGGGAGTGTGGGCTGGAATTCTAAAAAAAATGTAAGTCTACATCTAGAGGGGCCTGGGTAGCTCAGTGGTAAAATACGCTGGCTACCACCCCTGGAGTTCACTAGTTCGCTAGTTCGAATCCCAGGGCGTGCTGAGTGACTCCAGCCAGGTCTCCTAAGCAACCAAATTGGCCCGGTTGCTAGGGAGGGTAGAGTCACATGGGGTAATCTCCTCGTGGTCACTATAATGTGGTTTGTTCTCGGTGGGGCACATGGTGAATTGAGCGTGGTTGCCGCGGTGGATGGCGTGAAGCCTGGAATTGGGCATTCCAAATTGGGAGAAAAAGGAAAAAAAAAAAAAAAAAAGTCTACATCTAGAGATACAAGGGTGCCTTATGCAATTTAAGATTTTACATCGATTCTATTGGACCCCCTCTAGATTGTATAGGCTTGGTTTAAAGAGATGCCCACCTGCTGGCAATGCCAATCAGAAGATGGGAACACAACACATGTTTTTTGGTGGTGTGTTAAGATTCAAGAATTTTGGTTGAGGGTTCAGAGTTTAATGTGTGAAGTACTGGGAACTCAAATTTCATTTTGCCCCAGACTCTGTATTTTAGGTGATGGGACGGTCATTAATATAGGGGATAAATACATAAAAAATTGGGTCCTAGCCAGTGTTATGATTGGCAGACAAATTATTCCAAGTGCCACCCTCGTTTCGAGAGTGGCACACAGAGATGGGCAAATTGTTTAACTTGGGTTAAATGTTTTGGGTAGCCTTCCACAAGCTTCTCACAATAGGTTGCTGGAATTTTGGCCCATTTCTCCAGACAGAACTGGTGTAACTGAGTCAGGTTTGTTGGCCTCCTTGCTTGCACACGCTTTTTCAGTTCTGCCCACAAATTTTCTATCAGACTGAAGTCAGGTCTTTGTGATGGCCACTCCAATACCTTGAATTTGTTGTCCTTATGCCATTTTCCCACAACTTTGGAGGTATGCTTGGGGTCATTGTCCATTTAGAAGACCCATTTGCGTCGAGCTTTAACTTCATGGCTGATGTCTTGAGATGTTGCTTCAATATATCCACATGATTTTCCTTCTTCATGAAGCCATCTATTTTGTGAAGTGCACCAGTCCCTCCTGCAGCAAAGCACCCCCACAACATGATGCTGTCACCATGCTTCATGGTTGGGATGGTGTTCTATGGCTTGCAAGCCTCACTCTTTTTCCTCCAAACATAATGATGGTCATTATGGCCAAAAAGTTACATTTTTGTTTCATCAGACCAGAGGAAATTTCTCCAAAAAGTAAGATATTTGTCAACATGTGCACATGCAAACTGTAGTCTGGCTTTTTTATGGTGGATTTGGAGCACTGGCTTCTTCCTTGCTGAGCAGCCTTTCAGGTTATGTCTATATAGGACTTGTTTTTCTGTGGATATAGATACTTGTCTACATGTTTCCTCCAGCATCTTCACAAGGTCCTTTGCTGTTGTTCTGAGATTGATTGGCACTTTTCGCCCCAAACTACGTTCATCTCTATGAGACAGAATGTGTCTCCTTCCTGAGCAGTATGATGGCTGCATGGTCCCATGGTGTTTATACTTGCGTACTATTGTTTGTACAGATGAATGTGGTACCTTCAGGCATTATGAAATTCCACCCAAGGATGAAGCAAACTTGTGGAGGTCCACAATTTTTTTTCTGAGGTGCTGGCTGATTTTTTTATTTTTATTTCCCCATGATGTCAAGTAAAGAGGCACTGAGTTTGAAGGTAGGCCTTAAAATACATCCACAGGTACACCTCCAATTAAGTACACCTCCTATCAGAAGCTGATTGGCTAATTGTCTAAAGGCTTGACATAATTTTCTGGAATTTTCCAAGCTGCTCAAAGGCACAGTTAACTTAGAGAATGTAAACTTCAAACCCACTGGAATTGTGGTATAGTCAATTAAAAGTGAAACAATCTGTCTGTAAACAATTGTCTGAAAAATTACGCATGTCACGCACAAAGTAGATGTCCTAAATGACTTGCCAAAATTATAGTTTGCCAGTATGAAATCTGTGGAGTGGTCAACAAAATGAGTTTTAGTGACTTCAATCTATGTGTATGTAAACTTCTGACATCAACTGTAGATACATGGAGCGCTTTCTTTGTTCTTAACCATTTTGCAACAACGTATGGAGGAGAATTAATGCAGTGATAAATATTTTTTTCTGTTAACAATAACATCGTCATTTTAGCGTAATGTGTTGCCACTGAAACGAATAACTTCTGCGATCCCAGGACATGAACAGCTCAGAGCAGAATCTCAGAGCTGCCATCTCATAATTATAGAAATTCCGACACAATGTGAAAGCAGCATTAATACCTAACCTGTTTTTTACACTATTAACATGTAAAAAACAGTGAGCGATTTTGGCTCACTTCTTGGGAATGTTGATCATGAATGGTGTGAGTGAGCTGTCAGTAAAGTACAAGACTTTGGTGCAGGCTGAAGAGTTTAGTGCAGGACTGCTGTGAGAAGGAGCCATTTCTGTAATAGAGCAGAGGAACTCAATAAACTTCACTTCTATAGTGTTTTAAATGAGCAGGAATGTACATACAAAGAAACGTCACATATGCAAGACATAACTGATTTTAATAAGACAGTTTTAATTACTATTTCATTCAAAGAAATAGTTCACCCAAAAATTTGATCAGATTACATTAGATTAAAAACTTTTATTGCCACACAGCTGGGCCGGTGGAAACTGTTGTAGGTACAATGCAACATAAGAAACAGCGTGTGAAGGTGCTGTGTGAATTTGTGCAATACAGTCGAATATACATTAAACAGTACAACACGAAACATAGTAGCGGAGCATGTACCCGAGCGTGCCTTCCCGCCACCATTTTTCTGAAATGAAAACTGTCATAATTTACTCACCCTTATGTTGTTCCAATCCTGTATTACTTTATGTGGTAAACAAAAGGAGAAATTCTAATGAATATTCCAGTCCATCTTTTCAATACAATACCAGTATTTTTTTTTTAATTGTCACTAAAAAATTACTTGAATATTAGGTTGTTTCTTACCAAAATCTAACGTATGCCTTCAGAAGACTTGGAATATGATGTAGGAGTTGCATGGACTACTTTTATGATACTTTTGGGTCCTTTTTAAGCTTTAAAGTGAGTCACTATCAACTGCCATTGTATTAAAAAGGCAGACTAGGATACTTATAATTTCTCCTTTGGTGTTCCACAGAAGAAATTCATAGGGGTTTGGGACAACATGAAGATGAATACATTTTGACACAACTTTCATACTTGGGTGAACTATCCCTTTAAACTGCTATTATCAGTTGTTATAAAGAAACGGACTCCAACACTGTACAAGGTTGGAGACCCCTGTTATACAGTTTGAGAAGAGTGCTTACTTGAAGTAGGAGGCCAGGAGTCTGAATGAATGGCTTTGTGTCCTGGTGATTTGCCTCTAGTCTACAAAAAAAAAAAAAAAAAATTTGAAACAATGTAGATCAAGTTCAAATCCTACAGCAAACCTGCTATGTGTTTTAAAGAATGAACATTCCCCATACCCTCCGCTCCTTTTTGTGGCGTGTTGTTTCCAGGTCATAAAGTCGATCCATCAGGCTGGCCACACCTTGCTCTAAGGTGTCCAGAGTGTGATGCCGAGGGTCGTGACCTCCAAAACTGTTTCTCAGACTACGCAGAGTATCTCTTACTAACTGCAGCTCCTCGGCCTACCAGAGACGCAATAATGTCATTTTCATTAAACATCTTAAAAGATACATTTATGATCCATAAGTCTGGGCTTCTGTAACAGAAACATTTTTATTTACCCCATGGTGTGTTTTGGATGTTGTAACTGGTGGATGTGAGAAACCGTTATTTTGTGAGCCAGGACGCTGAAACAGAGGACAAATTGAGTTTCTAATCGAAACTTTAAAGAAAAATGCAACTGGTAGGGCTATAAAGACTAAACAAGTAAAAACAAACATCATGTGATGTTACTTCCTCCGTCTCATGGTTCATTAGCTCTTTGACAATAGTCTCCTTGTGCTCTAGCTCCCTCTGTATGCAAGCCTGAAGAACACAGAGAATGATACAACAGGTGCTCCAATTGTTCGAATTGTTTTAGATACATAATGAGGATGGATTAATTATGTCAACACGGCATAGCAAAAATATTTATGATATTATTTTGATCCTTATAAGCGGCTCAAGGGATTCATGGAACTCGTCCGCTGATTTAGGAAGCAAATAACTTCTTTTCTACATTTCCATGGCCAGCATGCATTTCTTTTTTGCAGCTGGTATGACAGTTGAGTCAGCTCACTCTGTTTGATGTATACCTGCTGGCTGCTGCTGTCGGTCAGCTTGCGAAATGACTCATCGAGCTTCAGCTGTTGTTGTTGTAGAAGTCTATCCTTCTGACACAGCTCTTTCTGTATAACACAAAGATAGTGCTGACTTAGAACATACATTAATTAGTTTAAATTAGGGCAGTGTAAATGACTCGTCCAGCACCACACAATAACACTGACTCAATGGTGTGAGTTGGGGGCAGGACTATCTGTTTGTTTGACCAATGGAAGACAGGGGGGCATATTCGTAAAGCTGCTTGAAAACCATATTTATTTTTATAATTCCATTTGGTGGTGCTAGTGGCGCAGAAATTACACACTTCAGCTAAAACTACATTAACAATTTGACATTGTAACTGTTTTATTCTGCTGAATCATCTGTGTGATTCCTCAAAACACATCTGGAGCTGACTGGAACAGGAGTAAAGCATTTATGCAGATGATATCATCACCATTAGGAATATAGAATATAATCTCTTTTTACTGCCACATAACAAGGGCAGATGGAATTTTATGCTCCAACACACAATATCGCCATTGAAGGATAGCTCATGAATCACCCTTCGGAGATCAAACCAGCAACTTTCCAGCCCTGAGCTTTATCTACCACACCACTGATGACAGAAGACTTATAAGACTTGCCTTGTATTCACTGAGAAGTCTGTTCCTCTCCTCCAGCTTTCTCTGTAACTCCGCCTTAGAACATATAAACAGGTTATCGATGACTAATGGTCACAGGCATTGCATTATGAAAGTGAATAAAACACGCAAGACAATACACTGTATCTCAGGTTCATATACTCACATTCTGTCCCGCCAGCTCGTCTTTGGTCATGTTGGAGCGCAGGAGTTCTTGTTTGAGCTGCAGAACTGAGGCTTCCTGTACAGCCATTCGCTGCTGAAGTGCATCCTGATGATACACGACATATAATTATTCTAAACTCACATATCTAACATTCTCAGCTATATATCAGCCCAAGACATACAAAGTAAGTGGACCTTTATTGAATCCTTCATAATGTAAGAGTCTTTTTTCATTTGCACGAGTATGAAGACACTCACTTTGACTCCTTGCAGGTTACGTGCCTCCTGTTTGAACCTCAACATCTCCCTCTGCATGAAAATGTAATATAAATTACTAAGTAAAACAATAATCCAAACACTACTCATCACAGACTAGTTGGCAAAACTGATTAAAAGGGCTTGACAGTATCAGTACATCAATAATTAACCACATTATTTATTCTGGCAAACAAACAGAATCTAACAAAAAATATTAAGGAGATTATGTTTTAGGCTGCTGGGTATTTGTCAAAGTTACAACCGAAATTGAGTCTCTAAAAAACTATGATCTGTCCTGTGACAGATTTTTTTCTCATAAATACTCGGTTTCAGTGTGGACTTTGAAGTTAATGCAATTTTCACACTTAATTTTCACTGAATCTAAGGACTTCTGAAGCAATTTCTCATACATTTTTCTTAGTTTGACCACAAATAATAATAATAATAATTAAGGAGTTTAACCCTCCTATAGTATTCGGTTGACCTAATTTGACCTAAATAAATTTTCCTTATTTAATGAAAATTATTTCCTTTATCTGAGCAGTACAAGACTTTGTGACTTTTCCTAATTTGCCATCTGAACAAAAATAAATAAATAAATCATTCGATAAGTCTAAGTGGTCGTAAAAAAACCCCAACACCTTTGGTATTGACCGACCATT
This sequence comes from Myxocyprinus asiaticus, assembly GCF_019703515.2. Classification (NCBI taxonomy): domain Eukaryota; kingdom Metazoa; phylum Chordata; class Actinopteri; order Cypriniformes; family Catostomidae; genus Myxocyprinus; species Myxocyprinus asiaticus. The sequence goes on along the minus strand of NC_059383.1, from coordinate 17,490,448 downwards.
GAAAATGAATGGGAAAAATACAATCAATTAATCAGCCACAATGTTGAAAAAAACAAAAAACAGACAGACACTACAGGGTGAGACTCTAAAACATCCTCAGTGCAAAACATACACACCCACTCACACCCACAAAAAAGAACTGGTGAGACTATAATAGAGATTTTAAAATGCTAAAATTTGACAAATAATAGTTTGATAATGTCTAAATATATATCCAAATACAAATCTTGTGATAAAATATAAAATTAGGTTACAGCAAGCCATCAGACTACACAGTAGGTGGCTACAGCCATCTACTGGCTGTTCCTGGCAGACATGGTTTTCAAGTCATGTTGTTTATATTTTGTTCACCAGATGGAAGCAATCTGCCTCCAATTTAGGTCACAATTTTATATTGTCTTTTCAAAAATGTGCTTATTTGTATATGCAAATTAGTGCCCGACTGATATCCGTATCGCCGTATATGTTTACCGATATGCGCAGATATGAAAACTTTTTTTCAGAACATATAATGCAGAAAACAATGCTTTAGAATTGGTGTCATTACGTAGTTTGTCCAGCAGAGCGCGCTCCGACTCCATTGTTTACAGAGCTGACTCTGACGGTGGCTCTGTAGACAGGGTGGAGTTAAGCGGTGTGAAGTTAAGTGGTGTCTTTTCGGTAAGCTGCTAACTAGTTTGTGAAATACATACTGGAAAGTTAATAAACAATGACCCCATCATTTTCCCTTTTCAATACAACTCATATAAAGTTAACACTGTCCCTGTCAACCATGTCACTCATGTTTATCACATATGTTTGCCAGCTATAGTTTGTCAGTGCAATAAGTAATGTAGCAGGTAAACAGGTAAACATCAGAGCATCTCTTTACAGTTCAGCAGACAACAGTGCGGTGGTGGATTGTGTCTGTTGAGTGTTGATTTCACGCTATGTTTTTACCTAGTTGGTGAGACGCAATGCTGGTCCATCTTTTACTCTCCGTGACAACGAGCTCATAACTAACTAGCTAATCACGTAGCTACTTTCATTGCTTGTAAGCTGAGTGGAAGCTAATGTGTAAACATGTATTCACCAAACTGTTTGGAAACAATTCCAGTCGTTGCATTTATAAAATGTAATATTTAAAAGTCTGTTTTTCCACCATTGAAAGTTCCCCTGAACTTGTATATCAGAGTACAGTGTAACACTGCTGCCGCTGTTTATCTCTTGTCTCAGCAGGTGTAAATGCTTCTTGTTTTACAACCTGCCAATAATTGACTGGCAGTATTAATATAGTCAGCATTTGACTGATACTAAACATACAGTACTGATGTTTATTTAGCTATTTATTTTATTTTTATTTATTCTTTATTTTAATGGTCAGCATTTGACTGATACTAAACAGTACTGATGTTTATTTAGCTATTTATTGTATTTTTATTTATTCTTTATTTTCTCAGTGTTCATTTCTTGAATTTGTTGACAATGTAGAATAATAATGTCAAATATTCTTTGATAAAAATATTTGTTTATAAAACAGCCTTCCGAGTACCTTTGCATAGTCATATCGGTGCAAAATCGGTGAACAATCCACATAGAAAAGGTCTGTTTTCATTCCAGCTCAAAAATTAACTATATCAGCCACCATATCTGTAATCGGTGAATTTCCCCCCTTTAAAATCGGTATCGTTCTCAAAAATCCCATATCGGGATTATAACAACACATTATTTGGTGTTTTACCTTGTGAATTACATTTTCCTTTTTTAATATACACTCATTTCAAATCAGATTGGGACAGAAAAAAGCTGGGACAGTCGAGTGTTTATCACTGTGTAACATCACCATTTCTTCTAATAATACTTATTAGGCATTTGGGCACTGAAGACACAAGTTTGTTAACTGTAGCAAGTGGAATTTTCCCATATTTATCCATTATTCAGGTCTTCAGCTGCGCAATTGTACGGGGCTTTCATTGCCGTATTGTACGTTTCATAATGTGCCACACATTCTCAAATGGAGACAGGACTGCACGCAGGACAACCTATCACCCGCACTCTCTGCTTATGCAGTCATGCACTTGTAATCTATGTAGTTTGAAGTATTAGCCTTTTCCATATTGTCCCATTGAAATTTGGACTGTACATTAAAACAGTCCAGAGATAGAAAAATATTACATATGAGTATGTCACACTTAAATGCTATCATAATTAACTGTACAAAACTTACTGAAGCAGCCCAGTTTTAAAATAATGCTGTAAAAGAAGACCCACCTTCAAATCCTGGCTCTCCTCCATGCTTTGGTCCAGACGACTTCGGATTACAACCTGTAGCACAACAACAGAAGATGTTCACCGCTTTAGACAAAAACCACCTTAAAAAAAGCACACATATAAAACTGAGCAAACAGAGGGGCAGGTCTGGAAAAAAGACTTAAAGAAAAGTACAAAAATCGTGGAAGAGAGAAAGAGACACTGTACGAGAGAAGAGTGTTTCAGGAGAGAGGGAGGAAAATGGATACCTGTGTCTCTCTCACAAACAAAGCAAAGTTCACCACGAGAGAAACCAGATCTGCCCTTACAGAGCTAAGTGAAAGAGAGTGAAAGAGCAGGAGTGAGAGAGAGATGGGGGGTGGGAGGGGCATAGGAAGTCACATATTATCAAGAGGGAGGGAAACATTCAAAGTAATTTTGCAGGATATGGAAGAGAAGGGGTCATATTGGGGTAAAACAGTATCAGGAAAAGGGAAAGAGTGAGAAATATAAAGAAACACACCAATTGCTGCTCAGCATTTTCCACTCCCTCACCCAGACTGAGTGACACCTCCTGTTCATCCTCAGGTAATGAACCATGGAGAAGGAGAGCCTATGAAGCACCCAAAACACACCTGTTACCAGCTGCTACTTCCTGAGTCTACAGATCTAAGCCAATCTAGTGCACATAAACTATGTGCCATGCTATGTACGCCATTGCTTATTTGCTTGGATAATGTCTATAAATGATCAAATTAGTGTGTGACGAGGAGGAGGGCATGACCAGGCCGTGAGGGTGCACAGTCGACGCGGAATTAGATGATCAGCATGAGAGCGAGATAAAGGGACGCCAGTTCAGGAGAGAGATGCACGTGGCCGCACTGCATGTGTGTTAGTCATGTTTGTTTTATGTTGTTTTAAGTTGAGTTTTGACATTAAACTCCGCCAAAGGAGCAGCCGCCTGCCTGGGGACGGAGGGGTCGCTGCTGGCCGCCGAGAACCGGAGGAACCGCTGCCGTCCGCCGAGAAGGGGAGGAGCGGTTCCGTCCACCAGGGGTCGGAGGGCTCGCTGCCATCCACCGGGGGAGGAGTGAGCTGTCATCCGCCAGAGAGGAGGAGCGGTTGAGGACCGGGCGACCGCGTGTCCGGGGACCAAGTTTTTCTCTCTCTCTCCTCTCTCTGTGTCTCCCCCTCACCCTTTCCCTCTCCCCACGCCTCTCCTCGTCTCTCCCCCAGGTTCCCAGGAGGCAGGGTGGACCACCGGCTGACAGAACAGCCAGAAGGGCAGCATCTCCCCTCCAGAGATGGGTGGGGGAATAAGTCAGTCCGGTGGTGTCCAGGTCTGAATCTGAATGCATGTGTGTTCATCATGTTTGTTTTATGTTGTTTTAAATTGAGTTTTGACATTAAACATTATGTTGACTGCTCAGCCGGTTCCCACCTCCTCCTTGCCTGTCCTTTAACTGTTACATAGTGATGTACCAATTCAGATGATTGCCTGATAAAAACAATTATCTGCGCTATAGGACATGCCGATGATCAGGGCTGATTATTTCCTGTCAATCAAAGGGTCCGTTATAACATGTTGGACAATTATCCTAGAACTCAAGCTGTGTGTGAAATAAATGTTTTGTGTGGAATGACTTTAAATTGGGTGACAATGATAGCAGAGTTGTAATTTGTAAGCTTTGCAAAACTAGAATTTCACGTGGTGGAACTACCTTTAAAACTTTTTAACTAATCTGATTACTCAAATGGATTTAACCACTGGAGTCGTATGGATTACATTTAAGCTGCTTTTTTGTGCTTTTTAGAGCTTCAAATTTCTGGCCACCATTCACTTGCATTGTGAGGAGATATTCTTCTCAAAAATTTAGTTTGTGTTCTGCAGAACACAGAAAGTCATACATTTCTGTAATGGCTTGAGGGTGAATAAATGATGAGAGAATTTTCATTTTTGGGTGAACTATTCCTTTCAAGCTTCATACAGCAAGGAATACAACAAGCTTGCTAAACCTAAGCAGAAGCTGCTTCAGCTAAAGAGGGACAAGCTTCATCATTCAGAATTCAGTTAATGTGAGTTAAGAATGTGCTTTTTGTTTCAATGTTTTGTTTATAACAGAGACATTTCAAGTTGATCTCTTAGAACTGCATTTCCCCCTACTGTCATAATCAGGTCTCCAGGATCTAGTTTTCATAACACTTAAAAGTGATATAAACTAGATTTGTAGATAATATGATGTAAGCTACTCTCACCTGTAGGCTGGACACCATTTTCCGCGCATCCTTCATCTCTCTCTCCAGCTGCTCTTGGTGCTCATATAGATTGTCCTCCCACCTGCAGCCCCCTAGACTATCATGTCCTGAGAAGATTGCTTGGTCACATAGGGCCGATTTCACTGCATCCTCTAATGATGAAGAGAGATCATGGTTGCTGTACCAATACATGAACAAGACCTCCAATGTCCAAATCCTGGATCAATACCTGACTTATTGGTTTTCTCTCCAGACAGGCTGTCTAGGAGACCTGCCTTCACCTCTGACAGGCTGATGGAGTCTTTAGGAGTGTGAGTGGGGCTTGGCGAACTGAGGCTGTAGAAACAGAGAGATATAGTTACTGATGTACGCCTAACTTTTAGACTTATATAATTACTAATCAGTGGTGAATTCTCAAGGCCAGCAAAGACTTCTCTGCTGGCCTAACATATCTAATAAATACATATTCTCCATACACTCATTCACCTTTTTACCTATTTATTTTCAATCGCTTTCCACTCCTAATTCATCTAAAAACTAATAGCAAACAACAAATAGTTTATCCAATCAGAATTTATTCCTTGATCCTTACAAGTGAAGCGTGACGGCTGGTTCACAAATCGCATGCCCAAAGCAGCACGAGTCTGAGCTCCACCCTGTTAAGCCTTCAGAATTTCTACAGAATCCCTCAACAGTTCAAGTGAATAGGCATCTAAAGTCAGATTGTCAGATTCATCAGCCAATCAGATTTATTTATTTGTTCTTGGTGGGTGTGGTCTTTAGGATATGTCCCAGTCGAGGCCTTCTAGCTGGCCTTGAGTGACGCAATCACGCTTTAAGTGATGTACGTAATTTGAAAGCGAAGAGCGCGAGATCTAGCTGACGAGTCGGCTGTCATCACTTCTGATATCGCCATTGAGAAAGAGATCCTTATGGATTTAAAAACCTGAGATGTGAACAGGAAAGGAGGGCTGATTTTCACTTCAAGCAAATTGGCAAGTGCTTTTTGCATTGTTATAGCAACATCAGGAGTTTTCTAAGTGTAAATTATGATGGCCGGAGCATTCAGTGTCACAAATATTATTAGATAAATTTTTCCTGGTATTAGACCTTCTTGGTTTTAGCTTTCGTGCGTGGACGTGTTTTAAAAATGTCAATTGGTATTATTATTTGGCTGTGATGTAGTGTATGATGTCCAAAAGCATAGGGTTTCTTATTCATTCATTCATTCAACAGTGTTTTCTTAATGGCATGAATCGCACTGAAGGCCAAGACTTAAAATGCATGGGCTGCCACTGGCCTGAAGGGTGGCACAGGGTGGTAGCTGCCACCTTAAAAATGAGCTTTGCCACCCTACTTGCCACCCCAACATGGACCCCGCTCACGAACTTACTGGATGCCACCCCTTACTCAACTTTTGCCACCCCTGGCAAATATTCCTGGACACGCCCCTGCCTTGGTACATCATAAAACTATCCCCAAAAAATGCTACCTGCGACTCTGTAATTTTTGCTGTGACTGCATTTTAAAAATAGCCCAATTGGGAGTGAAAACCATGACCCTGGCAACACTGTGTACAACCAAAGTGATAACTGCAAACTACGATAATGCAAGAAAACCGTATTAACATGAGATTTTGAAATTATTTGTTTTTCCTCCAGTTCTGAAGTCAAATCGTAAACAGACATGCACACACTGAATAAGCTGACAGAACGCTGATAAAGGCGTTTACATGCAAAGCGAAACTGGTATAACTGGCAAAACCTAGGTCAACCAGTTTTCGCTTAAACCATTTATTACCTTTGCTTTGAAATGTACATATTTTAAGGTGCTTACATGAGCTTACTTGTTGTCGGCTTATCAAGCATAAACGTGTAAGGTGCGTGTGCATTAACACAGTCACTATTAGCTCAATATTAGGCCAAAAATATGTTTTATCTTCAATTCATTTATTTAAATGTATCTTCAACAGACCAGCTACCACAGCTCCTGCGGGTGATGGGCCATAGAAGTTGCGAACACTGTGAAACCAAAAAAGGGCAACCAGGCGATCCAGGCCCCTCTGGTCCAACAGGACCATCTGGACCTCCAGGGTACCCTGGCAGGGCTGGAGCTCCTGGCTATCTGGGAACACCAGGGAGGAGGGGACCAGAAGGGGTTAAAGGTGACTCAGTGATGACACACCAGCATACCTCAACAGATTGTGTGGAGTTTTTTTAAGTTAGTTAATTTCGCTTAAATTAGTTTACTGTAATGCAAATTTAAAGTTAACATGAAATTAATATTGACCCTATTTACTTTCTTAATACATGTTGCTGGTCTTATTTTGCTTGATTTATCACTGCACATTATTACAATGGGAAAAAAAAGTTTAGCCTCTGTTAATTTTCTTCAAAATAAAATAACTTGCTCCGCCCCTAAAACAGCTTTCCTTATTGTCTTATGCCACCTAGGCCATACGCGTAAATAATCTTAACCATTGGCCAAACTGTTTTAGGTATGGCAGTTTTTATAAAATCTTGCCAACAATTTTAATGTTGGTTGACGTTAATGAAATATAAATCTCAACAATTACCGCACAACATCTATAGATTTGAAAAAGATGCATTACCATTGGGATACACACAGAGATTCTCCACATTAAACAATGAAAATTGACACTGAAATATGTCACATTATGTAACTAGATAAGTAAAGTTTGTCGAGACAAAGCCTTGTCTGAATGTTTAAACTAATTTTAAAAGTTTGAAGTTTGACAGTTATACAGACATTACAGTAACACCGTGTCCTAACCAGATGCGATGCGATGCCGCGACACGCAATAAAATGTATCTTTTCCATGTTAATCAGAGTTTTTATCCTAAATAGCCGTGACACACAACAGCGACAGGGCATTCTATTTCTGCAATGTCTTGCCGGTCAGCGCAGTCACCATATAGGTCTAAAATTATTCTTATTGCAGTATATTAAAGTCGGCATCTCACAAGCCGGTTCACAACAACTTGATTTTGGCCGAGGGTGTCACACACCTACCGAATGTTGTGCTTGAGGTCTCGCTCTTTTCAGCTGGAGCTCTGTCACACACACATACACCGGTTCAGAATGGCAATGGGGAGACATCTCCGCTCATTCTGACTGTCTCTCCACTTCCCTGTCATGTGGAGGTCGGCGATATAACAACAGAAGAACATAAACAATAGTAACAGACTGAATAAGAATGCCATTCATAAAGTAACCTTGCCCTGTGTATGTGTGTGATTGTGTATTTATCCCCTCAGGGTTTGCCGTAAAAAGCAAATGCCCATATTGAACTTCAGTGAGAAAATTAGATACTAATTACAGACTGTTTCGTCTTTGATTGTTCTGTTTTCTAAATTTTATTGGAAATTATCCTCATTTTAGTGTATTAATATTGCTGTGTCGCGGCTGGTGTGGACAGACCGATTGCGTGCCGCTGGAACCTTATCAAGTCACGTCTGGTTAGGACGCGGTGTAAGTCGAACAGCCAGCTAGCTACTGTAGATAGATCAGACAGACTGTAATAAAGGCCATATCCACACTAACCTGTTTTCTTTGAAAATGCAATAATTTCGCAAGTTTACGGCTCTCATCCACACTGGAACAGCACTGAAACCTTTTGAAAACGCTCTCCATAAACGCATACTTTGGAAAATAATGACATTATGAAACTGAAAACTGAGTTTTCAATCTTAAACAGATTAGTGTGGACATGGCCATAGTCAGATAAACTGTCAGACAGATTGATAGAGAGAGAGAGAGAAAGAGAGAGCAACTTAAAAAGATCAAATGCCTTTTGTGAGTTTGTTTAATATGACGAGGAGGAGGGCGTGGCCGGGCTGTGATGGAGCATGGCTGGCACGTGCGCCATCACGGCCTGGCTATGCCCTCCTTCTCATCAAATTTACATTTTAATTTTTGAATTAAGGAGCATTCCATTTGCCCGTTTGAACATTGCGTCAAAGAAAGCCTATGGTATTTTTCTGATTTTTGGTTGTCCACTGTGCGACAACCAATACTATGCGACTGTGTTGTAAACCCATACAATTGGCCCTCTAAATTTTCCCCACACTCATTTTCAATTAAAATTTTTGGATGAAAGATTACTTTAAAGAATAATTTTATACTGTATCCACTGCACTGCCCAAGCCAAGCTACGGTACATTTTTTTTTTTTTTTTTTTTTTACATTAGCTTCTGTGATGAAGTTATTGCAACATAATTTGTATTGTTTACACCTTGACTTTCTAGTTCTTGTGCAATGTAGCCATAAGCCATTTTCACCTTAATTGTGAATAGCTTAATATTCTGCATGGTTTTGTGCTGAGCATATGGCATATAAAAATTAAACATGGTAATTCTGAGGTTTATGGGGCAAATTCATGATTGCTGTTCAATTGCTGGTAAATGAAATTAAACATTATTGTGACAGGAATCTTGGCAATGTAAACTTTCAATAATTTTTAGTGACCTGTTGTTTTAGTAAAGTGAAACTACCAAAATGTTTAAAGGTCTCATTCAACTAAACAAATGTCTTCAGTGACAATCATTGTTCACTGTCTTTTCAACACCTAAAGGTATCCTGTTCATCGAATTGCCATTATGATGATCGGATGTTTATTTTGAGTCTAACCTCAGTCTCTACATTGTGGTCTGTTGTCTCCTTTTCTGCAATATATCCAATTTTTGTGCATGGAAAATAAATATGTTTTTCTATATCTGGATTGTGGTTGTTTTCTTTAAAAAAGATGTCAGGAACACTGATTCAAATCAAAAGAGCTGAAGGAAAATATAAAAAATATTGCAAGGGCAGATATAGGCAGATATCTAGAGATAACTACTCAGAATATCTCCCCTGTTTAAAGTACAAAATCATACCCATCTCACACAAAAAGCATTGCAAATAGAAAACCCAACCTTGAAAGAGCCTTGGTGAGTGAAACTAATCAGACTCAAATATGCAGGCATATCTGTGCTTGTGTATAATCATTATATTCATTTGTATTTATTTATTTTTTTTAACCAGTACAGTTCAGCATCAGAAATTAAGGGGGTGGGCGAAAATGTCACCACAAATGACAAAAAATGCACCCAAAATTTAAAACGTGGTGGCAAAAAAATGTCCTCGTAACTTTCTATTATAGTCCTAGCTACCCATATTATGGCATACAATTTATGTTGATTTAATTTTTAGGGTAAGAGGTAATACATTTTAAATATTGAGAATTTGTATTAATGAACTGATGAAATGAATGTATTTGAGATAAACAGATGAGACAGTTTGTTTTAAATGGATGGAAAAATCAAATGCAGGGGAAACAATGGTCCCTTTATGTAAAAGTAACCTAAATTCTGATTTAAATCATAGAATCTTCCATTTTAGGATGTCTATATAACTTGCGTTTAAGAGACTTTTCAGTATTAACAGACCATTTTCTTTTGCATAATAATTATCTATCACCTAAACACCGTTTTCAAGAAATCCCAGTTCACAGAAAGAAAAAACAAACATAGATACCAATCACTTTCAATCACAGCTAATCCCATCCAATCCCAATCATCAATACAGCCAATCACACCCAGTCAACATCCAGCCATCCAATCTGCATCCAGTCACCATAGGGACACCAATCATAGCCAATTACTACCCAAATATCCAGTCACCTCCCAATCACATCCACTCAACACCTAGACACCACTGCGTCAGCACGTGCGTGCGTACGTACGAACGCAGGTGGGGTGGATGGCGTAAACACGTGGGTTTCCATTGGTTACAGGCTCCTGGTATCCAGGAAAAGGGATGTAGCACCTCCTGCAGTAGAGAGCAAACAGGGCAAATGTGAGGAGAGGGCAGCTGTTGTGCGAGTAAATATGGGACGGTAGATGGCCAAATGAAGGTGAAGGTGATGATTTACCGGCAGGTGATAATGACCCAGGTGAATGTGGGTTAATTGACTCTAATATGCTGTTTATCAGACATGATTTGTGATGTCTCTCATGGGCAGTGGATACCAGTATAATAACATTTACTAAGGGTTATATTACATGGTTGTGGTATAAATGCATATAAACATATAAACATATAAAAAGCTGTTTGATTTTATTTTGACTGCCCTTGTTTAGTTGATGTTCAGCATCAGTCACGGCCTCATCTTTGTGTGGTGCGCGTGCGTGTTACTAATGCATACCAAACACTTAAAGGAATAGTTCTCATTTACTAAGCCTCATGTTGTTCCAAACCCATATGACTTTCTTTCCTACGTGGAAAGCAAAAGAAACCTTAAAAGTGGTCACTTTTGACACATGTGAGAACAAATGGTGTTTAGCATCACAGATGTCAAACGTAGCACAGTGTCTTTAGGTGCATCCCAAACCGCACACTTCTGCACTATTCTATGCCATTTTGTAAAGTAGTGCGAGTAGTGTGTTAACACTGAAAATGCAGCAAAAAGAAGTGTACTTTAAGTACCCGGACGATGCATTTTTTCAACCGTCAAAATGGAGTGTGGAATGTTGGACACTTCACGCACTGCCGTAGATCGCAGAAGGGGTGGAGTTACCTGGATGCATTGCTGGTCTGACAAAACATTTGTAAATAATGATGTATCAGTTAGCAAAACTTCAGTGGATACAGCACCTTACAAATGTGAGTTGAATGTTTACCATCACCCCAAGCTGTGTGAATGCATACGTTGTTTAAGATACAAGAGTTGAACTGAGGTTGGCTAACGCGCTAAAGCTAGTGGCAACATATCAAGTGCGCTTGAAACGTCACTTCTGTAAGCTGTTAAATGGTGAATGCTATTTAGTGTAGTAAAAACACGTTAAGTGTTCTATTTGGGATAACACTACACTATGAAAATTCATACACTACATGACTGAGTGCATAGTATATTTTGTAAGTGCATAGTGTATAGTGTGCCATTTGGGACACAGCTTTTATGTGCCAAGTTTGAGAGATTTGAGAGCTAATGTAGAGGTCTGCATTCCTGCAGCTCTCAGGAACCGCGGGACCCGATCAGATTTCTTGCGAGATTAAATTTCCAAAAATAAAAACGGTAGCGTTCGGTAACTCTGGTGAATTTTGGGCGGGAGCGGGCAGTCTGACAATAGCCTTTTATTTAAATTTATATATATATATATATATATATATATATATATATATATATATATATATATATATATATATATATATCGAGCGCCCATCCGGAGAGAGAGAAAGCGGTAAGGGCACTTAAACCTGAGCTAAATTATGTCTAACACCTGTCTCTAATTCCAGTGAGCTTGGGGAGAGCGGCATATAAACAGCCACGCCACCGCCAGAAGGGAGAGAGAGTCTGGCACAAGAGTCTCACGGTGAAGCTACTGAGTTCGTGATGCTAAAGAGTTGTGATAAAGTCTTCATGATGATTAAGAGGCTGTGACTAGGAACCTGTGATGCTACAGAGTTTGTGAAGCTGAAGAAGTTACTGTGCCAGTTGTGACTGTGTTAACCCTAAATTTGTGATTAAAAGCTCACCTGAGACCTGAATCTTCCTGTCCCAGTGACCTCCTTCCCTCATACTGTGTGATTTCCTCACAAACAACATATGACGTATGATGCTGAAAGCACTCGTCCATGCGTGCAGCACGTGCATAATACAGTCTTCAGAGTAGGCTATGCAGGTGGTCGATAAGAATGACAGAGCAAAGCACAGATACGCTGCCATCAAAAGATGTTGAAGTTGGATTGTAAAATGGCCAGTTTAGTGCTAAGAAGCCAACCTCAGCCAAGTCCGATATATGGGTATCATTTTCACACATCATAGACGCAGGTGGAAATAAACTACCCTTTGTGCGATGTGATGTCTGAAAGTTGTCCTGTTCAGCAGCCACAAGACTGGAACCCCTGGTTTAAGGCAACACTCATGCCTCATCACAAAGGGACAAACTAAACTGACATTGACAAAGTCCAAGCGGCATCTCAAAAAAGAGACCACAGAAAACTTTGTTGAATTTGTTTACCAAGACATTCGACCATATGATACTGTGTCTGGAAAAGGTTTCAATCAGCCAGCCCAACATTTGGTCAAAACAGCAGCGAAAATAGGAAAATTCAATGTCAGTGAGATACTACCATACCCAACAACAGTATCAAGAAATGTTGAAACGAGGGCTCAGAATCTATGTAGAAACATCCAAGTTCGGATGCGCAATTACTGCAGATATATGGACAGAAACCTATCGCAAAACGTCCTTTCTTTCGGCAAATATTCATTACATTAATGACCTATCTCTAATACTGAGTATTTGGCATTGATGCGACAGAAATGGGCAGAACGTTTTTGTCACAGATCGTGGAGCTAACATATGTGCCCTACGAGGATTCACAAGACTAAATTGCACGGTGCACATACTAAACGTGATGCTGTCCAGTGCGTTTGCTCCTGCCGTGATGGAAATGTCACCAGAGGTGGCTGGGCTCCTCGCTGATGTTAAAAAGTTAGTCACATATTTTAAACATTCAGGACAGCAGGGCAAGCTGAAAAAGTAACTGAAACAATCTGTTGAGACATGATGGAACTCCAATTTTGACATGCTGAATTCTGTTTTGGAACAGTATGAAGACATTGCGTCTGTGCTGGCTGAGAGCAATAATTATGACAAGATCAGACGCATCAGCACCAACATGCTCAAGTCTCCCGTATCATTCCATAAACACTTCAATGAGGCAACTGACGACTTGGAAACCGATAACACAGCACCAAGTGCCTCACTGGTTAACTTCCGTGGTCAGTGAGATTAACTGAGCACTGTACGCCAGCCACAATGGACCCTCTGCTCTCTGAAATCGCATTCGTCTGTGTGACGCATTTGAAGGAATTACTGTCAACAGACAACACTTCACCACATTCTGTTCACATGCTTTACCTAATAGCAATCTTTCTGACACCAAATCTGCGAGGTTTGAAAATTATGGATGAAAGAGCGCGACAGGAGGTGATACAGGGAGTCAAGGAGATGATTGCAGATTTACAGTTTGATACAGATGGTGAGGATGTTCAGCCGACACCTGCCAAAAGTCCTGCTGTTCCCTGTAAATTTGCAGATTGGGAAGACGATACTGAAGAAGCATATGGATCAAAATCCTAGGATATCCAGCTTCAGGAGTATAGGACCCTGAAACTTGAACTATCAAGTGAACAAAATGTTCTGCAATGATGGCGTTCACACAGTTCCCAGTTCCCTGCCCTGAGCAACCTGACAAGATATGTTCTTTGCATCCCGGCCACGAGCGCACCTTCAGAGAGAACATTCAGCCTTTGAGGTCGGATTTTGGAGGAGAGTTGTTTGGTACCAAAACCGTTGTCAGTCAACATCATCCTGTTCTTTCATGGATGTTTTAAATAGCTTGATAACATTTTTATTTCATCTTACAGTATAGTAAGCCAAATGTTTTCGTTTGTTCCTATTTTTTGGCTTATAATTTTGAGTGACAAAGTTCGTATTTAATTTTAAGAGATCTGTTTTTCTCTGTGACATTTTTTTCTACTGTGCTGACAGTAAAATATGTTAAAATAATACTGTATGTTGATAAGACAAATAAAAATAAATAAAACACTTGTATACACTTGTATATTTGTTTCCCCCCACCCCATCTCTGACTCTTTCTCTAGGGGAAAATTTAAATGTGAGATTCTGGAAACGAGATCTAAATTTAGTGGGAGCGGTCAGGTCAAGAAGAAAATAATTCTAAGCAGATAGCGGGTGTAAACAGAGTGAATTTTAAGTGGGAGAGGACGGGTGCGGAATAGAACCTAGCGGGAATGGGGTTAAAAAAACTGTCCCACGCAGATCTCTATGCTAATGCAAAGGGGAAGATTTTCAATGGATGTGATATAGCTCAAAAATTGAATGGATTACTTTTATGATACTTTTATGGTTCTTTTTGGAGCATGACAGTCCCTTGTCACTGTATGCTTTCTTTGTATGGAAAAGAGCAGTGTCAACATTCTTCAAAATATTCCATTTTGTGTCCACATATGAAAGTAAGTCATACAGGTATGTAACGACTTGAGTGTGAGTAATGATGACAGAATTTTGGGTTACTCCATTATTATTAGATATTTCAATTTATTATAATTCTCATGGGCGTGTTAGAAGGGTGAGCAACATAATAACATAACACTCTGATAAATCAAACATTTTTAATAAACCCAAAGGCAGATGCTTAAAACAATCTTGTTATTATCAGATGCTGTGTCTGGTTTCTCAGAAAGGCACAGTCAGCTAAAAATAAACAGCCCTGAATCAAAGATGGAAAGAGCCTTTCAAAACCAGTTGCCATGGAGACCCCTTGCAGATATGAACGTCTGGATCAGGATCTGTGGCTCTGTTTGATCTGATGCCCTATCAATAATGCAACGGTAATCCGTTTCAAAGTCACATGCTCATGGATCAACTGCCAATATCTTGCATGCATGAAAGTTATTACATCTTCAAATCAAACTATGCTATATGACAGCGCTCCCAGATCAGTGTGAACCAAATGATTCTAAATGGACTCAATAGGTTATTCAATGGTTCTTTAGCATCATCAGTCAAGCAAAGAACCCTTCTTTATGTCAAGAACCATTTTTTGATTAAGAAGTGTCCTTATTTGGTTTAAGGATCTTTGTACTGTAGATTAAAAAGTTATTTATGTTCCATTATAAAGTTCTTCAGATTAGCATATTGGTTTCTTTTTTCTTTGAACCCAGAATTTACAGTAGACAGTAACAGTTAATAGTTGGTCTTCAAAAGAACTAGAGGATAATAAGTGTGTGGAACTTAAAATAGGTTACAGGTTCTCCTATGTCATTAGACTGCAAAATCATTTTGGTTTCAACTGGAACATTTATTTTTAAGAGCGTAAGGTAAGATATTGTGGGAACTATGAATTGGGAGCATTCTTCTGAGAGCTGAATGTCTGTTGGCTCATGTTGCCTGTACAGTTTTCCAGATGAATTAGCCTAGAGGAGTGAAGGCATGACACCCCAATGTCTTTCAGGCACTGGGGCAAAGGACACTGATCTAAACTCAGCCCATGATGGATCAACTAAGTGCAAAACTTGTCTGAGAGGACATCAACATCTCCATCTGTCTGTTGAAGGATCATGCATGCAAATTTCTATTCCGTTCCACATCAATTATCCTACAATCTGTCACAAAGATAAAACGACAGTTCTGCATCATTTGACACAAGTGGCGTGCCTGTTAGAGGGAGTGAGAAGATGCTCTCACAATCAATACTGGACACATCTGGTGCATTGCCTGTTTATCTTGAGAGATAAATCTCATCTAACTCATTCATTCTGTTCACAGTTACAGTGAAATAAGTTGATATTTCAACCAACACCCAAAGCGAGTGATTCAGCCTCAGTGATCTTTGGAGGATTCATGTTTATTTTCAGACCGAGGGAACAGTTTGATTAAGGTCTGGGGTTCTCTATAAGTCAATCCTCACAGCTATTGTGGCACTTCAATGGGTAAAGGGTCATTCACACCGAACGTGTTTTTGCAACCAGCTGCACTGGATGGACATGTTTGACCACTGTACCACATCTTATTTTTTCAGTGTCTCACACAGGAGTGCTACGTTTTTAGACACTTTGTAAAGTAAAAAAAAAAAAAACATGTCTCAAGACACCTGCGTTCTGTTCTATTTGTTGCGCTGTGTCTATCTGTGTCTGAATGGCCTCTAAGAAAACAATGCTTTGGAATACATATTGATACTATTAAGTGATATTTATTGGAAATATTATGTTAGATAAATAAATAAATAAATATGTCACAAACAGTTTCAGGCAATTTCCACTTGACATCGTATATTTAATTTCTAGAGCTTGCACCTAACCCAGGCTTGCTCACTTGCACCCACTGACCTTCACAGGGTCCAGATTTCATGGTGTGCAACTGGTTTGGATTTGCCACTGTTTCCAGGCCTGGAAATCTTTAGATATCTTTAGAGCTCTGCAAATGATTTTAGTATACTTTGTGTGTATGCGGATAATAAATGAAGACAAAAGGCCGAGGCTAATCTATTTTTTCCTTTGAAACAAGGCAACAATGCAGCTTCTCTAAAGAAACAGAGCACTTGTTGTTTTTGTTTAGTGTGTATATTGTGCTAGTTCTCATTGTCGTAATCCAGGCTACGGACCACAGAGACCCTGAAAGAGACCCTGTCGCACTTCACATTACTCTCTTTGTTTTATTTTTCTCACGTTGTGGGGAGGGGGATGGAGGGGACTGTTCTCTTTCAAAACCAAATTCAGACTCCCGTCCTCACCCTTAGCCACACAAACTGATACTAAAGCCACTTACTTTCCCCAGTTCCTCCACCATTCCCTTCTGCATTCTGTACAATGTTAGTCGAAAAAACAAATCACAATTAAAAAATAGACATCAAGTCAACTGAAACTCATCTGATCTAAACTAGAAAAATCACTCTTTATTTACTGAGAGTCTTGCACTACTCAAATGAGAGAACTTGCGAGTTTGCAAGTCTTTTTGACCGATGAGGCCACAGCTAATCACCGCTGTGCTGATATTGCTTTCATTTAACAGTTCTATGAACAAGATATTTATATCTGGTAACTTAGATTTCAGACACAATACATTTTGACTATTTTACTTTCGCTTTTGGAGTTACACAAGTTCGAGGAACACAAAGCAGGATAAACTGTTGCATGTCATCAAGCAATGCACAGACTGTCTGGAAAGCCGTGAACACTGAAGCAAAGTCCACAATAATATGTTTTGAAAACGCATTGATTTTGCTACACTGGAATAGTTTTACGACACCGAGAACGCTCTCATTTTGGACCTGGCCTGAAAAGCGGTGTTATACAAACAATGAAGAGTCGCAGCGTTGTTATCCTAAATACAAGCAATCTTGGAATGCAGTCCAGTCATATTAGTGGAACGGAATGGTTGTTTAAGACTTAATAATACAACAGAAGGTTTAATAAAGAGGATAACATAAAAAACAAGATCAAATTGATGTAAAAAAATAAATTAAAAAAATGCAGATTCAGTGTGTGGTGCAACAGGCTGTCCAGAGGACATGAAATCTAATGCATTCAGCATGACAAATCATTGTACAACTAGGCACTTCAAATGGCCTTGAAGTAAACAATATCAGCAATTGCTGTTGCTAAAACATCCTTTATTTAAGGCTAAAATGGATGAGAAAAAAAAAAAAAAATAACAACGGCTAGGGAATGATTGACTGACTGACTCCACTAGGGAGCAATCAAAGTAAAACCTCAACAGATTATTCTAGTTATAAATAAAGAATCGTTATAGCTTTGTGTTTCCCCTCTGGATCAAACTCAAGCCTGTACTGAGACACTTCACATGCAAACCAGTGCTCAAACTATTCTTTTTGAAATGCAAAACAAAAAGAACGACAAACATAGAGCTCAATTTTTCATAAGCTTTTGCAGCATGCAGTGGTTAATTATTTTTTTCATTATATAACCAATGTCTGATTGCAAAAGGAACACAAAGAACTGTTGCTGTATGGTGAAGTCTGCACTGATGATCGTCTATGAATATAATTCAGTCTGGCATAAAAGCTTTAGACTCCCAGCAGGAAACCCAGTAATCTCTTTAACTCAGCCTGCTGTGATCCTCCCAAAACATTTTCTCCCCTGAAAAATATTATTGGATCTCAGTAACGTTTCTCAGTTTTTCTCACATTCCTCACATACGTGGTTTCCCACAGACTCGCATATCAAACCACAAAAATGACCAATAAGTGATCCAGTGCAAATAAACACATTCTGCTCTAAGATTCTCACATGAGATGAGTCGATCTGAAGGGTCATTAAATGATTCTCATGAGAGCTCATCAGATGCCCATCATAAACCCAGAAGTCATTTGGAGGGATCAAAGGAAGCTCATTAAAGTATATTTACATTTTAGCTTTCGTAACTGGACAAAGGGCCTGTGTTATTTAAAAAAAAGGCCACCAGATGTGAAATGTCAACATTATGGAAATTCTGGGCTACTGAATTCCAGAGTGAGGGTTTCGGGAATGATTTCAAATCTGGGAGGCTGTTTTGAAGAAAAGAGAGTTTAAGCAGCCATATACGACATTTTTTGCACAGTGCTATCATGAGTAAACTAAACTGCATTAAAACAAAACTAGTTGCACATAAACCTGCAGGAAACATTCAATACTTTGTCAAATCCTTATGAATTCATGGCAATACTATCAAGTAGAGTCTGAAAAAGTGACACAGTATAATGTTGTATGCCAATGACAGCTTATAATGACAGACAATGTGATGACTTGCCACACTTAAAGCACCCTACAGGGGGCACTGACACTGAGAAGATGATTAAAATAAGTGACAGCGGTGACAGCTGCCATACACAGCCCTACATGCTCTCAGTGCAGAGCATGAAGCAGTGCTACAGCAATTGTCCTTCTCAGTCAAAATGCAGGAAACTTCTTTAACAGGCCTTCTTATTGACAACGTTGAAATCAACGCATAAAGTGCATAAAGTTGCACTCTGCAAAACTTTGTCACATTGTCAATGGTCCCTGTCACTTACAGTATGTCATCTCGAACCACCAACTATCCTTAAAAATTACATACTTTTGGTCGCTTTGTCGCTACAAATAGCTGTCAGTGTGAACGGCCCTTAACTGAGACAAGTCTCAGCTTAGGTAAAGGTTACAAGTACAGGACGGCATCAGAATAGTGAGTCAGTGAGTAAAATCGTATTATTCAAACTTATTTTGGATAGCAATTGGTATAGAGAAAAAAAAACATAACAGCCTCACAGGCTCAGATGCACTGGTCAAAGAAATATCAACTGTTCAATTGTTTTATCATATAACAAATATGCTGGGATAGATTCTTACCATTTAATTTGTTTTGCTCCCATTCTGACAGTGAGTTTCTACCCCTCTGCACCCCATTTATTTATCCATAGAACATCAGGAAGTCTGGCCATCAGCATCCTTCTTAAATTTAACTTCTTTAGTTGAGTCTTGACACAGCGCCACAGTAAACACAGGGAGTAAACTGTCTACAGCGTTACAGAACCTTTAACAACTAGTTTCTCATTATCACAGTGCATCTATTTGTGCCCATGTTTGGAGGTGACAGCAACACAGATCCTCACAGAGTGTGATAGAAGCCTCTCAGTTCATGTGATATGCTCTTCAGATGCACTTGAGGTTGTCCATATGGAAATCCTGTTTTCAATCCATCCACAGTGACAGGAGAGAGACGCACTGCTCCGTCACCAAGGCAGCTGCATCCTGCCCCCCTCCTTTTTCACTCTCTGGCTGTGTGATCGTCCTGAGTTTGGCTAATTATCCCTCTTTTCTATTCAGCACTGTTCAGAGACGACTGCTTTTCTCCTTAAAGCTCTCCATCACTGAGATCTGCTTGGCCCTCTGTAGTTCTCGTGCTCCCTCCCTCAACAGCTCCTCTTTTTCTGTGCAGAGATGTCAGACTTGGTCCGGCCTTCCTCTGTTTACCCTTCCCCCTTTCCCTCCACCCCTCCCTCTACTTCTTCCCCTCATCTGTTAGGATCAGCATTGTGATGGAGGGGGGCTGGTATGGGGGCTCCTGTCATTTAGACTGGCTTGAGACACTGGAAGTTTGCACAGATCTCATCTGGACAGTTGTTACAGACTGCATTCTGATTTAAAACAACATTCAGGCATACATTTTCTTTCACAGAAGGCAGGCACAAAAGAATCAGATAACATGCTTTTCATTATCAGAGGTGAATATTCGTCAGTCTGACATATGATCTTTAAATAATGTATGGTAGATGTGGGATATCCACAAAATCAGAAACTGAAATATTATTAGCATTTTTATTCTTCATTTTTTTTTTGGCTGTTGCTTCTATATTAGATAGTACAGCAGGTAATTGTTGAGAAAGAGATATTTTTGGGCAGAGAGAGAGCGCAATGTGATTGGGACATGCTGTAATCCAGACTCGAACCAGAATCACTTATGTGAGCTCTGTCAATAGCATGCGTGCTACCACTGCACCATGTCTCTAGTAGAATGGAAAAAATTGGCATGAAAATTGTCTTATCTAAAATAATCCATTACTGCAGTAATCTTTATTGATTACTACAATGTTTAGGATCATTTGTTGTCAATGGATGCACAACGCATGCAAAGTACAGGCAGTGCAATCATTCTTTACAAAAAATTTAAAAAAAAATCAAAATACTGTTCTGTACAAATGGATTGCAGAGGCATCAGAAATGTCAATGGTTCACTATCATCTAAAAGGCACTTAAAGTCAAGTCATAATAAGGTGGCTCTGCACAGCTTTGAAATTCTGTATAAAGATTTGGCAAATAAAATATGTGCTAAAATATGTCTACTATGCCCCAAAATTAGAATAGAATAGGAAAGAATAGAATAGAATAGAACAGAACAGAATAGGATAAAGTAGGTACAATAAACTAGTACCACAGTATCAGAGTGGCTCTGCAGTTTTCAATAAGTTATGAAATGCTGTCAGCTACCCTATATGTCAGTGAGACCTCCAGATCTGTCAACCGACCAATCAAGTGTCTATTAATTCCAGTCCATGTCATTGCTCTGACAATCTGAATGTCCTAGAACAGTAGCGGTCCCACATACAAGGACAGTCACTCATTTTATGGTTTCCAGTAGCAAAGCATGATGATGCCTCAGAGAAAGCCAGTGGGCAGACCACTGCAATAACATCTTGGGCTTTACAAAACAAGCAGCAGCAAATCCTCGTGACAGCATCCTCCAGCCTATCTATCTGTTATAAAAGCAGAGAGGAGAATAAATGCGTTGTGATAACGAGCTGTATATTTTGTAACTAAGAGGGATGAGAAGGGCTGACATTCTGCAACATGAAGCAAATTAGTTTCAGGGGATGTTCTGCAAAATGCCAGCATTGTTTTAGATGATTGAGAGAAGATCAGCTGTTTCACTGGGTTTGACTAAAGGCCCCTGCAAACTTCATACGAAATCAAAGAACAAACAACATCTAGAAAGAAATCTGGCAAACAGCTCCTGAAAGTTCTTTGTTGAACTTTCAGGAGCTGTTTGCCAGATTTTTTTCTAAATGACACAAAAACCTTGTATCGGCTGCTAAACACCTTACTGCCATTGATCCACATCAGCAGCTCCACCTACATTGAGGCTGACAATTAATTCCTGTTCAGTCAGTTAAGATCAGTAAACATGAACACACTGGTGTGCAGATTCAGGGCCGTCGCCAGAAAGGGCGGGTCCTATGACGATATCGAATGCGCAGGGCCTCTTCCCGTTGGACCGTGGTTCATTTGGGGGTTTCTTTTAACAGTCAGACAAGGGGTGGGGGTTTAGCTGTCGGTGGAGAGCGTTCCTGTTCCCGTCGGTAGTGTTCGCGGGCCAGGGCCCCCCATGATAGCGATCTCACTGTCGGTAGCAATCTCCGGGGGGACCGCACCGGGGGTATGGGGGTGGTAGAACTTAGCGCGGCGCCCCACCGCAGGGCCTAGTGTGACCGCACCAGTTGTACAGCCCTAAGGACAGCCCTGTGCATCTACTCAGACACTCTTAAGTGCCATTTCACACATGTGCCATCTGCAGCCAAAAGCCATTCACACATTTGCCCGAAGATATTATCTTTCTTTTGTCAGTATTCTGCCCATTTGCACTCTTTTATACACCTATTTTTGCAGTAGTATCGGTGTCATCGTATATTACAATAACAGAGTGTAACTGTTGCATACAATGGCCGCTTACAGTGTGTTAGCGCATTAGCGGCATGAAAGCACACAGTAAACATTATAAATTACACATTATCTTATGCTTATATTTTACTTTAAATCATCAAGTAGTTAAAATCTTGAGTGAATTCTACTCAAAGAATGAGGCATGAAGTCATTTAATGTCATATTAGTTGATGTTTTACATGTAGTCTTGAGCATCCCCATATTTAAATGTACCTCTTAATGTCTCCCCCAGTGGTGTGGCCAGTGTCTGAATGTTTGCAAACAGTATGTTGTTGCTCAGCTGTTTCAAATTCCTTTTTGGCTCTGAGTGAAGAACGAAGATATTTTCTGTACTGTGACTGATCACCCCGTCACACCACCAAGTTTTTCATTATTTTTAATCACCTTTTAGCTTTTTGCAGTTCACTTAAATAGTGCTGTAGTGTGACAGATTCATTTTTAAAAGTTCAAAGGTTCCATGTAGTCTTTCAATTAGTAAGACGCTATTAAAACTGACTGCATAAACATTTGCAAATATTATTTAAAAAATGTTTCAATTTTTATTGTTTTAAAACACACCTCAGGACATTGCATTCAGTAATATTGGTTGAGATATCTACTATTTACCCTGTGGATCTTGCTCCTGTCTCTTCCTCAAATGTTCCCTTTTGTCCTTCATACTGCTGGACCAACGCTCGGACACTCCAGCAGGGGTTCTCTGTGTCCTCATCAGCACTACAACTATGACTGAGAGAATAAATACAGAGAGATTAGAAATGGTTAGAAAAGCTGTTTCATGTTCTAGGACTGTTTAGGTGATCATGGATGTTGTACTGATCCTTTAATGTTTAAGCTAAACAGTTTGAAAACTCCAAAGGAATCTACTCACTCTAAATATATTATTTTTAATCATTCCAGCCTGTTTCAAGCTTTCTTGATTGTGTAAAAAACAATTTTCAAAGCAACAGAGCTACAGACCACAAAAGAGCTTGTCACTAGACTCGACAGCAACACATAAGTTCTGGATGAAACATATGTTTGGATTTGCAGATCTGATTATCCATATGCCATCTTTCAGCTAAGCTGCAATACCTGCAGCCACAGCAAGAGGGCATTATTTCATAATGCTAGTATGATAAGCAAAACTAATGGATCCTTTTAAAGTGAGGAGTGTGGTTCCACTTAATCTAGTTAAGAACAGTTCTTAAGCTACAGATCTCTACAGCAGCTATCAGCAGTCTGTTAGGTGAGATGCTCCCTTCATATCATATAATAAGCTCTACAAATGTTAATAAATCTAGTTTTGTATACATTATATTTCCCAAAGTTATGCACCAACTTCAACTTATCAGCTATTAAGGCTGATTTATGCTTCTGCATTGAACCTACGGCGTAGGCTCTGCGTAGTAGTACACAGCCAAAATGCTAACTATAAGTTTAATAAATAAACAAAATCAATGCAAGCAATGTAATTTCTGGATTCAAAAGTATTTATTAAATTATGGTAGCATCAAAAATGAGCTCAAAGTATGTGAGCATGTTGAAATTTAGGTACATATTACTTATTAAACATGTTGACTACATTGCAGGCAGAAAAGAATTGAGGAAATGACTGTATGCTTGGTCTTTAGTCGCTTAAATAACAATTAATAAATATTTTGGCATATTTTTTACGTTCTGTGCTGAAAAAGGAATCATCAAATTAATAACTTCTCGCCTGAATAACACAAAATGGGTGTCGTTTTAAAGACTTTATAATGCATAAAGGCAATATAACCAAAAATGTGATATGATGCACAGATATTTAAGTAAACTTGGATAAAATGTGCCGCAACCTCAGATATCCTTGTTATCATCCAGGGGGCGTTCTCTGGTTAAAGTGGACCAGGCACAGTTGTTGTGGTCTGCATCGACGTGCAGTTACATTTAAAAAAAAATATATTTTGGTCTTTTCTCCCCAGTTTGAAATGCCCAATTCCCACTACTGTCCTCGTGGTGGCGTGGTTACTCACCTCAATCCGGGTGGCGGAGGACAAGTCTTAGTTGCCTCCTCTTCTGAGACAGTCAATCTGCACATCTTATCACGTGGCTCGTTGTGCATGACACCGCGGAGACTCCGTATGTGGAGGCTCATGCTACTCTCCGCGATCCACGCACAACTTACCACGCGCCCCATTGAGAGTGTGAACCACTAATCACGACCACAAGGAGGTTACCCCATGTGACTCTACCCTCCCTAGCAACCGGGCCAATTTGGTTGCTTAGGAGACCTCGCTGGAGTCACTCAGCACACCCTGGATTCGAACTCACGACTCCAGGGGAGGTAGTCAGCGTCACTACTCGCTGTGTTACCCAGGCCCCGCAGTTACAATTTTGAAGAGGTGCACGTCAGGCTACGGCGTAACGTAGGTTCCACGCAGAAGCATAAATCGGCCTTTAGTCAAATACTAATATTTTTTTCAGAGTTTAATGAAAGTAAACTAAACTTTAAAAAACAAGCACAGGATAGAGTGACACTCACTGTACCTGCTCCATTCTTGTCTTAGGTGAAAGACAGAGCGGCCTGGGCGAGAGGCATCCTGTCTGGCTGCTGCCAGTGCTGCTGCTGCATTCTGGGCCATTGCCATGGTGGAATGAGGTCTGTGATTGGCTGAGGAGCCAGTGGAACTCCTGCTTACAGCCCCATCTCTGTGATTTGCTGATGCGGAGGGTTTAAAATGTGCAGCCAGGGCAAGGATGAGCCTCATGGCAGATTTGAGGTTCCCCTCCACAATGTCTTTGAGGACAGAGAGAAAAAGCATATGTTAAATAAGTAGGTCTATCAGCTTAACCATGATTAAGTGGCTGCCTTGTAACTCACCCCTGGCAGAGGTCTGTGGCATTCGGATCCGTTTGGATGACACAAACTGCAGGACCTTCTCCACGTTCTGCTTCTTCTCCAGGTCGTCCCGTGGCACATAATGAATGCCATCGAGCAGCTCACCAGCTTGCCAAATAGATAAGACATCTTCTTAATACAATGGCTTATTCTGCAGCACGTGATATACAGTATAGGGAATATGATGTACAACTTGCATGTGTGCCAGCAATTAGATTCAAGATATCCCTGCACATCAAACAGATATGTGAGGTTAATGTCTTACTATGCAAAACAGTCTTACCCACTATGTCAATGAGGTGTGCTAGGACCACACCATCTCGGAGATCCTGCCGTAGATCGCTCACAGGTTTTATTCCTGGTTTCTTCCTCAGCTGTGCATTAACCCAAGACACATAGGCAGCCAGTTGTTGCTGGAAAGGCAACATTTTCATACTGATGAGTGCAAACTTGGTCTTAAGTCTTTATAACTAGGGATGTGCGAGACTAGTGGAATAAACAGTACTGATGCTGCTGGTCAACAATGGAACTACTTGCTGGTCAATATTTTTCCCCATTAATTTTTACGCATTTATGTTTGGCTTTATATTTTTAGAAAGATGCATTTAAATTACTGTCATGATAATGTTAAATTAAAAAAAATATTAATAATCCAATTATTAAAAAGAGATATCTGGAGCAGATGTATACAAAGTTTCATTTTACCCCAGGCCACGCATGCTTCTACCCTCTCTCACACGCAGCGCGTGCATAAAATTTAACTTTGGTGGTGGCGCAGGAAGTGGAATTCTGAAACATTGGCTTGCAAGTTGCTATGGATGTTTTCACATTTGAGTCTTTAAATCTGTGTGTGTTTGCAAGTTATTTTCCCGTGGAGCAGGATTTTTCATGTGCAGGATAATCGCCTCAGGTGTGTCAGGTCCCGTCTTTCACCGGACCATGCTGACATGTTAATTTCGCTCATCAAAAACTATTTCTCTGAGTTTGTAGCCTAGAAAATTACTATTTTAGGCTAGGTATGCCATTTTCTTTTTTTTTTATCATTATTACCCTGCTGATCAAAAAGGCTATTTTCAATGATATGCTGACTGCTTAACTTGTTAAACCATATTTACTGTGTGCATGCCATGTTTAGAACAATACATTACGATTATTGTGCATTTCTCATAGGCCTATTTTTTTCTATACTAGCTAATTTTTTTAAATGCAAAGCAAGCATGTCACAGATAAATGCCTCATTTCAGCAGAATTTAGTGTTGGATTTGGCTGCTGGAATATAAGTATTTCAAAAGGGTCACATAAACACTCTTTTTTTAGTCTGTTTTCTGAGGGTTTCTTACTAGTTGACTCTAAAATGTACGTTTAAACACCAATTAAATTAGTCGTTCCGCACATCCCTATTTAGAACAGTCCAAATAAAGAAGAATACATAGATTTTTTTGGTCCAATTATGGTATTCACACACACACACACACACACACACACACACACACACACACACACACACACACACACACACACACACACACACACACACACACACACACACAGGGAATCAATCTTGTTGACAGACGCTTCCAGTGTACAGAAGAGGACACATAGATATACAGAACTGTGTAAACGTTTTAGGCAAGAAAAATGTTGTATAGTGAGGATGTTTTCAAAAATAATGCCTTGAAGAGTTTTTATTTACAAATTAACTTCATACAAACATCAATATTTGGTGTGACCTCCTCCTATGCCTTTAAAAAAGCAACAATTCTCCTAGGTACACTTGCACACAGTTTTCCAAGTTTGTTTGCAGTTAGATTGTTCCAAACATCTTGGTGAACTTGCCACAGTTATATGTATTTAGTCTCAGTTGCATCTGTCTCTTCATGTGATTCCAGACTGACTCAATGATGTTGCTATCCAGACTCTGTGTGGGCAATACAACCTTCTTGTTCTACTTCTATTTTATTTGCAAAAGGAATGTTTGGAAATCTAAAATGTATATTTCCTACTGACACACTAAAGGAGAAGATATTAAATAACCGACTTAAGACAAATGTTTCTGTAAATCATCTAACGTGCCTAAGACTTTTGCACAGATGCATACATTATATATGTATACACTCACACATGCACATATTACAGTATATATATATATATATATATACACACACACACACACACACACACACACACACACACACACACACACACACACACACACAGTACTGTGCAAAACTCTTAGGCACATAAGATGTTTTGTCTTAAAATGTCTTAAAACATTTGTCTTAAAATGGTTATTTATATCTGCTACTTTAGTGTGTCAATATGAAATATACATTTTATACTCCCAAACTTTACTTTTGCAAATAGAATAGAATAGAATAGAACAGGGAACCCTGCAACAGATGGCATGGTCCCCACAGACCCCTCACTGAACATCGGGTCAGCCTGGGATTACATGAAGAGACAGAAGCAATTGAGACAGCCTAAATAAATAAAAGAACTGTGGCGAATTCTCCAAGAAGCCTGGAACATCTTACCTGTCAACAACCAAGAAAACCTGCATCCAGGTGTAAGTAGGAGAACTCGTGCTGTTTTGAAGGCAAAAGTGTTCACACCAAATATTGATTTAGCTCTTTTTCTGTTTACTGGACTTTGTATGATGTTAATTGATTAATGAAAAGTATTTATGCCATAATTTTTTAAAGAAATCCTCACTATGAAAGTTTTTCACAAGTGCCTAAAACTTTTGCACATTACTGTATATACACAGTTGAAGTCAGAAGTTTACATACACTTAGGTTTAAGTCATTAAAACTCTTTTTAACCACTCCACAGATTTAATATTAGCAAACTATTGATTACAGACAGATTGTTTCACTTTTAATTGACTATCACAATTCCAGTGGGTCAGACGTTTACATACACTAAGTTAAACTGTGCCTTTAAGCAGCTTGGATAATTCCAGAAATTGGTGTCAAGCCTTTAGGCAATTAGCCAATTAGCTTCTGATAGGCTAACTGACTAATTGGAGTCAATTGGAGGTGTACCTGTGGATGTATTTTAAGGCCTACCTTCAAACTCAGTGCATCTTTGCTTGATATCATGGGAAAATCAAAAGAAATCAGCCAAGACCTCAGAAAAAATAAATAAAAAAATTAAAAAAATGTAGACCTCCACAAGTCTGGTTCATTCTTGGGAGCAATTTCCAAACACCTGAAGGTACCACGTTCATCTGTACAAACAATAGTATGCAAGTATAAACACCATGAGGCCACGCAGCCATCATACCGCTCAGGAAGGAGATGCTTTCTGTCTCCTTGAGATGAACGTAGTTTGGTGCGAAAAGTGCAAATCAGTCCCAGAACAACAGCAAAGGACCTTGTGAAGATGCTGGAGGAAACAGGTAGAAAAGTATCTACAGTTGAAGTCAGAAGTTTACATATACTTGGGTTGAAGTCATTAAAACAAATTTTTTAACCACTCCACCGATTTAATATTAGCAAACTATAGTTTTGGCAAGTCATTTAGGACATCTACTTTGTGCATTACATGAGAAATTGTTCCAACAATTGTTTACGGACGGATTGTTTCACTTTTAATTGATTATATCACAATTCAAATGGATCAGAAGTTTACATACACTAAGTTAACTATGCCTTTAAGCAGCTTTGAAAATTCCAGAAAATGTCAAGCCTTTAGACAATTAACTTCTGATCGGAGGTGTATTGAATTGGAGGTGTACCTTTGGATGTATTTTAAGGACCACCTTTGAACTCTCTTTGTTTGACATCATGGAAAAAATCAAAAGAAATCAGCCAAGACCTCAGAAAAAAAAAATAAAAAAATTGTGGAACTCCACAAGTCTGCTTCATCATTGGGAACAATTTCCAAACACCTGAAGGTACCACGTTTATCTGTACAAACAAGAGTACGCAAGTATAAACTCCATGGGACCACGCAGCCATCATACCGCTCAGGAAGAAGATGCATTCTGTCTCCTAGAAATGAATGTAGTTTGGTGTGAAAAGTGCAAATCAATCCTAGAACAATAGCAAAGGACCTTGTGAAGATGCTGGAGGAAACAGGTAGACAAGTATCTATATCTACAGTAAAACGAGCCCTATATCAACATAAACTGAAAGGCTGCTCAGCAAGGAAGATACCAATGCTCAAACCGCCATTAAAAAGCCAGACTACAGTTTGCAAGTGCACATGGGGACAAACATCTTACTTTTTGGAGAAATTTCCTCTGGTCTGATGAAACCAAAATTGAACATTTTGGCCATAATGACTATCGTTATGTTTAGAGGAAAAAGGGTGAGGCTTGCAAGCCGAAGAAAACCATCCCAGCCGTGAAGCATGCAGGAGGGACAGGGACTTCCCAAAATAGATGGCATCATAAGGAAGGAAAATGATGTGGAAATATTGAAGCAACATCAAGACATCAGCCAGGAAGTTAAAGCTTGGTCACAAATGGGTCTTCCAAATGGACAATGACCCCAAGCATACCTCCAAAGTTGTGGCAAAATGGCTTAAGAACAACAAAGTCAATGTATCGGAGTAGCCATCACAAAGCCCTGACCTCAACCTGATCATTTGTGGGCAGAATTGAAAAATCGTGTGCGCACAAGGAGGCCTACAAACCTGACTCTGTTACACCAGTTCTGTCTGGAGGAATGGGCCAAAATTCCAGCAACTTATTGTGAGAAGCTTGTGGAAGGCTACCCAAAACATTTGACCCAAGTTAAACAATTTAAAGGCAATGATACCAAATACTAACAAAGTGTATGTAAACTTCTGACCCACTGGGAATGTGATGAAAGAAACAAAAGCTGAAATAAATCATTCTCTATACTATTATTCTGACATTTCACATTCTTAAAATAAAGTAGTGATCCTAACTGGCCTAACACAGGTCACAGGAATTTTTCTACAATTAAATGTCAGGAATTGTGAAAATGTTTAAATGTATTTGGCTAAGGTGAATGTAAACTTCTGACTTCAACTGTATATACACTGCAGGCCAAAAGTTTGGAATAATGTACAGATTTTGCTGTTTCAGAAGGAAATTGGTACTATAATTCACCAAAGTGGCATTCAACTGATCACAAAGTATAGTCAGGACATTACTGATGAAGAAAACAGCACCATCACTATTTAAAAAAAAGTCATTTTTAATCAAATCTAGACAGGCCCCATTTCTAGCAGCCATCACTCCAACACCTTATCCTTGAGTAATCATGCTGAATTGCTAATTTGGTACTAGAAATTCACTTGTCATATCAAACATAGCTGAAAGCTATTTGGTTCGTTAAATGAAGCTTAACTTTGTGTTTGTTTTTGAGTTGCCACAGTATGCAGTAGACTGGCATGTCTTAAGGTCAATATTAATATTAACATAAGAGCAAAATCTGTACATTATTCCAAATTTTGGCCACGCGCGCGTGTGTGTGTGTGTGTGTATTTATTAGACCATAGAAAATGATAGACAAAGATGTGTGTAAAGAGGCATTTAGGCAGGGATTCTAGAGCTATGCAGTGTTTATGCAAGGAAACTAGTCTACCTACGCCAGTAAGTCCACAAATGTTAACTTACTAGGTAATTTATGCTCAAATCTAAAGAATTTTTGTCCTGCAAAAATAAAATAAATTAAAATAAAGGATAAGAAGTCATTTAAATTCTGCATTAGTTAGAGTTTAAATATCACTATCTCTGACTGTTATGTAGTCTGAAAGCCAAAAGCACTGATCAGTCACTGTGTAATTATAAGTCATAACTCATCTACTGCAATAAGGCATTATTAGTTTCTCAGACCACTTCTCAACATTAAAACTTCTCCACCTCTCCAGAAAGTCAGTTACCATCATTGCTGACTGTGGAGAGATCACACGGGGTGTGACTGCCGATGCCCACTATGATACCCGCTGTCAAAATAACTTTATTCCTCATCGCTCAAAGTGCACCTGCTCTGACAGGGCAAATCCCTGGCCATTCACCCAGGCTGGTCAGAGTCACCCAGGTTCAACAGCGTGGATTAGACTGACTTGTCCTTTCTCTGCCTCGACACAAAGAGGGAGCTTAACTCCCCCGCTTACACTTCCTCTTTAGCAACATGTAGGAACATACACAGACTGTAGTGAGACAGTGAGGGTTGCCTCAGTTCCACCCTCTGGCAAATGTACTGTGCACTAAAATGTGCTTTTTTTTTTTTTTTTAAATGCAGAGGAATGCTGGGTGGCTGGGGGAAAAATATATCAGGTAGAAATACATTTTCTTTTGAGCTGAAGCATGTAATTTTTTTAAATGTTAAAATACTTCTATCCCAGTTTAATATGCAGAGACAATTATAAGTAAGCCATTTATAGGTTGATTTCCCTGAAAAGTTAAATACTGTGTTTTTATAGCACCAGAGCCATTCTTCTGTTTGAGCATTGCGACCAGCCATATTAGCTCAACCAATGATTTGAGTTTGGGGTGGGACTATCTGTTTGTCCAACAAATTAGGGCTGCACATAATGATTATTTTGACAATTGATTAGTCTTTTGATTATTTCATTGATTGAAATTCATTGATGAAAATTGAATTGAATGTTTTGTATTTTAATGTTGTTTTTTTGTTTTGTTTTTTTAAACAGAAATGATATAGGGCGTAAGGATCTGGTTTGATTTACGGTACTGAATTCACAACTCTATACTCGCACAAAACTTCAAACAAAGCCTGAATCATGAAAAGTTACATTTGAATTTTTTTTATTATTCATATTTGAGTACATATGCAAAACAGTTTGTTTCCTTGTAAAATTTACAAAAAGTTCTGTTCATTAAAATGTAAAATGATCCATCTGGGATGGAGTGGGACTAAAAATCAGTCCAGCAGAAGGCAATGGTGACAGCAGAATAGAAATATTAATAATTTTGCCCAGCTGAAAAATACAGAAATCTGTTAGATTCAACCTGTATACTAGTACATTGTCAATGATTACACACATTTGAAGTATTTTCAATTAATGTTGTAAATTGTTTAAAATAGTACTGTCACTGATTAAATGTTTCTAAACTATAATTTTCACAAAAAATAATAAATACAAATAATGGTAGTGCATGCTTATCCAGTAAAATAATGTTTGCTGTAGTATAAATTTACTGGTGAAATCAGACATTACATTTGGCACTATCAGGACTATCAAATATCAGGGCCCTTAGCATTATTATACATTATATTCAGCATTCTACACAGTTTAATATAGTGCAATCATCTGTAATGAAGTGCAGATTCACTCTTGCGCTGAAAAGTCTCATTCCGGTGCTCACTGTATTACATGCGCTAACATGATGAAGAGCATGTTAACAGCACACTTTGACCTCTGAGACAAGTTTGACATCCTTGAAAGTTGCACAACTGATGACATTGAAACCGAAATCGCGGTATGGCATTGCACGAGTTTAATCAAAATGATTGCGCTCCTTTTCTCGATTATGATCGGTTCTATTGACACAGATGCGTGCGTGCTCGCTTGCTCTGTGAAGTCTAACGGAGACTCTCTAGTGGTAAATACAAACAGTTTTCCAAAATGGAAATACACGCCTGATTGAATTCATAACATGTATACATTATAAAACATAGAAAACAGCAGTAAAATGTAAGTTATGTGCTGGAGAGAAACAACTCTTAACCGCATCAAACAGCACAAACACTCTGTCAATGCACCTGACACAGCAACCGCTCCACATTAATCTGTATGCTTATTAAGATCTTTTAAAGCTTAAATACATAACTCTGTGCTCTCTAGCACCATCTGTGGTTGAAACCACAAATTGCTTGCAATTTAAGAAGAACACTAAAGGTGATTCGCCACTACTCTTCTGGCGGATGAATCTCATGATTTGAGCTTACCTAGACATCGCCTGTGTGTGATCATTACTGAGATATTCAGAGCCGGAGTCATAACGTGCTATTTTCATGTGGATATAATGGTATATGTTTAAACATTTAAAACTGAAATATTACTTGCTTTGATGAAGATAAACAACACTCTTATTCACATATTTTGAATGAATGAATTTTACATTTACTGTATAGTGCTTTTCTGACACTACACTCAAAGTGCTTTTACATAAAGAACAGGGGACTCAATAACCTCAATCACTACCAGGATATTTTAATATAATTTTTTCAAATGTTTTATCTACTATTAATGTTTGTATTATAATACACATATCAATATAATAGGTGAAACTTGTGATATGGGTGATACGAGTTCAATGGAAGACTTAATTATTTTTATATTATATTGTACAGCCTCAGTTGATTATGCAAGTGAACCGTAATAATAAAATAGTATGTCTATGAAAGCACACAATAACACCGTAAACTAAAAACATAAAACAAGGATTAAATAATGAGGATCAAATATTCTTTATAAAACATGAAAATAATATGATTAAAAATTGAATATAAAAGTTGACATTTAATTTCAGAAGTCATAAATATTAGTAACCATGTCACAGTAACTCCCCCCGACACACAAGTATTCTTCGATTCATACAAGCATGACAAGCAATATTAGCTACAACAACCCTACCAGACAACATATCCAAGCATTATAGCAGGTAAACAACTTCACCAAATGGATAACAGGTAAACATTCATCCAGATTGTTGTGATGCTGTCCGGAACAATGTGTGTGTAACTGACTGAACTGTATCTTCGTTCTTCTTTTTAACGGCTACTCGCAAACTAAAACAGTGCATTACCGCTATCTACTGTTTACATGGGAACGAGATAGCCGGCTCTTCTTTCCTATGTTCACGGTCATAAGCCAGCGACTTCATGCTAAATCGAACCCGACAGTTCAAAACACAAATAATTTGTAAGGCTTACTTTAGTGAATCGGGGTAAGGTAAGGACATTGTTTTGAACACTGATTGTTTATGTGCTCAATCAATAATGGCAATTTGTTCATTTTTAATAAAAAAATCGTACATAGTGCAGCTATTGACAACTCGGGTCGTGTTTTTTTTTTTTTTTTCACTT
Source organism: Myxocyprinus asiaticus (assembly GCF_019703515.2). Taxonomy (NCBI): domain Eukaryota; kingdom Metazoa; phylum Chordata; class Actinopteri; order Cypriniformes; family Catostomidae; genus Myxocyprinus; species Myxocyprinus asiaticus. The sequence continues at coordinate 17,456,292 of NC_059383.1, read as the reverse complement.
CAACTTGTTACCGTCATTTTTCAAGCAAGTTTCATCCTGCAAACACTTTCTTCACTAGGCTGTAAAGTGACATCACTGACAGAGCTTCTCCGTGCTTGCCACACATATCTAAATAATCAATAATGAAATTAGCTACTATTCAGGACAAACTGTCTCAAACTCTCAACCAATGTCTAAAAAGTGTGGCATAGTTTGTGGTAACACTAAACAATGTAAAGCACACAAACACACACACCCCAAAATGAAGGGAAAAAAATGAGCTCTGCTTTATTTTAATTAGGACCCTTCATGCACCAACTGTGCACAGTAGTGTTTATTGATTTGCCTCAAGGTGGGCTGGCTAACACAATGCCAGCTCTGTCTGAAGCATGTGTCTCACTTCAATCTAACAGTGTCCCAGAATGACAAGTTTCCCAGTGAGAATAGTTAACACAGAGATCATTCAGCACACATGCGCTGTCAGATGCTGACTATGCAGTAAAATCTGAAGGTAGCAATAGTTCTCTGCAGCCAGCTGTATAAATGAGCTGTCTGTTCACATAGCGAGTTAGTGACCATACAGCATATAGATGGATATCTCCATCACTGGAGCCTGCGGCTGTACTGCATTCTCACCTTACTGAAGGTGAACCTGAAATATCTTTAGGGGATGTAGGAATTGAGACAGCTGGGAATCATAAAAAAAACAAAAAAAAAAACATCTATAATAGTTTTAGAACAGCACTTGATTTGTTTAATGGTTATGGCCAGAGGACAGGCAGATGTAGACACACTGAGTGTTAGGAAATGTCACTAGGGAATGCTTGAAGATGATAATGCACAATGTTTTAGAAAAGGCACTTAAAGGAATAGTTCACCAAAAAATTGAACTTCTCTCAAAATGTACTGCCACCCCAGAAGTGTATGACTTTCTTTCTTCTGCAGAACACAAAGATTTTTAGAAGAATATTTCAGCTCTGAAGGTCCATACAATGCAAGTGAATGGTGACAAAAACTTTAAAGCTCCAAAAATCACAAAGGCACCATCAAAGTAATCCATATGACTCCAGTGGTTAAATCCATGTCTCAGAAGCGATCAGTTTGGGGTGAGAAAAGACCAAAATATAACTTTTTTTTTCACTGTAATCTTGCCATTGCAGTCTCTAAGTAAGATCATGATTTCAAGATAAATTCCACTTCTTTTGTGCTTAATGCATGCACAGAGCACTAGATTGTAATGGAGCTTTAAATCATGATCGCCAAGGAGACTGTCAAGATTTATAGTGAAAAAGGAGTTATATTCTCATCTGTTTTAACTCAAAACCAATTGGATCACTCCAGAAGACATGGATTTAATCACTGGAGTCATATGGATTATTTTTATGCTGCCTTTATGTGCTGTTTAGAGCTTCAAAGTTTTGGCCACCATTCACTTGCATTTTATAGAACTATGGCGCTGAAATATTTGTATTCTAAAAATCTTTGTGTTCTGCAGAGGAAAGAAAGTCAGTCATACACATCTAGGATGGCATGAGGGTGAATAAATGAGAACATTTTCATTTTTGGGTTAGCTATTCCTTATTCACCACTTCTAAGTAGTGAGAGGTAATCACTATGGGGTTAAAAGTAAAGGGATAAAAGTAAGTATAGTTTACATTTATTTAAAGTTCTCTTACTATGTTGTTCCAAACATGTATGTCTTTCTTTCTTATGTGGAACATAAAAGTGGATGTTAAGGCAGAATGTCAGGGACTGACAGCCTCAGTCACCATTCACTGACAATGCATCTTTCCATCATACAATGAAAGTGAATGGTGACTGAGGCTGACATTCCGATTAATAATTCCTTTTTTGTTCAACGGAAGAAATTATGCCATACAGACTTGATTTGGAAAAACAAAAAGGTGAGTAAATGGAAAAAATAAAAAATAAAAATAAAAAATACTACTCAGCAGTAGTTCCTGAATATAGTAAAAGTGAAAAATAATTTGGTTTCTTAACAAACAAACCCCTTGTAGGTTAGGACTATTTTGAAATTCTAAATAAAATCTAATGGAACTATATCAACACTTGGTTGCCATTTCTAATTCATATTAGAGAAAGCATAGCAGACAGCTGACTTCAAACTGTACTGCCTAGACTAGTGGCTGACTGTGTATCAAACCAAACTGAGCAGTCCAAATATACTGTCAAGGTAGGCAGCTCACTAGCTTACATATACTGTATATTTCAATTAATGTAATGGTTGGAATGTGTAGCAGCCCATTGCTTTACAGCTACGGGGACTATCCTTTTCCTCTCTATTTGTACGGCTTGTGGATTATAATATTGACTAACCACAGAAGATATCGCCTTCTCTATGGTTGTTATTTCGGATGAACGGACTGTAAACTAAGTAACGTATACAGTAAAATAACGCGAATGAATAAGAGTACATGCAAAAGAACCTGGCAATTGTATTTCTACAGTAACCACTCACAAAAAGCAAAAACAATGCCGACGTACTTACGGGAGTTTCATGCGTAAAAAGCGTGAGAAGTTGTGATAGCTACAGCATTTTAACAGAACAAATGTATTAATAATAATAATAATAATAATAATAATAATAATGAGTCTGCACTGTACAACACGTGTATGACTGACAGATGAGGCTAAAACGGAAACGAACGCACGTGTAAACGCTGACAAATTGAGTGCAGTACCTCATTAGGACCCTCCTGGAGCACGTCAAGGAGATTTCCTTTAGACAGGGATGCGATCATTCTTCTGACTTCTCATCAAGGTTAAAGGAGCGCGAGGGCAGATATTTGAATGTCTTAAGTCAGCCAGATCGTTTTAACCGCATATCGGAGGGGCCGATGTAAACAAAGGAAACTACAGAAAACACCTCAATCAATGCGATTGCCATATGTGCCAGCCCGTTAACTCACTAGACGTGAAACAGGATACGAGGTAGACTCGGATGGGGAGAAGTAATGCGCATGCGCCCGCAGCTGCTGCTCCACGGTCGTTATGGCGACGCTTCATCTCACGTTAGCTGATGCGTTATAATGTAGCTGTGAATGTGTCAACTAGTATTAGCTAAATGTGGTAATAGTGCATGCATATTATAGCTATTATATCTTATTTGGGTAATTTTAATTCCAACTAAATTTTTTACTGTAAAGCAGCACAGTAGATGTGCTCAAGCCTGGATATCACAGTTATCCCTCCTTTTGAAAAGCCAACCGACACTGAAATCTGAAATTGTGTCATGCAGTTCATTCAGTTTGGCTACATTGTGTAAAGCCCCATTAGACCACATCCTTCCTGCCTGCCTCGTTTCCTGATTCTGCCTCTATGCTTCACAATCTCTTTTTATGAATTTTTACTAGAAAACATATATGTATACATACATACACTACCAGTCAAAAGTGTTGAAACACTTGACTGAAATGTTTCTCATGATCTTAAAAATCTTTTGATCTGAAGGCGTATGCTTAAATGTTTGAAATTAGTTTTGTAGACAAAAATATAATTGTGCCACCATATTAATTTATTTCATTATAAAACTAAAATTTAATAAAATTTGATGACTTGGACCAAATAATAAAGAAAAGCAGCCAATAAGTGCCCAACATAGATGGGAACTCCTTCAATACTGTTTAAAAAGCATCACAGGGTGATACCTCAAGAAGTTGGTTGAGAAAATGTCAAGAGTACATGTCTGCAAATTCTAGGCAAAGGGTGACTACTTTGAAGTTGCTAAAATGATTTATTTTGGATTTTGTTTAGTCACAACATAATTCCCATAGTTCCATTTATGTTATTCTATAGTTTTGATGACTTTACTATTATTCTAAAATGTGTAAAAAAAAAGGTAAAAATTTTTTTTTAAAAAAATAATAAAGAATAAGTGTTTCAAAACTGGTTGTGTGTGTGTGTGTGTGTGTGTGTATGTGTATATATATATATATATATATATATATATATATATATATATATATATATATATATATCTTTTTAAATCATAAGGAATATTCATACATAATAGTTCTTATCAGCTGGCATGCTTATTTCTGCAATGTCTGTAACCTCAAACCATGAGTCTGATAGATAAAACGTATTGCAACCTTTTAGTCAAGTTCAATGGAAGTATATTAATGACAAATGTCTTTGAAACAAAAAAGCATGCAGAACTGCTCTAACTGAAGAGAAAACACATAGTATTAACAGTGCTTGCATTTTGGGGGGATGCAATTTCATATGGTTATATTTTAGGCTGGGAAAATTTCAACGTAAAAAATTTCGCACAAAATTTCATAATAAATATTAACTTTCCAAAGGTCAGTTCCAAAATGTTATTTAAAAAATAAATAAATAAATAATTTCACCTTAATTATTCGATAGATGTTCTTCGGCCCATTTTATTCCGCTTTGCAAATTCGCCTCTAAAATCACCACCTAGCGGTAGAGCCTAGTAGCAGCAAGTGAAGATTGTGCATCAGCACACTGCTTTTTCTGCAGCTGGATACTATTGGGCAATGCCAGGACGTACTACGTTAAATTTCCATCTGAATTTGAACCACTGAAATTTTAGAGGCGAATTTGCAAAGCGAAATATAATAGACCAAATATTACATTTAGAATAATAAAGATAAATGCATAAATATATACACACACACACACACACACACACACACACAAAATCATTTTACAGCTTAAATATACAACCATATGAAATTGCATCCCCCCAAAAATTGCATTCACTGTTAATGCAATGCATTTATTTTTTCATTAATGCAATTCAGCATACTTTTTTTGTTCCAAAAACATTTGACATTAATATAATTACACATAAAAAATGTAAGATGAATCACAAGCGCATTAATGATAAAGACAAATAATGAATTCCTCCTGTGCAGTTTATTTTAAGTGTCCACTTAAACTCTATAAGCTGCTAAACTGTTTGCATGATCAGGACAATAGGACATAAATATCACTATCAAAATAAAAGATCAACCAAACATCCAAATGCACAACATAGCTATTGCACAAAAATATTTAAATTAATTCACTTATTTAATCACAGTTCAAGCGGAAATACTGTTAACCAACCTCCATATTATTGATAATTTCCAAACAGGACAGCCTGATGTCCAATTATCAATTTACTGCTTTTCAAGCCTTTTAATCTTGACAGTCACAAAATGAATATTAGTATGGCGCTTGTAAATCTTAATTAACAATGCTGCAAAATCTGTGTGTGCAGATGTTTACTTTCTTGGTTTGATCATGTAATCCACCTGAGAAAGAAATACACAATTGGAGAGCTCCTTGCAATTGGACTTTCCTCTTATTTCTGAGTGCGGTAAGAATACTTACATGTTTCTCCACAGATGGGGAAAGCAGCACTTGCTGATCTAAAAAGCGACAAAGTGAAGTTTTCATTGTTCTTGATCTGCACATTAGTTTAGCAATGACAAATGAAACCAACTGGTTGTTGATAATCTTGGATTTTTAAGCAAATTAAAAAACCAACCAAGTAGATGCCATTTTTATCCTCCAACTTTTCTAGACTGTTTACAGCTTTTACCCACTGATGGTCCATTCTGACTGTCTGCATACCTATTAGCATTTCTAGGACTGTTGTTTGTTTCAGCAACAACCACTACTAGTACTTATATGGTTGACTCTGACTGAACATTTCAAAAGAGTGGAGAAATATTACTGACATATTTCAAAGCGAGCTAAGTAAACACGACTCAGCAGTAAACATCATCAGTTAGCATTATCAGTAAGTTATCAGGAGAAAACGCTATTTATAAAGTTTGAGTGACCTACCATGTGTTTTCCCCGCCTTTTCGTCGATCGCATTCGAAGTTTTATTAATTCACATCCATATAAACTGTTCTGTGCATTTTCGTCAAGTAAAAAGTAAATCTCAGCCATAGACTGCTGAACTTACAGCCAACTCCTTGTTTCTATGGTTACCAGAAACAGTAGCACGTGAACGGAGCAGCCATTGATTTGTTCAATACAATTTTTTTAAAATGGCTTTAACTGGCTGGCATTCGAGTGGCATTGTTTTAATTCACAAAGTGTTCTGAAACATCACTACCAAGATAAAAAGCTACCTTTACAAAATGCAGTATAATTTATTTTTAGTGGTCTATGTCTCCCCCTACAGCAATAATTTAATACCAAAATCTTTCTAGCAAGTCAGTCGGCCACGTTTGGAACGCTCTCGGGATGCTGTTTCCAGTCATGACAGTGCAGCTCCTATGTACTTGAATGGGGAAAGACCGAAATCTCAAAAACGGTTGGTCAAGATTACTATCAAAGAACATATTTCAAATCAGCAATAAAATCTGACAATACTGGCATCATAAACTGTGATTCTTTACCTAATTTTACACTAAAAATCAGTATAGCTAATGCGCATGCGCATTCTAGAGTTGATTGACAGACGTCTTATATCTAAAAGGTGATTGGCTCTTTTAACTATGAGGCGGGACTTCTTTTCTACATCCGTTGACCGTAGGCGCTAGAGCTTATTGGTTGGGTGTTCCAATTTCTCCCATTCATTTTAATAGAAGTGGCGCGTCTCTGCTAAATAATCTTTGGTAATATTGGAGCGGATTCAAATTTTATGAAATGAAGTGTCCAATAAAATATTTCTTTATGATTAAATTTTTTTAATTAAATAGCAAAACAATTATACAGATGTTGTACGTTTGTTTATTGATACAAAAACCAAATATGATACAAAAACCAAATATGTGCATAATTTTTTTTAATTGTATATAGTAACAATTTGCCATAATTATAGACGGCTTCCACTGTAGTCTTTTACATTAATACGGCATTTAGCACATCAGGCTCAGTACATATTAAAACAATATTGGCAATTTAACATGCTAGCTTTATGATAAATGTTTACCACATCCGGAACATTGTGTAATCAGTTGATTTGTATTATTGATCATTTAAAAAGAAATCACAGTCTCAATCTAAAAAAAACAAAACAAACAAAACAACAACAAAAAAAAACATATACAAAAGGATACACAAATATCAATACAGAATCCAGTGTCTCCACTCAACATGACAAATTAATTTATGCATTTCTAAGCACCTTTCAATAGTACTTAATTTTTTCTTAGCTCATGCATGCAGAGCTAAAAAAAAAATTCTCATATGCTTAATTGTTTTTCATAAATGTGTCTAAAAACACATCCAATATGTTATACTTGACTAAGCTGTTTTAATTCTTTTTTGAACAATTTCTCAGTGCTTCATTCAGTGTAGATATATTTGCAAAGACTCGTAACACTTCCGCTTCCAAATAATCTTATCTTAAAAATGCTACATTTCACACCTGTTCTTCTGATCATATTTTTTCACAATTGATGTAAATATTTAAATTTTCAGACCGCAACGCAATCTACTTGACACTTGGGCACCTCTGTCTATTGAGGTCAAATAACAAATTACATGGTTTTTGACAAGAGGCATTTACTTAATATGTAAACTTGCACATTTATTTATGTCTTTTGCTTTTTTATTTGTTTTATTACAGATGTTAATACACAGGTTAAAAGCTCCAAGCATAGCACAGTGGTGAGCATTTGACAGTTCCAAGATGAACTGATCTTATGTCTTGAGAGCAGCCATTTGCACTCATTGCTCAAACGTTCTTTATACGTCTCTGTTCATCCAATCTTTTCATATATTGTGGTCACATTGAGGAATGAAGCTGGGTTTGGACTGACTGAACAGTAAAACAATACATATCCGACAGTGTTAATATTTTAGGTTTCATAATTTTATTGATTGAACACTTTAATAATGGATAAATATGCAAATATCTAACATATTTACTAACAAACACAAAGCTATCAAAATATATACTATATACAGCTTGCATATCCTGGAAAGACTCCAATAAAGAGTGATAAAATCTAAAAGATTTCATGTTTTAGCCAGATAAAGTGTCCACATGCTAACTTGGCCAAACACTGAACTTATGAGTTTTTAAGGATCTCTGTTTAAGAGAATGACTAGACGGTTTAATAAGATCTCAGTGTCCTCTACATTCAGCTCAAGAAAGCAAGGAATCATCAATCTGCATCAGTTTCCCTAGCCATTGGGCATTCCAAGACACAGACAAAAAATTAAATGAAAACATTCCCATATAACCAAAATTAATGATACATTCATTATCTTTTAGAAGTCATTATAATGTACTTTATGAATAAATAATATCTTGTTCCTCAAACATGAGTCTTCAAGTTTAAAAATGACATAGTAATTGAGAACTTTTTATTAGGTTAACGCACTTTATTATACAACAGTAACTGTTGGCAGTAATGAGCACCTTGTGACTAACACTGACCTGTTAGTATAACTAGTGATGGTGGAGAACTAGTCTCTTTAGTAATAGGTGAAAGACTGTACTGAAGCAGATGTCAAGCCATTTACTCAATCCAAAAATGTCTCTTGGTCATTTGAAAGCAACTGGTTCTGCCCAAGTTTCTCAAGGTATGGTCTCAAGACAAAAGCATGAGACAAAAAGGGGGATAATCTGTGAATTAGAAGTGCACAGAGCCTGGAAAATAGCACCTACTCACTGGAAATGAGTACAAATACTGGTACAGAGTGCAAAAAACACTTAAACAAGTGGAATTGCTCCTTAAAATAATGAATAAAAATTCTCCCATTATTTACTCACCCTCTTGCCATCCCAGATGTGTATGACTTTCTTCTTCTGCTCATCACAAACAAAATGTTTTAGAAGAATATTTCAGCTCTGTAGGTCCATGCAATGCAAGTGAATGGTGACCAAAATTTTGAAGCACAAAAAAACACAAAGGCAGCATAAAAGTAATCCAAGTATCCAGTGAAGCAATCCAATCTGTTTTGGGTGTGAACAGACCAAAATAAACTAATTTTTTCACTATAAATCTTGACATCAGCAGTCTCCTTGGCAATCACGATTTCAAACGCATCCGTTAAGCACTAGGAAATGTAATCAAGCTTTAACTCATTATTGTGCCGAGAGTCTGCAATGGCAAGATGCACAGTGAAAAAGGAGTTACATTTTGGTCTGTTCTCTGGCTCTGGATCACTTCAGAGGACATGGATTGCATCACTAAAGTCATATTGATTACTTTTATGTACTTTGTGGACCTTAACATTTTTTGGTCACCATTCACTTGCATTGTTTGAACTACAGAGCTGAAATATCCTGCTAAAAATCTGTCACACATGTCTGGGATGGCATGAGGGTGAGTCAAAGTCATTTTGGGGTGAACTATTCCTTTAAGCTGTTTTGTTATATCAATGATTTGAAAGCAGTTAAGGACAAAGTGAACTATTGCACAGATAAACACAGAAAAAAACATGAGAAAAAGTGCTCCAAAGAAAATATAAAGTGAACCATCTGTTTGCAAATCCCAAAAATTCCTAGTTTCTAATTCCTAGTGTATTCCACACCTTTGAGTATTGTGAATATTAGAAAATCACAATTTTTGAGGCTCATAGGCCAAGTAAAAATTGTTTAAAGAAAACTAGAAGAGTGGTCTGTCAATTATCACCAAGCTGTCTTAACCTCTCTTTAAAGAACATAAATCATTTATCTTATTCAACTTTGCTTAAACCTTATTTGCTTATCTTATGATTTACACAGACAAATTAAAATGTTCAAATATGAATATAAAGTAAATAATGTTGATAAATGACAATGCCTCTAATTATTTTCAAAGTTCAACTTATCAGCCGCTGATGGGCAAAGGTCAACAATTGAATTGAAAATATTACATAACACTGATTTTCAATACAGATGCTGCACCATAACGCAGTAAAGATAAAACTAATATGTGCATTAAATTATGTAAATTTAAACAATGAAAAAAAAAAATATCCAAGAATGAGCGTAAACATAGACAGAGATAAGACAAGTTTTGTGTTTTAGAAGAATGTACGTAAATTAAAGCAACAACCTGTGGGAGGCAGTCTGTCTGTCTCTTTGTACCCGGATTTCACGATCTGAAGACATGCACGGCTCGAACTACGTATTGTCTGCAGATGGGACACTCATTCATGCGTTTCCCACACTTGCTGCATGTGACCATGTGGCCACACTCCAGCAGCACGCAGTCGATGGGGGAGTCCATGCAGATCTTGCAAAGGTTCTCCTCCTGGCCGCTGGGCTCAGCAGGGTCATCTAGAAAAACAGTGTGAGACTTTCTGATTAAGAATTTGCAAGGAACTTAAGTATTTAAAGCACCCCTTAAAATGTTTAGGGGCTAATGAGCAGATCCATAAAGATCCATTAGGCATACCTGCTTCTTTTTTTGTGTTCGAAACTGTAAGGTGACAAAAAAAGTGCAAGACTGTCAATTTCAGGGAATGAAGAATAAAACACAATATTTCTACATTTGTCATTTGGCAGGCACTTTTATCCAAACCAACTGGCATTATAACAAAAGTCGTGATTATTAATGGATCATTTCTTGTGAACCTGCAACCTTTTGGGGGATGCATTACAGTAACTTCCTATCTTAAAGGGATAGTTCACCCAAAAAATTAATTCTCTCATGATTTACTCACCCTCATGCCATCCCAGATGTGTATGGCTTTCTTCTGCAGAACACAAATTATGATATTTAGAAGAATATTTCAGCTCTGTAGGTCCTCACAATGCAAGTGAATGGGTACCAAAATTTTGATGCTCCAAAAAGCACAAAGGCATCATAAAACTAATTCATACAACTCCAGTGTTTTAATCCATATCTTCAGAAGCGATCTGATAGGTATGGGTGAGAAACAGATCAACATTAATTCCTTTTTTGCTAGAAATTCTTCTCCCTGCCCAGTAAGCGATATGCATGAAGAATGTGAATTACCAAAAACACAAGAAGAATGTTTAAGTGATCTGTTTTTCACCCACACTTATTTTGCTTCTGAAGACATTGATTTAACCAATGGAGTTGTATGGATTACTTTTATCCTGCCTTCATGCGATTTTATTTATTTTTTAGCTTCAAAATGTTGGATCTCATTCACTTGCATTGTATGGACCAATAGAATTGAGATATTCTTCTAAAAATCTTTGGGTGAGTAAACCCAAAGGGTTTAAGGGTGAGTAAATGATGAGAATATTTATTTTTAGGTGAACCATTCCTTTAAGTCTTATGTAAAGATCTGACAAGTTCAATATTCTCAGAGAGGTCCTTACTGAAATCGCCAAGGTTACTAACAGAGTTGGGATATTTTTGTAATACAGCCCCAGATCCTTAGCCAATAGGATACACCATCCCCAATTTAGTTTCAGAGTGTTCATACATGTAGACCTACCCAGGTTGTGAAGGTCTTTTTGATCATTAAAGAGGTGAGTGACCTTCTCCATCAGTTCCCATTTCTCACAGCAGCCCTGGTAGTTCACGAAGTTGCGACCCAGAATCTCCTTTAGCTGCCGCACACTGAGGCCTTCAATGTCCTCCACGCTGCTCAGGTCAGAAAGGGAGGCCCTTCTGCTGTGTGCCAGTGTCTCCTCACTGCCTGTTGACTGAGAGACCCGCAGATACAACACCTCAACTGATGCACCAAATAAAGGTTGCTATTATGGTTAAATGTAACTTATTTGACTCAATACATAAGAGTCACTTGAAAGGTAATACTACCTTAAAAAAAAATTATTTAACATTATACATTTAACATTAGAGGGGGCAAATATACTTAAACAATAAACTGGTAGTAATTTTGATTTTTGTAAAACGTACTATCACTGTAGGGAATGGGCAGTCTACATCAGAGAAAAAAAATTATGAAGAGCTTGTTAGAAAACAGATGCGTCCTCTGTGGTGTTGAACTGACCCGCCTCTAAGCCCCACCCCTCTTATTTACTGTTGTGAATGCTGTCAAGCTTTTCCTATTAGCACTTGTTCTGCCACTGTCAAACATAGATTGAGACAAGATCTAAATCAGTGCATTACTTCATGAATTAATAAATAATATCTAGATTAAAAGTGCATTTGTGTAGCAATTATATCGAGGTGGGAAAACAGCACCGTCAGCTCATCGTGAAACTGGATATTGAAATATGTGCAAGAGAGGTTTGCTTCATGATAATTTCTTTTTTGGATTAAAAAACTGAGCCAAATGAATATAAATTGTATTTTGTTATGATTGTTTCTTTTCAATTTACATGATTGTTCAAATAAAAAAATTAAATAAAACAATTAAATACTTCAAATTTGTAATAGGCCTACTTTCACTTCGGATATAGTTTGAAGTCAAAAGGACCTTTCATTGTTTTTTCCAGTAGGTTTTTTTTTTATCACTTTCCCATTATAAAAGCATATACCTTATGAACCAAATTTTTAAAGAATATCTTGATATTGATTTTTGCTTGTATCTCCCACATTTATTTCACATACCTCTTCCTCATCATCTTCATCCAGTTCCTCGCCCTCTTCATCCAGTTCCTCGCCCTCTTCTTCCTCCTCGTCCTCCGATTCCTCCTCTGTTAGGGGCTCAGGTTCAGCAAACGGATGAGAAGGTGTGGGAGGTGCAGTTGGCTGAGAACCAGAGTCAGCACTGCCACTGCCCCTAGGAGTCTGTTGAGCCAGCACCAGCTCCACCAGCTCCTCCTTTTCTCTGCACGTCTGCGTGGGGATATCATGCAGGTGGAGGTAGTCACGGAGGTCCTTCACCTTCAGCCGCATCAACTCTGCCCGTTCAAAAAAGGTGCAATGGAGCCGCTGACAGGTGTTGCACATCCGTGGCCTGTGATCCATCTGCACCGTGCAGTGGCAGCAGAAGTTGTTTTTGCAGTCCACGCAGACATGCTACATGTGGAGGGAGTGAAAAAAAAACAAAAACAAATGTGGCATTAGTGACTAGTCCCTATGATTTGGGTTTTCTTCTTTGCTATTGCAAATTGCCAGGGCTCAACGGTTTCACCGCTTGAGATGGATTTTTGGAAAGATCTAACCTGACTTACCGTTCTTACTGTGTCAAGCTGGCCTCCGCAGGCCTTGCACAAGTGTTCGGGTGGTGCTGGAAGGGGGCTGGAGCCCGACGTTGTGTAGGCCTGGTGCCATGAGCTGCTGTTTTCTTCCACGGTGGCGGTGATTTCCACACGGAGCCAGCTATAACAATAGGTTTGCACGACCCATCCTGTCCATATGACACAGGGAATTACACAAGTATTACATTCATAGATAACACTTTACAATAATGTTCCTTTCGTTAACATTAGTTAATGTATTAGTTGTCATTAAACAATTAATAATATATCATTTTTGCAGCATATCTTCATCTTTGTTAATGCTAGTTAATAAAAATACAATTGTTCATTGATTAGTTCAAGTTAGTATACAGTACATTAACTAATGTTAACTATTACAGCAATTTAAAATATGTATTAGTAAACTCAGCAAAAAAAGAAACGTCCTCTCACATTCAACTGCTTTTATTTTCAGCAAACTTAACATGTGTAAATATTTGTATGAACATAAAAAGATTCAACAGCTAAGACATAAACTGAACAAGTTTCACAGACATGTGACTAACAGAAATGGAATAATGTGTCCCTGAACAAAGGGGGGGGGGAGGGTAGTAACAGTCAGTATCTGGTGTGGCCACCAGCTGCATTAAGTACTGCAGTGCATCTCTTCCTCATGGACTGCACCAGATTTGCCAGTTCTTGCTGTGAGAGGTTACCCCACTCTTCCACCAAGGCACTTGCAAGTTCCCGGACATTTCTGGGGGGGAATGGCCCTAGCCCTCACCCTCCGATCCAACAGGTCCAGAGGTCCAAGACATTCCTGTCTTGCAGGAAATCATGCGCAGAACGAGCAGTATGGCTGGTGGCATTGTCATGCTGGAGGGTCATGTCAGGATGAGCCTGCAGGAAGGGTACCACATGAGGGAGGATGTCTTCCCTGTAACGCACAGCGTTGAGATTGCCTGCAATGACAACAAGCTCAGTCCGATGATGCTGTGACACACTGCCCCAGACCATGATGGATCCTCCACCTCCAAATCGATCCTGCTCCAGAGTACAGGCCTCGGTGTAACGATCATTCCTTCGATGAACACGAGTCCAACCATCACCCCTGATGAGACAAAACTGCAACTCGTCAGTGAAGAACACTTTTTGCCAGTCTTGTCTGGTCCAGCAATGGTGGGTTTGTGACCACAGGCGACGTTGTTGCCGGTGATGTCTGGTAAGGACCTGCCTTACAACAGGCCTACAAGCCCTCAGTCCAGCCTCTCTCAGCCTATTGCGGACAGTCTGAGCACTGATGGAGGGATCGTGCGTTCCTGGTCTAACTCAGGCATTTGTTGTTTCCATTCTGTACCTGTCCCACAGGTGTGATATTCGGATGTACTGATCCTATGCAGGTGTTGATACGCGTGGTCTACCACTGTGAGGACGATCGGCTGTCCTTCCTGTCTCCCTGTAGCGCTGTCTTACAGCAATTTATTGCCCTGGCCACATCTGCAGTCCTCGTGCCTCCATGCAGCATGCCTAAGGCATGTTCACGCAGATGAGCAGGGACCCTGGGCATCTTTTGGTGTTTTTCAGGGTCAATAGAAAAGTCTCTTTAGTGTCCTAAGTTTTTATAACTGTGACCTTAATTGCCTACCGTCTGTAAGCTGTTAGTGTCTTAATGACTATTCCACAGGTGCATGTTCATTGTTTATGGTTCATTGAACAAGCATGGAAAACATTGTTTAAACCCTTTACAATAAAGATCTGTAAAGTTATTTGGATTTTTACAAAATGATTTTTAAATACAGTGTCCTGAAAAAGGGACGTGTTTTTTTTTTTTTTTTTTTGCTGAGTTTGTTGAAATTAACATTAAGATTCATTATACTTAATAACTAGCCTATTGTTAGTACTGTTAACAAATGAAACATTATTGTAAAGTGTTACCTATCCAGATGTATTATAAGAAAAATAATATTAATATATTATTATTTTTAACAATTCTTTATTTACTTCTGTAGATATAGTCGGTTTGCATTTGCTATATATGTGCTATTAATAAATACGAGCAAAACACTGTTCACTTTGGCCCTGCTCATTGACTAAACAATGAATTGTGAAGTTCAATGACATGATGATAAAAGCAAAATCTGCTAATGAAATAATCTATTAATTATCATTTAAACTAGACTTAATCTAATAATAATTAAGTCTAATCGTCTTATTTCAGCAGCAATAAAGACAGCTGACGCACATGTCAGGCCAGCGCACAATGAACTGGCTCTGTGGTTTTGACAGACCACGGCATATCATAAAATGATGAACCTCGGCATTCTGCAGTTTCTCTAGTGACCATTCGTGCGATGCAGAATGACATTTACATGTCTATGAGATACAGGCTGCGTCTCAAAGCCTAGTGAACTGCCTGCCTAGCCAGCATTTTTCTGGGCATCATAAGCGCGTTCCGCCGCCGTAAACCGTTGCACGCGGCTATGATGCGTAAAATGCTGCACGCGCTTATGATGTCCAAAGAGTTGCATACGTTTATGATGGCCAAAAATGCTGTCTAGGCATGCAGCTCCCTTATGCCGTACAGTCAGTCTGTATCTTGCAGCATACAATTAAGGTAACAGGATGCATTTGCGATCTTACCCAAAAGATGCGTTGCAAAGTCGTATTCCGGCTGCCATTATTTAATTATTTTTATCGTGAACGCATCAACAGTAAATACTATTTGAACGACTACTCTTTCGACTATTCAGGCAAAATTGCTCTGCAGATCTCTCGACTAAGCGAAAAGGAATGTGGTGTCAGGACGTGTATTGACACGAGAAAACCCGGCGCTTGGCCTAAATTTGGGGGTTCTTCTTCCTCTCATGTTGTTAGTGGATGGAGGTTCATACTGCCATCAGCTGGGCTGATTCCAAAAGCAGAGTTATAAATGTTTTATTACAATTAAATGGGTATGTAGGCAACATACTGTATGTTGTCAATATCAGAATCCATTATATTCAGAATATATCCATGGATTAAAGTCCACATTCCAGCCCTGTTTTTAGATATAGTAGAGTTGGCTTATTGGTGTACTATCAGAGGTTTTGCTGAGGTGGTACAAAGCCATGTGTGCTGATGCAACAAAAGTCTGAAAATTGAAAAGCTAGATCTGAAGGTGTATAAATGAAAATGGCAAGTCACAGTGCCCCTTCACATGTAGAAATAACATTCTCGTGATGACAGCAAGAGAATAATAGTCTTGGTGTAACAAAAAATATCTGCAGAACAATGTATTGTGCAGAAGGACAATCTGATGCATGTTATGTGTTTTAGTTATCTTTGCTAGTTTCTGTAGCCTATGTTGAGCATTCCTTTACATGGAGGGCCTCAACTCCTCAAATCCTATGCACATATGTGACGAGGAGGAGGGCGGGCCAGGCAGTGACTATGCACACCCAGCCCCCAATCGGGCTGATCAGCCAAGGAGAGGGATAAATGCAGCGGGACGTGGCAGTTCGGGAGAGAGAGAGACACATGAAGCTGCAGAGTGTGCGTTTGTGTTTATGTTTTATCTTTATGTTTTAATTTCTCATTAAACATTATTTTGATGGTACGTCCGGTTCCCAATTCCTCCTTTCCATTTTACCCCTTTGTTACAACATACATATGGAGAATAGTCTACAGACAAAAAAATTAATCAATAGATCTCATCAAGGCCTATCAGTGCAGCATACCTGCATTTGCACACATTTAACTTCACCGTGCAACATGGGTTTAGTGATTATTCTTTCAAGTTGTGTGATAAGTAAAATCATTTACAGTACATAATAAGCTGGAGCAGTATAGTCCATATATAAAACTACATTGAAACAACATGTAAACCTAAAACTTTGCAATGCGAGGTTACATCTATTAACTGGTTACATTCAAGTCAAAAATATTATTTAAAGCTACACTATGTAACTTTTGGCCCTCTAGCGGTTAAAAAATAAAACTGTATGTGTCTTGCAGAAGAACATTGTTTTGGTAATGACGTAAGTTGTGCTTCGGCTCTGATGAATGTGGTTCGAGTGTACACACGGATACAGGACATCTTATCAGAGCG
Source organism: Myxocyprinus asiaticus (assembly GCF_019703515.2). Taxonomy (NCBI): domain Eukaryota; kingdom Metazoa; phylum Chordata; class Actinopteri; order Cypriniformes; family Catostomidae; genus Myxocyprinus; species Myxocyprinus asiaticus. Next base: position 17,439,232 of record NC_059383.1, on the reverse strand, counting down.
AATGGACAAATAAATAATGAAAGAAAGGAAAATATGGATATACGAAAACATGTCATCTGAGCAGGTGCCATATCTTATGCTGTTGTTTTGACTTATTGGAAACACTGATGTTTTGAAATAAATTATGTTACAAAAATTAGGCAACGTTCGTTAACATTAGACACAATAATTGCTAGTAGGATGTGGTCAAACATTGTAAAGTTTTTATAGCTGCAGGATATTCTGGCCAAATAGTCCACGGTAGTAACTAATTTATAGATTGTCATTGTTACCAACCAGTGGTCAACATCATTTCAAGACTCACATGTCCTTGGCAAGCTTAGGACTATAGGATTTGTTTGTGTAAATGATTGCTGTTATAAAGAAAAATACACACGTGTTCTAGTAAGTGAAATGTTCTGCACCGATTACAGTATAATTATTGTATTTCACTACACACACACAGACGTGTGTGTGATTACACAACTATACATAAACCATATCAATAAGATATCTTACCTGTTGAGTAAGAAATAAGACATCTCTGGGTCGCTTTTAAATCCTTTCAGATCTCGGAGTTGTTGCCACCTCTGAAAAGTCAAGCCGATATTGATTCGGGTTTTATTACGGACTCTTTCGCTTTCCCTTTTTGCTTGTAGACTCTACTCTGTTTGGTGTTTCTTTGTTTTTACAACCGGTGATTCCCCGGAGGTTTGCCATTTTGAATGATCCATGGTCAGTTTTTCTCGTTCGTTGTGACAACAAACTTTTAGCTTCACGCTTCTCCCACAACATACTATGCAAGTAAATGGTGGCCAGAAATTTGAAGCTCCAGAAAGAACATGAAAGCAGCATTTAATTAATATCTTTGATGCCCTTGCTGGTTAGCCAAGCAGTGGAGTACTTGGATGCATGTGATGGAGCATTGTCCTGCATAAAGATCATGGCCTTCTTGACTTCTTCCTGTACCACTGCTTGAAGAAAGTACTTTCCAGAAACTGGCAGTAGGTTTGAGAGTTGAGTTTCAGTCCATCTTCAACTTGAAAAGGTCCAACTACCTCATCCTTAATGATAGCAGCCCATACCAGTACCCCTCCTCCACCTGATACGAAGTGGTGCCCTGTGTCCATTAGTGATCCAGCCATGGGCCCATCCATCTGGTCCATCAAGAGTCACTCTCATTTCATCTGTCCATAAAACCTTTGAAAAATCTGTCTTCATGTATTTCTTTGCCCAATTTTGATGCTTCAACTTGTGAATATATTCAGTGGTGGTCGTGTTTCAGCCTTCTTGACCTTGGCCATGTCTCTGAGCATTTGGCACCTTGTACTTCTGGACACTCCAGGTAGGTTGCAGTTCTGGAATATGGTAGCATTGGAGGATAATGGGTTCCTGGTAGCTTCACGTTTAAATCTTCTCAAGTCTTTTGCAGTTAATTTGCACCTTTTCTTCTCCATGCGTTTTTTTGCGCCCCAGTTGACTATTCGCAACATACGCCTCAATAGTTTAGCTATTTCAAGAGTGTTGCATCCGTCTGAAAGGCATTTTACAATATTTGACTTTTCAGTGTCAGTTAAATCACTTTTTTGGCCCATTTTACCTGAGGTAATGAAGCTGCCTAATAATCATGCAAACCTTGATATAAAGTGTTAGTCACCTTCGCCACACCCTCCCTCATTACACAAATAAATACCACCTGAAAATGACTGAATCCAATAAGCATTCAAGTTTATATGGTCTGGAGTTGGAAAATGTGCATGGAAATAATGATAAGATCAGAATACTCACTTGCCTAATATTTGGGCACGCAGTGTATTTATCTGCTTCTCACCCACACCTATTCCCTTCAAATGACATGGATTAAACCAATGGATTGTTATGGATTACTTTTATGCTGCCTTTGTGCTTTTTGGAGCTTCAAAGTTCTGGTCACCATTCACTTGCATTGTATGGACCTACAGAGCTGACTGAAATCTTCTTCAAAAAAATCTTAGTTTGTGTTCTGCAGAAGTAAGTTATACTCTTCTGGGAGGGCCTGAAGGTGGGTAAATGATGAGAGAATTATCATTTTGGGTGAATTATCCCTTTAACAGCATACTGGCAAGAAAAATCATGCTTATCATGTCTGCCCCAGCAGAGCGCGCTGTTTAACACCAAGCCTTAAGCAGAGCTTTTGGACTTCATTCGAGCTCAACCGCCATTCTCCTGAGGACAGGTTCTAAGAAACAGAGATGACCAAGTCCCAAACAGCGGGTGACTTTAACTGAAGACGACTTAGGTCAGTAGGTCAGAGGTGAAGCTCTTAGCTATGTCCCTTAATCAGTACTAGCATGTTAATCAAGTTACCTACGGTACAAATCCTATTTGAGGTGCCTGTTGGGTGTAACAAGTGGATAGTGTCCATCACATTGGAGCGCGAAACTGCGTGGTTGAGGGAAAGGGTGGGCCCTGCAGTTTTGGCGGCTACAGAAAGATGCTAAATAGAAGTGGGAAAACAACAGGGAAGATTGCCAGAACTCGATTAGTTTATCCCGCCATGAACTTTGACTCAACTTCTTGGCCATCTTTCAGGTTTGGGTGAGGTAGGCCTAACGGTTTAGGAGCTATTTCTACTTGATTTAACCCTGGACATTAGTTTTGATGGCATAACCTAATGGAGTCAGGTTGATTCGAAAAATGCTAAATATTATTTCTGACTTCAATCAAACCATTTAATTCAGATGTTACTTTTTTCAGTGTATTTCCATAAGAGAAACCGAATTTCTTTCTCAGAATGGCCTTCAGCAAAAGTCGGGTACAGTGGGGCTAAAGACTCCACGGGGTAAAAGGCTCCTTTGATTTTATTTTTTCCCAAAACACTAAATCGCATCAAAAATTACCACAGGACTTTCCTAAACACCTGTTTGTCACTATGCACTGCAAAATTTTCCTGTTCCATGAGATGTCATGTCTAAAGGTTGATTTTGAGGCAGTTTGATCATATATTTAATATATTTTTTAAATGATGCAAATTTATGTAGCTAATGAATATCCTGGAAACTATCACATTAATTTTGAGACAAAATAGTAATTTATCATTTTCAATTGTGCTGAACGTGATTATATCAATACATTTTCACTAACTGTCCAGTAAGTAAGGTAAAAAGGCCCCCTGTTGCAGGGATTAAAGGCCCCTATTAAACACATTGTTTTTCTTAAGTGAGGGGAATAGATTTGTTATGAAACATTTTCAAAGTGTGCTCACATTGACTGATCCAATCACAATGGAGATTAATTTGTTCATAGAATACTTGAGATGTGATGAAATGTCAAATGTGATCGAAATAAACAAGAAATCATGCATCCTTTTCTGAAGTGGTTATTTTGAATAAGTGTTATCTTAATTTGTTACCCAAAAAAGCATCTTGCTGTCTCAAAAGTAGTTACATAAGTTGACAAATTGTGCCCTATAACCTTTGCCCTGATATCTACACAATATCGCTATAAACCCCCAGGGGCCTTTTACCCCAAATGAGGGAGCCTTTTACCATCTTTAATAAAAAAAACAATTTATGAATTCTATTAAAAACAACCTTCTGTTGTTATTTCTTTTCACACAAATTATGTTGCTCCATCAATATTCAATAAATGTATTTATTGATTCTTGATTCACTTTGTGACCAGAAAAAAAAAGCTAATTTTCCTTAAGGTGTGCCTTTAGCTCAGTTGCACCCTATGCTTTAAAAAGTGACATATGAAATCTTCATAAGTACTAAAGCTGTTGCTAGCAGAGACAGAATAACCCCAATTTTTCACCTTCCTCAGCATCCTTCTGGATGTAATTTGCATATGTAGACACACATCATCCTGTGTTTTTGAAGCACTTCTGACATGGCATTTAAAAAAGAAAACTTGTGTGCAACATCTAACAACAGAAATTTATTCTGTGGAGAAAAAATATTTGGACTTTTGACCTGATTCAGTTAAAGACTTTTAAAACATTATTGAATTTTAAAATGAAAAGAAAACACTGAATTAAAGAAGTGAGTTTTATTAATCACAAACATACTGTTCAAGAATTCACACAGGATTTGTACCAATCCCAAACCAATGGGACATAACATGAATTCAGTGAATGAAATATGTTTCATTTAAAATTCCAGCTATTTCCAAAACAACCACAAATTCCAAAAAAAAAAAAAAAAAATGAGTGAAAAGTTTGGAGGTCTCAGACTCCAAAAAACTCTTGATCAAGAGTTACAAACAAATAAAAAAAAGAAAGAGAACTGGGAGCAGAATAAAACTAGAATTATAGAAAATGCTCTTTTGGCAGTCAGTATTTGGTAAAGCTCTACCTGCTTTTTTCAAACTCACAAATTACTTAATTTTCTGTTCCCTTCACAGAACTGCAGTGACAAATGTAGGGATATACTACAGAACTAAATTGGGCTATAATGATTCATTTAATGTAGTACCTCGCTTCCTAAGTTCCAATATAAAATCAATTACAGGCATCACATGTGACTAGTTAAACTATGAACCTTTGTCTCCAAGAATGTCTGCTGAATTAATAATAGTGCTCTGTCCTCCTGAAACATTATTTCACTCTACATTTAGGCACTAATACATAGTAGAATTGCTACGTCAGTGACAAAAACGAATTCTCCAAATCAATGCACAACAACAAATCTATTTACACAACAAACACAGATTTTATTTTTAGATATGCGTGACTAAGTGTATTCTAACAGTGGATGACTGCAGAACATCATCATTCCTCTCAAACACCTGTTCTTTTTGAAATACTGACCCAGTTTAAGAGTGATGTATATGAATTAGAAAAATTGTCCTGCGTTGATTTAGTTTAACTGCTACAGCAGTTAATGACTGAAAACTGCATTTTTGTCAATGCTATGTCACTGTTGTACAACTACACTAGAAGGCACTTAAGAGGAATGATTTATGGTTCTTTTTCAAAAGTTTGCTGAAGTTCTCTGAGCCCATAGCATGTTTAAGGAAATGGTCTTACTCATAAAACAGTCTCATAAAATATTAATAGCATTCAGTTCGTTAATTTCAGCTATGATTGTACTTGTAACATTTTATGCTAAAATATGTATGCATTGTCAAATTTAAGTTTACATGATTTAAAAGAAAACATAATGCGGGTCCAGGCTATCAAATGTATTTGACAAGGCAGATCCCCTCTCTACCATGACCAGACTTCTCAATTTCATATTTACTTCCATGGCAAGAGTGTCATATTTGCCTCATTCAGGAGGTTTAACACTTGGTTAAACTCATAACATCTTGTGCACAGTGTAGCTGACAGTGGATCTATATACAACCAGTTCAGTTAGCCAACATACAAACCCTGTTATATTAAAAAGTAACATGGCGAGTGTTTCTCACTCAAATAAGAAAGGAGACATACAGAAAGAAAAAAAAACCTAGACTGTATATTCACTATATATACAAGATAAACAGCTAGCATAGAAGGACACTTTAAAAGGATATGCAGCACTGGTCTTTTAAAGTTTATTCCAGCTTTTTGCTGGTGATTTTCCATAGATACTCACTGCCTAAGACTATCTACAAACATGAACATGGAACGTCCTTACACTATTAACATTTAAATCCCAGCAGTATAGTAAGTACATAAGACCTTTGATTGAAGCCGGAGTAGCTGGATATGCTATTGAAAGGATTTGAAATCTGAAAAAAATAAAATAAAATGGTAGAGTCCTTTGTTTCATTATTTTGAATATCAAATGACCGAAACTCAAGATGCAAAGTGGTGGAAATGGTTATTAATTTCTCCCACAACCAAATTAGTCTAAAAATGTACTGACTTCCAGGTTAGTATTTTACAAATATTTAAAAAAGTAAACCATTTTCTATAGGCATTTTAAAATAAATTCCATCAAAAATAGTCTGACAAATTTAGCTAGTACAAAACAAATGTTTTAGAAATGACAGAAGAGCACAAGAGCGGTTTATGGAGTTCTACCGAAATTGACAGATGCACAGTTGAAACAAGATGCGACGACTAGCAAAGCAAAAAATATTTACTAAGTCATAAAGGGCTGAAAAAGTTCAATTAAAGAAACAAGAAGCATCTAGTGTCTTTAAACAGTGATCAGACATTTGTGATTATTTGTCACCTTTGGCAAATACAAATTGTGTCATTGCAGACATGCCGTGCAGCAAGGCACGTGCTGTGGTAGCGCCAACATTTATATCCTCAGTTTAGGGATTTGTGTCTGCGAGGTATGGCGCCAATAACCTTCAATGTAATTCTGTATCTCTTCCATCACTTTACCCTCAGATGACAAATGAGGATTTGTGTCGGAAATCCCCCTGAAAGAGAGAAGATTGAGTAAAGAAGGCTAGAATGATGCCCCATCTTAAACTCGTAGACTTTCCGGGAGATTTCTTAAGCTCTCGGAAGCCTTAAAAAAAATAAAGAATCCCTTTTATTTTTTCCTACCTCATCCTCTGTTCTGACATAGTCCACTCCATCCCCTTTTGCTGGAGCTTTGTAACTGGAGAAAAACATAATTTGAGTTTAAAAATTATGCATAGTTGGAGGACAACTGAACAAGATTACTACATCTGAAAAACATCTTAAACTGACAGATATCACTATATCATTTTAGTTACATTCCATTGCAGATTATTATTGTTTATTTATACTTAGCATACTGTACGTCTAAACGTATTCCCAATATGTGTACAATTTACACTTGATTTTAAGACTAAATGGAAAATACTTTGAAAAGAGTGCTCCTTGGGCAACAAAATAAAAAAAAAAAAAAAAAGAGATGCAAATAGTGTCAAAACAGCCTGGGGACAGAGTGTGACTCAGAATTAAGTTGCTGTCAAAGTTGTCTTCCGCTTGTACGTACTTGTTTCCCGTCTGCTTTTGGCTGGTAAAGTAGCCTCGTTTATACGCACAGCAGATGCCCACTGTTATACACAAAAGTACCACCACCACAACCACTACACCCAAGATGATTCGAGCAATGTTGATGTCATCTAGAAAAAAGGCAAAACCATAAAATTTTGACAAATGCTTTAGGTATTTCCTGTCACATTTTCATATGCGAATATATTAGGGAAAAAAAAATACTTACAAACTTCCATCATCTGCGGCCCACATTCTGAGAAGCCAGCCTCATTCCTTGCTCTGCAGTAGTACTCTCCGGCATCCTCTTTCCTGACGGCACTGAATTTCTGAAGACCATAAATTAAAGTGATCTCAGTTGCTGACTCCTTGGCACAAGGATCTATATGTTTCTTGGCAGGCAAATAAAACCTGGAAGCATTAATCTGATTGTAGTGCTTGTATATTATAAAAGTGAGCTGCAGGTGTCACACACGGTGAACAAGGTTATGGAATGGCAGTTCTTAAAGGACACATATTAAATCAGCCAGCCCTTTAGACGTTGCCCCCTTAGGGGGAAGAGACTGTACCATGGTGACATGCCAGCAGGTCAAACTTTAAAAAGTGGTGCGAAGGTTGCTGAGGGCACTGAGTACAAATGGCAGAGAATGGCACTCTGGAATGTGCAAATGAAGGCAGCAGATTCCCATCATGGCTAAGCCCATCGCACATCAACTGGCTCCCTAAAATATCCCTACCCCTACCCCATCGCCATGCCCCCACACCTCTTTTTCTGCGTCTGTACACCCCCACTTACCAGTGTGCCCATTTCTCCATTCAAGGTGTAACTGGAGTTGAAGAACTTCGGGCTAGTCTTGGGGTCTTCTGGGATTTCCTCCTTGTTGCGGAACCACTGGTACTGAGACTTTGGGAAGCCCTCATCCTCCACGCAGTGCAGCTCTGCTGATTTGCCTACTGGGACTGACTTGGGTACAGAACATCTGGGCACTACGGGCTTCACTGCATGTCACACAAGAAAATTCATCTTAACATACTTGTACACACAGATATTTCCCACAAAATAACAAAGATCCTACTGGAGCATCCTCGTCAACATTCATCAAAGTAACTCTCACAGTTCCTGACTGCAAGCATCCTGGCCAACTGAACATACTGCTCTTTCCTCTTTTAGATCCCTGATTAAACTCAGATGTTGTTTCAGAGCTTTCCTCATATAGTCCTGGACACGCCTAGCTGAGGCAGGACTGAAAGCATCCTCAAATGTGCGCCAAGGGTGTGTGCGTTGGCTCGCTACTTCTCATCTTACAACGCTGCAGTTGGTTAAGTACTAACAATGCTATTTAAGAAAAAATACAATCGTAACTTATTCTGATGTACCCCACTTGAAGCTACATCTACAATATATGAAAAATTCCTCAATTTACAAATATCCAATTTCAATTCAAGGCATAACACTGTTTGGCTGTTTTCCCATTTAAACTATTAGAGTACCAAGTGGTCTGCACTGACTGACCAAAAAGCTATGAAGTAGAATAACCTGATATAGTTTAGTAAAGATAGAATTATTTGTGTGGTACCACTTACCTCTTACAACGAGAGATATGAGAATCTCATCAAAGGATTTTTGGTCATTGGGGGCAGTGACTTCACAGCGGTAATCAGCAGTGTCAGATCGTGTTGCATTGAGAATTACTAAAGTTGCTGGTTCTCGAATTTTTGCTCTCTTCTCCAAGTCGCCTGGAGGAAATTGAGGAGGGGGGGGGGGTAAGAAAACCTCAATGCTGATTGAAATATCTGGACTGAAAGCTGCTCCCATAGGGAAAAAAGGGGGATCATAAAATGTTAAACAAAACCATATACATAAACATTTATAGTCCTCCTAATCCCTAAATTGTAATATAATTAAGTCCTAATAACTTCTACCTACAGATGGAATGTTTTTGCTGATGGCACATTATTCAGAGGAGTGCACAATTGAGATTACCTGCTATTTCTTTCTCGAAATATACATAACTGGGCTCTCCATTCTTGATCTTCTTCCATTCTATTCTGGGATGAGAAGTGGAGATAGACTCTATCATGCAAGACAGCTCGACTGCTGGATGTAGAGACAAAAAAACAGAGCTTGTTTCAGAGAGATCTGCAGTTTCAGTTTACAACTTACAGTAAACCTTAATAGGTGTTCAAAACCTATTTTACTTTGGTAATGTAACATGTGAAACAGGATGTTTCAACAGGAATAGTTTTTTACACGAGATTTTATTTTTTCCATTGGGAATTTATTGAAAAGCTGAAAGTGATTGAAAGTTGCTTTAGAGGTGGAGCAAGTGATTACATTTTGATTAACAAAGAGTGACATTCATTGATGAAAACCAGAAACATGTATTAAGAAAATTCATAAGGTTATTTTGATTTCATGTTGATTTTAATATTATAATCTTACATTCAAACTCATTGGCCCTTGGTTTAGAATTCGTCGTCTTCAGGATTACTGCCAGTGTGCTGACGTAGCCTGCAATGATAAACAATTGAGGTCAGTTTTTCTGTTACCTTCATCATTGATTAGTGACATCTTGAGGGTGGTGTTGTGACCGGCGCCACACATATGAGTACAACTGAATTCTTTCAAAGATTCCTAAAACTCAGTTAACATTCAACCCCATTGGCCAGCCCCTTTGCCCTGACAGCACACATTCTTCGCATTCCTATGAGCTGTGAAGGGATATGTTACCATCCATTTTTAGTTTCAATCTCACAACAAACATGGCTGATGTAAAAGCAACACACCACTGATAATTGTGTGGACTGACAAGCAGTCTCCGTTCTGTGTTATGAATAACAGCTAACTGCTTTAAGGTGAAGGCCAGTGTGGCAATGATACTGAGTCGGGCCATCAGATATGCTAGCTGAGTTTGGCACATATTCACTAATCAACAAACTAAATCAAAAAGGTCAACTTTAAATTGCATGCTGTTTTTAGAAGTTACAGTGTCACATAGTTTTTGCCTAACATCAGGAAAATGTTCACTCTGTAGTTTGAATGAAGAAGAAAAGCATTTTGGCACCTCTGTCCACCACTGATAAGCTACTTTTGAGAGTAGCAGCCAACCTTTAGCCTAAAGTATACTTCGCCTGTCCGCGTTCCGCGACGGTCCACGCACAGTCCGCGTGACTTAATTTTCGTCATCAGGAGTGTCCATGGATGTCCATGAACAGTGCCCGCATAAAGCCAGTTTTTTCTGTCCGCGCAGACTGGGCGAAGGGCAGATTGTACTGTTGAGATAGAAGAGTCCACTAGGTGGCAATATGCACAGTTGGGCTGTACTGTCAAGCAGTAGTCGAAGAACATATCCTTCTCCATTATTTTGTTGTTGTTGTTCTTGCTTCATCTAATGGCGGATCCTCAGTTTTTCTTCTTCTTTATCCTTCAAGATATTCCAGATGTCCTGAAGCAAAAACTTCAATAGACAAGAGCTGAGGAAATTACTGCAAGGAAAAAGTTCTCCTTGGGAAGCTTGATAATAATATCATGTTGGAAATTACGAGGCGGGTGAATGGGAAAAGGTGGCGGAGGCTGTCTCCACTGTGCCCAACTCCACTAGGGATGTGGATGGGAGGTGAAAAAGAAAGTCTCAGCTCTCTAATATTATGATTATTATGTTTCTATGAACTCTATATATCGCAGAGAGTGAGCGCTATATGCAGTGAAACCATTAGCATGATTGGTCACCACATTAAGAAACTTCAAAACAACATTTATTGTTTGAATTTGATGATAACATTTACATGGATTACAAGCTGAAAATAAAAATATAATTAAACACAAAACAGTCAAAAACGTTTTTTTCAGTCTAAAATAACATTTCTACGTAAACAGCCCATTGCGACTTCAGACTCAACATGAAAACCCCAGTAAATTCATTAAACATTTTACCTTTTAGGATTTAAGACAACTGTGAGGTTATCCTAACTTTAAGATGTTATGTAAGATGATAATTAAGATTTTTTTTATTTTTATTTTTTTTTGAGAATTTGAATGCTTCTTACGTTTTTTTTTCTTAAGAACAATCTTAAGAAAGATGAAAACTTTCTCAAGAAGTTTTTTCGGGAATACAAAATATTCCTTTTTTTTTTCTCCCCAGTTTTGAATGCTCAATTCCCAATGCACTCTAAGTCCTCATGGCGGTATAGTGACTCACCTCAATCTGGGTGGCGGAGGATGAATCTCAGTTGCCTCCCCGTGGCTTGTTTAGCGCGTTACCGCGGAGACATAGCACGTGTGGTGGCTTCACGCTATTCTTGTCACAACTCACCATGCGCCCACTGAGAGCGAACCACATTATAGCAACCACGAGGAGGTTATCCCTTGTGACTCTACCCTCCCTAGCAACCAAGCCAATTTGGTTGCTTAGGAGACCTGGCTGGAGTTATTCATGCCCTGGATTTGAACTCATGACTCCAGGGGTGGTAGTCAGCTGAGCTACCCAGGACCAAATATAAAATATTTGTAACTTTTTTCTTAAGTTACAAATTAAGAAAATGGTAGTTAAGAAGAAATTTCTTCTTAAGAACGTTTTGTGGAACAGGCCCCTGGGCCTTAAAGGCCTTTGCACACCAAACATCTCAGAGAGTGATTTGTTCATTTTATGTTGGCCGCACATGCGCATTGCACAACCTCCATTCGTTTGTTATGTGAAAACCGCATAGGCACTGTACAGGAAACAGAAATTATTATTTCACCTTTCCACTTTTTTAGTCCGAGTCGTTTGTTTTTTTGTCACGTGACAGCCGTATACGCTATGCATTGCTCACACAGGAAACAGAAATGATTAGTTCACCTCTCGAGTCATCTGGTCCGAGTGAGTCGTTCGTTCTGCTGTCACGTGACAAAAGAATGAACGACTCGGACAAAAAGATTCCAGAGGTGAACTAATCTGTCTGTTTCTCAATTTGTCCTTGGCTGCATTATCATTTTTTCCTTATTGGGACTTTAAAGTTTGCGTAAGCAGACGTGTTAGGGGGGATTTGGCTATTGAAAATGTAACATTTTTATGTAATTCTGCTCAAATGAATGAAATGACTTGAATAAAGATTCGTTCATTTTGCTGAACGAGACTCAAAGATCCAAGTCAGTAAAATAATCCAATCTTCCCATCACTACAACAAACTCTTCACCACTGCTGCAGCTTGTAGAGAAATCCTTCGATCTACTTGTCAAGTCCGTAATGGGAGGAGGGCAGATCAGCTGAAAGGTGTGTTGAGCCCACTGATATATATATTAGATTAGCTGTTTAATTAGCTGTTATGGATAATATTCGTTACGAGGGAGAAGATATATGCGGATCGCTAATCTTTCAATGTCAGATCATTCACCTGCCCCGGTGTTCAGTCTATCCGTACAGCAGAACAATCACCAAAGGTAGCGGCAAAACTATCCACAAGTTGTAAAGCAATTATGAAAAGCTGTAATATTTGCTTGTTTTGGGGTGACAACATGTCCGTTTGCCTCGGAGGGTCATTTAAAAAGTAAAACCAGGATTTTAATTTGCCTAAAATGCCCGGGACTTGCCTGTTTCCATATTGAAGCGCTCGCTGTAATCATAAATGAATACATGTCATAAATTACGTGTTTGTTTGCCATTTAAACCTAACATATCAGTTTAATTTGAACCACCTTTGCATGTCTCCCTCTCTGAGTGTCCGCTGTGCGTGTGCTAGAGGGAGAGTGAGTGTGCACTCTTATTCAAGTGACTGCGAGAACAAGGCACTTTTTAATGAAAACATAAAACAAGTTACTCTGAACAAACACTTCGATGTTCACAATAAATAAGTCTTAAAATGTCTGTTTGTATCTTAACTCAGTTTCATTCGCTGATAAAGTTTGTAAGAGGTGGATACTGTTTGATACAGATACACATAACTCGCTCTGGCTTTCAAGAAACAGGAAAAATTCTGACTTTAAATAAATACATGTGTAGGATGTCTGCATTGTAGGGATGTACATTCAGATTTCAGATATAAAATCGGTAATTGAATGAGTACTGTTTATTCGCTGAAATGAGATGATTTCCTATCAAGTCAACAGGGACATTGGAATGTTTGGGCATAGCAATATGGTGGCACAGTGGATTCACTGATATGATGTCATGAGCAGTCCAGTTCTATATATATATATATATATATATATATATATATATATCATTGGTTGAGCCACCTACCATACTGGAGTAAAATTGCTTGTCGATTAGCGCCACCTATTGTAAAGGCATGAATGTTGATGATTTCCTATCAAGTCAATAGGGACATTGGAATGTTTGGGCATAGCAATATGGTGGCACAGTGGATTCACTGATATGATGTCATGAGCAGTCCAGTCCAGTCCAGTCTATATATATATATATATATATATATATATATATATCATTGGTTGAGCCACCTACCATACTGGAGTAAAATTGCTTGTCGATTAGCGCCACCTATTGTAAAGGCATGAATGTGCTAACAGCGGTCATTTGCATCTTATTCTGTGTTCAAGGGCCATTTGTCAGTCCGTCACTGCACTTAAAGTGTACCGTAATTTTACACAATAATCTTCCAAACAAATATCTAAAACATAGTTAAAAACATAGTGTTTCTGAAAGGGCATATATTCAGGGTGCTGAAATTTTAATGGCCCTCTTGATTGCTAAGGATCATTTTTATGAATCTTGTATTGTATTTTGGGCCAAGGCTTTTGAGAATTCATCCATCTAACACAAAACAAGGCTTGCAATACAACAGAACAACAGACATGGCTGCAAATCTGCAGAGAATCTTCATCAGCTGTTGAGGTACCAAGAGCCAGAAAACAAAATGTGAGGAGCACACGTATACAGTAATGTTGGTTCTTAACAAAACTCTTTAATAACCTGTTTTTGTTTAATAACCCATTTCTCTCGTTTTTTTGTTTTGTTTGTTTGTTTGTTTCAGAGACACCTCACAGTGATTTAAATGAGGACCTCAATGCGAGTGTGAAAACAAACTTCTAAAAATTAACTGGCAACATCTTTACATACATCTACGAAAACATAAAAAGCTATAATGTTCCTTGTTTATTTTGTGGTAGTCAATATGACACGTGTGTAAAAAAAAAAAAAAAGTAAAATGTAAAAAGTATCAGGAACAGCTGACTGCTGTCAAACATAGCTCTTATGTGATGTACATTTCTTGGATAGTGTATTCTTTATCATTTCCTTTCACAGTCAGCCAGACGTAAACATGACTTCATGGGCATCCACAAATAGTTTGTAATCCAGAGGTCAAAGGTTTCAGGAAGAGGTGCTGACAACAGTTTTGAGACTGATGTGGACATAATGAGAGGATGCAGGATGTGTTACAAACACTGATACCTCACACACAAACACACGTTCACATCCTCTTTACAATGACATTCAGTGTCAGCAGATGGAGGATATAGAGGCCAATAGTGTAGTAATCCCTTGCCACTCTGACTTGGGCAACTAGGAAGTGGTGACTGTAGCACCGACATGGTTCGGGAAAAACCTGGTTTCGCACGTGCCCCAAAAGCTTACAACAGTAGCTACCGTCTGCAGCAAGGAATACTTCTTTGCTCTATAACAACAATAAAAAAAACCCCACAAAATTATCAGGCATCAAAAGCGTTCAGGTAACACGACGAAACGAGTGCTCTACTTGCGATATGGTATTTACGAAGATCTGAGATAAACTAGAGAGATCACAAAGGAAAAAAATACTCTACAAGAACAAAGATACAGCACGAAATGCACACCGCCTTCAGTCAGACAATTGACCAAATCATAAACAAATTGAAAAACACTTAAGGGAGTACAGGGACCATATGAAGGACATAAGCAAAAGCGACAGTGGACAGAGCAATGATGTTTTGGACTCGGACACTGACCAGCCTGCTAACTAACCGGGGAATTGAATTCAGCCAGTAACGCTCGTGATAAACAGTGAAGCACCAGTGTCCTCTGCAGCTGATCTCAGTAAGTTGTTATATTTGCCAACTTTGTTAGCTTTTCTTACACTGTTGTCATCTTATTTTGTGCATTGCTTTGTTCTTTAAGGGGATTTTTGACCAGCTACTCACTAAGTTTGGAAGATCTGTTAAGTAAAACAGTGGGATTTTCAATCAATAACATTATATGCTATGGCAAAAATCCAAATACAGCCATCTGCTACACCAATGTTAATAATGAATCCACTGTAACAGTTTACAGAACTTAGCAAGGTAAGCCATAGTTCATACAATATAATGTAATTACATTACCTGTTGTCTTTAGCGTAGATGTCGTCTCTGACAATCTTGTTGAGCAATGTAATAACGATGGATTGCATTAATCCGTATGTTTAAATATGTCCTCAAAAACAAGAGTAAAAGCTGTATACAAACACACTGTGATGCGCCATGTTTGTTTATGTTTGAGGTAGTCACGTGAAACTACCATGTAGACAGTAACCTATTACAATCACCGTTCAGCTCTCAGGTCAGTGAAAAAGCACGGCCGGTTTACGATAGGCTCCATATTGCCCCGGCCGTGAACCAGAGGAGCACAGGCTCGGCATGAGAACCATCGTAATTTCAGTGGAGAAGGGCTTTGAGTGGTGTGAAGCAGGTGTCTCTCATCTCCTTTCAACTTTTCTGTCTGCCATATCCTACCCTCTGATATCTCCATCAAATAAGAGAGCAGAATGCTTTATGGGGCTGGTGCACAACAATACTAAACCACAGCCTGTGTCAGTAACATTTGCCTCCAAAACCTGGACTGGACAGGATGTCTAAGTGCACACCACACCTTGTAAAAGAGGGTCTGTCCTGCTGGGTAAAGTCTTTATGCTCTGATGCCATTTGTAGGATAATTGAGCCCTCAAACAAGGCAGGTGCCCTATGACCTACATATCCTGGCCTCTCTCTTCCTGTTAGGGCAGCACAGCTGGATGAGATGTGACAATCTAAGCCAAGCTTTAATCTTCCACTTCTTTCTTTAGAGGCATGACTGTTGGTTCTCTTCAATAATCTTAATGCCCTGGTGAAATCCTGGGCATTACAGAACTGAATAATACAATAGAGAGAGAGAGAGCTTTAGACTAATTGTCATATCAACATCTGCAACTGCATGCTGTTGAAACTGCAAGGATAGGCCAACTTATGGAGAAAATAAAATGAATCTTGGAAAAACGCGAAAAGAAGCCAAAAATTGCGAAAGCGGCATGACTGTATGGGACAGTGAGAAAGGTTGACAAAATTGGCAGGATACACCTTTTAGATGCCCTCATGGAGGAGGCCATTTTCTAATGCTGGCATCAACACTTAACTCGGCATGACAGTCTATCGCAGGGGTGTCAAACATACGGCCCACGGGCCGGATCCGGCCCACCAAGGAGTCATCTCCGGCCCACGGGATGATTTGCAGAATAATGTTTGAAAACATTAATGTTGATTTAGCCTGTAACTTGGGTAAGGTGTATTCGTACTATTATTTTATTAGCAACAGCAGAACAGATCAACATTTAAATTTGTGGAGTTGCATGTATGTTATTGCTTGCATGATCAGTGGAATTTATTTTAATTACGTGGGACATTCATCGTTGCAGAGTCACATCAGCAAATGCCACACATGTCTGAGGGTGACACAAGTTCCATGGCCACACAGTTAAGTTTCTCTCATGGAAATAATGGCAACATGGACAGGTCCAAGGATATTAGATATAATAACTGTTGCATTGTTTCTGTCCCATTGAACTATTATTCATTTTAAGTAGGTTTCAGTTTCTTTATGTTCGGTTTTAGATGGTTTATTGAGGCAAACGCTCCAGCCAAAGAGCAAGTGGTTCTCTCTTTTTCTTGTAAATATTATTACTTTATTCCCTTCAACTAATTGTGTGCGTATTTGTGATGTAACCTCTGGTTAATGAAATTAGTAAATTCCCTGTTTTTCCTTTTGTTCAGAGTTTAAATTTAGCACCCACTAAAATGTGGATATTTTATGCGCAGTGGTGGGTTATTTCTATGGCAGGTTACTTATAAAAATCTTGGAGTTACATGTGACAAGAAATGCTGTCAGACACAAAGACGCGTGTTTGAAGAAACACAGTTGATTATATTTTGAAGAACAGACGAAAGAAAAGCAGTTGATGCATGTCTGATTTGCTGTGTATTCAGATGCACTCTGTCGCCCATAAGCGTAGCGCTTCTCATGGAACACGTGCATGCAGAGTGCTCACTGTTTCTGCTGTTTCAGTCATCTGAAAATAGTTTGCAACTGCAAGAACAGTGTCATTCATGACAACGCTGCAAATGATTTCAGACCATCTCAGGAAGTGCTCTAAGTTTAGTTCGCTTGATTTCCACGAAGCAGTTCACGTTTACACGCATTGTGAATGCAAAATTGCTTAATTCCAAACATTTGTGGCTGAATACATAACCATACAAACTTAGCAAATGACATGCAGCGACATAAATGAATTGTCATGTGTGTCATCATAATTCACTACAGCTTCAGAAGTGGTGTTTTATATACCTTTATGAATAGCCAAAGGAGCTGGTAAAAAAAAAATCAAAGTGACTGGTGAAATTGGGTATTCACAGCCACTGTTGCTGGTGGGCAAAAAAAAGTGTCTTTTAGTGTTAGCTATAAGAACAGCATCTTTCTATGTTCCTGTTCCAATTTTACTTTGCTCCACCACTGAACTACCAGCATCACCAAAGATAATTATATTTTACCCAAGTTATGAGATTGCAGTCTGAATTGAATGTGGTGACATAAAAAAGCGTGCACCGTGAAATAACAAAACAGCGTGCCTTTCTATTGTGTTCGCTGGCTGTACAACAAACACGGTGACTGGTTTAGTCTGATTCATGACTAAATGACTCTTATGAGCTAGTACTTTTAAAACAGTGATTCACCAGCTCACGAGTTCTCGTTTTGAATCAGTTTGACGAATCCTTCAGTGAATGAACTTTCTGAAGTACTCGGAGGTGCTGAATGAATATGTGATTTTCTGCAAGTTGCTCTCAGTCATGTCAATGTTTTGTGTACAAAGTTGATAAAATATGATAATATATGATACATTTTGGTTAAAGATAATTAAATGTTAATGCATAATTTTAAAAGTTATTTAAAGTTAAAGAAAATTATATATATATATATATACCACACACACACACACACACACACACACACACACACACATACAGTTGAAGTCAGATTGTTTCACTTTTAATTAACTATATCACAATTCCAGTGGGTCAGAAGTTTACATACACTAAGTTAACTGTGCCTTTAGGCAGCTTGGAACATTCCAGAAAATTATGTCAAGCCTTTAGACAACTAGCCAATTAGCCTTTGATAGGAGGTATACTGAATTGGAGGTGTACCTGTGGATGTATTTTAAGGCCTACCTTCAAACTCAGTGCCTCTTTGCTTGACATCATGGGAAAATCAAAAGAAATCAGCCAAGATCTCAGAAAAAAAATTTTGGACCTCCACAATTCTGGTTCATCCTTTGGGGCAATGTCCAAATGCCTGAAGGTACCACGTTCATCTGTACAAAAAAAATAGTACGCAAGTATAAACACCATTCTGTCTCCTAGAGATGAACGTAGTTCGGTGCAAAAAGTGTAAATCAATCCCAGAACAACAGCAAAGGACCTTGTGAAGATGCTGGAGGAAACAGGTAGACAATTATCTATATCCACAGTAAAATGAGTCCTATATTGACATAACCTGAAAGACTGCTCAGCAAGGAAGAAGCCAATGCTCCAAAACCACCATAAAAAAGCCAGACAACAGTTTGCAAGTGCACATGGGGACAAAGATCTTACTTTTTGGAGAAATGTCCTCTGGTCTAATGTTTGGCCATAATGACCATCGTTATGTTTGGAGGAAAAAGGGTGAGGCTTGCAAACCAAAGAACACCATCCCAACCATGAAGCATGGGGGTGGCAGCATCATGTTGTGTGGGTGCTTTGCTGCAGGAGGTACTGGTGCACTTCATAAAATAGATGGCATCATGAGGAAGGAAAATTATGTGGATATATTGAAGCAACATATCAAAACATCAGCCAGGAAGTTAAAGCTCGGTCGCAAAAGGGTCTTCCAAATGGACAATGACCCCAAGCATACCTCTAAAGTTGTGGCAAAATGGCTTAAGGACAACAAAGTTATGGTATTTGAGTGGCCATCACAAAGCCCTGCCCTCAATCCAATAGAAAATTTTTGTGCAGAACTGAAAAAGCATGTGCGAGCAACTACAAACCTGACTCATGTACAAAAGTTCTGTCTGGAGGAATGGGCAAAATTCCAGCAACTTGCTTGTGGAAGGCTACCCAAAACGTTTGACCCAATTTAAACAATTTAAAGGCAATGCTACCAAATACTAACAAAGTGTATGTAAACTTCTGACCCACTGGGAATGTGATGACAGATATAAAAGCTGAAATAAATCATTCTCTCTACTATTATTATGACATTTCGCATTCTTAAAATAAAGTAGTGATCCTAACTGACCTAAGACAGGGAATGTTTTCTACGATTAAATGTCAGGAATTTTTAAAAACTGAGTTTAAATGTATTTAGCTAAGGTGTATGTAAACTTCTGACTTCAACAATATATATATATATATCACTGTTTATACACACAGTATATATAATTTATAAATATAAACTTCGGCCCCCAAACATGGTCGCTTGGTCCAATCAAACGAAAAAAATGAGTTTGACACCCCTGGTCTATGTGGAAACATTACACCACAGAGAATTGAGTTATATAGCCAGAATCATGGGGCTGTTTGGACAGCTTCCACAGTGCAAAGTTTAAAACCACCACACCCTACATCATGATCTGTAATAAGCAGAGGGGAAGGCATGCAAAAAAGCTGAAGCTTCAAGCATTCTGCTCCAGTGTAGCCTGTCAGAGAGCATTGAACACATTCACTTCACTCAGCAATGCATGAAGTGGATAATATTCCTTGTTATTTTTAAACTGCAGCTTTGATTCATTTTGCTGGGAGCAGGAGGGGAGGCCGGGAGGCTATTCACTGGCTGAGAAAAAAAATTGCCCACAGAGCCATTCATGCCACACAGCCCAGTCTACATCACTGGGATTTGATTGGATGTGTCCTGCAGCTCCCTATATGTTGATGGTTTCCAACTGGTATACATCGTAAGTCTCAAAGCAATATCACAAAGAGTTTCTCTAACATCGTGGATCTACCCCTGCAGCTTTAGAAGGATCTGCATGTTTGTAGCCTTGAACAATTCATGATGTGTAAGAGAAACAATTCCTCCACCACGGACACATGGATAACTGTACTGTAATATCCCCAGTGTGACTTTGCTGAGGAGTGTATATCATACTACACCCTTGAAGCCAGTAGGAACACTTGTGTAGATTCTTGAGGGCACAAATTTCCTAAGTATAGACTGAAAAGTTACAAGGGAATAACTAGGAATATCTGCAAATCACGTTTTGTCTCAGGTGTTTTAGCGTCTTTTTTGTTTAACACCTCTGGGATGAATACAGTCAGTACATTAAAATGCACTTTAAAAGTTTGATTTTAGTCTGACTTAAGCCTTGATCACAATAGGCTCTGAGCATGCAAAATTATTTCGGACATCACAATGAACCAGTATATAATGTCACATGCGAGGGCAACTGGTTTTAATAAATAATAAAAAAATATATTCAAAATGTTAGAATATACCATCTAGTCAACTTCCAGTAACAATAAAAAAAACACAGCTTTGAAATATGTATCCTTTGAATTGAGCCAAGAGGTCAGTGTGTAACATTTCAATCTTCTATTGGTCACACTTTATCCAGAATCAAAGGTCAGAGTTCGCAAAACTTGAAATGTATTGCAAAATTTCTTCGTAGTGTAGTGTGATTGACATTTAAAATGATCATTTGTCTTTTTAAAATGTCCTGTAAATGATTTAGACCGACTAAAAACATACTAGTCTGATTTTTGCAAAATCGGACTAACAGACCTAAATAATGCAATTGTAGTTCTGCTTTATCATCTTTTTACATAAATCGAACCCTAACTGGCCACGGCGTTGTGTGCATGTATGCTCCGAAAGACAGAGATGACGCACAATGTGTATTTAACCAGGCATGTTTGTCGTTCTTCCTTGATATATATTACACATTTTGTCATGTATACTTAGACAGATGAAGACTGTGGCTTGACTATGCAAAAACCCACTGTAGTTCCATTACAACTGTGCATGTTCTGAGTGTTTGCACACTGTGTAGCTCATGAATGCAGTAGCTCATGAAAGTAGCTTAGCTCTCGTGAAAACAACGGCATCAATGAAAGTGCATAGGTTTTAGGCATTAGGTCAGTCTTGGTGGTGTTTTTACAGCTGTGGGCAGCTCAAACTGACTGCCTGAGGCTACCCAAACTGATGACCTGAATGGCCTTATCTCCTTTATTCATTCTGTCACAGTTTTATCTTTATGCTCATTGCAAGTCAGGAGGATTCAACGAAGCCTCTTTTGCATGCATACAGAAGATTACAGACACTAAAGAAAACGTTCATTGAATATTTATTTGCAAGTGACTTAGGAATTTTCGTTGCTCTTCTAATGACAGTAATGACGACATGTTCTGACCTCAAACTCATCAGTTTTCATCTGTTCTCAATCTCGAATGAAGACAACAAATGAAAATACTGCTGATAGGAAGGTACATCTGGGAACTAGGCACAGTCATTACAACGGCTGTACATCTTGTTCATTTTATATCAACACAATGTATGTAACCATCGTGTACTTTCCGATTTTCATTAAACTGAGGAGAAATATTCAGTTATCCAACATGTTCCTAATGTCCCATTACACATTATGAACTGTTAGATGAGAATATTTCTCTTATGGAAGATATGGCTTGGTATTTTTCTTTCTTGTTATAGCAAGACTAAAAATAGTAGTAGCGTTCAGCATAGATAAGGCAATCTCCACAACTAAAGTACCTCTGATATTCCTTCAGCTGCTCAGCAAATGTCACAAAGCGTCACTTCAGAGTGCAAGTGCAGAACAAGGTGACGTACCTCTTGAAGTGCAACACTTTCTAAAATACAACATTGACTTGCTCTAGTTTACAGTAGGAGGAAGGATAGTTTGCCCAAAAATGAAAATTCTGTCATCATTTACTTACCCTTTATTCCTTCTATAAAACAAAATATATTTAACAGAATGTTAGCCACTATTCACTTTCATTGCATTTGTTCAATGAAAATGAATGTTGACAGAAGCAAACATTCTGCATGTTATCTCCTTTTGTGTCAAACAGAGGAAAGAAAGTCATATGGAATTTGGACAACATGAGGGTTAGTAAATTATAATTTTCATCCTTGGGTGAAGTATTGGTTTAATTGTCTTCTTGGGGCACTTTATTTAAATGCCTGACTAGACTAGGTAAATCTAATTAGACTAGACTAGGTTGACTAGATCATGTGCAACAGAATTCATTTGCATTATTTCTAAATTTAGTGCTCTCTGACCATTCACTTTTAACCAGAGGCTCTGCTACCTGCATTTGTAATTTCAGCACTCACACATGCCTGCGATAGACTCTCTTTTGTTTCCTGAGGTTTCGAGGAGTAGACTGCAGCCAGGCTACCCTCTGATCTAGCCAGGTCAAAGACTAAGCTTGAGTTGAGCCAGTGAGAGAGGGGCAGTGGTGTCACAGAATGCCCGAATACATGTCACTTTGCGTCAGCATTAGCTACTGTAGGAGGTCTCTTTCCTTTTGTCCTCTAGTCGACTGCAGTTTACAGGACCGGTGTGCTCATAGTTTATGCGTATCTTCCATTCCACATCTCTGTCCTGAATTCTATTACGCCCCTTCTGCATGGCAACAGGCTATCAAATGAGGCGAGATTCTGGAAGTCAGCTGTGATTTAGTAATGGAACATGAGTTAAACAGAGTATGGCTTTATTTTAATTCTGGTTAGAAGTATTTTACAATGCTGTGAATCCTGATTTCTTCTATTTTTGTGTATTTTCCATACTAAATTGTTTTAGATCTTCAAACGAGATATAACATAAAACAAGGCAACCTGAGCAAACAAAATATAGTTTTCAATATATATATATATAATATTTGTATTGAAGCAAAAAAGTTACCCAACACCTAATGTCACCCATGTGAAAAACTAACTGCCCCCTTAAACTTAATAGCTGGTTTAGCAGCAACAACTGCAACCAAATGCTTCCAATAACTGGAGATCAGTCTTTCAAAACGCTGTGGTGGAATTTTGGCCAACTCTTCTTTGCAGAACTGCTTTAGTTCAGCCATATTTTAGGGTTTTCGAGCATGAACTGCCCATTTAAGGTCCTGCCACAGCATCTCAATTGGGTTCAAGTCAGGACTTTGACTAGGCTACTCCAAAACTTTAATTTTGCTTCTTTTAAGCCATTCAGAGGTGAACTTACTCCTATGCCTTGGATCATTGTCTTGCTGCATAATCCAATTGCGCTTGAGCTTCAACTCACGGACTGATGACCAGACGTTCTCCTTTAGGATTTTCTGGTAGAGAGCAGAATTAATGTTTCCCTCAATTATTGTAAGTCGCCCTGGCCCTGAAGCAGCAAAGCATCCCCACACCATCACACTACCACCATCATGCTTGTCCGTAGGTATGATGTTCTTTTTGTGGAATTCTGTGTTTGATTTACGCCAGATGTAACAGGACCACTGTCTTCCAAACAGTCCCACTTTCGACTCATCAGTCCACAGAACATTCTCACAAAAGGTTTGAGGATCATCATGGTGTGTTTTGGCAAAATTCAGATGAGCCTTAATGTTATTCTGGATTAGCAGTGGTTTTCACCTCGCCACTCTTCAATGGATGGCATTTTTGTCCAGTGTCTTTCTGATAGTGGAGTCATGAACAGTGACATTTATTGATGCGAGAGAGGCCTGCAGTTCCTTGAATGATGTCCTTGGCTTTTTTGTGACTTCCTGGATGAGACGTCACTGTGCTCTTGGAGTTATTTTGGAAGGTTGGCCACTTCTGGGAAGGTTCACTACTGTGCCAAGGTTTCTTCATTTGGAAATAATGGCTCTCACTGTGATTTTTGGAGTTCTTTTGGAGTTCCTTTGAAATAGCTTTGTAACCCTTCCCAGACTGATGTATTTCAATCACCTTTTTCTTTATCATTTCTGGAATTTCTTTCGACCTTGGCATAGTGTGCTACTGGGTGAGACCTTTTAGCCAACTTCATACTGCTGAAAAAGTTCTATTTAGGTGTTGATTTGATTGAACAGGGCTGGCAGTAATCAGGCCTGGGTGTGTTGAGTCCAGCTGAACCCCATTATGAATGCAGATTCATAGATTTGGGGATTTATTAACTAAGGGGCAAATACTTTTCACACAGGCCCAGTTGGTATTGGATAACTTTTTTGCTTCAATAAATAACATTATAATTTAAATATTGTATTTTGTGTTTACTCAGATTGCCTTTGTTTTATGTTAGATTTTGTTTGAATTTTTGAAACAATTTAATGTTGTGTAGCTATACACAAAAACAGAAGAAATCAGGACACAGTCCTGTATTCTGGCACCAAATACAATAAAAGGAGAACCATCCTGGAGAATGTGAAATATTAAGATATGATTTGTAAGTATTTAAGATTACTGATCAAAGGCACATCAATCTCTATATAGAAATCAGTGACGTTGCATGCTCATGCTTTGACCTAGAAAGTCAAGTATTTGTATCAGAAGTTATTTCCAGCTCTACTAAGAGTTTAAAGTTATTTCTAAGAAGGTTCAACTATTCTTGAGGCGCTAAGTCCTCTACTGTTCCTTTTAGTAAAAGTACATATCCTGTATTTATTTGTCAACATAGGACAAATTGCAACAAGTTGCAATATTTATGGTATCATGAATGGATCACACAAATGTTAATTGGTTATTTATGATTTCTTTAATTGGATGATGTGTGTAATACACTGCACATTTTAATGGTAGGCCTACACATTATAACCTTTTATATCTCATATCCTCTAGCTTGCTCTTGCTTTGTGCTCCAGACATGTCGTTTATATGGCCTCATCTTTTGATGTTCTGCACTTCAAATAATCTTTCAAATTATCTTTTAATTACAGTAAATTCATAATTCATATTTTGCTGATCCTACATGCATCAAATCCAATAAGGAATATATTTCAACCCACATTCCAGCCACATGAAATAACTAGGCTTGATTAGATCGCATTCTTTTCTTAATAAAAAATAGACCCCTTGTTTAGTGTCACAGCATCACATGGTTCAAGTCCACATGAATGCCAATCGAAACCTTTGTGTTGTGAAACAGTTTCAGGCAGTGGGAGTGAATGAATACTAAATTATCGGGACAGTGCTTGATGGCTGCTGTGGCAGAACAAAGGCATTCTAGATTGTCACAGTACAAAGGCTGACATAACTCTTTAGTGCCCCAATTATGGAAAATTAAGACAAATATTTGATCAAATATAACACTTACAGGAATAGTTCAACCCAAAATAAAAAAACTCATTATTTTTTCATTATTATTTACACACCCTAATGTCACTCCAAACCCATTCTCTCTTCCGTGGAACACAAATGGATTTGTTTTTCCACAACTTTTTGCCATATCATCTATGTCCATTGTGACCATCAGTGGTGGAAATGGCCGAGATTCACCAAGGTTATTTCAAAAACAAAAATGTCTTAAGTGTTCTAAAACTTTTGAATGGTGGTGTGTAATATAGAGGTATAATATACATTATATCTCTGTAATCGTGGTCGAAACTGAAAATTGTGTACATCTTTTTTTCTTTTGCCAAATCTACTGGATATTTCCCTTCATTTAATGAATCGGCATTTACTGTCAGCCACGCTAAACCATGCCTCCAGCATTGAGCGTATGTGTACGTCAAGACTGCAAAACAGATATTCCCAAAGAAGAATACAAACGGCTCAGCAAACGGCTCAGCATTTATTTTTGCATTAAATTACACATACTGAATGACTTATGTACTTGTATGTACTTGTGAATGGTATTGTGAGCAAAGAAAACCGTATATTTGTGCAGTCTTTTGGTGCGTGAATTTGTGAATTGAGCGTGCATGTGTGGATCAGTTGCCCTTGGATTCACGCATGCATTTGTCGATATGTTGCATGCAAGTGTTCTGGCCACTCACGATAGTCAACATTGCGCAACTACAGACCCAGAAGTTCCCACGCATTTTTGTGCGGACCCGCATAGCTTTTGTAGGCTATTGGTTGAGAAAATATAGAAATACTCTTCATTCCCCTAACAAATGTAGCCAGTTTGAACAGGAATGCTGTTCCCCCACAAAATTCACTCCAGGAACTACTATTTCCATTTTTCTATATTAAAAGTATTGTCGATATGACCCTTGTACACAATTTTCCAAGTATTCTGTAGCCATTTGATCAGTATGTATGATGAACAGAACTTTAAGTTCTTATAATCACTCTCAAATTAAACAAAGTGATCAGATGGCTTCAGAAGACTTGAAAAATAGTGCACAAGTTGTATTGACTAATTTAACTATTTTTTTTTTTTTTTTAATAGAATTTACTGTCCTTTCTGGAGCATGACAACCCAGATTCACTATTCATTTTCATTAATTGGAATTTCATTAATAAATATATGTCAAGATATTAATATTTTAATAGACAGGGAGAATGTCACATGGGTTTGGAACATGAGGGTGACTAAACAATGACGGGATTACATTTTTTGGGGTGAAATATCCCTTAAAAAATGAAGGCTCAATTTAGTAAGATCGCTGCAGGTTAGTGATTATCCATCGGGCAGTTGTAGGTAGCAAGTCCATGAGTTACCATAGGAGAATCCTTTGCTATTTATAGCAGCTGTCAACAGCAGGCCGACACTGCACAGCCAGCTAATTGGTTGCATTTGCAGGTAAGTCAGAGCTGTACATCTCCTCCTGTCCTGTTAGTGGGCAGCTGGAAGCATTGACCATCCCCCTGATAAGATCTATTGGGGCTCATTTTTCAACCTCATGGCTCTGAGCAGCAATTTCAACAACTGCTTGTTCCAGAAACTGCTAATCAGAGATATGACCCGCTTTAAAGCACCTTTGCATACAGATACACAATTATTAGGCTAAGCAAACAAACTGCTTATCTCCTTCATCAACGATAAAAGGCCCTTCAACTTGCCAAATTGTTTTTGGCTGATCGGAGGGTCCTGCATTCATTGCAAAGCGGCTAGCCGGCTGCAACAAAAATCTGCAAAACGTGGCGCTCTCAGTTCCCAAATTAGCTGCTCACTGCTTTCAGCACAGATGGCATCATCCCCTCTCACTGCAAATGCCTCACATTCTAGTACAAGCAGACTGACCTCCTCCTTAATCCTAATTAGGAATGTACTTTCTGCCACAGCCTTCTTCAAGATCAGAAGCAGCAAAAGCTTGCGCTTTGAAGCATACAGGGTGGAACCTCGTCTTTTCTGTAACTCGTGACAGAATTAAACAATATGAGAGGATGACGATGTCTGGATTTTTGATGACGTCTTTGCCATGATGGATTAGAGCATAAAATGCATTTAAGCATCATCGCAGCGCTGCTCTGGGTCATGTGTTTCTCTAAATAATAGGCAGTGACAAACACATAGGAGCATTGGGCTAAATCCCTGAGCAGGCTTAACAAATTGAGAGAATGATCTGAAGTCTAAAGGACATGTATTTGTATTTCCCTGCCCGTCCATGCACAAACACACTCACAAATTTTAATAAATCAGCAGTTCTGCTGCTAGATTCTCTGTTGCTCTAGCTCTAAAAAGGTCCTAGTGTTGGCAACAGCATCTATTGTTGTGTGCATGAATTGTGTAGCAAAGCAGTGAGGTATCGCTTGTCTGACAGCTGAATAATGCCACCCTACAGTTGGGGGAGACTTGTTGATTTAGCAGGGATATGCTCATAATCCTCTTCACTTCCCATTCAAAAAGAATGGCCCATAATGCAATGCGGTTAGGTGAAAAGAGCACCATGGAGGTGGCCCTTTGTGACGGAATAGTTACATTTCATAATGTATACCAAGCTTGGTAAACAATAACATTAAATAAAAAATTTAACAATGTGTAAAAGCTGGTTTTTAAATATATATATATATATATATATATATATATATATATATATATATATATATATATATATATATATATATATTATTATTTTTTTTTTTTTTTTCAAAATCTGACATACTTATTTTGCTTTAACATGTACATGCAACTAGTGCTGCACAATTACAACCAATATTGTAATTGTGATTAATGTCAGTACAGTTTACAATAAAATGCTTATTTTGGGTTGATCAAGTGCAGGCATGTTTTATGTTGGCTACACATCCAAAACAAGCTGAAACCTGTATCTGAAATAGTTTATAGCTAGTAAATAAAGTGAACTTCACATTGGTCCTCTTTAGCTATGTAAGCATGAAAAGCAAACTGTTATTCAAATGTTGAATATAATATACACACAGGCAAGTATCTTACTTGTCTGTGATTAGTTAAAATCAGTGTTGGTTAAGTTCCTTTTAAAAAGTAATCCACAACAAATCACTAATTACTATACAATCAAATTGTAATAGGTTTACTAATTACTTCTTGGAAAAAGTAAACATTACTAATTACTTTAATTTTAAGTTATTTTTTAAAATACTTTTCACAGAAGTTTTTTTCTTGCTCAACGAATTCAAAATAAAGTCTATATTTCCTTCTTGTTCATTGTCGTACACAAGTCACACACTCAGCATCACACGTTTTTTTCCCTCCAGCTGTCAGAATGCAGAGACAAAATTAACAAAATTCAAATTCAATAGAAATGTGTATCCCAAGTAAGGTAATTAAAAGTAATTAACTTAACTGAAAGTCAGTAAATATAAACTGATTACTTGAATTTAAAATGTAATGAGTTAGGCTACTTTTGGACTAAAAATAATTAGATTACAGTAACTAATTTCTTTGTTATCAGATTACACCCAACACTGGTGCAAAAACACACGTTAAATATAAAATTAAATTTAAAAAAATTTACGCAACATGATTAGATCTACATGGACTGCCCTATTTGCCACTTTTCATGATTAGTTAGCTGTATCAGTAAAAATTAATACACACTGTATCTCTGCTCAGGAAGAACTATTGGTAACACTTTAAAATAAGGTTCTATTTGTTAACATAAGTTAGTTCATTTTACAGCATTTATTAATCTTGGTTAATGTTAATTTATCAAAATACAATTGTTCATTGTTTCCTTGTGTTTGTTTATATTTCATTAACCAATGTTAACATATATAACTTGTGTATATTATTGAAAAAAATTTATTAGTATATGTAGAAATTAACATTACCCAAGATTAATAAATGCTGTAAGATTATTGGTCATTTAAGTTCGTATTAACTTTTGCGTTATCTTATATATACAACCTTATTGTAAAGTGTTACTGAAGTGTTACACAACATAAGGGAACAAAGAAAAGAGGTTCTCAGTCTCTATTATTCACAACAGAATCATAGCCTTCACTAAGCAGTGGCCAAGTCAGCATCAGGAAGCCTATGAACTGCATAATAGACCCGGTAACAGCATTTACTCTTCTCTTCAAGATACAATCAGTGCTAAAACAGCAGGCCAAGCAAAAATTCCAGAACTCTCATTGTCTATTGTGCAGAATTGCCCCCCCCCCCCCCAAGCGCCGCCATAGCAACTATCGTTAATTGTCTTTTGTTTGCACTCTTGTACAAAATCCATCTTGTGTGGTGTACTCGCAGCTCTAAACAGTTGGATCAATTAAATCTGTATTTGTTACTGTTGTTTGGAGTAAAAAAAAACTTTACCTCTGTTACCTGCATCCATTACAAAATATATAGCACTTAAAAATGTAATAAAACTATTGTTCGAAGCATAACGTTAGATGATAGTAGTAACTGTGAATTGATTTCTTGTCCTCATATATTTACAATATAAGGAATTCTCAGCCTGATCTCATTAAATTTATAAGGCAACATTTTTGCAAACCAAAATTACGTGCTGTATTATGCATCTGGCTGCAGTTTCCAAGAGAAATGTCCAGCGGGGTGCGCCAAAAACATGTGAAATGATGTAATCAGACAAGGTAAGATAAATTTTAGATGGATGTTTTAATGAGTAAAATGAACCTCTGTAACCTAAAACTTTAGCCTAAACCTAACCCATAGTGTCCTAAAAGATATATGAAAGGTGGACAAAACAGACATCCTTTACACTAAACCAACAACTAAACCTAACCAATATTGTTTTAAAAGCAAATTCGACATGAAAACCAATTTTTTTTCTGAAGCATTCACATTATTCTGTGTCGCTTATATATCACTTTGGTTTTACTTTCACTTTCGTTTCATGCGTCCTTGGCTGAGTTTAAACCATGGTCTTCCGAGTTCAAAGTCCAACATTATCAGGTGAGCTACTGTGGAAGCTAATAATTTTGAAATAAGTATGTAAATGTATGTAGATCTGTAATACAAGCAATAAAATGTATCGTTTTCAAATGATGCGTTAGAGTAAAAGTATTTTGACATCATAACATAGCAGTGTGTTAGTAATAGAGCGAAAAAAGTTGTTTATAAAGTCACAATCAGACGTTGTAGTCGTGATTTGTGTTACAGTGAATTATACATTTTAAGTGAATAGCTAAACTGAGTTTTTTTAACATTAACATTTTCAGTTTGCTATTTGGTTTCCAGTGCTAAAATCTAACAAATTGTATGCTCCTACATGGCTAGTTCTCTCTTTTCATTTGCAAATGTGCAAATGCAGGCTCTGTTCACTTCTGGCTCTATTGCAACACCATAAAATATGCCTTCTCTTTGCAGCATGCCTTTGCTTTGCTTCAGAACCAGTGATGTACTAGTGTAGAGTTGGGTTTTAAATCAGGACCACAAACCCAATAAATCCATGAATACAGTTCTGCAAATATACTGGTGGTTATGCAAGCCTTTTGTCTGGGAAACGGCCAAACGCACAGACCGAAGGGTATTCAACAACACTACAAAGCACCAGAAAACCTATTTATCTCAGTAAAATTAATTTACATTCAAATAAAACTAATCATGGCTGAGCTAAAACATGAGAACACAAGTACCAAATTGGCCTAGTGTCTTCCGGGCATTTGTTTCTCAAAGTTGTCTCTAATGTAAACGAGTGAGGCTCCACTCTCAGGATGATATATAATGTGTTTAACAGACTCGTCTGTTTGAAGGGAGAGTTTTGGAACTGTTTTCAGGAACCTTCATTCACTGTTACTTTGATGTCAGATTAATGTGAGCATCCTCACGGCATTTCCAATGAAGTAATGCAGACCAGCATTGAATGTGTGTGACGGTCTGAGACAATGGACAACAGGTGAGTCAACATTTGGACAGACACGGCAGGTGAGAGGTCGACTTGTTTCCAGGCTTTCACCAGGGAAAGCTACTTTGAATGGGTCAACTTACTACTACTGTTGCAAATATCCCTATTTGCTACATCTGCATAATAGAGCTTCTCACTTCAGAAACCTGACTGTTGCACTCTATTCACTCTTTTCCTAACCTCAACTTATTATTAAAATCATAGGATTCCAAGTTGCAGTCATTTCCATTATCAAGCAGAGAGAATGTTGCTGCCTGAACTAAGACGCTTTATGTAAACAAATTTACTTTCATCTGCTTTAAAGGCTAATCACTCCTAAGGGGCTGAGAGTCAACACTATCACTAATTAAATCCATGCGAGTTTTGCATAAATCCATAAAATATACATACTGTATGCTTCGCCTCAAAAGGCTGAGGAATTTAAAGAGAGTGAGTTGGACAGAAACAACAAATGTTCACAAAGCCATGCTTCAGATTTAAATAGTTTGCATACGTCGTCTAAGTGGCCAGAGAGGGAATGTTGCTGGAGAAACAGGTGGGGTGAGAGTGGGGGTTCGTGGCTTAGGAGAGACACCAACAGAGCACCAAGCAAGCAGTGACCTCCCCAAAGGAACCACTTCATCACCTGCTCAGGAGGATCCCCTCTTGTTTGGGAAATGATTTGCTCTCGCACGCTCTGCGAAAATGTGAAGCATTCGATGCTCATCCGCTGCCCAGACATCTAAAACAAATGTGGACATTCCAACAGACCGTGGGAGGATATAGGGGACTGACGTTTTGATGAAGCTTCAGGAAAGCTCTTCATATCATGCAGCTGTAGTGGTAAATTCAAGAGTCAGATTTCTGTAGCAATTTTGCAGCTCTTGTCCCTTTTGCCGATTTGCCTCTTCAAGTGTTAACACTTGCAAAATCAAATGCAGCATATTTCAAACCAAAAACACTCTTGGTTTGCCACTGAGTTAACATTAAAGCTTGGGCAGATTGTTCACAATCCTTAATTATTTACAAAAAGTGACATTTTAACACATCTGATGTTTAAATGTCCTGGTTAAAAAATAAAAATCAGGGAAAAAACATGCATACATCTGCAGCTATAGCCAGAAGTATTCAAATAAAGTAAAAGCAGTTTAATCCTCTTTTCTTTTAAGAGCCAGTCTGAGACTTATAAACGTTCAACTCTTCTCAACAACATATCCAATGACACAATGATTACCATCTAATTTTGGTAATTTCAAGCCACAAATTTGGAGCAGAGAAAACTATGCAACCTCAACTCCATCTACACAGTTCAGAATCTTAGCATTTATATGCACTGCATACATTTTGCATCAGATGTTCCAGATGTGTGTGCCTGCAAATTCGCAACGTCCTGACATTATTGTGTGATGCCTATCTGCTCTACATATTTGCTGCCCAGAGAGAATACAATGTAAACTCAATAATGAGGGTAATTTGACAGGTGTAATTATTTCCTCAATTTCTGTCTCACATCTCACATAGTCAACTCTATTGCCTTCAATTTGGAATTTTCAATTTGGATAGCAGTAAATGTAATTAACCCCACCCATGATAAGTGTACCACATGTGATGTCTTCTTGTGATAGACAACTGTGCTCTGATTTCCTGAAATGTGGCCAGACATATTGAAATTTCACAAGTTCAATAGTTCATATAGTCATGAAGTGCATTAAGGTAAACGGATTCTGTGTGCTGTCCATAATGGAGGAGCTCGACCACAGGACTCGGCTTGACCTCAGTGATCCAGAACTATCTGACTAAAGCAAGAAATAGAAAGACAATTTTGAATAATAATTGGTATAGACGTTACAAAATGTAAAGGTGGAGATATGGAGCTGGAAGGATGCCAAAAGAATCAACAGTAAGGGAAGCATCTGCTTATATAACCTATAATGATTGGCAGGGCAAGATGATCAAGCTCGTCCTGAACTTGCGTTTGGAATGTCATGACTATATGATTCTCCATAGAAAAGAGCAGCACATTTTGTACCTGGGAGCTGAGTTGAAGTCAACCTGGCATTGCAAATTTTCCATTTCCATCGCACAGATGGCTTTTGACTAGCACTAATATTCTTCTTCCCCAACCATAGAATATTGTCCACAGACATATGAGGAGTGATCCTGAGTGGTGCTGATAAGAAATAAAGCTGCATGATTGCCCATTTCTGCATGAATTACTTTGTAGCAGAGAAGTTATTTCACTGTTCGTCTAGAGTGGTTATTCCAAGTGAAAATTCCATGAATGAGCAAAAGCCATAAGGTCATTGTGCTTGTTAGAACCACTGCTGAGAAGAAGGGAGATAAAGAGGCTTCCTTCAACTTGGGGTAAAACTTTTCCTTTCTGAGGAGAGCAATATGGCCATATAAGCCCATAAGGGACCAAGCTAAAATGCATTATTGCATGTCTTCCAATGAACTTTATTTTTGATATAAATTATTTGTTGTCTCTATTCTTTCTCTACTGTTTCATGATGTTAATATTTCAAGAACCTACACATCAGTGTTCTCTTTGTTCTGGAATCCAAAGAACAACAAGGGGAAGCTGTAACATCTAAAGTACCACACAACACATCCTTACTCTCAGGTCTTCACTAATGGTATCTTCCCCCTCAGCTCAGTACTGTGAATTTAAACACTATCAACTTGACAAATACATCATTATAATAATAATTATATTTATTTATCACACATTTGCACATATACAGTGAAATTCTTTTTTTTTTTTTTCCACATATCCCAGCTAAGCTGGGGTCAGAGTGCAGGGTCAGCTGTGATATGGCACCCCTGGAGCAGATAGGGTCAAGGGCCTTGCTCAAGGGCCCAACAGTGGCAGCTTGGTGGTGCTGGGGCTTGAACCTCCAACCTTTTGATCAGTAACCCAGAGCCTTAACCGCTGAGCCACCACTGCACTGTGCACTTAGTGCACTGCATCATGATAAAATTTCCAGTGGAAAAAAAAATACTTTTTCTATCTTTCATTCTTTTATTACTTTTATTACACATTTTCAAAATGTATCTGATTGTATTAAAAATAATTCCACTACATAATCTAAAATTAGTTCATGTTTCTTCCATCACATACTGCACTAAAAAGTGGTAACCTGCAATTGTTACCTAATCTAACCCTTAATGGAATATTCCAGGTTCAACACAAGTTAAGCACAATCGACAGCATTTGTGGCATAATGTTAATTACCACAAAAAAATGTTTCACCTACCCCTCCTTTTCTTTAAAAAAATAAGTAAAAATCTAGGTTAAAGTGAGGCACTTATACAATGGAAGTCAATGAGGCAATTTTAGGAGTGTTTAAAAGTAGAAATGTGAAGCTTGTTATTTTACAAAATCACTTACACAGACAACGTTTACATGGACACCAAAAAGCAGTTTATTGCGAGAAAACAGTGTTCCTGTTTACATGCACTGTATAAGCGGCGTTTCTCCTGTACTCTTTACTCCTGTATACATGCAGCTCGGTCAGTAAGCAGCTTTCCCTATCTGTCACTCACTCGACGTTGTGTCAATGCAGTGACACTAGGGGTCACTCTTGGGAGCCCCAAACACCTCTGGTTTTTGAAAAAAGGCCAATGGAAATTGTTGAGTGGAATTTGCATGCCGTATAAAAGGAGCTGGTATGCAACCACTCATTCAGATTTTCTCTTCGGAGTCAATCGGTTCTATTCATTGAGCTGAATTCACTGAGTTCATTCACCTCGTCTGCTGGATTTATGGTGCATTTCAGCGGCTTCTCCCCCTCTGCACCCGTGGACTGCAGAGAAAGCCCCTGGGCGCTTTGGCAGAACAGCAAAAAGAGAGTATATTCTAAAAGAGTATATTTTCAACTCTAAAAAAGTGGCACACATGGAACGTCTTTTTAAAGATGCCTTTCCGATTGTGTGTTATTCCTGGTTGCGGTCGTTATCTCTCCGCTTCTGACGGCCACGATCGCTGTCTTACATGTCTGGGCGCTGCCCACGTGGAGACTTCATTCGTGGATGGGTCTTATCCTCATTGCGAGAACATGACCATGGAAACGTTGCAGTCACGGCTTGCCTTCGTAAGAAAGCAAGCCACCCCAGCGGCTCCCCGCCTCGGTCCTTATACCTACGGGTATGAGGCCGCGTCGGTTATCACTGGGGGCGATTTGGGGACTCCAATGGGACCACCTCCACCGGGTAACCCCCCACGGACCTCCCATTCCTCAGCACACTCGCTTGCCCCGGTTGGGCTCTCGGATGAGAACGCCGGCTCGTCTTAGGGCAAGTTCGACCTCTTATTCGGGGCCTGGGAAGACGATGAGTTATCGAGTGCAGCATCAGAGAGCGGACTCGTCCATTCTGACGTGGAGGCTTCGGCTGGGCTTCCACCTTCGGGCGTGGTCGCCCAGTCTCAGACCGACGTGAAGATGACGGACATGCTTTCCCGGGCAGCCGCGAGCGTCAGGCTAGAGTGGAACCCTCCACTCTCCCCTGAACCCTCACGGCTCGATGATTGGTTCCTGGGCCCAGAGCGCCGCTCACGGCCATGACCACCCCGGTTCCTTTCTTCCCGGAAGTGCATGAGGAACTGACAAGATCGTGGGGGGCACCTTTTACCACCCGGTCCCGATCTTTCAGCTCCCCCACTCTCACTACCCTTGATAGTGGGGCGGCCAAGGGGTATTCGGTGATCCCCCAGGTGGATAAGGCGCTCGCGGTGCACTTGTGCCTGCAGAGTGCCACCACCTAGTGTGGGTGCCCGAAGCTCCCGTCCAGGGCCTGTAGGTTTACGTCGTCTCTGACGGCTAAGGCCTACGGTGCCGCTGGACAAGCTGCCTCCGCCCTGCACGCCATGGCTTTCCTGCAGGTACACCAAACCAAGGCGCTAAAAGAGCTGCACGAGGGTAGTTCTGACCCAGGATTGATGCAGGAACTGCACTCGGCGATCTTCCTCCAATGTACTAGCGCATGCGTGAACGTGAGGGACAGTCGATATTTTACACTGGTGTTTATAAATGGGAATAGTTTATAGCAGTGTTTCCTGTACCGCTATTCAGCAGCGGTGCTCCGCTGCTACTGAATCTCCAGCACCATGGCAAAAGAAGATACCCAAGTTGTGAGCATGCAGACTGAATTGAATGTAATTAGATTAAATTAGCATGTGCCGTGAAATAATGCAAAAACAACACTTCTTTCTATTGCATTGTGTAGGGCTGAACAATCCTTCTGATCTATACTTGATGACCTTATGTGAATATTAAACTGCAAAGGGCTTTGATGTTGTTTAATCAAACAGTCTGTACATAATGCTCATGTGGAGCTCTGTTCTGAGCACATGTGAGGCATTGTACTGCCTCTTTCTGTAAGTGAGCAATGTGTTAAAACTATCGCTCCTGTTTATAATCAACAAAGCTGTCAACACTGCAAGTGCGCGACGTTGGGGCGATCTAGTATTGCCGGCTTTCATATCGGGGTGCTCCATAATAAAAATACAGCACAAAGAAAGGCAGAAATAGTACAATCAATCAATCAATCAATCAATCAATCAACCAGTCAATAAATGCCTTGTATGCAACCAGAACTGCTCAGCTGCAGGGTAAAGAGAAACAGTTAAACAGCTATTAAGCTACATCTCTCATCTCTCTAGAGCAGTTTTAATAAATATGAAATGTACATAAACAATAATAATATAATAATATTAATACTATAATATTAATAATATAGGCTACATAACAAGAAAATATCATTTCAATCTATCTTTGATATTAATATTATATAAGCAAGGTTCTCTCAGGATTTAATTAGTTAAAAATGTTAATTCATTTTGTCAACATTAAACTGACATTCTTAATGTAACTTCTGAGTATTGACTTGTACTCTTAAAGTGGTAGTTCACTCAAAAATGGAAATTCTGTCATCACTTATTCACCTTTGTGTTGTTGCAAACCTAAATGACTTTATTTCTTCCATTGAACTTAAAAGGAGATGTTAGGGAGATTGTTAGTTTCAGTCACCATTAACTTTTATTTTATGTAAAGTATGATGCAGTGACAGTGAATGGTGACTGAGACATACTGCCAAACGTTAATGCAGACTTGAGGGTGAATAATGACAGAAGTTTCATTTTTGGGTGAACTGCCTTCTAACTACCAGTTAAAGTATTTAAGTTAAGTCAGAAGTTTACATACACCTTAGCCAAATACATTTAAACAAATGTTTTCACAATTCCTGACATTTAATCGTAGAAAACATTCCCTGTCTTAGGTCAGTTAGGATCACTACTTTATTTTAAGAATGTGAAATGTCAGAATAATAGTAGTGAGAATGATTTATTTCAGCTTTTATTTCTTTCATCACATTCCCAGTGGGTCAGAAGTTTACATACACTTAGTATTTGGTAGCATTGCCTTTAAATTGTTTAACTTGGGACAAATGTTTTGGGTAGCCTTCCACAAGCTTCTCACAATAAGTTGCTGGAATTTTGGCCCATTCCTCCAGACAGAACTGGTGTAACTGAGTCAGGTTTGTAGGCCTCCTTGCTCGCACACGCTTTTTCAGTTCTGCCCACAAATTTTCTATCGGACTGAGGTCAGGGCTTTGTGATGGCCACTCCAATACCTTGACTTTGTTGTCCTTTTTGCCATAGTTTGGAGGTATGCTTGGGGTCATTGTCCATTTGGAAGACCCATTTGCGACCGAGCTTTAACTTCCTGGCTGATGTGATGTTGCTTCAATATATTCACATAATTTTCCTTCCTCATGATGCCATCTATTTTGGGAAGTGCACCAGTACCTCCTGCAGCAAAACACCCATAATGCTGCTACCCCCATGCTTCATGGTTGGGATGGTGTTCTTCGGCTTGCAAGCCTCACCCTTTTTCCTCCAAACATAACAATGGTCATTACGGCCAAACAGTTACATTTTTGTTTCATCAGACCAGAGGACATTTCTCCAAAAAGTAAGATCTTTGTCCCCATGTGCACTTGCAAACTGTAGTCTGGCTTTTTATGGAGCAGTGGCTTCTTCCTTGCTGAGCAGCCTTTCAAGTTATGTCAATATAGGACTCGTTTTACTGTGGATATAGATACTTGTCTACCTGTTTCCTCCAGCATCTTCACAATGTCCTTTGTTGTTGTTGTTCTAGGATTGATTTGCACTTTTCGCACCAAACTACGTTCATCTCTAGGAGACAGAATGTGTCTCCTTCCTGAGTGGTAAGATGGCTGCGTGGTCCCATGGTGTTTATACTTGCGTATTATTGTTTGTACAGATGAACGTGGTACCTTCAGCATTTGGAAATTGCTCCCAAGGATGAACCAGACTTGTGGAGGTCCACAAATTGTTTTCTGAAGTCTTGGCTGATTTATTTTGATTTTCCCATGATGTCAAGCAAAGAGGCACTGAGTTTGAAGGTAGGCCTTAAAATACACCCACAGGTACACTTCCAATTCAGTAAACCTCCTATCAGAAGCTAACTGGCTAATTGTCTAAAGGCTTGACATAATTTTCTGGAATTTTCCAAGCTGCTTAAAGGCACAGTTAACTTAGTGAATGTAAACTTCTGACCCACTAGAATTGTGATATAGTCAATTAAAAGTGAAACAATATGTCTGTAAACAATTGTTGGAAAAATGACTTTCGTAGATGTCCTAAATGACTTGCCAAAACTATAGTTTGCTAATATTAAATCTGTGGAGTGGTTAAAAATGAGTTTTAATGACTTCAACCTAAGTGTGTGTAAACTTCTGACTTCAACTGTATCTGCCAAGAACAAGAACATAATGTAAGTCAGCACATGATTGCATCACATCTTGCTGGGAAACAAGTGACCAAAGAGAAGGGCAATGAGAAAAGTAGCCCCTGCGTGATATTTACACTACCGGTCAAAAGTTTTGAAACACTTACTCATTCTTTATTATAATTTTTTTTCCACATTTTAGAATAATAGTCATCAAAACTATGGAATAACATAAATGGAACTATGGGAATTATGTTGTGACTAAACAAAATCCAAAATAAATCAAAACTGTGTTATATTTTAGCATCTTCAAAGTAGTCACCCTTTGGTGGGGGATGGGGGGGGGTAGTGGGGGTTGGATATTGATTCTGTATATGTGTGTTCTGCTATTTATATTTAATGGTTGAATCAATAAAAAAATGTTAATGCAAAAAAAACAAAAAAAAAGTAGTCACCCTTTGCCTAGAATTTGCAGACATGTACTCTTGACATTTTCTCAACCAACTTCTTGAGGTATCACCCTGGGATGCTTTTTAAACAGTGTTGAAGGAGTTCCCATCTATGTTGGGCACTTATTGGCAGCTTTTCTTTATTTTTTGGTCAAGTCATCAATTTCAAAAACGTTTTTTTATTTTTTATTTATTATTAAATTTTAGTTTTATAATGAAATAAATTAATATGGTGGCACAATTATATTTTTGTCTACAAATCAAAAGATTTTTAAGAAACATTTCAGTCAAGTGTTTCAAAACGTTTGATCGGTAGTGTAGGTGAGATTGTTGTAAAACTTCAAATATTTTAGTATTACAAATTTTATTCCCCCTAAAGCGTGTTGGCGGAGAGGTGGTGGAGTATTTCCCCCGCTGCAAGAGCTGAATTTTATAGGAAACACTGGTTTATAGTGTATGTGACTTTTCCACTGTTCTCCCAGAAATGTTGAATTCTTTCTGCTGTTTTGGCATGTTGTTGGGCTCCATCCTATGACGTTTGTTATCCCGGTCTGTTCCACGTACGCGCTCTCTTCAAACACCCATCAGCACTCTGCAAATGCGTATTATTTTAGTAGAGTAACTGTGTTAACTGAGCTTCACAGATGTGCTTCACATGTTACAATTTATGTTCACATCAGGGACTATGAAGTTCTGTGAACTTGTGCATGTATGCACTTTAACCGGCAAAGTTTAAAAACCTCGTTTTAGCGCAGCGGTTGATTGACAGGTAGAAGTTTCACACTAGAACTCAAAATCTATCATAAAAGCCTATCTACCGTCATGTATGTGCCATTATAATAGATGCTACGCCCCTCAATGCCCTAGTACTTATAAAATGAAAACATGTATGACTGATAAAATAGACCATGACTTAAATTTTACAGAGAGTGACGAATAAAGACATTTTTTTGAGCAACCTCTGAACATGATGCCACACAAACATCCTAATAATTTAATCTCAGCACAAGACACCACTAAGACGTGCACATCCACATCAAAAAAGCTCAAGTGACACAAATAGGCAAATCGTCAAAGGGTGTGCATATTATCTCACTAACTTGAATGAACAGCATAAGAAAACTAATCAAAATGACAGACTACCAATATTTAGCAGTCATTGATATCTAATACAAACCAATGCATCAACAACACAACACCTCAACGCAAGCGTTCTTGTTTACATGCCATTTCAGAACGCTGCTTTCTGCTAAAACCCTTGAATAAACTGTTTTTTTAAGTGCATGTTAACGTGGTCACTAATACTTCTGTTAAGACTTGTGTATTATTTGAGCAGTAAAGATGTTTAAGTCACCATTACCAGGATTACAGGGTTTACAGCGTCGTAATTACAGGGTTTACACCTTTACACAGAAAAGGTTAGTAAGCCATTTTATCATGCTAAAATCATGTTAACATGCATAATGTTTACGTCTTGTAGCTATACTTTTGAAACAATGTGTATTTTAATGTTTGTGAACCGGTCCAATTCACTTCCATTGTAAGTGCCTTACTGTAACCCAGATTTTTAAAAAGTTTTTTAAAGAAAAGGCGGGACAAATTCAAATAAATTTGTCTGTCAATGAAGCTTAAACTGTAATAAATTCTGAAATATTCTTTTAAAAATGAGTTTTGTTGGTGTAACCCAAGGTATTCAGGTTGATTCAATGATGTTAATTATTTTTGACTTGATAAAACCAGTTAATGTAGATGTTACCAAATGAAGCACATTTTTAGGTTAACATTGGTTCAGTGTAATTTATTACATCTCATCCTACACTTTTAAGTTACATTTCCACATTCTCCATAAAAACAATGTATAGATTCAGAAGGTAAAGTATTTGCAAGATCTCCGCATGCACTCTGTTCAGATAGAAGCTATACAGTACAAAAGTAATACATTTTATGCATAAAAATAATTGTACTGTACATTAGAGAGATTTGCAGATCTCTCTGTTCCATACAAATACAATTTATGCAAATGCAATCAAATAATCTCAGAAAATGTCAATCATCATATGGCACTAAGAAAATAGGGCTACAGCCAATCATTTCCACAGTTTATGAGAACATCCCCTGGGGAATGCATGCAAACTCCCGGAGCTTTTATAATGAAAAGGTCAAGCACAGCAGATGGAGACTGTTAACAATAATGCAATAATGCAAGCAAAATAAACATCTCTTTTTACGTTGTTTATTTTATACTATATTGTGGTTGTGGGGGCATGGTTGAGAGACGACTTGTGAATGGAGAGCGAGATCAGGAGATGAGAATGGTAAGGATCACCACCTGGCAATGATTGTCTCTAACAGCTGTTTGTCATTGCAGTGAGAGTGGAGACGGGCATTAAGAGCGAGCCGGACACCAGTGAGGGAGGGAGAGCTGCCACGCTCATTCTGAGACTGTGCTGTTGTGAAAATTGCGCTGAAAAGCGAGTTTGTGTTTGTAACAATAAATGACCGTTTTGAGTTGGATCTCGCCGTCTCCCAATTCCTCTGTTCCATTAAAGTAGAGACCTTTTACACTGGTGCTGAAACCCGGGAGTTAAGGGAGGAAGAACAGCACCATGGATCCCTCACCTCTGGAGGACGTTGTCAAGACCCTCGCCAGCATCCACCAAACACAACATCAGGCCCTCCTCGAGCTGCACACCGAACAGGAGCAGCGGTTCATTGCACTCCTCCAGGCCCAAGCAGAGGACCGGCAGATGTTACGGAGCTTTCTGCACAAGGACGGTGCTGCTGCCACAACCCCGGACCCCGC
This sequence comes from Myxocyprinus asiaticus, assembly GCF_019703515.2. NCBI lineage: Eukaryota > Metazoa > Chordata > Actinopteri > Cypriniformes > Catostomidae > Myxocyprinus > Myxocyprinus asiaticus. The sequence continues at coordinate 17,396,940 of NC_059383.1, read as the reverse complement.
GGCTGCCCCGCCCCTGGTTCCGCTAGTCAAGCTGAGCCCCCAAGACAATCCGGAGGCCTTCCTGTAGCTCTTTGAGCGGACGGTGGAGGCATGCAGAAGGCCGAGCACCCAGTGGGCAGTCCGGTTAATTCCACGGTTGTCTGGGGAAACCCAACTTGTGGCACAGCAGTTACCAGCAGAGAACCTCCTGGTGTATGCCGACTTGAGGAAAGCCATCCTGCAACGGTTCGGCCAGACACCCAAGCAGCAGCACCAATGCTTTCGCTCGATGACCATTGGCGAGCACAGCCGCACATTTGCCTTCGCCCTACAGTTCCAGGACGCCTGCCGGAGGTGGTTGCTGGCTGAGTAACGTGACTTCAGAGCTGTCATCAATCTGGTGGTACTGGAGCAGTTTATCGCTTGACTTACGAGAGGGATGGCGGAGTGGGTCCAGTGCCACTGCCCAGCGTCACTCCACATGGCCATCCAGCTGGCAGAGGACCACATGGTGGCATATTTAGGAGCCGGTGAGTCCCAAGATCCTTCTCTCTCTCACACTCTCTTGTGTCCCCTTCTCCCCCTGCTTTCCTTCCTGTTCCTCTTCCCCGGGAACAGGGAAGGGCCCCTCCCAAACCGGCTCCTCAGCTCTGGGGATTGCACTACCCACCGGTTTCCCCTGCCCCTCTCCACTCTCACTCCCAGGGTGGAGCCTGGGTCGGTCTGTGGGAGCTGCGGGGAGCCCGGGCATTTCCGGGACCAATGCCCGGTGATGGAAGTGTGGACATTGGTTTGGGTCCCTGACGCGCCATGGGCCACCCCCGATCGTGCTTGGATGTACCGCACACGTGAGTATTAAGGGTGGTACATACCGGGCCTTGGTGGATTCGAATTGCGGCCAAGCCTCCATCCATCAATGCCTGGTTCAAGACGAGGCTTTGGGTGCTGGTCACAAGGTGAAGGTAAGGTGTGTGCATGGGGATATCCACGATTATCCTGTAGTGACTGTGATGATTCAAGTTTGGGGACAAAAGCATAGTGTCAAGGCTGTGGTTAGTTTGCGCCTCATCCATCTGCTAATTTTGGGCACGAATTGGCCAGAGTTTTCCACTTTATTAAGGGAAATTTGTGAGGATGGGTCCTGTAACAGAGCGTCTTGGTGTGGGATTTGTGATGCGCTGGCTGGGGAGGCGGAGCCGGGGCCGTCTATGTCAGCTCCGCGTCAGGATGACGTAAGGGAGGGGGAAGTCTTGGCTTCCCCAGCCCTTAGAGGGTTTCCCACCGGGGATTTTCCTCTGAGCAGACGCCAGACAAGACTTTTAGGCACACCTTCGGCCAAGTGAGAGTGATTGATGGTCACTGTCTTCAGCCAGACATTGCACTCGCCTATCCATAGTTTTCTATTATAAATGAACAGTTGTATCGAGTGACGCAGGATGCTCAGACAAAGGAAGATGCAACCCAGTTATTGATACCGAAGAACTGTCGTGAAATGTTATTCCAGACGGCTCATTATAATCCGATGGCTGGTCACTTAGTGCAGGAAAATACACTGAAGCTACTAATGGCCCATTACTAATGGCTGGGCATTCGTGGGAATGTTCGCAGATGGCACGTGCGGCATGCCGTGAATGTCAGCTGGTAAATCTGCCGGCCACCCCAGGTGTGTCTTTGCGCCCGCTTCCTTTGATCGAGGTCCCCTTCGAAAGAATTGGTATGGACCTCGTCGGGCCATTAGAGTGGACGGCACGCGGGCATTGTTTTGTGTTGGTTCTGGTGGACTACACAACACAAATCGCGATATCCGGAAGCAGTGCTTTAGCGCAACATCTCAGCATGTAGTGTTGTGGAGGCACTCTTCAGAATTATCTCCCGAGTGGGTATTACGAAAGAAATCCTCACTGACCAAGGCACTACTTTTATGTCACCTACACTATGCGAGCTGTACAAATGACTGGGTATTAGATAGATTCGGACAAGTGTCTATCACCCACAAAAGGACGGCTTGGTTGAATGATTTAATAAAACCCTGAAAAACATGATTCGTAAGTTCGGATGCTCGGAATTGGGATAAGTGGCTTGAACACATGTTATTCGCAGTTCGAGAGGTCCCGCAAGCCTCCATGGGGCTCTCCCCATTTGAATTATTGTATGGGTGTAAGCCTCGCGGTGTCTTAGATGTCGTGAGGGAAAACTGGGAGGAGGGACCTTCAAACAGCAAAAACGAAATTCAATACGTTCTTGACCTGAGAGCAAAACTCCACACATTGGGGCAACTATCACAGGAGAATTTGCTACAGGCTCAAGAACGTCAGACCTGGCTGTATAACAAGGGAGCTCGGCTACGGAAATTTACACAGGGAGATAAAGTCCTTGTATTACTACCCACATCAAGCTCTAAATTACTAATTAGACAGGCTTAAGAGCGAGCCGGGAGCCAGTGTGGGAGAGCTGCCACGCACATACTGAGACTGTGCTGTTGTGAAAATTAAACTGAAAAGCGAGTTTGTGTTTGTAACAATAAATTACCTTTTTGAGTTGGATCCTTTCCATTAAAGTAGAGACCTTTTACATATATCAATGCATCAGAGTACTATTTCAATTCAATAGATCAAAGAAAAATTCCATAAATGCTTTGAGGGATCTAGCTCTGACAAAGCTATTCTCTAAAATACTGGAATATAAATGAAACATAATAAAACATTGTGATATCCCGTAAAGAGATATGGAAAACATTCCATTGCTTGCCATCTGTAAATTTTACTATATAAATGATCTTTGAAGTTTTTCATTGATTCAGCTTTATGTTCCCTTTACATTTGTCTCTTGAATTGCTCTAATGTACCAGCATACATCAATAACAGCAGCATCTTTTTCCACTTCTGTTAGTTACAGTAAGATGGTTTAATTACATCCAAGGGTCTGGCATTGTTTTCGGACCTCTGCACATTATTAGGACGTCTTAAGTCTCACCAAATCTTCTTAAAGGCTACTCACTGATTAGTTTCCTACAGGAAGCACCTAATGCACCCTATCTTAGTGACTCCTTTTCAGGTCATCTGTGTGTATACACTGATACCATGATGTAAACACACCGCCTGTATTGTCTGTAGTGGGGGAAAATGTCTGAGATAATGTGGTACCCTTGAGACATCCTCAACAAACTTCTATATATAACCATCAGATATCAGGAAAAAAGTGATTTGCTTGATTTGCTTTATTACTACAATACTTGTGACTAAAAAAAAACACAAACAAACACTAATCACAATGTGGCTTTCCATTAAATATCATTAAATACTTGTAGGCCCACTTCAAACGACAACTGCAAACTAAGAAAATAACTATTAAATATTCACATAGGCTTATATACACATCTTAGGACCACCGGGTAGGAAGATCTATGCCAGTGTCTGGCATTCTGACAAATATCTCTGGCACTTACTTGTTTTGGGCATGCACTCATACCAGCAGCAGCTGTACCCAGTGCATACTATTACAAATTCACTTAAGTTTGAAGCCACTGGAGGAAGCAAATAGGAGACTGCATCCTTAAAATATAGACAAACAATTGAACCCATGTTTGAGATCTGAATATTTCAGACAATTCACTTTTTTTCTCAGATTTTGCTCAATTGTTCTGCCTATTGTCCATTGGGGTTGGACAACAAAGCTGGTAACCTGATCACAAATCAAGACTTTAAATTTGCATTGTATTTATTATTGTATACTGTATTGTATTGAATATGTATATATTGCACATTGTGTATACAGTATATGTGATTTGTTTTTGAACAAAGTGTAACTAGGCCAATAAACTTGATACTGATTCTAATCTAAAAAAGCAACCTAATTTAATACTCCTTTGAGAATCAGATTTTAATAGATTTAATTTGCAGATAGTTGTTGTAGCAGGGTGAGCTTAATGCTCAGCTTTAAGGGCTGTCTGATTTCATATTCAAACTTATCCCAGTTCACTTTGCAATTAAGTGTGAGAAGCATTACGAGGTGGCCTTAACGCTGGCCTGCCAGATGGTCTGGGTACAATCTGTCAGTGCAATCTGACCAGTCAGCTAAATGCACACAACAAATCTGTTGCTAATGGTGGATTTTAACCCAGAGAGGAGTGACATTGCACTAAGGAGCCAAATAAGATTCTTGGGTTGTACTGTTTCTGTTGACTTATCAACTTACTAATCATTCTTTGAAACAACACTATTTGGTGGTGAAGGCACTCTTTTAAGCAAGTTATCTTGCATCTATTGCTCTTTATAATGTACAGAGGCTAAAAGGCACTAGAAAATGGAAATTAACAAATAGGCCAGGGTTATATATTTTCTCTTTACTGGGCAAATGGGCAGTGTTAAGCAGGTGATACATTTTCCATCTGATTGACTGTTTGCAGGTCTGACTAGAGTTGTAAAGATGACAAATTGTAATTCAATGGTGAGTTTCAGTTAGAGAATAAATCAAAGTAGATAGGCTGTTTGTTGATAGAGCTTTATATTGTGTGTTTGTTTCTTGTTTTGTCAGACATTATCTCCCAAATTCACAACCCCCTGAAAATGAACTTCTGCTTGTATATGAAAACCCTCCTTCTTATTTTAAAATTCTAAAAATCTGTAATGCTTGTTACCTCAAACCTTTGCTGGAAGCTGGAAGAGTCAACAAATTTATTTGGGTATTTTTATATCAGCACGCTAGAGTCATCTGTTCTTCTTAGCAGTCAATTTAGAACTTGATATCTGCTGTGAGGCATTTAAATAATCATCATCCAGGTGAATCTTGGGAGTTAGACTGTTCTGACTGTCAACACTTGTACTTGTGATTGGGAATATCAAATACAAGGTGTGAAAATGCCAGATGCCAATTCAGCTGGGAGAGAAGAAGCCAATGAAGGTGTCGCAGACACTACTCAGCAATTCTCTCTGTTTAACAGATGGTAAGACGTCATATCCATATGTTTACGGTCCTAACACAACACATACCTGTAATAATGTGCAAAGTATCCATAAAATGCAATACTTCTAGTTTGAATAAATATCAAGCCAGTTCTATTCAAACTATCGCTGCAATGTGTGTATGTAGCCTATAAACAGGGCGCATTGGAATGACTTGTTTCCACAGAGAGCGCATTTGATTCCAGCGGCTGTCAGATGATCTGTGGCATATTTCTATTTTTAGCAACAATAATTGCCTTTGTGACTACATTGTAAATCAAGGTTCAATCGCAGGCAATTATCTGACTTTGCTACATACATGAAACAAGTCAATTTGAAAAGGAAAACTAGAGGGGAAAGAGACACTCAATATCATATTCTCTCAAATTGGATAAAAAGTAATTATTGCATGAAGCTGGCAGTTTCCAACTGTTTCACTGATACAAATGGCCCCAGAACTAATGAGCTAGTAGTGTAAGCAGCAACAGGCAAAGACAGAGAGAATTAAGGAAGAAATTTGCACAGGCACATTCTTCCCCTTAGGAGCATGTGCCTGAATAAAGATCAGCCACAGGAAATCACCCAAAAATTGTACTTAACTGGGAGGAAGTATTCCAAAATTATCTCCCTGACTCAGAATAAACAAGGAAGTACCATATCTTAAGTAGGCACACAAATTAAATGACCAAGTTGTTGAAAAGATGATAATAACCACTGATGATATATTACGATAGTTACTAGAAATTCCAAAACATAAAAAAAACAAAAAAACAAACATTGACAGTATTTAATCACCTTCCATGAAATAAAGTGGGGCCTGCCCTAATCCTGCTCTTTTGCACAGGCACCAGCAGTCTGGCACTATTTTGATCAATGCCCATTTTACACACAGAAATCTTATTGACACTTAAAGAATGCACATGCTTGTCATTCCTGAACTGTGAATGTGTTAGTTCTAAACTTTCCCCTCCACATCTGTCACTGCTTAACAAAAGATAAAAATGAATGAAAACAGAATAACATAAGCAAGGGAATAAAAACACCTTTTATGTTTCTTTCAGAAAGCTGCCAGTGATTTCCATTTCATAGGAAATCTTGCGAACTTCAGTTTCTTCGTAGTGCTTTCACTCAAGATGCTTAGCTTTTTATTGTTGAAAATATCAAATGTTTCTCACTCAAAACTGACACCTTTGTACTCTTCTTCACCCCTGTGTCTCCATGATTATGCATGTAAAACACAAGATGTAAATAAAGCTTCTGAGAGCTACTGTGGGCGAGCATTCCACATTTGTCCTCAATGCTGAGTGTCTGTGTTGGGCAGAGTGGGACATATTTCAACTCCATGTGAGAGGGGGTCTTCCATACACTTACACTCACAGCCACTCAGCTGTTTCTGCATGTTACTCTGGGTTACTCTGGCTGGGCGGCCGGACATGTGCTGTTCTCCCGTTGCTCAAAGACTCAGCGTGTTTCATTACGCAGCCTGCCCATTGTGGTACCCAAGTGGATTACACTGGGACCTCCCGTCTGGAATTTTTCCCATCACTATACAGTGACGATGGACTGCCTTTCCTCTGAATACAAGATATTGTATACAAGATTTGTTATGGTGTAATGCCTGCAGCTAAAATGATCCTCCAGCAGAAATAGGCTCATGCAGTAACATTGTGTGGAGGAAGGGCAACACGTCTTTGCCCAAAACAGCCCTGGAGATGAAGAGGACAGCTATCTTTTCCATGTATATTTCTCTCTGTCACTATCACTGAACATATCAAAAATGTCAGCCTGTAACTGATGGACTTGCCCAGAAGGTCCTGCATGCTTTTCATGAAGCCCCAGAAAATTACTTGCTCTGAAGCATTGTGGGGGTGGGAGAGAAAGCATATCAGAAAGCACAGCCTTCCAGGGTCAAACTATCACTTTCGCTAATTCCTAATTGTTGTTTAATCACATCGAAAGTCAATAGACAATTGTCAGACATTTCATAGGCAATATGAAGAGTTAATTCGATTATTTTCCTTTACTTTTCCAGTCATTTGAGAAGGATACAGATTTTAAAAATCATTTTAGAGATTGCACTCACTAAGAGCAATTTCAAGCTGATGAAATGTTTCAGAGATGAGCACAAATAAATAAAAAGTTCACTAAAGAAATTTCCATGACTTTTTATGATTTTATTAATTTCCATGACTTTTCCAGGCCTTTCACAATTGAAAAATTCACTGATATTTCCTGATTTTCCATGGCAGTGGGAACCCTGAATATAATGGTGAACATTATCTCATTATTGACACTATCTACAATAATAGCTTTATTTTCCATAAGGTCACAATTTTTCAAAGCAATAAGCTTAAGTATTCAGTGCTGTTGCATCAAAGCAATGGGCACAAATGGAAGCTACCACTTGTCCAACAATTTCATCTAAAATATGGGGTGTGATCACAGCCTTTTTACTATGCTGAATCTATCCTATCCAGTAAAGAATATCTTGGCACCAAAAGACACCAGAGAGTTTCCACTGTACAATCACACTCCCCAGAGACTAGACAGTTCTTTTAAACATATAATGCATAACAACCACTGAGAAACTGTTTTTGGCACACACTTCTGATGAGACTTAAACTGTAGACTGTGGACTGACTTTATGTTAACAAATTGAGTTAACCTACATTACCTTAAAAATTCAATTGAAGGGGTCTGTTGGGGTGAAATTGATATACACTGTATGTATATATATATATATATAATGTTCACACTTTAAAATTGTATTTATGTTAAACAATACAATTACATTATTATATTAACCTGATTAATAATAATGAACATGTTAATAAGAATTTATTTAATGGAGCTCCTTGTTAAAACACATTGTTAATATTATTTCTATTGTAATTCATTATTTTTGTGTACAATATGTGTAACTGTAATGTAAACTGTATTTATTTGATTTATATTAGCAACTTTAGAATTTACCAAAGCAACCCAATTTACTGTATACAAACACAAATGTTCCTTTCCAAAAATGTAAATGAATAAATATATTTAAAAGAAATGACAGAACAAAAAAGTCATACATTTGACAAACACAAAGATTAACTACCAGCTTTCAATGCCTTCTCTATCTGTAATCAAGCCAATCTGCACACTTGAATAATCAGATGAGCAATGGGCCATTTTTACTAGAGTATACGTGACTTCTTACAACTAGAGTCAACCTTTAAATATGTCAGAAAAGCCCACTAAGTGCAATTTGTTTAATTAAAACAAATGCAAAACAGATACAGTGTAAAAGAAAAAGCAAAACTTGAATAATTTCAAGAGTTGGCCTCAAACTATGCCAATTTTAAATTGACAGAATAGGCTATGTATAACACCTTTCTTGTTATTTTCCATCCACAATACGAACAGAAAGTTAAACTTATACAACAAACAAATCAGTCCAGTTTGTCTGCCTGAATTTAATTAGACTATTGGTCCAGACCAAGGTTATTTTCCTAAACTAAAACTGAAACGAAAATTATTGATTAAAAAACAATTTCGTAAACTGAAATAAAATAAATATTTCAAAATAAATGAAAAACTAAAACTAAAGGAAACTAACAGCAGTTATTAAAAAACTAACTGAAATCTAACTGATCTTACATGACCAGATGTAACAAGAGAAACGGGACCTGTCTCCACCACCGCAGCACACGGACTACTGTTTTTGAAAGGGTAAGTGAATTAAATGATATATTTGCATTTATTTTGAATGCAGTAAATAATATTGTTCTATCGAAATGGCTGTTATTAAGTTTTGATATGGAATAGGATCATATTGAATTTAAATATTATTATTTATTGTATGTGGGTTAATAATTTAAGCAGTTAAGACACATATTGTATGTCTGATGGTAGTTTTCATTTCTAAGTAAACAATTTCTTAGGCTTTAGAAGTGTGTTAAACGTGAGGATGTGTATTCTTCAACCTGTTACATGTCCGACATAATCATACAGACTCATTGAACCAAGTTTAAACTTATTTTGCTGACATTTCAGAAAAGAACACAAACCCACATAATTTCTTCACTGTAAACCATAGATATTCCTTTTAATAACTTTTTTTTAACATTAACAGACATTATTACGCCCTATAAAGCTTAAAAGATTACTGAAACTGCAGCGCTGCCTATTTCCAGCATTGAAATCTGCTGCTCGAAAGAACCCGGAAGCGCAGTTTCCTGCGGAGTGATTTCATCTATAAATATTTTCAGGTCCCACTGTGGCAAAGGCACTAGTGTGTTAGCGTTAACATTAGCCCATGTAAACATTACAAATTACACATAATCTAATGCAAATATCTTACTTTCAATCATCATCGAGTTGTTATAACAGCTTTTATTTTTTTACTGATTTCACGGGGATTCCATTCATAGAATGAAGCAGAAAGCATCATATTTCTAGAGTCCAGTGCCAGATCAAGAACTGTTCAATAAACCTATACAAATACCAGCGATCGCTAGGAAAATATTGGCAAACCATACATTTTCGTAGTCATCTTTATATTCATGACATCTTTCTTAAGACTAAACATTATTTTTTCACTTTACACAGAGTTTATACATATAGATCCGAATGAGGAAGTCTGTTCATGTGGTCTCCGATGTGATACACTTTTTTCTTCATGTCCATATTTGGATCATTTCTGTGCTGCAGCGGCTTCTGGCTTTGTGGTTGAATGGATAACATACTATATTTAAGAGACGACCATGGATTTCAAGATTATATGAGACACGTATCATATCGTATGCAGTAAATGTAAACATATATAAACAAAGTGATGGCGCATCAACAGTTTAACATGCATTTGAGTTCATTTGAACTTTTCATACGTTTAACTTTATACATTTGATTTGCTTTTGTTTGGTTCTTTCTCACTTTGCTGAATCTCAAACCACTGTGTTATTGTTATTATGCACAAGTATGCTGAGTCTAATTAAACTGTTTTGCTTTAAGTGTATTGTGCAAGTTTGCCAAGCTTAAAATCAAATGTCTTGCATTGGTCTACACTCTGGAAGTGCTCTGTTAACTCTCAAAACTATAATTATTAAAACTAAAATATATAAAAACGAAAAATAAAAATGTGTTTACCAAATAAAAACTAAACTAAAACTAACAAAATCACTAATGAAACTAACTAAAACTAAACTAAAATTTATAGCAAAACTGATTTGAAAATGCAAAACTATAATAACCTTGGTCTAGACTGGTGCCTTTGATTAAATTACTACCGACTGTTCGAAAGATCCAGGACAAAAATATGCCAATGGCTACAGATCGTTTTTATTTACTTCGTAGAACTCTCGTATGAAGACAAAATGTTAAAGACAAAATATTGTAGATGTTGAAATTTAAGCCTGCGCCGATTCCTGGCGTCCGTGTGTCGCGCGCTGCCTGACCCGCCCTCGTGAGCACATAAAACCGTTATCTCGCAATAAAAATGCCCGGTATAACTCGACCTGCTTTTTTAACGTAAAACGCCCTGAAACTAACCAAAAACGTGACCACTTGAACCAAGCCAAATTAAAAATACATCTTGTATTTTTCGGACTCCTCATTTGTCTGCTTATATCATTTCAAAAACTTTTTAAGCGGGACAAAGGACTGAACAATTCAAACCCTACAATAAAAACATCGTACGAAACCAACTTTTTACTTAAGTTTTATAAACGCGAACGTTAAATACCCATAAACAACTGCACACAGATGACTGATAACCTGTAGAACGAGAAAAACAGAGCCATGCGGATTTATTTCTGGCTAGTTGGACAAACACGGAGCGGGATGCGAGTCTCGAGCCAGCGATGAGAAAAACAATCTCAAGCGCTCGCCTCCAAACACAACACAGCCGCGCGCTAACCCAACATTATACTTTCATCTCACTTCTTAAACATCTCTGGGAAAAGAGCTAACGGTTTAGCTCAACAGTTTAGTAGGCTGACAGAGACAATCACTTCTCTGAAACCGGACCATCGCTGACATTTCAAGAACTTCGATAAATGAATATTCGCAATTTGTAACTTTTACCTCTTCTACAAAGAGAGTATAAAAGGCTGGGGATGTGTACTCACATTGCATGGAAAGGATGAGCAGAACGCAAGCCAGTGGTGTTAACGCCATCTTGGAGTCGATGAAATGTTCAGTTTGGCTGTACATGCGCAAAGTAAAGGGCTTTAGGTCTGCTTTAGGAGAGGATGGAGAGTGTTCACCGACCGAAGTGAGAGAGGCACATCGTGCGCTATTGTGTTGAGTTACCATGACTACAAAGAGCATCAACTTTATGAATATTTAGATACTCCTCTACTCTTTAACTTTTTTTTTTTTTTTTTTTACCGTCATGCCAGGAAAGTTGATCCAGTTTTTATCATTTTATACATTTCAAATTTGACCCACTCTCGTAATTACAGTGCAAATTACAGTATACTTCATTACTCAGTGCTGCTACATTCATCATTTGTATACTGTATTTCATATACAAATAGTAGGGGAAGATGGGGTAAGAACAAATGTGTCTTTACTTTTAAATTGTAACATATATTGATAAACGTTTAGCATGTACATGATGATGATGCATCATCCAAAATATTATCAAGGGAAATAAATAGAAACATTTGCTAATTTACTAAAAAATAAAAAACATATATATATATATATATATATATATATATATATATATATATATATATATATATATATATATATATATATATATATATTACTCCAAAAATCTAAATACTTTACTGTGTCCACAGATCCCCCATTAACAAACAGACATGCTTTTAATATCCAAATTAATATAGATCACTATTTTCCAATGACAAAACATTGGATAATTTAACCTCAAAACTGTTTGGATGGAATAAATCTCACAAATGTTGATATTCAGATGAAATCAAGATTAAGAGGAGCACAGACATTCAATAAAGGTGCTGAGATGAGATTTAGTACCATCTATGGTCAGGAGAAAAATGTAAGGGGGGGGGGGGGGGGTTGTGTAATTCATTTCTATTTTTAAACAGATGATTGTCTATTTAATTTTATTTTTGGACTTTATTGTATATATACAGTATAGGGGCTGAAGACTCCACGGGGTAAAAGGCTCCTTTAATTTTATTTTCGCACAAAACACTAAATTGCATCAAACACTACCACAGGACTTTCCTAAACACCTGTTTGACACCATGAACTGCACATTTTTCTTCTTCAATGAGATCATTGCATGTAATGTCTAAAGGTTGATTTTGAGGCAGTTGATCTAATATTTAATTATTATTATTTATTTTTTTTAATTTGTAAATTTATTTAGCTAATGAATATCCTGGAAATTATCACATTTAATTTGAAACAAAATACTTATTTGAAATTTTCAATTTTGTTCAAGGTGACAATATTTGTTATATATTTGTTATGAAAAAAGTGTGCTCACATTGACTGATCCAGTCACAATGGAGATTAATTTGTTCATAGAATACTTGAGATGTGATGAAATGTCAAATGTGATCGAAATAAACAAGAAATCATTCATCCTTTTCTGAAGTGGTTATTTTGAATAAGTGTTATCTTAATTTGTTACCCAAAAAAGCATCTTGCTGTCTCAAAAGTAGTTACATAAGTTGACAAATTGTGCCCTATAGCTATTGCCCTGGTATGTACACTAAATCAATATAACCACCACAGGGGACTTTAACCCCAAGTGAGGGAGCCTTCCTCGCAACCTTAAAAAAAATAAAAAAATAAATTAAAATAACTATTCAAAACAACCTTCTGTTGTTATTTCTTTTAACACAAATTATGTTGCTCCATCAATACTCAGTAAAAATAAAACATATTTTTTGAATCTTGAGACACACTGTGACCAGAAAATAAGCTAATTTTACTTAAGGTGTGCCTTTAGCCCCGCTGTATCCTATATACTGTATATATAGGCTACTTGTATGGCAAGTTGTGGAGCGAGCACATAGGAGTTTCACTAACTATTACACCATAATTTTATCAAAACTACATTAGTAAACATTGGAACATTGTCTATTTATAAGTTATGTATAAATTATTTATGAGAATCAGAGCTGCTTATAATTTCAAATGTGACCCACTATTGTAATTACATTGCATATTAAAATTACTTAGGCACTTCCATTTTCAATGCTGCTATACATTCGTAAACTGTATACTGTATTTCATTTACAAATCGTTATGTCTATCTATATTACATTTCTATTTTTAAACAACTATTTATATATAAAACTTTATTTTTTTACTTTATTTTATATACATGTATACATTGGCTATAATATATATATATATATATATATATATATATATATATATATATATATATATATATATATATATATCAATGTATGAAAAACATATTAATGGATAAATATATATTTTAAAATCAAATGTATGTTCATGATACCTAATACATTAACTAATGTTAACAAATGGAACCTTATTGTAAAGTGTTACCATATACTATATATACTTATATATAATATCAGTATATGCACATTACTCATACTGCAAATTGTAGAGCAAGCACATAAAAGTTTCACTCACTATTACACCTGTATGTTGCAATGTAATGTATGTGATGTGAAAATAAATGTGATTTGAGTTTCTATTCAATTAAAGCTAATGATCAAGTTGTAATCATCCTGAGCCATAATAGAGCTAACCAGCCCGGTTCAGTATTTTTCCTACTGTTTGTATTTTTAAACTAGAAATGAGGCATGTGCTATTGGACTTTGAGAAGCACAGGGAAACTTCAACAACAATTTCAGTATTTTAGTCTGCATAAATACCCCAGATTTAGAGGTAATAGTAGATGCTATCACACCCTATTTATGTGAATTTTTCTGATGGCAAGGTCAGATAGAGAATGTATGTGGGACTTTTTTAGTACAAAGACAATTTCAGTGTCTAACAACAGGAGACAAGCAAATCCAGAAGGCTCAGGGCACATCGTATTTTTCCTATACCAGACATTATCGACAAGGTCATTCAAAGCAAGAGTGTTTCTGCTTTGCTACTAAGCCACTCCCAGCACTTGGGCGCAGACTAAAAGAGAAGTCCATTATCAGTGCTCCCTGATTTAGTGTCGTTCAGTATGGCGCTGATGTGCTCGAGAGGTGATTGGTGTGGATCTGAAGATATCGAGTCAGTGTATTTATATCTTGGATGTTCTATCTTTTATATGAAGGGCACACCAGTTAAGGCCACTCACATCCACTGTCACTCTAGTTTGAAAAAAAAAAAAAAAAAAAAAAAAAATATATATATATATATATATATATATATATATATATATATATATATATATATATATATATATATATATATATATATATATATATATAATAAAAAAGACACACACAAAAAAGACAACCACAGGCATATAGAAGACAACCACAAGCTAAAAAAGCACACATGCACATCATTTAAATGATACAGTACATCCATGTTTAAATACATATTGTCTATTTACTATTCCTTGTTGAATCTATACTAAATATGCAAATGTTTTTTTTTTTTTAAAGAAGTATGCAGGGATCAATTATACAGATCAAATAAATAAATCAGATCATCATGGTGTTCAGTATAGTATGAAATGGAACTCAAAAGGAGATTTATGGCAGAACGTTAGGGACTGACAGTCTCAGTCACCATTCACATTCATTGTCTGGAGAGAAAAAGAAAAATGCAAAGAAAGTAAAAGGTGACTGAGGCTGACATTCTGCTCAACATCTCATTTTGTGTTCTACAGAAGAAAAACAGTCATAAGGTTTCATGGCCGGCCCACAGGGAAAAGTCCCAGTTCTCCCCATGGCCAGTCCGCCCCTGGGTTTATGTGTGAAGGTGTACATGGCAACGCAATATGGTACATAAGCTCACTGAAACGGAACGTAAATGTAATAATATTTAATAAAACTCATTTATATATAAGGCCAAAGCTCTGTTTACCTTCTTGTCAGACTGAAAGAAGAAATTTGATTAATCGAAGGACATTTATTGTGTTTTTCGAAGGTTTTTAAATTGTACTTTTTAATGAACATTTTTTAAAAACCTCAGTAACATTAAATCTGAAACTTCATTAAACTTGATTTTCTTGAGGGCATTTATTACACATGGTTTGGAGGGAAAACCTCAGGCACCTGACAGGCTCACTACCAATCATATCTGATAAAACACTGGCCAGTTATCTAAAGATTAATGTATAAATTAAATATAACAACATACACTGATGCATCAGAATAAACACAAAGAATATATGTTTTCTTTCACACATGTAAGAACAGGTTAATAACGGGCTGCTGAATTTCAAAGGAATTTTTTCATAGAATTATTTCACTTGGTTGATGAATAAAAAGCATGTTGTAAATGCAAAGGTAATTAATGTCCTGTGCAAACATGCCTGCCTGTAATTAACTGTGCAGTTCATTTAGCTCTAAGTCTTTCCCCCCTGTACCTTTTAACCTGTAGTCCGGCTGAGGTCAGTCATGCAGATTTCTTTTGACTTCCTGTGTTAAACACACTTCCTGTTGTCAACTCAAGTAACACAATATTAGGCACTTCCCTCTTGGCATAATTGCTTTTCCTTTTGTATACTATAACAACATATTTCCTCACAGTGTGTTCAGGAACTATGTTTATGCCCATAAACCTTATGAAAGTATCTCTAAATGAAGGTCTTATACCTTGAAATGAAGGCAATGTTAATATGTGATCCAAAGTTGCTATCTTCTACCAGGTGTTGATACAACTCTTTTGGATTTCTTTTTAAAAAAATAACTGTTTTAGATTATTTTTATTTTTTTATTATTATTTCACAAAACATATTTTAATGTGTTATATTTAGTATCATA
This sequence comes from Myxocyprinus asiaticus, assembly GCF_019703515.2. Classification (NCBI taxonomy): domain Eukaryota; kingdom Metazoa; phylum Chordata; class Actinopteri; order Cypriniformes; family Catostomidae; genus Myxocyprinus; species Myxocyprinus asiaticus. The sequence continues at coordinate 17,381,117 of NC_059383.1, read as the reverse complement.
GAAACATTGTTTGCTGTTTTTGTGAAATTGGGGAAAACAGTTTGGGATTTTTTGTTCAACTCATTTGATGAGTCAAAGTCAGTCTGCAAGATGACATGGCACATCTTGTCAGGCTGCCAACAAACAATGATTTTAGCCAAAAGTGAACTGATCCAGTCTTCTTGCAGCTGAAATGGCCTGTCATCTTTTAATTGTAAGTAAAAGGCTTCTGTTCTGTTTTAAAAGAACATTATAAAATCTCTTTGAAAAGTCTATTGCATCTGTGGGCTGCATGCAGTGACACTCCCCCCTCTTCATGCCTTGGAAACTTTTGGAAAGCTGCCTGAAACAATAATAAAATATAAAAAAGTTTCAGTGGTTCAGAACAATTTTTAAAAAAAAATGTTTTTATTTTTTTTTCACCCAATTTGGAATGCCCAATTCCCAGTGCACTTTTAAGTCCTCGTGGTTGTGTAGTGATTCGCTTCAATCCGGGTGGCAGAGGATGAATCCCAGTTGCCTCCATGTCTGAGACCATCAACCCACGCATCTTATCACGTGGCTTGTTGAGCGTGTTGCCACGGAGACATAGCGCGTGTGGAGGCTTCATGCCATCCACCGCGGCATCTGTGCTCAACTCACCACGTGCCCCACCGAGAACGAACCACATTATAGCAACCGGGCCAATTTGGTTGCTTAGGAGACCTGGCTGGAGTCACTCAGCATGCCCTGGGATTCAAACTAGCGAACTAGCAAACTCCAGGGGTGGTAGCCAGCGTCTTTTACCACTGAGCTACCCAGGCCCCAGGTTCAGAACATTTTTAAATGCATTTTATAATTAATCAAAGTACAACAAGTCTGAGATAAAGTGTTGCTATTGTGTTACTGACACACAATGGGGCCGAATCATTCATAAAAGTCTTTTTTTTTTTTTTATTACACAACTGGGGCTTTTACATGCCACGTTTAGGCAACACCCATGGTTACTACTTTAGACAGGAAGTCTGCTAATTACATTAGTAACTCTCGGCTCTAAAGATGCTTAGTTCATTTCATATGAATCCAGAATCCAGCCTTTTTCACTACTGAACCCCAGCTTCACTGCTACCAAGACAACAATTTGATATACAGAAGAACATCGGCCCCTATTCACAGAATGATCAAAACAGAGAAAACAAAGGGAAATGTATCAATGTCTGAGGCATGTTTCAGCTCAAATGGATTGCCGGACATTGGTGAATCTAAATAAAGTTCATAATTCTGTACACAGTATGTAAACACATGTTGCTGGTTCATGGCACTGGGTAAACAGTCAAATTGTAGTTGTGAAACTGGCTGATTGAATACAGGTTTACCATAATTCAAATTCCAAGTATTACAGTATGCGGTTTATATTATGGACCAATGGCGCAACATGTGGTTGATTGGATTGTGACAATTTTGGGGGTTGGATGTTATTTTCATCCACATATCTGGAATGACTGGTGCATGATAAAGCACATCTTAACTCTTTGCTGGCATAAACATTTCACATCCTCATTGCATGAAACAGAGCTTCATGCAGCTCCACTGTTTACACTGACCTTATTCACAGCAGCACCATTTTTGAATTTTGACGAGAATGACAATGAGGCTGTGAGGGATAGACGGTAAGTCTTTTCAATGGGCTATTCTGCAGTTTAAAGTGTTTTTGGATCGTTCCTCTGACAAAACATTGACAAAATATCTTTCCTAGAACATTCAGTAGACAACAAACTCCAGACAAAATGAGCTGTGGATAATCAGATGGGATCTAGGAGCTTAATACAGCTTTGTTCTGTGCGTGCCATTAAAGAGACTGTGTCTATCCCTCACAGCCTTGTTTTCATTCATGTCAAAAATCAAAGGTGGCACTACTGTGAATAAGATCTATTAAATTCTGCTTCCATATCTGTCCAATATATCCGTCGCCCACAAGTATGTTGTCAGGGACCATGACACCCTGTCATCGCAAAAAGATTGTTGAACGCCCTGAAAGACTGCAAGATGCAGCATCTTTGTGAGGAGAGAAAGGCAGAGTCCAGAGCCAGGCATGCCATGTAGGCAAAAACACAGGACAGCTGCATCTCAACTCCAATTAGGTAATGGAAGTTGACAGTGCCCGTGCCCACAGCCTCTGTTTAAGGGGAGAGAGAGGGTCTAAAGCTATTTCCCTGCACCCCACAGCCCTTTGGGCCAGGCTGGAGACAGGATGCAGGCGGACCCTGCCAGTAATAAAAAAATTATTGTGGGAAATGTGGTTTCTGACAGTTCTTGACAGATAACTTTAGGTTTGAAGGTTTCACAGTGAAATCATAATGCAGCTTAATCTCAGTGAAGTCTGGCACACAGCGAGGGAATTAATTGCTTAATACACTCGGGGTGGCTGGGTCAACAGAAGTGTAAGTACTGGTGGTTTACGTGCCTAAATTAACAGGTATTAAGAATCTCTGAATCCATTTGGTGTAAAGCACTAGATCAAAGTGGAGCTTCTTAGGTAGTAAAATAGGTTACAAGAACATTAGAGGAGCTTTCTAAAAGGTATTAAGTCCCTAAACCTCTTACAGCTTTCTTTTCAAGCTCTAATATGAACTTGGATTGTGTTGGTATATGTCTATAAAATGTGATAAAAGCTGTAATCTTGTCTTTGCCCTAGAAAAATGAAATAAATTTCAGCTGTAGGAGGACTTGTTGTTGTATTGTTATCTCTTTATGAAGATATAAATCCATACTAATATAGATGGGTTTAAAATTATAGTCTTTTATTGTAGACTTTAATAATCCATCTCATATGATGTTGATTAAATAGATCCATATGCAACCAAAACGACAGGTTTTGCTTTTAAATAGCCTGGGGTTGTTGAACGCTATTTCACAGGTCCATGTTTACTCTTTCCAGGTATTAGTCACAAACAGATTAAATAGCTTGAACACTGATACCGGAAATTCCTGGCACGTGATATTAAGGCGTGCCCTTGGCCAACCCCTGACACAGATGGGTCTGCTAAGGCTAGTCTTTCCCACCTGTTTGCCTCAGCCTGCCAAGATTCAGGCACTGTCTAGCCCTCTGCAACTACAGCTGTCACAAGCTTACAGCATGTCATGCGTGCATGCGGTCATAGGAGCTAAAGAGGGTAGAGCCTGAACTGGCTAAAAGAAATTGTGTCTGCCATGACCACTGATGCAGGCAGCCTGACTGTAGTCAATGCTGCCCTGCAAAGCCTAATGCAGTAACTACACATTTTGTCCAACATGATCACACAGGAAATCGATATGTTGCTTCTGAGAGTTAATGAACCCTGAAATCAACCCCATATTGCTGAATTACTGACAAGAGCCATCCCCCATCAGACATTTTTGCATTATGGCAACTATGGTCACCTTTCCATCTAGCAGTACTGATATCATGTTGCGTAAATTACCTTGGCATTGGTTCTGGTCCCGTTTTCACTCTAAAATAAAATGTTTACTCCACTGGTAAAAACTGGAGCTCACACATGTCCATCCGTTAAACGACACTTCCAGCTTCAGCCACTGGGGGGCAGTGATTTGAATTTCAGTAAGCACAGACCGATTTTAGCAGCAGAACTTTCAACCTACTGTCACTGAATTCAAAGTGTGATCAGTCTGTTTTGAGGCTCAACCACACTCAGATTTAGAGAAACTGTAGTGAAACTAATCCACATTTTTTCGGACAGTCAAAAAACTTTGAAGCCATTTTCCTGTTACTGTGTTTTGAATTTGTAGGGCAAAATGTTCTAAAAACATAGCGGGTAACATCTGCAGAGGAGGAGCCTGGCAACCAGAATGAGCGAGAAAATGAAAAAGAGAATCAGAGAAGATGAGGCAGAAAAAGAGAGGGTGGTGAGAGAGAGAGAGGGAGAGCTCTGGATGTATGCCATGTAAGCAGATGCTGCACACAGAAGCACCTGGGTCTACAGCTTGCCTAACCTCCCCACGCACCGATTAGACAAAGACTCACACTTCTGAAAACCCTGTGAACCAATGATGATAATCCTGGATTGTATTTATAGTGCTCTCGTCCACTGGCAGATCCCAAGGTAATTTTCTTTGTGGGAGGAAATTTAAACACCTGCATTGCATGGCAACTGTGTTAAGCAAGAAACCCCCCCATCAAGTGACATTCTTGGAGACCTCTGATTACTGATAGTTGTACTTTGCAAGTACTGTAATTGCTGACACAATTTTTCGTTAATTACCACAATTTCATTGGCTGTGATTTCATATGAATGCAACATGACTAAGTCATATTTAAAGCTAAATTATTAATAGACAGTGCACACACACAAAAACACAAAACATCATCAGGGTAACAATGCAATAAACATTAACTAAACAACAAAAAATGCAGCATCACAAATGAGATCTCTTTAATATCTCAATTGTTTCTCCTAGACAGCAAAGAGATTAAATGGAGAACACATGGAGACTTCAGCTTATGTCTTCTCTGATTTTCTCCTGAGAAACAGACCAGTAATAGTTTTAGAAGAAATGTCATCAATGTTTCAAACTGTGCTTAGATTTGCTCAGACACCAAAGTCTGGAATCAAAAAGTATTAAACTATGAAACTTGTCTGAGCTATGCTACAGTTACAGCTATGTTGGTGCAGCTATCACTATGAGGACTCTCCATAGACATAATGATTTTTATATTGTACAAACTATAGATTCTATCCCCTAACCCTAACCCTACCCCTAAACCTAACCCTAACAAAAAACATTCTGCATTTTTACATTTTCAATAAAACATCATATAGTATGATTTTTAAGCGATTTAAATTATGGGGACACTAGAAATGTCCTCATAAACTACATTTATAACATAATACCCTTGTAATTACCAGTTTGTAACCTAAAAAAAGTCCTCGTAAACCACTTAAACCTGCCCACACACACACACACACACACACACATACATATATATATATATATATATATACATACAGGGTTGGTGAGTAATGGAATACATGTAACGGGATTACGTATTTAAAATACAGAATATAAGTAACTGTATTCCACTACAGTTACAATTTAAATCAATGGTATTTAGAATACAGTTACATTCAAAAAGTATTTTGATTACTGAAGAGATTACTTTGCATTTTATTGTCATTTGTTTAATTTAATATTAAGTCCTTTCAGATGGAAAACATTTATACATACAGTTGCAATCGAAATTATTCAACCCCCCCCCCCCCCGCCCCCCCCAAGACAGTAAGGATTTACAACGGTAAGCTTTTCTGATGACCCAGAATTTTTAAACTTTACATCTATATCAGACACATTCAAAGTCATAGTGTGAATACACAGTATAACCTAATATTTCTAAATAGCAGGATTTTTAAAAATACAGCCATATCATAATTATTCAACCCCTATTGCATGTAGCTGTTTCTTAAATATGTAAGGCTACACAAGTAATTGTTTTAAAACAAAATTAAGTCATCAATCTGCAATGGCACTTATTTAAGTTTTAATGTAAGTTTAGCGTTGTAAGCAAAAATTTATTTCTATGCAAAAAATGCAATTAAAAGCTGTCTCAAAAGCTAATAGAGGAGATTATTTCATTACACAAGAAAGGTCATGGCTAAAAGTACATTTCCAAGGCACTTCAATTTACAATAGACAAAGTTGGCAGCACCATTCATACATTTTTTAAATATGGTACAAAAGCAACCTTCTTGGAAGGAAGCAAAACTTCACCAAGGGAAATGTTGACTCCAGTTGACTGAATATTCAAGAAGTAATTAGGAAAGACCTGTGGAGTCCTGGAAGAAGGTTTTATAGACGTATGACACTAAACTGAAAATGAGTTTTAGACCCATGGGTCAGCAGTACATCTGGAGTAAGATGACAAGGTGATGACAAGAATGACACCATCCCCACAGTCAAGCATGGAGGTGGGTCAGTCCTGTTATGGAGGTGTTTTGCAGCTGCAGGAAACGGCTATCCTGACTATGTGACTGACACCATGGATGGTATCAGGCCATTTTGGCATGAAAAATGTGATGCCTTCAGTGTGTAATTTGAAGCTTGGTGATCACTGGACTTTCCAGCAAGACAATAACACCAAGGATACATCCAAGTTGTCCAAAATCTGGTTCAGGGATAGGTCGTGGAATGTCCATAAATGGCCCTTTCAGTCCATCATTAAAATCCCGTTGCAAACCTTTGTTGTGATTTCAAGGAAGCAGTGGCAGCACAGAGGAGGAGGCCGATTGCACCACCTTTAGTGAGCTGCTGGCGCCCCCCTTTACATGGCGCCCCTATGCATTGCATACCTTGCATATATGGTTTTTGCACCTCTGTATAAATAATAATATAAAATGTATAAAATATATTTTACACATACCTTTATACTCTTACTGTATATCAAAAATAGTCTCATTTCTGTCTAGTTTTATTCCTATGGAATTTTTATAAGGACAAAGAACTCAATTATGTCTCCTGAGCTATGAAAGAGCAACCACTGAGCAATAAAATGTCCCCCTAGGTGCATGGTCTGAAAAGACTCCCAGCAGCGGAGGGAATTTAGTAATGTCAACATTTGTTTGCATTCCAGGCTGGTTGTCTGGGTTGCCAGTCTTTTAAGACACTGCCAGCTCTCCTCAAACCCGCAAATGCCCTCGGCAAAAGAAAAATTCTCAAAGCAGAAGCTATAAGCTGACGTGCAGATGATAAATTCATAACACCTGTTTTACTGGTGTCTTTCAAAACAACCCCTGTCGACTCAACATACTTTTGAAAACAGTCTTACTTGGTCAAGGTGTTCTTTTGAGAGAGAATCTGGAGCTGGTTAGCTTCTTAAAGTCACAAGCAAATGAGCTCCATGTGTTGTAATATAAATCCTTTGTAAATGCATATCTGAATAAATTACATTAATCCATTTATTTAAAGATGCTGCAAAAGTCATTGATACAGGAAGCAAATGGTGGGAATAGTAAATTGTGGCAGTTTGAGTTCACTACATGGCCAAAATATGTGGACACCCGAACACCACACCCATATGTGTTTGTTGAACATTTACAGTACTTTCAACACCACAGTCACATATGGGGAGTTGGTCCTCCCTTTGCTGCTATAACAGCTTACACTCTTTTGGGGAGGCTTTCCACTAGATGTTGGAATATGGCTATGAGGCTTTGCTCCCTTTCACATACTTTTGGTCATATAGTACATTTCTCAGAGATCACAGTATGGAGCAGTTTAGTTTTTCAATAGTCCTTTAATGATTCATTTTAGCTCCAGGCCTGAGAATGCATGTACTGTACATGCTCTCCACATGAGGTGAGATCATGTATTGTAATGCGAGAGGCTCAGACCTACAGTTCATCAGAGAAATGCTTAAGTATCAAAACGTTGCATCAGATGAACAGTCAATGTTTTATGAAGGAGACCTGTGCATTATTTACCACTTTCATCTTTAATTGAAAAATGTCATCATGTACTCAGGTTTATGAGAAGTACGGGTAACACCAAACTCCAATTTCTGACCTTATGAAAACATACTTCATTCATTTGGACTTTGGTGAGATTTCTGAGAGGTTATCACATTTATCAAAATTAAAAGAGATGATGCTTTATGCTAAAAGCTTTCACGCAAACAAGCCTGCAACTCTGTGTATAAATTATAAAAACTCCTATCTATGACTTGCACACTAGCCTGCAAATTTCGTCATCTGTTTGATATAGAACAGGGGGTTTCAAACGTTTTGATTCCAAGGAACTCCAAATTGGACCCCCTTCCTAAAATATAAAGTAGAGTTGAGGTACTCGAGTTTGGACTCGAGTCCAAGTCATGAGTCCAATTTTAATGGACTTGGACTTGTCACGGACTCGGATGCATTTTTGCTCTGACTTGACTCGGACTCGAGCATTTCTGATTTTTTTCTGAGTCAGGCCGAATCCATGGCACTGTGATGCAATGAAAAACAAACAAACAAAAAATAATGCAACATAGGGTGACCGTACGTTCACTTTTTCCCAGACTTGTCCTCTTTTTCAGACCTGATTTTGCCGGGATTTCAAAATTGCTTCTAAATGTCCAGGATTTGGCTTTATCGTCATATTGATGTGCTCTCTACAGTTAGTACTATCATACATTCTGTGTATTTGATACTGCGCATCAGTTCTCACCTGTATATGTCCTTACGTGTGATTATTCTGGCTGAGAGAAGCAAAGCGCACTCTTTCAAAGTACTTTTTTAACTCTCTCTGTTGCCCGCGTCCGCGTGGTGTATGTGTGTGCAGGAAAGAGATTGCCAGATGTGCTCTTTCACTCTCATCCAGAAATATCAACAACGTAAGTACACTTTAAAAAGTACGTTCCCCAACTCTGCAAATTATTAAATAGAGCACTCGTTTTATCAGACTCACACTTACTATGCAAAATCATTTATAACTGAAAATGTTGACTATATCGAGACAAAATCAAATTTACTACATATCAGGATAATTTGAACTAATATGACGGATGAAATGGACTGCATTGTAGTACAATTTCCATCATGGTCTATCACATATTTTTTGTGAAACCTCTGTGTGTTACCTGTAAAGCTAGCACTTGTGTTGCAATGGCAAAAAAGTCAGAAAATACAATGAAGAATACAAGTGAGGGGAGAAGTCTCTATTCATCTATTATCCATACTAAAATAATGTGAAAAGAACAAAACATCAGCCCAAGGTGAGTTTGATCTTGACTTTAGGGAAGTAGGCTACACCTGGACACAGCAGGAGGACTGAAAAGTGTGAAGTGTAGTACTGTAGTATATAAATATTTTTTTAATGGTATCTGATCTTTTCTGTTTTTATTTATGGGCATTATTAAATGTTTTAATATGACCATTTATTAAATGTCTTAAACATATTCAATGTATTTAATTAATTACATTTAATGTGTTTCACCCCTAATTTCAGATAAAACTAAATTAAATTGAATGGACAAATTGAAAATGAAGTAGAAATAAAAACTAAATATTAATAACTCTGGTTGTAATGACTAACGCAGCTTTCACTTTCTTTAGTCTATGTTTGAGGGGAAAAGCAACAAATAATTTAAATGTCAACAGAATGCAATAAGAAGTGTGTTGAAGGACATTTTTATCTTCATACACCTAAAGCATATGCTTTCATTCTGAAACCACTTTGAAATTTGTTCAGCAGGATATTAATCATTTGTTTTTTTTGCATTTATATTGACAAATTGTTTTCTTAGTTGTGAAGGTTAAAATGAGCTTAAAATACTGATGTTGCGTTTACGGTTAAAATTTTAATTCAGATTCTTGAACAGATTAATTCAGACTCAGACTCGACTCGACTCGACTCGACACGGCCTGTTATGGACTTGGTCTCGAGTCTGACTCGGCCCCATTTGGACTCGGACTCGACTCGATTGTTTAAAGACTCTGACTTGACTCGGACTCAACTAAGGTGGACTCGAACCCAACACTAATATAAAGGTAGCTTTATGTTTTCATGTATAAAGACCCATTCATACTGTGTGAGACAAATGGTATTATAAAGACTACATACTGTATTGCTAAACTGAATACTTGGCTTTTACATTGTCATTGCACTAAAGCAAAAATATTTTTTTTCCCCTTTGTATTCATTTGACAGTGTATCTATTTTTCTACTCACCATTAGAGTGAGAAGACACAACAACTGACAGTGTGGATTCCCAGGACCTCAGTTTGAAAACCACTGTTTTAGAAAAAAAGTAATGTATTCCCTTGCTCTTTTACAAATTCCTTAAGTTTCTTGAGTAGGTGACTGTGGAAGCGGGGGCATGGCCGAGCGCCGTTTGTGAATGGAGAGCGAGGCTGGGAGGAAAGAATGGTAAGGACTCGCACCTGTGCGTAATTTCTCTAACAGCTGTTCTGTGTTTCAGTGAGCAGCATTGGGGAGATAAATGGGAGACGAGAAGCCAGAAAGGGAAAAGACCGACCTGAGTGTGTGCTTACCTCTGCTGAAAAGCAAACTGTGTGTTAATATTGAGTGATAAGCAAGTTTAAATAAAACTTACGAGGACTGTTATCCGGCTACTGCTTCCTCCTTCCTACTTCAAAAAGGGACAGTGTTACAGTGACATTTTGACATAGTAGGTGTCTTGAGTAGGTGGCATCTTGTAAAAGTCCTGGCCTCACAGAAAATGTGTAAATTCACAACAGAAAGACATATGTAATAGATCAGGCAAAGCTGTCTTCCCCTGGAGCCAACCCTGACACCAGAGGGATTATAAATTCTGTAGCTCTATTAGACTATATGAAAATAAACAGAACACAACAATGCTGCATAGCTTACATGTCAAGGACAATTGGTTAGCATGTCATAAATTCTCCAGACTGTCAGTTGTTGTCATTTTGTTTTCTGCCAAATGCTTTCTAATGTTGTAAATGAAACATTTCAGAAGGAATGTCATCAGAATGTACAGTTGATGTCAAAGTGTGTTAGCATCATTCAGAGTCTAGGGGAGCTTTGATGACAGATGAGTGGGCCACTCCGCTATGGGATGTTCCCTCTTCCAAGACGGAAAAGCCTCTTGGGCACAACTAAAGATGCTCTATAAAATGACCACTTATTCCTCTCATACACTGTTTGCTCAGAGAGAGACAAAACTTTGTAAAGTAGGTTACTTTGGTGGAAAGTGATGAGAAATAATTTGCAGTCATTGTGCTATGCTGGGCACCAGGAGTGGGGTTGGGTTTGAATTTGAATGGATGGACGGATGGACAGACGGTCTATCCATCAATCTCCTTTTTATTTATTTATTAACTGAAAAATTAAAGTGTTAGTTCACCCAAAAATGAAAATTCTCTCTTCATTTACTCACCCTTATGCCATCCCAGATGTGGATGACTTTCTTTCATCTGCTGTACACAAACGAAGATTTTTAGAGGAATATTTCAGCTCTGTAGATCCTCACAATGGGTGCCAAAATTTTAAAGCTCCAAATTCCACATAAGGGCAACATAAGAGTACTCCAGACGACTACAGTGGTTAAATCAATGTCTTCTGAAGTGATATGATAGGTGTGGGTGAGAAACAGATAAATATTTAAGCCCTCTTTTACTATTAATTCTCCTCCCTGCTCAGTCAATTTCCACTTTCTCTTTCTCATTCTTCTTCTTGTGTTTATGGTGATTCACATTCTTCATGCATATCTCCCCCTACTGGCAGGGAGGAGTAATTTTAAGTAATTTATGATAAAAATTACTTAAATATGATAGGTGTGGGTGAGAAACAGATCAATATCGCTTCTGAAGGTATGGATTTAACCACTGGAGTGGGATGGATTACTTTTAAGATGCCTTTATGTGCTTTGTGGAAATAAAAAATTCTAGTCACCATTCACTTGCATTGTAGGGACTTACAGAGCTGAGATATTCTTCTAAAAATCTTAATTTGTTATCTGCAGAAGAAAGAAAGTAATTCACATCTGGGATGCCAGGAGGGTGAGAAAATAATGAGAGAATTTTCATTTTTGGGTGAACTATCCCTTCAATCAATCAATCAGTCAATCCACCAATCCATCCATCCATTCATCACATAAACTTTATATATGTATTTATTTAGTTTCATTATCATTAATAATTTTAGATTATTACATATTTTTCTTAATGAAAGTTTTATTTGAACTTTAATATTTATTAATATTTAGTGTTTCCAGCATACTCTGTTTCATAATTTACCTATGGACAGTAAATTTCACTGTGACAAAAATTAACAGCTTTGGCAACATTCTGTATGCTACAGTCATACCAATAAAGCTCTTTTTCAATTGCTGTTGAATTTAGTAATTTCCAGGGTGGCATCAGCCCCACTTGACACTAGTATTGTATTCGCCAAGTCATTTAGAATATCTTGCAGAATGCTAAAATGCGCTAAACTGCCACTCTAACATCCCAAGCCATTGCCTTGCTAAATATTTAAGCGGCAGGTCTGCCTGAGGCAGCGGAGCACAGTGAGGACATCTTAAATGCCTTGTCAGATCCAAGGAAACTCATAGCGTAGGCTACCTGTTAGTGGAAACACTTGCCCACAGCAAAGTCACTTCAAGTCTCTCATCAACAAGACTGCTAGCAAGCACACGGAGGAAAAATTGCACTGACAGCACAGGAGCAAGAGGAAAAACACACTGTGATGCACTTTGAACTTTGCCCCATCTATCAATCTTTGGAGCTGTACATAAATGAATACATTTTTTTTTTAAAATATAAACGTAATTATAAATAAACTTGCTTTTGGTATGTGAATGTTTTGTAAAATAAATAAATAAATAAATAGATATATAATAAAGATTGGCCCTATTAATAGTGTTCACTTAAAACCTAGCAGGCTACATATTATGATTTAAAAAAAAAAAAAAAAATTGCAGCAGTTATAAGGAATCACTTATTCTATTGACACTTTTTTTACTTTTACACACCTTTAGTAATAGATTCATAATAATGTCAATAACAGTATTTCTTGGAAAACATACAGTGCATTTCTTTGTATATCTGCACTACTATTTTTAATAAATAATAGATGAAGAATGAATTGCAAACATCGCTGAATTAGACACTGAGTCCTGAGACTTGCAAACCCTAAAGATAAAATCTCTGGTAGATCACTGCCATCTAGCGATCGACATGACACCTGCATTTACTTCACTGACTGGCTATGTGCACATGAGATTTTGAACAATAAATAAAAATAAAATAGTAGTAGTAGTAGTATTAGCAATAGTAGTAGTAATCATCATCCTCATCGTGCTCTAAGTCAATGATACAGACTTTATTTTACCGCATTCACTGTGAGGGTTGAGCCTGTTTCTGAGAGCACATTGCGCCAGTCCCTGGTCCGATACCCCTACACAGCAGTGAATCATCCTCCTCTTTCAATAAACATGGTTGGATTGTTAGTTTTTGGTTTGCCAACCCTGACTGAAAAAGTCAACTGGTTTGTCTTTGAACGTCAGGTGTTTGGTTTGTAAGTGTCTTGATAGTTTCACAGGTTTTAAGCTGTCACTTGCAAACACCTCGGATCATAAAACACACTGCAGGCATTGTTCGCTATTTAGCATGATGAACATGATTTTCCCCCCTATTGTATGTTGGCCTACTGTTTATCATACTTCCGTCGTTGATTGTTTGGCTAAAACACTAGCAGTGTTTGTTCCGTGTACGAATCAGTGTTTTGGAGTTAATCCTTGAATTCTCGTTCACTTCCATTGTTTCAGTCGAGTGTTTTTGAACCCATCTGTGGAATGACTGACTCACTCATTGCCAAGGACTCATGACATAGAAAAGATGCCCATTTGTCACCACCTACTGGCAAAAACATATTATCAATATAACTGAAAGGATTGACTCACTGGAATGAATCCCCCACCACTATCAAACATAGAGATCTCGGGCCCCTTGACCCACAGGTTAAAAACAAAAGGTTTAGGTTACAGATGGTTTTAGTTTAATTCAGATTTAATTTTCTTGTGTTGTGAAAATGTATGTCAGCCAAAGATTCCATGGATGACTAATGCATTAGCATCGATAGCCAGATTTTAACATTAATATTCAGTTTTGTCAGTGTTGATATCAATATTGTACGTGGCACAAGCTAATTAGCACCGTCTCAAGTGACTGAACATCAGCGATCTGTATTCTTTTTAAAGTGGCACATGCTGAGAAATATTCTAAGATTATAATCTCTTAGAAGGTATGCTTGTACATTCAAGAGAATATACAAGCTCAATGCCTAATGATTTTAATTACTGACTGTCTGTGAAATGGAATCATGGGGAATGGCTGTAGCTAATAGAACACCATAGGGGGAGCCATTTCATATGATTTATTCTAGACTAAAATCCATTAAAAATTTCTTGATTGTTATAAGACAATTCTCATCATTGTCTTATAGGTTAAAAAAGGGCATTATGTTTTCTCATTAAATTTAAATTATACTACTGTCAATAGTCTTATTGGGGTTGTCCAAATTAATACTAGGGATCCTTTAAATCCATTCTAAAGATTTAAGAAGTTTTCAAAAGTTTCCACTCAGTTACATGATGCTTGTTACCACACAAGACTCTAGGGATTGGAACAGAAGTTGCAGATACCCAAATTTGTGTGAGATTGTCAAAGGCCTCTCTTTCTATATGAGCCATTTAAAATAGTCAGTGATAATGAAACTGGTGTAAAATCACATTGAATTTAAATGGCCTTCTGCCTGGAACAAGTCAGATGTGCAACAGCAGGGTAATCATTGCTATGACGCCAAAGAGAGCATTGTCATCGCCTATTAAAAGGGGTGTGATACAGTATAGTTGAGTAAGAAGATGATTAAAGGTTTACTTTGTTAAAGTAAAAGTTTATTCACCCTGGGTATTTGCAGTCTATCCGGGGGTAACCTACATTCTAAAAAAAAGATGGTTCTTCAAAGGTTCTTTACTGACCTTAATAATTCTATTTAGAACCATATCTTCCTGAAGAACCCTTTTGTGCTGAAATGGTTCTTTGCGTTGGGCATTAGGGGTTCTTTATTCCCGCCCTTTTGGTTTTTAAATATAACTGTCAATAAATTTTTTCAAAGCCACCGCGTCATTAATTGATTCACAGTCACAGCACTGGAGTCCTGGCAGCCCAACCCAGACTGTCACCACAGGTAAACTTGATATATATATATATATATATATATATATATATATATATATATATATATATATATATATATATATATATATATATATATATATGTCTTTGAAATATTTTAACCATTAGTAGTTTTAGCAGGAAAGTTTTCAGGGACCAAAAAATAAAAAATAAAAATCACATTAGCTCAGTTTAATGGGAGTGAGCATTTGCTTATTTTTCTTTCGCTTCACTGGCAGTTTTTGAAAGTGAACCCATGGCGAACTTAAAGGTTACAGTTTATCATAAATGTGTTGTTTGTAAGCAAATGTCTTTTTAAGAGGTTGGCCAAATTTGAAGTCATGATTTATACCACTTTTGTTACCTCTATGGCCAGTGGTGTGCACAGACCTCAGCAGGGACAGGGGTGAAAGGATAAAAAAGGCACTGATTTTTATTATTATTAATATTATTTATTTAATATAATAATATATAATAATACATAAACATGTTTTGGCATACTTTTGACATTCCGTGCTGAAAAAGATATCATCTAAATAATTAACAACTACTCACCTCAATAAAACAAATATGGTGTCATTTTAAAGACATTACAATGCATACAGGCAATTTAACCAACTCTTACCAGGTGCTTTTTAATTTGCTGACAAATTAGAAGTGTTCCGTTTTCATAACTTATGAAATATGATTATTTACTCTACACAAACTGTCAAACATACGGTCAAATCATTGTGCCGATCGGAAAGTTTGTGAGTAGAAAACACATTATTTCACTCACAAATTAAATTAATAAAAAGTAATGGCCTGGAGAAAATGCTTTTAGAGTTTATATGATGTAAGCAGATATCTTCTGTCACGTTTCGCTTGTAACTTCATGAAACACAAATGGAATAAAAAAATTTAAAAACAGCTGATGACCACTTCAGTGCTCCGGGGCGAATTCAAATAGACATTTTTGCTCCCTCAAAGGGGATGCCACCCGAAAGCTCGTTCCAACAAAGTGAGAAAATAAATGGGCCCTTCCACAAGACAAAGGGCACATTCATACAGTAATTCCATGTTCGCTTCAGCGAACCCACTTCAAGGGCTCTGCACTTTGGAGAGAGTAGGGCATAGGGAGGACCACTTGTGATTAGAATTCCACCCCAATCTGCTGTACCCTTAAATTTTCTTTAATACCCCCACGATTTACAAAGAAA
Organism: Myxocyprinus asiaticus; assembly: GCF_019703515.2. Classification (NCBI taxonomy): domain Eukaryota; kingdom Metazoa; phylum Chordata; class Actinopteri; order Cypriniformes; family Catostomidae; genus Myxocyprinus; species Myxocyprinus asiaticus. The sequence goes on along the minus strand of NC_059383.1, from coordinate 17,365,270 downwards.
CCTCATAATAACACATTATTACTGTTATTGTGAGATTATTACGAGATTTAAATTTTGTATTATTTAACTATTTTAATTTAATTATTAAAATTTCTTGATAAAGGCAGCACAGTGCATGGGTACGTTTTTGCAAAATGTTGAGCAAGTCCATATTAAGAACTTTAAATTTTAACCTGTAACTGGTGGTTCCCTATCTGTCACTCACTCGACATTGTGTCGATGTAGTGACACTAGGGGTCACTCTTGGGAGCCCGAGACACCTCTGGTCTTTGATAAAAGTGTTGGTATTTGCATGCCACTCCCCCAGACATACGGGTATAAAAGGAGCTGGTTTGCAACCACTTATTCAGATTTTCTCTTCGGAGCCGAACGGTCATGCTCATTGAGCTGAATACTACTGTTCATTCACCTCTGCTGGATCTGATGGCACATTTCAGCGGCTTCTCCCTCCTCTGCACTGGTGCACTGCAGAGAACGCCCCTGGGCGCTTCGGCAGAAAAATAAGAGAGTATATTTTCTGAAAGAGATTTTCCTCCTCTAAAAGAGTTTATATTTCTCTAAAAGAGCGGCACACACGGAACGTCTTTTTAAAGACGCGTCTTTTTAAGGATGCCTTTCCGATTGTGTGCTATTCCTGGTTGCGATCGTTATCTCTCAACTTCGGATGGTCATGATTGCGGTCTTTCGTGTCTGGGCGCGACCCACACGGAGCCCGTGAAGATGATGAGCTCTAGAGCGCAGCATCAGAGAGCGGGCTTGTCCAGTCGGATGCAGAAGCCTCAGCTGGGATTCCCCTTCAGGGACGATTGCCCAGTCACAGGCCGATGCCGAAATGACTGACATGCTTTCCCGGGCGGTCGCAAGCGTTGGGTTAGAGTGGAACCCTCCGCTCTCCCCTGAACCCTCATGGCTTGATGATTGGTTCCTGGGCTCGCGCCGCCGCTCAAAGCAGTCACGCCCCGCTCCAGTGCCATTCTTCCCGGAAGTGCACGAGGAGCTGACGAAGTCGTGGGAGGCACCTTTTACTGCCCGGCCCTGATTCCGCAGTTCCCCCGCTCTCACTACCCTCGATGGCGGGGCGGCAAGGGGCTATACGGTGATTCCCCCGGTGGATAAGGCGCTCGCGGTGCACCTATGCCCACAGAGCGCCGCCACCTGGCATGGACGCCCTAAGCTCCCGTCCAAGCCCTGTAGGCTACAGCGCTGCTGGACAAGCCGCCTCTGCCCTGCACGCCATGGCTCTCCTGCAGGTCCACCAAGCCAAGGCATTGAAAGAACTGCACGAGGGTAGTTCCACCCCAGATTTGATGCAGGAACTGCGCTCGGCGACCGACCATGCTCTCTGAGCGACGAAGGTCATGGCGCGGTCTCGGGCGGACGATGGCCACACTAGTGGTCCAGGAGCGCCACATTTGGCTCAACCTGGTCGAGATGGGCGAGGCCGACAAGACACGGTTCCTTGCTGCCCCCATTTCCCAGGCGGGAAACGTCGAGGACTTTGCCCAGCAGTTCTCGGCGGTGAAACAGCAGATGGAGGCAATCCGGCACATCCTGCCTGGCGTGGCTCAAGATCCCGCACCCCGTCTGCTCGTCGCCAAGGGCATCCCCCTGCGGTGACTGGACGTGGAGCCCACCGCAGGAAGCAGACGCCACCCATCTCACAGCCAGCGCCTAAGAACCCACGGAGGTCCTCAAAGTGCCCCTGAGACGGGCAACTCAGGGATGAGGGAACCCACTCACTTGGAACTGGTAAAAAGACCACTCCATCCCCCGGATGAGGGCCGGGCGGAAAATCTTTTGTTGCCTTTTTGTTTGATTTCGCCGCATGCCCAAGTGGTTGCGGTACCCAACAGTTCAGCAAAAGAGTGGCTTCATTCCTCCCTGGGTCACATACCCGGTGTGTACGGTCGTCACCATGACTACTGTCCATCGGTTTTTTCTTGCAGGATTGGTGCTCCAGCGGTGGCCTTTCCGCCCCTGAGCGCCCAGCTGTGGCACACAGCTGCTCCCGATGTGGCAGTCTCCACGGGTTACGAGGACAGGCCTCTTCCTCCCCTGTCCCAGGCTGTTCCGGGGGTGGTCACAAGGAGCCAGGTAAGTGCTTCGATGTCCCTAGACTCAGCACGGCCACAACGTGGTGTGGCACCTCGAGCTCCGCCCCGCTGCGAGGCCCCACCTGCCGGTACGTCTGATGACATTGTCCCCTTGGTCCCCCTTGTGCGGAACTTGGATGCGTGGCTTGCACTTTCCAATCCGTCGTGATGGCTGCGGACCGTCCGACTCGGCTACGTGATTCAGTTCGCCAGGCGCCCGCCCAGGTTCAGCGGTATTCACTTCACCTAGGTCAAGAGCGAAACGCTGCCACCTTGCTCGCCGATATCGCTACCCTCCTACGGAAGGGCGTGATAGAACCTGTCCCTCCAGCCGAGATGAAGAAAGGGTTTTACAGCCCCTACTTCATTGTACCGAAAAAAAGGCGGTGGGTTGCGGCCAATCTTGGACCTGCAAGTACTGAACCGGGCTTTACACAGACTCCCGTTCAAGATGCTGACGCAAAAACGCATTCTGGCGAGCGTCCGGCATCAAGATTGGTTCACGGCGGTAGACCTGAAGGATGCGTACTTCCACATCTCGATCCTTCCTCGACACAGACCCTTCCTGCGGTTTGCATTTGAGGGTCAGGCGTATCAGTACAAAGTCCTCCCTTTCGGCCTGTCCCTGTCTCCTCACGTTTTACGAAGGTCGCAGAGGCTGCCCTTGCCCCGTTAAGGGAGGTGGGCATTCGCATTCTCAACTATCTTGATGACTGGCTAATCCTAGCTCACTCTCGAGACATGTTGTGCGCACACAGGGACCTGGTGCTCTCACACCTCAGCCGACTAGGGCTTTGGGTCAACTGGGAAAAGAGCAAGCTCCTCCCGGTTCAGAGCATCTCTTTTCTCGGTTTGGAGTTGGACTCAGTCTCCTTGACGGTGCGCCTTACGAACGAGCGCACCCAGTCAGTGCTGGCCTGTTTGAAGGCATTCAAACAGAAAACAGCGGTTCCACTGAAACTTTTTCAGAGGCTCCTGGGGCATATGGCATCCTCGGCGGTGGCCACCCCACTCGGGTTGATGCATATGAGGCCGCTTCAGCACTGGCTCCAGACTCAAGTCCCGAGATGGGCATGGCGCCACGGGACATATCGTGTGGTCATCACACCGGTCTGTCGCCGACTTTTCAGCCCTTGGACCGACCTCTCATTTCTACGGGCAGGTGTTCCTCTAGAACTGGTCTCCAGGCGAGTCGTGATCACGACAGACGCCTCCAAAACGGGCTGGGGTGCTGTTTGCAATGGGCACGCAGCCGCCGGCCTCTCGACGGGTCCGCAACTGCATTGGCACATCAACTGCCTTGAGTTGTTGACAATTCTGCTCGCCCTGCAGAGGTTCCGGCTGTTGATCCAGGGCAAGCACGTGTTATTTCGGTCAGACAACACGGCAACGGTAGCATATGTCAACAGCCAAGGCAGTCTGTGCTCTCGTTGTATGTCACAACTCACCCGCTGTCTCCTCCTCTGGAGTCAGCAGCACTTCAAGTCGCTGCAAGCCACTCACATCCCGGGCAACCTCAACACTACAGCGGACACGCTGTCACGGCAGGTTACCCTCAGGGGAGAGTGGAAAATCCACCCTCAGGTCGTCCAGCTGATTTGGAGTTGATTCCGACGTGCACAGGTGGACCTCTTTGCCTCCCAAGAATCCTCCCACTGCCCGCTCTGGTATGCCCTCACCAAGGCTCCCCTCGGCATAGACGCGCTGGCACACAGCTGGCCCCCTTGCCTGCACAAATATGCGTTTCCCCCAGTGAGCCTGCTTGCACAGACCCTCTGTGGAGGGTCAGTCCTTAGGGAAACACGACCTGATCATCAGGTCCCTAAGAGGCGCCAGACCATGCCTCGTTCCCTCATGGGACCTCTCTGTAGTTCTTCAGGGTCTACAGAGTGCCCCCTTTGAGCCTTTGCAGTCAGCCAAGCTTAAGGCTCTCTCCTTGAAGACTGCCCTCCTGACTGCGCTCACTTCCATCAAGAGGGTAGGTGACCTGCAAGCATTCTCTGTCAGCGAAACGTGCCTGGAGTTCAGTCCGGGCTACTCTCACATGATCCTGAGACCCCGACCAGGCTATGTACCCAAGGTTCCCACCACCCCTTTTAGGGACCAGGTGGTGAACCTGCAAGCGCTGCCCCAGGAGGAGGCAGACCCAGCTATGTTGTTGCTGTGTCCGGTGCGCGCTTTACGCATCTATTTGGATCGCACGCAGAGCTTTAGAATCTCTGAGCAGCTCTTTGTCTGCTTTGGTGCACAGCGGAAAGGAAGCGCTGTCTCCAAGCAGAAGATCGCCCACTGGCTCATTGATGCCATAACTATGGCATATCTCGCCCAGGACATGTCGCCCCTGGTAGGGCTACGAGCCCATTCTACCAGGGGTGTAGCGGATTCCTGGGCCCTGGCCAGGGGTGCCTCTCTAACAGACATTTGCAGAGCAGCGGGCTGGGCAACACCCAACACCTTTTCAAGGTTCTACAACCTCTGGGTGGAACTGGTTTCGTTCCAGGTAGTGGCACGCAATACAAGCGGATAAGCCCTGGATAGCCGGCTGGGTGTATCACTTGCACATAGCGCCTTCCATCTCCTTTTGAGCTGAAGACATGCGCCATTAATTCCCAGTAGTGTTCACAAGTTTGTTCTCTGGTTGACTTCCTCTGAGCCCTGTGGCAGTCGAGTTTTCAGAGAGATTCGCTGCCGGCCCAGTACACGTGCTAACTAATAGTCCTGTTCTGGGGTAGGTGCTCCGCATGTGGCGGTTCCCTGTAAGGCTAACCCCATGCAATATATATCTTCCGCTAATTCGTTTCCCTGTTGGCAAACTGTGTCTTCCTTGGGCAGAGCCCCTCTGCCCCAGTCTCCATGTTCGTAGTAACTCCTCCCCCATTGGGCAGGATCTACCTTGAAGACTCTCCACATGGTTGGAAAGACCATGTGACATATCCTTCCACTTAAATATCCCCCCCTCTCTTTGGGCGAGGTGTGGTCTCCGCTGTGTCTTCCCCTTGGGAGGGACACCCCCCGACTAGACCTGGCGGCCCAGTCGGATAATCCCCCTTCTTTTTTAGGGAGTGGAAAAAAGAGAAGAGGAAAAGAGGCCACGACTGGGTTAAGCCTGTCTCTATCTCTTGGGTAGTCGACTTGTCCCCAAAAAGGGCCGTTCGACACTCATAACTATGTTGGGGGAGGTTACGTGTCAACCTGGTGTGCTGGCTATGAGGCACACAGTAGTCTGCCCACCACACACCGCCAGTTCGTGTAACACAGTTCAGCCAATTGTGGCGTTTCGTATAGGGACCCCTAGTGTCACTACATCAACACAACGTTGAGTGAGTGACAGATAGGGAACGTCACGGTTACTTAACGTAACCTCCGTTCCCTGATGGAGGGAACGAGACTTTGTGTCCCTCCTGCCACAACGCTGAACTACCCGCTAAAATGGCCGGATCTTATATCGGCTCCTCAGCATAAAACCTGAATGAGTGGTTGCATACCAGCTCCTTTTATACCCGTATGTCCGGGGGAGTGGCATGCAAATACCACTCGCCAATTTTCATTGGCCTTTTATCAAAGACCAGAGGTGTCTCGGGCTCCCAAGAGTGACCCCTAGTGTCACTACATCGACACAACGTCTCGTTCCCTCCATCAGGGAACGGAGGTTACACGGGTAACCATGACGTTTCCTAGCCATAAGATTGGCTCTTTGTTATTTTATAGATCTCTACCAGATTGCAATTTAAATGCAATTGACCAACTCAAGAGGTGAGCTGTCGTTTTGTCATTTTCTTTCAAATACTGATATAAAGTTCTGAAAAAGGGGGTAATTTGGGATTTTTATTATGATTTCAGGTATCCATCCCACCCCGGGTATATTCATTATCTGCTCTGATAACAGCATATGCCTTCCTAAAGCTTTCAGATTATGTGAGTTTTTCACTTATTCATTATTCACTTTCCCTGATGCCATCCCAGATGTGTATGACTTTCTTTCTTCAGTAGAACACAAATGAAGATTTTTATAAGAAGATAGAACTCTATCAGGTCCTTATAATAGAAGTACATGGGTGCCAGCACTTTGACGGTCCAAAAGTTGCATTTAGGAGGCATAAAAGAACCTTATTTGGTACTATTTTGAACCGTTTTTCTTAAGAGTGTACCTGTGAAAGATTAGGTGCTTGGAAGAATTTTCACCCCACTGGATCTGATAGCATAATTATTTTAAATGCTCCATCAAACACAAGAAGCAGAGTAAACACATTATAATTGATATCTGAATACAAATCAAGACCATCACTGATAACATCAGGACTTACAATGATTACAATCAAGCTTTTAATAAATTCAGCAGCCATACAGCAACACACAAAGCACATGACATGAACTATAACTCTGTTCAGTGTCTGCTATAGAGTGATCTTGCACTCTTGTGTCACACCATAACCAGGAGATGCTGCAACTAACAAAAGTTGCTATGCAATCCAGTCCCGCTGGATGCACTTCTCTGGATAAAACCATGGAGGCCTCTCCCCAGAGACTGCCATGTCTTTTACATGCAGGAGTGAACCTCAGGTTACAGGTGAGAGGCAAAGAATGAAGGCTCTTGGATCACTATTGTTTTTCACATCATATGACTCTCCTCGTGGGATTTTTTCATCAGTGCACTATAGCCACATGGTCTGTTTTGCTTTAGTAATCTCTTTTCAAACATAAGGATTTAACCAACACACATATATGCTGTATACTGTATACAATACTGTACATATAGGCATACTGTAGTTCCAAAAATATTTGGATACTTTCTGCTTTCTGAAAAAAAAAGTTAAGCAATGATTTAGACATCTAGCAGGTATTTTTACTTTTATATTTATGGAACTGAGATAAATAGTAACTAAATATACTAACACTGATTGTTCTGAGACTTCTGCTGATGTATGTTTAATGCATCATATCATTACTCACAAATGTCTATATTGTGAATTCAAGGGTATATTAGTGGGAAGAAAGAATTCTCAGAAATAAGTTTCATCAAGCAATTTCATGGAGTCTTTAAAGGGATAATTCACCCGAAAATGAAAATTCTCTCACCATTTACTCACCCAAATGCCATCCCAGATTTGTATGACTTTCTTACTTCGGCAGAACACAAACAAAGATTTTTAGAAGAATATCTTAGCTTAGTAGGTCCATACAATGCAAGTGATGGTGATCAGAACTTTGTAGCTCCAAAAATCACATAAGGGAAACATAAAAGTAATCCATATGTCTCTAGTGGTTAAATCTATTTCTTCAGAAGAGATGTGACAGGTGTGGGTGAGAAATAATATTTAAGTCATTTTTTACTTAAAATCTCCACTTTCACATTCACTTTCAGATGTGAAAGTGAAACTAAACAGGCACCACATATGACTTTCAGATGTAAAAGTGAAAGTGGAGATTTAAAGTAAAAAAAAGGACTTAAATTTTGATCTGTTTATTAGGCCTATGCCACCAATTTAACATGCAGAGAGTCACACTCAATACACTATGACGAAAGATCTGGAAACCATGACAACAACAGGGAACAAACGGGTTGCCATTCTTCAGCTGTATGATCAGAAAGACAGTTAGGCTGACCAGCAGAGTGCCAAAGATGGGCCGGTAGCTTGATTCATTGTTGTGATTCATCTCTGTAGGTCTAATGAGCGTATTCATTTCAACACCTCCTTAGTACACGATGAGAGAGTCTAGTACAGGGTGGGGTGGGGGTGGGGGAATTCTGTGACTCACCCTGGGTATGGAGGAGCCAAAAAAGATAGGTAAAGCTTTCTCTGTCATCTCCCATCCCAGTCACTATGAGACAACTATGAGAAGACGTGCTGCCTGTGACTCATGGTGAAGTGCAAGTACTTCATGTACCAAGGATGGCACATATCAATGCAGGGATGCTTAAACAATGAGGATACAATGGTGTTGTATGAGGCATCAGCATCAGATGTGGGTTGTTCGTGGGTGGCAGTTGAGAGAGGAACATGTCATTCAAACAGCAACATAAAGCAGAATTTGCCCTTACATTATATTACAATTGTGCATGCTCTATAGGATGTAGCCACTGATCTATATATAGAACTAGATCGCTGATGCCCAAACACTCATAGAGCATCAATGACTGACTTGCGAAAACACCCCAGTTTCACTGTCTCCGACCTGCAGAAATGACAGTTGCATTTCGCCCTCTATTGACAACCATGTTTAATGTTTAATTTGCTCGTTATGGATAATATTCGTTATGAGGAAGAAGATATATGCCGATTGCGATGTCAGATCATTCACCTGCCCCGGTGTTCAATCTATCAGTGCAGCAGAACAATCACCAACGGAAGTGGCAAAACTGTCCACAAGTTGTAATGCAAGTAGGAAAAGCTGTAATACGTTTAGGTTGACAATATGTCCTTACCCCCGAAAGGGACTTTAAAAAAGTCAGACCAGGATTTCTAAATTGCCTTAAATACCCGGGATTTGCTTATTTTCATATTGAAGTGCTCTCTGTAGTCATACATGGATACATGTCATAAATACGTATTCATTTGCCATTTAAACCTAACAAATAAGTTTAATTTTAACCACCTTTGCAAGTCTCCCTCTCTGAGTGTCAGCTCTTTTTCAAGCGACCACGAGAACAAGGCACTTTTTGATGAAAACATAAAACAATTAACTCTGAACAAACACTTCGATGTTCACAATAAATAAGTCTGAAAATGTCTGTTTGTATCTTAACTCAGTTTCAGTGAACTTGTTTACATTCAGCTGATCTGTTCGCCACTGAAATTTGTTAGAGGTGGATACTGTTTGATATAGATACACATAACTCGCTCTGGCCTTCAAGAAACAGGATAAATCCCCTACTTACATAAATAAATAAATAAATAATAAAAAAATAGTTATATGTGTTGGACGTTTGCATTGTAGGGATGTACATGCAGATTTCAGATATAAAATCAGTGACTGAATGACTAATGTTTACTCGCTGAAATTAGATGATTTCCTATTAAGTCAATAGGGACACTGGAATGTTTGGGCATAGCAATATGGCGGAGCAGTTATTCATGATTGGCCAGACTCACAACATGACAATGGTTATACGTGTTTCATGGCCTGCATTCGCAATTGCATACTTCATATATGTAACAAGTAATGTTATGACATCATGAGCAATCCAGTTCTATATTATATATCAGTGGTTGTAGCTGATATTATCCTACACACAGCAAATTCACTCATGAACATGATACTTCCACAGTAGCTTTCTTTTGACATTCTAGGCCCTACTTATCAAATAAAGTGTACAATATTCTTCCAAAGGAGCGCTGAAGGGAGGGGTGTGTTTGTTTTGGCAGCTGAGTTCGAATATCAACAGTGTTTCTCAGGAATCGCTGAGTGCACCTTTAATTGGATAGTTCACCCAAAAATAAAAATTCTTTCATCATTTACTCACTGTCATGCCATCCCAGATGTGTATGATGTTCTTTATTCTGCTGCACTCAATCAGAGATTTTTAGAAGAATATTTCAGCTCTGTATGTCTGTTCAATGCAAGTAAATGGGTACTCCAAAAAGCAAATAAAGGCAGCATAAAAGTAATCCATAAGACTGTAGTAGTTAAATCTATATCTTCAGAAGCTATATAGTAGGTGTGAGTGAGAAACAGATCAATATTTAAAATGTTTTTTAATAAATTCTCCTCCATGTCAAGTAGGTGTTGATATGCGCGAAGAATGCTAATCGCCAAAAACAAAATAAATAGTATGTGAAAGTGAAAGTGGAGATTGATAGTAAAAAAGGACATTTGACGCATGGCAAATTCTCCTCCTCCATACTCGCTGAAATTAGATGATTTCCTATTAAGTCAATAGGGATACTGGAATGTTTGGGCATAGCAATATGGCGGCACAGTTATCCCTTCCTGGAGGGGGGGCGTTGCCCTTCCGGTCGTGCCTGCTGGCAGGTCTTCCCCACCTTTTGGAGCCCTGGGAGAGACGAGAGGTGGGAAGGGGGAGAGGGAAAGATCGAGACAGAGCAACAGAGAGAGAGAGAGAGAGAGAAACTTGCCCGCCGACTCCCGGACACACTGTCGCCCGGCCCTCAACTGCAACTCCGCCCTCTGGCGGACGCCAACTCGCTCCTCCCCTGGCGGATGGAACTGCTCCTCTCCTTCTTTGGTGGACAGCAGCAACCCCTCCGTCCCCAGGCAGAAGGCTGCAGCTGTTCCCCTGGCGGATGGCAGCGGCGAGGACTCCGCAACAGTGCATCCCTCCTCCCTCCTAGGTTTTGGCGCCACTGTAACAAGTAAAGGACGTGCAAGGAGGAGGTGGGAACCAGCTGAACAGTAAACATACAGTTTAATGGTAAACTTAAAACCAACATAAACAAACGTGCAGCACGGCCGCGTGCGTCTCTCTCTCTCGAACTGGTACCTCCGGCTAGTCTTTATCCCCATCCCGGCTGATTAGCCCTCCTCCTCGTCACAATATACTACTCTTACTACTTCTGCTATGTCACCGAGTAATGTGGTAGTATGCCATTACCATGTGGTTTATTCTGACACCACCAGTTCGGTGAAATTTCTTACAACCCTTGACTGGGACTTATCTAAAAGACTACACCCACCAATAACAAATAAATCAATCTGATTGGCTGCTGAATCGGACAATCTGACATTAGATGCCCATTCATATGCACCGTTGAAGGATTCAGTGGAAATTCTGAAGGCCTAACGGGGTGGAGCTCAAAGTCATGCGCTGCTTCGACTAACGAGCTCAGTTTCAGTGATTTGAAACAGGCGTCAAATTCTAATTGGATACATTTTTAGTTTTTCCCTATTCATTTGTAGATTAATTAATTGTGGAAAGCGATTAAAAATACATAGGCAAAAAGGTGAATGAGAATGACAGGATGAAAAAATATATTTATTTAGTAGGCATGTTAGGCCAGCAGAGAAGGCTTTGCTGGCCCTGAGAATTCATCACTGCTTTAAATACATAAATGCATGTACAGATGAGACAGAACATTGGTAGTAGTATTTAAATTTTAATTTTAAAACAACATTTACTAAATCGTATAGGCTACTGAATGCTACACTGGTTGATAAATTACCAAAATCACAAGCAGTATTAGGCGAGAAAAAACTAAATAAGGTGATTATTAGGCGAGAAGGAGAACAAAGATATCTATAAATATACACATATGTACATTTTTAGTAATTATGATGCTGCTATTAATTCATCCCAACCAGCTGTGAATGTTATATTACACTTTGTTCCAATATATTCATATATACAACCAGTGCTCTAATTAATTCCAGTCTTACTCTAACTTTTTGCTCATGTCATCTTGGACTTACAGTGACACTTAGTGGTGTGGATCAGGATCAGTGAAAATCAATAGTTTTCAGTTACAGATGCCATTGTAGAAATTCACTATTCACAATCAGCCATTTAATTTAATCCAAGAGTGAAAGTGCCCAGTAACAAGACAAATTCTGAGATTAAGTGAGTAGTATTCAGCTCAGAGGCACAAAAAACATATGCAAAGTATGCAACGCATAAGGGCGCCATGTACAGGGGGGCACTGGCGGCTTACATAAGGGGCCGCAATCACCCCCCTCAAACACCCCCCCCCCCACCTCAACGGTTATAATGGACGACACTCGCAAAATTTTGGCACCGAGAAATACTTCTAAAAATCTTCATTTGAGTTTAGCAGATGAAAGAACGTCAAACATATCTGGGATGGCATAAGGGTGAGTAAATGATGAGAGAATTTTCTCTAAAGAACTATTTCTTTAAGTCAGGGTCATCTGCAGATATCAGCATTACAAATGTAATACTTTTTAATACCCTTTTCAAAACCTTTTCAATCATCCACATTCTCTGTACCTCAGTGGTGGAAAGCGCTTCTAACAGATATCAGATATTCATTATCCAGGTATCACAAACATAGTTGTCTTTTGTTCCAAATTGCATATATACTGCGTTTGATATGTACAGTTTTACTATTAAATATGTAGCAGATATTAAAATTCATCTTTAATTATTTGTATTTATTTGTAAAGTATATTAATATAAAGCTAATTTCACTATATTTTAGGATACTGTAAAATAATCTATGTTGTAAAATATTTTATTTTTACATTGTGATTCATGTTCGTATTAATTTTAATATGAGTTCATTCAAAGTGGGACTTTTATTTTGAAAGCACAGGACAGCGCCGGTTACAGCTACATATGTACAAATTGTGACATGCTCCATCATTTTAGTCAGATGTAGTTAAACACGATTTTAGTCTCAGCTTTCAAATTATGCCAATCTTATCTCGAAATTCAAATAATAAATTTTGTATTTATACTCTTTAATGGTGCGTGTGACAGATTGTAGTAGCTGGCCATTCAAACTGAGTGGGGCACAACACACTGGAAACTGCACCAGAGAAACTAATGTGCAGCCATCTTGAAATTTTGTCTCGGAACTTCCATTCTAGTGGTTCTTATCTATGGTGTTGATGTCAAAGTGTAATTAGCTAACGAAGTGGATTGACAGGTTATAAAGTTGTCAAAACCTGTCATGAGTATTTTAAAGTGTTCAGGGGATGTCATAACAACTGGAAGCAAAGCGGGGAGATTTTAAAACAAGAGTACTTAATTCGTAAATACACAAGATCCTACCTTCAAGCTGTGGATGTACTGATGTGCCTGTGCTCATGAAACTCCAAGAGACAACACAAAGTAATTTAAAATATCTCGTACGATACCCCTGACCATCTTCTCATGTCATTCACCCATCGCGTTATAGTTAAGGTAAGCAGATTTTTTAAGCATTAAACTGGGACGGGGAAGGGGTGCAACTATATTAACACACACACATGCGAAAGTGTATGTTTTATTTTGTATTCCATTTACAACCATTTTAATCACATTTATGTGATTATGCCTCTAAAAAATGTAAGGTGACAAATTAATTTTAGAAGGTGCAATTGAAATTTTCTTTAGTTGAAACCTCAAAATTAAGCAGAATTACACATATATTTGATTAAACGCTTGTATTATGAAAAAGTGCAGTGTGTCATAGCTGTCTGAATGTGATCTGCCAGGTCCAGTTTACCTCCACAGGTGTCGGCAAAAAAATAACATTTAGAGCGACAGAAAAAACCTTACTAGCATTTTCATGTGTTAAAGGGGTGCTGTAGATTCACACCATCAACTCTTGGGGAAAAATACTTTCTGTGCTCCCACACGTAATCCATTTTGATCGACTCTTCTCAGTAGCTTCAATACAAACAGGAAGTAAGATGACAAAATTCTGAAGAGTGGAGCACGGAAAAGGGGTGGGGCTAAATAAGGTGAATAGCACGGAAAAAAAAAACATGAACACATCAGAGGGTATGTTGAAAGTAAACCGTAAAACTTACTAAAAATGCATCTTCTCTCGTGTAATTACAGAGTCAGTTAATGTTGAAATGACAATGGAGAAAATGAATGGGGAATATCTCGAGCCACGGAGCACTCACGGGATCAGATTCAGTGCTAATGTACACTGAACACACACACACACACACACACACACAAGTGAAAAATCGCACGCCCACTTTCAACCTTACGTGCCAAGGAGGGAAATGTTCAAAAAAATAAAATAAATATATAATCACACATCGGGAAATCAGGCAATGAAATTTGGCGAGTGGTATTTGCATGCCACTCCCCCGGACATACGGGTATAAAAGGAGCTGGTATGCAACCACTCATTCAGGTTTTATGCTGAGGAGCCGAGACAAGGTCCGGCCATTTCAGCGGGTAGTTCAGCGTTGTGGCAGGAGGGACACAACGTCTCGTTCCCTCCATCAGGGAACGGAGGTTACACAAGTAACCATGACGTTCCCTATCTGTCACTCACTCGACGTTGTGTCGATGTAGTGACACTAGGGATCCCTGTACAAAACTGCACAACTGGCTGACCTGTGTTACGTGAACTGGCGATGTGTGGCAGGCAGACCACTGTGTGCCTCGTAGCCAGCACACCAGGTCGACACGTAACCTCCCCCAACATAGTTATGAGTGTCGAACGGCCCTTTGGGGACAAGTCGACTACCCAAAAGATAGAGACAGGCTAACCCAGTCGTGGCCTCTTTTGCCCTTCTTTTTTCCACTCCCTAAAAAAGAAGGGGGATTATCCAACTGGGCTGCCAGGTCTAGTCGGAGGGGTGTCCCTCCCAAGGGGAGGACACCGCGGAGACTACACCTTGCCCAAAGAGCAGGGGGGATATTTAAGTGGAAAAATACATCACATGGTCTTTCCGACCATGTGGAGAGTCTTCAAGGTAGATCCTACCCAACGGGGGAGGAGTTACTACAAACATAGAGACTGGGACAGAGGGGCTCTGCCCAAGGAAGACACAGTTTGCCAACAGGGAAACTAATTAGCAGAAGATATACATCGCATGTGTTAGCCTTACAGGGAACCGCCACATGCGGAGCACCTACCCCAGAACAGGACTCTTAGTTAGCACGTGTACTGGGCTGGCAGCGAATCTCTCTGAAAACTCGATTGCCACAGGGCTCGGAGGAAGTCAACCAGGGAACAAAGTTTGTGAACTAATGGCGCAAGTCTTCAGCTCAAAATGAGGTGGAAGGCGCTATGTGCAAGCGATACACCTGGCCGGCTATCCTGGGCTTATCCGCTTGTATTGCGTGCCACTACCTGGGATGAAACCGGTTCCACCTGGAGGTTGTAGAACCTTGCAAAGGTGATGAGTGTTGCCCAGCCTGCTTCTCTTCAAATGTCTGTTAGAGAGGCACCCCTGGCCAGGGCCCAGGAGGCCACTACACCCCTGGTAGAATGGGCTCGTAGCCTTACCAATGGCAGCATGTCCTGGGCGTGATATGCCATAGCTATTGCGTCAATGAGCCAGTGGTTGATCCTCTGCTTGGAGACAGCGCTTCCTTTCCGCTGTGCACCAAAGCAGACAAAGAGCTGCTCAGAGATTCTAAAGCTCTGCATGCGATCCAAATAGATGCGTAAAGCGCGCACCAGACACAGCAACGATAGGGCTGGGTCTGCCTCCTCCTGGGACAGCACTCGCAGGTTCACCACCTGATCCCTAAAAGGGGTGGTGGGAACCTTGGGCACATAGCCTGGTCGGGGTCTCAGGATCATGTGAGAGTAGCCCGGACCGAAATCCAGGCACGTTTTGCTGACAGAGAACGCTTGCAGGTCTCCTACCCTCTTGATGGAAGTGTGCGCAGTCAGGAGGGCAGTCTTTAAGGAGAGTGCCTTAAGCTCAGCTGACTGCAAAGGCTCAAAGGGGGCTCTCTGTAGACCCTGAAGCACTACAGAAAGGTCCCATGAGGGAACGAGGCGTGGTCTGGAGGGATTCAGCCTCCTGGTGCCTCTCAGGAACCTGATGATCAGGTCGTGCTTCCCTAAGGACTTACCGTCGACTGCGTCATGGTGTGCTACTATGGCGGCAACGTACAACTTCAAGGAGGAAGGGGACAGCCTCCCTTCCAACCTCTCCTGCGGAAAGGAAAGCACTGATCCGACTGTGCATCTCTGGGGGTCTTCCCGTCGGGAAGAACACCACTTAGCGAACAGACACCACTTAAATGCATACAGGCACCTCATAGAGGGGGCCCTAGCCTGAGTGATCGTGTCTACCACCGCGGGTGGTAGACCGCTTAGGTCTTCCACGTCCCGTCCAGGGGTCAGACATGGAGATTCCAGAGGTCTGGTCGTGGGTGCCAGATGGTGCCCTGTCCCTGAGAAAGAAGGTCCTTCCTCAGGGGAATTCGCCTCTGAAATTGTCCCCGCGGGGGCTGTCACGAGGAGCTACCAGGATGACCTGCTTCTTGTCCTCCCTGACCTTGCACAGGGTCTGTGCAAGGAGGCTCACTGGGGGAAATGGATATTTGCACAGGCCAGGGGGCCAGCTGTGTGCCAGCGTGTCTATGCCGAGGGGGGCCTCGGTCAGGGCGTACCAGAGCGGGCAGTGGGAGGATTCTTGGGAGGTGAACAGGTGCGTCCGAATCGACTCCAAATCAGCTGGACCACCTGAGGGTGGAGTCTCCACTCTCCCCTGAGGGTAACCTGCCATGACAGCATGTCCGCTGTAGTGTTGAGGTTGCCCGGGATGTGAGTGGCTCGCAGCGACTTGAAGTGCTGCTGACTCCAGAGGAGGAGACGGCGGGCGAGTTGTGTTATACAACGAGAGCGCAGACCGCCTTGGCGGTTGACATATGCTACCGTTGCCGTGTTGTCCCCGCAGAGCGAGCAGAATTGCCAACAACTCAAGGCAGTTGATGTGCCAATGCAGTCACGGGCCCGTCCACAAGCCAGCGGCAGCGTACCCATTACAAACAGCACCCCAGCCCGTTTTGGAGGCGTCCATCGTGACCACAACGTGCCTGGAGACCAGTTCTAGGGGAACACCTGCCTGTAGAAACAAGAGGTCAGTCCAAGGGCTGAAAAGATGGTGACAGACTGGCGTGATGACCACGCGATGTGTCCCGCGGCGCCATGCCCATCTCGGACTCGAGTCTGAAGCCAGTGCTGAAGCGGTCTCATATGCATCAACCCGAGCGGGGTGGCCACCGCTGAGGATGCCAAATGCCCCAGGAGCCTCTGAAAGAGTTTCAGTCGAACCACTGTTTTCTGTTTGAATGCCTTCAAACAGGCCAGCACTAACTGTGCGTGCTCGTTCATGATGCGCGCTGTCAAAGAGACTGAGTCCAACTCCAAACCGAGGAAAGAGATGCTCTGAACTGGGAGGAGCTTGCTCTTTTCGCAGTTGACCTGGAGCCCTAGACGGCTGAAGTGTGAGAGCACCAAGTCCCTGCGTGCACACAACATGTCCCGAGAGTGAGCTAGGATTAGCCAATCATCGAGATAGTTGAGAACGCGAATGCCCACTTCCCTTAACGGGGCAAGGGCTGCTTCTGTGACTTTCATGAAGACGTGAGGAGACAAGGACAGGCCGAAAGGGAGGACCTTGTACTGATATGCCTGACCCTCGAATGCAAACCGCAGGAAGGGTCTGTGTCGAGGTAGAATTGAGACATGGAAGTACGAGTCCTTCAGGTCTACCGCCGTGAACCAATCTTGATGCCGGATGCTCGCCAGAATACGTTTTTGCATCAGCATCTTGAACAGGAGTCTGTGTAAAGCCCGGATCAGTACTCGCAGGTCCAAGATTGGCCACAACCCACCGCATTTTTTTTGGTACGATGAAGTAGGGGCTGTAAAACCCCTTCTTCATCTCGGCCGGAGGGACAGGTTCTATTGCACCCTTTCGTAGGAGGGTAGCGATCTCCGCACGCAAGGTAGCAGCGTTTTCATCCTTCACCATGGTGAAGTGGATACCGCTGAACCTGGGCGGACACCTGGTGAACTGAATCACGTAGCCGAGTCGGACAGTCCGGACCAGCCATCGCGACGGATTGGAAAGCGCAAGCCATGCATCCAAGTTCTGCACAAGGGGGACCACGGGGACAATGTTGTCGGACGTACCGGCAGGTGGGGCGGAGCTCGAAGTGCCACACCATGTCATGGCCGTGCTGAGTCTAGGGACATCAAAGCACTTACCTGGCTCCTTGTGACCACCCCTGGAACAGCCTGGGGTGGGAGACCGCCGCTAGAGTGCCAAACCTGCCAAATAGAGTGGTGGACAGTGGTCGTGATGACGGCCGTGCACACTGGATACGTGACCCAGGGAACAAGGAAACGCTCTTGCTGAATTCTTGAGTACTGCAGCCACTTGGGCATGCAGCGCAATTAAATGCAAAGGTAACAAAAAGATTATTTTCTCGGCCTTCGACCGGGGATGGAGAGGTCTGCATACCAGTTCCAGAGCAGTGGATTTCATCGTCCCTGGGTCGCCCGTCTCAAGGGCGACCCATGAAGCCTTTCATGGGTTCTTGGCGGCTGCGAGATGGGTGGCATCTGCTTCCTACGGTGGGCTCCACGCCGGGGTCGGGCCGAAGGGGTGGGCTGCGGCGGAGCCGTTGCAGTCACCGCAGGGGGACGTCCTTGGCGACGAGCAGACGGGGTGCGGGATCTTGAGCCGTGCCGGGGCAGGATATGCTGGATAGCCTACGTCTGCTGCTCCACCGTCGAAAACTGCTGGGCAATGTCCTTGATGGTGTTGCTGAATAGGCCAGCCTGGGAGATGGGGGCAGCAAGTAACCGTGTCCTGTTGGCCTCACCCATCTCGACCAGGTTGAGCCAAAGGTGGCGCTCCTGGACCACTAATGTGGACATCGTCCGCCCGAGAGACCGCGTCATGACCTCCGTCGCTCGGAGAGTGAGGTCGGTCACCGAGTGCAGTTCCTGCATCAATCCCGGGGTGGAACTACCCTCGTGCAGTTCCTTTAGCGTCTTGGCGGACTTGCAGGAGAGCCATGGCGTGCAGGGCGGAGGCGGCTTGTCCAGCGGCACCTTAAGCCTTGGCCGTCAGAGATGACGTAGACATACAGGCCTTGGATGGGGGCTTTGGGCACCCGCGCCAGGTGGCAGCGCACTGCGGGCATAGGTGCACCGCAAGCGCCTTTATCCACCGGGGGATTGCCGAATATCCCTTGGCTGCCCCACCATCGAGGGTAGTGAGGGCGGGGAAGCTGTAAAGATCGGGACTGGGCAGTAAAAAGTGCCTCCCACATCCTTGTCAGCTCTTCATGCACTTCTGGGAAGAATGGAACAGGGGCGGGGCGTGGCTTTGAGTGGTGCCATGAGCCCAGGACCCAATCATCGAGCCGCGAGGATTCAGGGAAGAACAGAGGGTTCCACTTTAGCCGACGCTCGCGGCTGCCCGGGAAAGTATATCGTCATCTCCGCGTCAGCCTGTGCCTGGGCAATCGTCCCCGAAGGGAGGAGCCCAGCTGAGGCTTCCGCGTCCAACTGGACGAGCCCGCTCTCCGATGCTGCACTCGAGAGCTCATCACTTTCGCGGGCTCCGAATAAGAGGTCGAACTCGCCGTGAGACGAGCCGGCGGACTCATCCAGAAGCCCGATCGGGACAGACGCGGGTGCTGGGGAATGGGAGGTCCGCGGGGGGATACCCGGCGGAGGCGGTCCCATTGGGGTCCCCAAATCGCCCCCAGTGCTAACTGCGCTGGCCTCATACCCTTGGGTAAAAGGACTGAGGCAGGGCGCCTCTGGGGTGGCTTGCTTTCTTACAAAGGCGAACCGCGACCGCATCGTTGCCATGGGCATGTCCTCGCAATGAGTACATGACCATCCACGAACGCTGTCTATGCGTGAGCAGTGCCCAGACACGAAAGACAGTGATCGTGACCATCAGAAGGCGAGAGATAACAAGCGCAACCAGGAATAACACACAAAGGAAAGGCATCTTTAAAAAGACGCATCTTTAAAAAGACGTTCCGTGTGTGCCGTTCTTTTAGAGAAATATACTCTTTTAGAGAAATATACTCTTATTTCTGCCGAAGTGCCCAGGGGCATTCTCTGCAGTGCACCAGTGCAGAGGAGAGAGAAGCCGCTGAAATGCACCGTCAGATCCAGCAGAGGTGAATAAAGAGTCGTGGGAATTCAGCTCAGTGAGCATGACCGTTCGGCTCCGAAGAGAATATCTGAATGAGTGGTTGCATACCAGCTCCTTTTATACCTGTATGTCCGGGGGAGTGGCATGCAAATACCACTTGCCAATTTTCATTGGCCTTTTATCAAAGACCAGAGGTGTCTTGGGCTCCCAGGAGTGACCCCTAGTGTCACTACATCGACACAACGTCAAGTGAGTGACAGATAGGGAACTACTTTAAGAATTTATTATTACTTTCTAATGGCCTGAATTTTCACCAAATTGATTTATATACCTTTTAATTATTTTTAATGACCCGCGGATACGCTGTAAGTGTGAGCTGTACTAAATTGATGTGGATGGCCAAGCATGCAGTGATAATGACATGCACGTAGTGGTCTTTTGGCACTGGGGCATTTACATTTTAAAGGCGTGAATTATTATAAATAATTTATTCACAAAATTTACCGTATCCTAAATGAATAAATTATATATTTGTCATTATTATCTTTACTAAAATAAAATCCCCAAGTCTATTCCTTATGGGGGGTCCCTAATGCCTTATGGGGGTTCCCGGACCCCCCCAGCCCCCCCTCAATTCGAGCATTTTATACAACAATAACATATGCATCACTTAACTTTTACATTCCGATTATAATAAATAATATATATTGAAAAGCTTTCCTTGATGTCATCATGGCGAAAATACGCTTATTGCCTCCGCGGTGTCATGCACAGCAAGCCACGTGATAAGATGTGTGGATTGACTGTCTCAGAGGCGGAGGCAACTGAGACTTCTCCTCCACCACCCGGATTGAGGTGAGTAACTACACCACCACGAGGACCTACTAAGTAGTGGGAATTGGGCATTCCAAATTGGGGAGAAAAGAGGATAAAAAATATTTAAAAAAAAGATTGTGAAATGTCAGAATAATAGCAGAGAGAATGATTTATTTCAGCTTTTATTTCTTTCATCACATTCCCTGTGGGTCAGAAGTTTACATACACTTTGTTAGTATTTGGCAGCATTGCCTTTAAATTGTTTAACTTGGGTTAAACGTTTTGGGTAGCCTTCCACAAGCTTCTAACAATAAGTTGCTGGAATTTTTGGTCATTCCTCCAGACAGAACTGGTGTAACTGAGTCAGGTTTGTTGGCCTCCTTGCTTGCACACGCTTTTTCAGGTCAGGGCTTTGTGATGGCCACTCCAATACTTTGTTGTCCTTAAGCAATTTTGCCACAACTTTGGAGGTATGCTTGGGGTCATTGTCCATTTGGAAGACCCATTTACGACGAGCTTTAACTTCCTGGCTGATGTCTTGAGATGTTGTTTCAATATATACGTATATAATAATTTGATATAATAATTTTCCTTCCTCATGATGCCATCTATTTTATGAAGTGCACCAGTCCCTCCTGCAGCAAAGCACCCCCACAACATGATGCTGCCACCCCCATGCTTCATGGTTGGGCTGGTGTTCCTTGGCTTGCAAGCCTCACCCTGTCCTCCAAACATAACGATGGTCATTAATTGGCCATTAATGTGGCTAAACAGTTAATTTTTTGTTTCATTAGACCATAGGACATTTCTCCTAAGAGTAAGATCAGTCTCTAAATCATCTCTAAACTACATAATGTGCATTGTGACTGAAACACATTCCTGTTTCAGGTTTTTTCTCATTCACATATGTCCAAGTATTTTGGCTATTAAGTTAACATACTGTATAAAAAATAATATAATGCAATATCATAGAGGAAATATATTTGTTTATTTTGGATTTAAGTTGAGTTTGACATTAAAACTTTGTTTACTGTTCAGCCGGTTCCCGCCTCCTCCCTGCCCAACCTTTACCTGTTACAGTGGTGCCGAAACCCGGGAAGGAGGAGGGATGCTCTGTCGCAGAGTCGTCACCGCTGCTGTCCGCCAAAGGAGCAGCAGCGGCCGTCTGCCTGGGGACGGAGGAGTCGCTGCCGGAGGAGCCACGGCTGTCTGCTGAAGAAGGGGAGGAGTGGTTCCATCCTCCAGGGGCCGGAGGACTCACTGCCATCCACCAGAGGGTGGAGGAAAGGTTGAGGACCGGACGACAGTGTGTCCGGGAGATGGCGAGCAAGTTTTTCTCTCTCTCCTCTCTCTCTTTCTGTCACTCCGCCTCCCTCTCAGCTTTTGCTCCCCTCACCTCTCCCAGGGCTCCAGAAAGGTGGGGAAGGCAATGCCCCCCCCCACTCCAGGAAGGGAGGGGAGTGCGTCATTCCAGGGGTTTCCCCGACCTGAGTTGTGTGATGGAGGAGTGACGAGGAGGAGGGTGGGGCCGGGCCGTGAAGACACATGGCCGGCCCTGAATCGGGCTAATCAGCCAGGAGGGGGATTGTTTGAGTTTGACGTTAAAACTTTGTTTACTGTTCAGCCGGTTCCCGCCTCCTCCTTGCCCATCCTTATACTGTTACATTTACATATTGAGATATTATTATTAAGTAAATGGTAGCATTTGGTTACATTATTTTTTGTGTATGTACAGTACAGCACCGTGAGCGAGAGTATTACCTGCTAGGACAGTTTATTTTGAACAAGAGGGTGAACAGTTACGGAATTTAATGCGGGAGTACAATACTGAACTGATTGATAGAAGCGGACCCGTCTGTGTGTGCGATGGAGCGAGGAACCGGATGGCGGTTCAGTGAAAAGTCAAAAGAAGATCGCAATGTACAGTATGTAACTGTAACTATATCAGATATTATTCATAAAACATGGGAACTTGTTGTGTGGGCATTTTTTGTCAATTTCAGTGGCATTTTTGCTCCAAGTCACCGTTAATTTCCGACACTATTGGCATTGTATCTTTCGAAGGTATTTAAAAAGTTTGTTTTAGACATAGTAGCAAGTAATCAAGATATCCCAACATATTTGTCAAACTAAACTGTGTTAATGTTTGACACAGTTAAAACATTTCCTACCTTAAAAACAAGTGAAGTTTGATCAGTGGTTAAAAGTGTTCAGACGGTTCCCTCGTACATGAATGAACGGCTCCTTTCCAGAATAAAATGAAATATGCAAAAAAACACCATATACAGTTCTTGTATAGTGACAGGGCAGAAAGTCTTGGAGAAGCTAGAAAAGAGAGGACATCGGTGGCAGTTTATGAGAGCTGCTGTGCCCTGCGGGCTTCTGTCGTGCCGCGCACAGCGTGTTTTAGTTTATAAACAGATTTAGCTCTTATAACTTTCTTCTTCCCAAAAATTCTGAAATATGATGTATTTTTGTACTTTGTAATTGTGGTGAAAAATAACTGTAGCGAAGTTGAATACTTCATTTTTAATCAACTCAAGTAAAAGTCCTCTTATTTATTTATACTTAAAAAATTTTTTTAAATATGATAAATTTACTCAAGTACTGTTACGAGAGTAGTAGTAATTTGTTACTTTCCACCTCTGGTCAAGTGCACTAAGCTTTGGCATGTTTCAGACATGGGACAGTCTTTAACACTTGGTGGCGCAGGCGCATGCACGTGCACTTAAGGATCAAGACTGCAAGTGTGGGTATTGGGACAGGGCAGCTCTCTCCTTGCCATCTCACTGCTTACCGCTGCTGGGAGGGCTACAGAAGAGATAAGGTAAAGTAGGCGTTGATGTGTTGTTGTGGAGGCAGTTAGATGCAAATGTCTACTACAGTGTGACATCACATTGTGGAGGAAGTAGGGAATGAGTGGTTTGGAAATTATTTTTTATTTTCTTTTGCAGTAAGGAGTTTTGAGTTCTAAAACTTACAGTCTGTTTACAATTGAATTTTATAGTGTATGTCAAAAACTCAAGGAAAACTGTATTCCTCATGTCATGACCCCTCTAACCTAAACAAATATGCTTCATGTGGTAACATCTAAAATGAACTGGTTTTATTCAAGTTAAAATTGCTGTTTAATATGACTAAATCAACCTATGTACTTTCGGTTACACAAACAAAAGTAATTTCTTAACAGTTAGATAAAGTTAAAATAGATTCTTAAGGTAACATTTGCAGGTTACCACTTTCTACAGTGTACTTTGGATATTTAATCAGTAGAACGCATAGAGACAGAGTCGGTGCTCGGTACTACCGGTACTGCAGAACTCGTTACATCTTTTTTATTTTATTATCGACTTGGTACCGAAGTACCAGTCCTTTTGACAACACTAATTTTTATATCACATTTCATACACAAATGGCAATTCAAAGCGTTTTACATATTAAAATGAAGAAAAAGAATACAGAAATGATGCAGTACAATCAGTCCATAAATGCACAGTTAAACAGATGTGTTTTCAGTCTGGATTTGAATGTGGCAACTGTTGGAGCACACCTGACCTCTTCTGGAAGCTGTTTCCAGCTGTGGGTGGCATAATAGCTAAACACTGTGTCACCTTGTTTTGTATGAACCCTCTGTATATCTAACTGACTTGATCCTAATGATCTGATAGGTCTGTTAGGTTTATATTCAACAAGCATATCTGAAAAGAATTTAAGTCCTAGGCTATTGAGCGATTTATAAATGAGTAATAGTAAAAAAAAAAGAAGTTTAAAATCATTAGATTTAAAATCTAAATGTAACTGGAAGCCAGTGTAAAGACCTGAGGACTGGAATAATATGCTAAGATTTTTTGGTTTGTGTGAGAATCCTGGCAGCGATATTCTGAATGAGCTGCAGGTGTCTAATGGTCTTTTTGGGAAGCCCGGTGAGGAGTCCATTGCAATAGTCCACCCTACTGGTGATGAATGCATGATCAAAGTCTTGACTGGATACAAAACATCTAATTTTGGCTATATTTTTGAGATGATAGTAGGTTGATTTAGTTATTGCTTTGATGTGACTACTGAGACTAAGGTCGGACTCCAAAATGACACCAAGATTCCTTACTTGATTTTTTTGTCTTTAGACCCTTGTGAGACAAGGTATGTATTCACCTTGGGAATTTAGCCTTTGTCACCAAATACAATGACCTCTGTCTTGTTGTTGTTTAACAGAAGGAAGTTTTGGCACATCCAACTGTTAATTTCATCAATGCACTGGCACAGAGAGTCGATGGGGCTGTAGTCATTTGGCGATAGGGCTAGATAGATCTGGGTGCCATCTGCATAGCTATGGTATGCAATTTGGTTCTTTTTCATAATTTGGCCTTGTGGGAGCATATACAGGTTGAACAGGAGCGGTGCAAGAATTGAGCCTTGTGGGACTCCACACGTCATGGATGTCCACTCAGATTCATAATTGCCTATGTTCACATAAAAACCCCTCCCTTCTAGATAAGACCTGAACCAGCTGAGGACCGTCCCAGAGAGCCCTACCCAGTTTTCCAGTCCATCTAGGAGAATGTTGTGGTCAACAGTGTCAAAAGCAGCAGTGAAATTTAATAAAACCAGCACTGATATTTTGCCTGAATCAGTATTTAGCCGAATATCATTAAGGATCTTAATGAGTGCCGTCTCTGTGCTATGATGTGGTCGGAAACCAGACAGGAAATCGTCCAAGTAGCCAATTGGGATTAAGAATTTGTTCAGCTGATTGATTGAAAGCAAACTTTTCAATGATTTTGCCTATGAAAGGAAGATTAGAAATTGGTCTGTAGTTCTTTAATATTGAGTTATATAGATTGCTCTTTTTTTTCTTTTTTTGTTGTTGATTTGGAATGCCCAATTCCCAATGCACTCTAAGTCCTTGTGGTGGTGTAGTGACTTGCCTCAGTCAGGGTGGTGGAGGACAAATCTCAGTTGCCTCCGCGTCTGAGACCATCAACCTGTACATCTTATTACATGGCTTGTTGAGCGTGTTGCCACAGAGACATAGTGTGTGTGGAGGCTTCACGCCATCCATCACAGCATCCACGCACGACTCACCACGTGCCCCACTGAGAGCAAACCACATTATAGTGACCATGAGGAGGTTACCCCATGTGACTCTACCCTCCCTAGCAACCGGGCCAATTTGGTTGCTTATGAGACCTGGTTGGAGTCACTCAGCATGCCCTGGGATTCGAACTTGTGAACTCCAGGGGTGGTAGTCAGCATCTTTACTCGGTGAGCTACCCAGGCCCCCCTAGATTGCTCTTTTATGAAGGGGCTTGGCAACTGCAGTTTTCGAGCCAGCACCCACACCTGCCATGGACAAAGAGCCAACGCCTGAAGCCTCATCTGTCCCAGAGCCAGCACCTGAAGCCTCAGCTGTCATGCCTGCCTCACCAAGCCATGTTGCCATGCCTGCCTCACCAAGCCATGTTTCCATGCCTGTCTCACCAAGCCATGTTGCCATGCCTGCCTCGCCAAGCCATGTTGCCATGCCTGCGATGTCAAGCCATGTTGTCACGTTTGCCATGCCAAGCCATCCTGTCACACCTACCATGCCAAGCCATGTCATCACACCTTCCATGCCAAGCCGCCATGTCCGATCCACTATGCCAGGCCACCAACCCCTGGGTCTCCACCTCCAGCGGCTCCACCCCCTGAAAGTACAGCATGCCACGCTGCCTCATCAGCCTCGTCATGAAACGCTGCCTCATCAGGCCCTGCCCCACGGCTCACATCTCTCTCATCAGCCCTGCTCCACATCTCAAATCTTTCATCCCAGGCCACTCACCACAGCTCAGGTCCTCCTTGCCAGGCCATGCTCTATGTCCACTGAATCCACTGTAGTGTCCTGCTGCTTTGCCTGGATAGCCCTGGTCTCCTGGCCATCCGCCGGATCAACCATGGACTCCAGTCGCCTCGCTTGGACCGCCCTGGTCTCCTGGTCTACTCTGGTCTCCAGGCCCTCCACTCACTTCGCCCTGAACTCTTGGTCCATGGTGGTCTCTGGGCCCTCCGCCCACTCCACCCTGGTCTTCAGTTGTGATGCCTGGTTCGCCATGGTCTAAGTCTGTGTATTTATAGCTCTCATGTTTTGGAGGGATGCAGCCCCATTTCCGGGATGCAGGTACGTGAAAAGGGGAAGAGGGTGTTGGGCCAGCTCCACACTTCAGCCGCCCACTTGAAGAGCTCAATGAAGGCCTCTGGTTCATCTTGCTGCCACATCTTAGCGAGCGTGATGTGGGGTGTGGCCATGGCTGTGGCCGGGGTCGCTCTTGGAGTACTCCCCTGGGAAATCAGTCTCCATAATACCTGTCAGTCTTCCACCTGTAGGTCCAGGAGGGCTTGATGTTGCATCTTGTGGATGCCGGCAAGAGTCTTGATGACTTAGTCGAATAATGGTGAGGACTCCATGACAGCGCATCTTTCTCAGTATCCCGGGTCTCGGCACCACTGTAACAAGCTCTTTGTTCTGTCCAGAGAATGAGGAAGCGGAAGCCAGGTAATTAGTCCACGTTCTCTAATATTATATTTTGGTAAACACTTTTCAGTGCAGACAGCAATTCACACATAACACACAAAGGCACGTGTCACTCCTCTTTTCCTCTGCTGCTCATAGCTTCCCTTTATCTCTCTATCACCTCTCACTGCATCACAGAACAGCTGTTAAGGAAAATTGCCTACAGGTGTAACTCCTTACTGCACTCATCTTGCTCTCCATTCACCAGCCGGTGCTTGATCACCCACCACCTACACAGATGGCTTGTGGCCATCCATCTTCCTCTTGATCACATTCCAGAGGTTTTCAATGGGGTTCACGTCTGGAGATTGGGCTGGCCATGACAGGGTCTTGATTAGTCTTTGTGAAGGACACATGAATCAAGCCACGTACAAGGTTATCCTGGAAGAAATCTTGCTTCTTTCTGCTCTGACAATGTTCTCCGACTCTGAGGATTGTTTTTTCCAGCAAGACAATGATCCATGCCACACAGCCAGGTCAATCAAGGTGTGGATGGAGGACCACTGGATCAAGACCCTGTCATGGCCAGCCCAATCTCCAGACCTGAACCCCATTGAAAACCTCTGAAATGTGATCAAGAGGAAGATGGATGGCTACAAGCCATCAAACAAAGCTGAGCTGCTTTTTTTTGCACCATGAGTGGCATAAAGTCACCCAACAGCAATGTGAAAGACTGGTAGAGAGCATGCCAAGATGCATGAAAGCTATGATTGAAAATCAGGATTATTCCACCAAATATTGATTTCTGAACTCTTCCTAAATTAAAACATTAGTATTGAAAATACTAAAATGAACTTGTTTTCTTTGGATTATTTGAGGTCTGAAAACACTGCATCTTTTTTGTTATTTTTACCAGCTGTCATTTTCTGCAAATAAATGCTCTAAATGACAATATTTTTATTTGAAATTTGGGAGAAATGTTGTCAGTACTTTATAGAATAAACAAAAATTTTCATTTTAGTCAAACACATACCTATAATCCAAAGAAACTGATAATTTTGCAGTGGTCTCTTAATTTTCCCCAGAGCTGTATTTTAAGTTTATTGCAAAATTTTCAGATATACAGGTGCATCTCAATAAATTAGAATGTCGTGGAAAAGTTCATTTATTTCAGTAATTCAACTCAAATTGTGAAACTCGTGTATTAAATAAATTCAATGCACACAGACTGAAGTAGTTTAAATCTTTGGTTCTTTTAATTGTGATGATTTTGGCTCACATTTAACAAAAACCCACCAATTCACTATCTCAAAAAATTAGAATATGGTGACATGCCAATCAGCTAATCAACTCAAAACACCTGCAAAGGTTTCCTGAGCCTTCAAAATGGTCTCTCAGTTTGGTTCACTAGGCTACACAATCATGGGGAAGACTGCTGATCTGACAGTTGTCCAGAAGACAATCATTGACACCCTTCACAAGGAGGGTAAGCCACAAACATTCATTGCCAAAGAAGCTGGCTGTTCACAGAGTGCTGTATCCAAGCATGTTAACAGAAAGTTGAGTGGAAGGAAAAAGTGTGGAAGAAAAAGATGCACAACCAACCGAGAGAACCGCAGCCTTATGAGGATTGTCAAGCAAAATCGATTCAAGAATTTGGGTGAACTTCACAAGGAATGGACTGAGGCTGGGGTCAAGGCATCAAGAGCCACCACACACAGACATGTCAAGGAATTTGGCTACAGTTGTCGTATTCCTCTTGTTAAGCCACTCCTGAACCACAGACAACGTCAGAGGCGTCTTACCTGGGCTAAGGAGAAGAAGAACTGGACTGTTGCCCAGTGGTCCAAAGTCCTCTTTTCAGATGAGAGCAAGTTTTGTATTTCATTTGGAAACAAAGGTCCTAGAGTATGGAGGAAGGGTGGAGAAGCTCATAGCCCAAGTTGCTTGAAGTCCAGTGTTAAGTTTCCACAGTCTGTGATGATTTGGAGTGCAATGTCATCTGCTGGTGTTGGTCCATTGTGTTTTCAAAAAACACAAAAGTCACTGCACCCTTTACCAAGAAATTTTGGAGCACTTCATGCTTCCTTCTGCTGACCAGCTTTTTAAAGATGCAGATTTCATTTTCCAGTAGGATTTGGCACCTGCCCACACTGCCAAAAGCACCAAAAGTTGGTTAAATGACCATGGTGTTGGTGTGCTTGACTGGCCAGCAAACTCACCAGACCTGAACCCCATAGAGAATCTATGGGGTATTGTCAAGAGGAAAATGAGAAACAAGAGATCAAAAAATGCAGATGAGCTGAAGGCCACTGTCAAAGAAACCTGGGCTTCCATACCACCTCAGCAGTGCCACAAACTGATCACCTCCATGCCACGCCGAATTGAGGCAGTAATTAAAGCAAAAGGAGCCCCTACCAAGTATTGAGTACATATACAGTAAATGAACATACTTTCCAGAAGGCCAACAGTTCACTAAAAATGTTTTTTTTTTATTGGTCTTATGACGTATTCTAATTTGTTGAGATAGTGAATTGGTGGGTTTTTGTTAAATGTGAGCCAAAATCATCACAATTAAAAGAACCAAAGACTTAAACTACTTCAGTCTGTGTGCATTGAATTTATTTAATACACGAGTTTCACAATTTGAGTTGAATTACTGAAATAAATGAACTTTTCCACGACATTCTAATTTATTGAGATGCACCTGTAATTTATTGTTAAAAATCAATTTGCCTATGGAGAAAATAAATGGGATTTTTATTTTCAGAATCCGACTGTTGTGCTCCATTGCCCAGTGAGCATCAGTAAACTGACACTTCACACTGGGCGGTTAGTGTGTATATGAAGGTCCCTTATGGACCCCACTGTGACAGGTCATGTCTGTGGGCAGATGTATAAATGGCTAGTACAAGAACAGTCATTCACTGAGTCAAAACAACCCCCTTGTGTCCACTTTGTCTTCTAACAGATTACAAGAACACCCCAACTCTAATGCCACTAGCAAAAACACAACATGATACATGACATTTTATGGCATAGATCTGCCAAGGCAAGCTCTTTATGAGCAAAATTAAGTTACTGTGGTGTTACAGTTCAAACAAAAAACAAACAGAGTTGAACAGTCGAAGAGTTGAACTCATAAATTACAGTAAGAAAGGCACAAGCACCATAAACATTATCATAATCACATAAATATTAATAATGTCATGACTGTCAGTGATTGGCACAAAATGAGCATAACCATTCCCTAGAAAAGACAGAAAAGTCTTCCTTTTAGGACACATCCAAGCTAAATCGTATTCAGTTTTCTTAAGTTACCTTTTTCCAAAGTATGTGGCAATGTTGAACATTTCGGTGAAGGAAAATGCTGTTGCAGTCAAATAATTTTTATTTGTATAGCGCTTTTCACAACACACATCGTTTCAAAGCAGCTTTACAGAAAATCATGCATTAACAGAAAATGAAGCTGTAATATCTATAATGGCATCATTGTGTAGTTTGATGAAATATGATTGTAAATTGTGTATAAAAATAAATAATTAAATAATAATTGTATTTAGAACCCCAGTGAGCAAGCCGAAGGCAACTGTTGCAGTGTGGATGAGATGCATAAACGAAGCAAAATCAATGTGTTTTCAAACAAAAATGCATTAGTGTGGATATGACCTGTCTAGTGGAGGATTCCTCATGAGTTAAAAGTAAATATTCTACCAAAAATGAAAATTCTGATATCACATACTCACCCTCACATCAGTCCAAACCCATGTGACTTTCTTTATTTCTTGGAACACAGAAGGAGAAATTTTGAAGAATGTACTGCTTACTGTTTTACAATAAATCGTGAGTAATGCTCTCAAGCTTCAAAAAGGACTTTTTTAAAAAGCATTTTTTCATAATTTAAATTTCGATCTATTCCTCACACAAAACTATCTTATGACTTTGGAAGACCTATAATATAGCACACAAGTTGTATGGACCACATTTATAATACATTTATGATATGATTATGGTATTTTGCATCCTGTTTGAAACTTTTTTCGAAAAGATCCCATTTATTGTTTCTGCAAGGAAAACATCGACCAGTACATTCTACAAAATCTTTCCTTTTGAGTTCCAAAGAAAATCATGTGTCTTGAAGCAATATTTTTGGGCAAAATATTCCTCTGAGGGGATATGTTTACCCAGAAAATGACAATTCTGTCATCATTCACTCACCCTCATGTTGTTCCATACCTGTATGACTTTCTTTGTTCCAAGAAACATAAAAGGAGATGTTAGGAAGAATGTTAAGGACTGACAGCCTCAGTCCTAATTTACTTTCATTGTATCGAAAAATAAGCAGCACCAACATTCTTTAAAATTTCTCCTCTAAAATGTCTACCTTGATAAATGCTTGTTTAAATACACTTTCACTTCAAAGTCCTTAACCTGCTGTAGGGATCCATTTCCACCTCTTGACAGTCTTGACATTCTTTCCACTGCATTCTTGAGAACATAATCTGAGTATACACATTTCTAAGTCCATATTAAAACTATCTTTTTTAACAGCCCATACTTAACACATGGTGTTTTTCTTTCACTTAGATCATCTGTGAACTCCAGACATGTAAGAATTTCATAAATGACTTTCTTTACCTAAGCAAATTGCCTCAATGGCCTGTTTTACAGGAATGACAGGGCAATATTTCCTCACCACTTACAGAGGCAGTCAGGCCCCATGGGGCGGTGTCAGGCAGTCTTGTTAATATTCCAGTCAGTGGTTAGGCTCTTGTGAGGGATCGCAGTAGACGAAGCATGCTGTCGTGTAAAAGTGACATGCTGTGTCACTAACAGAGTTGCAGGATAATGAAGATGACTGCTCTCCTTGACAGTGTCCTCTCCTTTCTTCCCTCCCTCATGGGAAACAGTCCTCACGTTTTCCTTTCCTCAATCTATGGGGTGTCTGGCAACCCCACATTCTCCATAGCCTTCAATTACAGTGGATAGTATGTTGAACCTGCTGAGCACTATACACATGGAACCCAATCGTTGCATGGTTGCAAAAGGCACCATGTTACACAATTAGAATTTCAACAGTTGTTTCCCTCCTAATTTAAAGATTTTTAAGTCTTTCAACCAACCTTCAGCTGAGCAAACAAGCTCAAGTGCCATTCAAGAGAAGAACAATAAGGAAACATTCTAAGCACAAATATAACTACAATGCATAGGCAATGAAACAAGGGAACAATTGCTTTACTTTACTGCAAAGTAAGGCTGTTGGGAAAATGGGCTCAAAAAAGTGTCCTAAATATTTAAAATTGGGGTGTATGTTTATTTGTTCTGTTATTCTACACTCAATATATTTATACCATTATATATTATACTTGATATATTTATATCAATATAATTATATTTAATTCTAGGCTTAGTTGTGAGTTAGAATTGGTTCAAAGTATTTGACACAAATTGGCAGTATGATATTTGTTTTTATGTGGTTCAAAAACAGGGCAAATACAGAATGGCCTTTTCTGTGCAAATACAGAAAAACTTCTGACTTGCCATGCATGATTTACACATTAAAATATATTCTTTGCAAACATGATCACACGGGAAGTCTGCATGTTGTTTTAAAGAGTTCTGGATTGGCCACATTATGCAGACTCATAATGTCACAACTGGTGTAATGAGGACCCAAACAGGATGAGCGATTCAACAATTTATTGAACACCAACGGCAGCAGAGCAGAAAGTTCAGAACAAAAACAATCCAGGGAATGGAGCAGAGCGACAGAGGCTGCAGACTGGGGCTGAGGGGAATCCAACAGAAGATGATGATCGCCGATGATGGTGGACGATGAATACTGTGAACAGAGATCCGAAGCAGGTAAGTGACAGCAGTAGATGAGAAGGTAGGTGATAGGTGACCAGTGAGCACTGGGAATAATGAGGAGGAATTATCTGGGAAAGGCACTGAACAAACAAGACAAAACAGCGTGAAAACTAGACCAACTGACAGAGGCTGGCTGCATGGAGAACGCACAATACAATCTGGTACAAGACAGCAAATATGAGGGCAAAATATAGGGGAGAGAAAATAGGAAACAGGTGAAACTAATGATGATAATGAGCCCACCAACCCTGCAGAGAAACCCTGCAGCGCTGACGAACACATGGCCACATAAACAAACAGGGAAACACATAGGGAAAACATAACATGCCACAAACAGAACGGACTCACTGCCAAATCACCCAGAGATCCCGACACATAATTTTGTTTGTAAAACATTCCTCTTCACTGTATTACAGCCTGTACAGCTGATAACAACTCACTTTTGGTGCCCCTCTGTAGACATTACAGCTGGAAAATAGAGCTCATACATGAACATACGCCCAACAACAGTTACCACTTTGGCCACTGGGGGCAGTGTTTCATATTTTGGTAAGCACAGACCAATTAAAGCCAAAGAAAATTCAACCTTCTATTTCCAAATAAGAAGAATAGGCTTAATTTCACCATCTCATGGTGGCCAAGTAGATCTTTTCATTTCCTGTTAACAAACTGACAGTGATTCAAATGTACTTTGAAAACAAAAGACAAATGTAATCAAATATTTTCTTAGACAGGACTGGAAAAGCATTTTAAAGGCCATTTCAGCCAGCGTACTTTGGTAAACAAGTTTTGATGCTGCCAAAACCATCTAATGCACTTAAGATTTTAAATCACTAATTCCTTCAGCATTTAGCCTGTGCTTCCCATAAGAAACTACAGCCGAATAGATTTCAAAACCCCAGTTCAACATTGAGAAAAACAACCAAATGCTTGTGTCTGAAGGATTGAAGTGCTGATTGACTTTGAATATCAGACAAAAAAATCTGATATTTCCTGACAGAGAGAGAGATTGTAACAAACTTTAAATGTTGGTCCTAAAATGTCTGAATCAATCGTCCAATCACACGGCTGAATGCACAGTTGGTACCTCCTCCCTAAGAAGTAAGTAAGTGAGGCAGTGAAGTGATGGACAGAGGCTTAGTGTAGCAATCACTCTAATGACAGAGGAGCAGCTAAGACAAGTCAACCCATCATTCTGAAGCCACTTAGTATCAGAAACAAAGTGGTGTGTGTCTCTCACACACACAGAAACTTCATATTGGCAAACCTCTCCAATTACATAGTGGCTTGTTTAGTCAATGTATATGTGGCCACTTCATACCCTGCTGAGCCACATGGATGTGAGTTTAATAACAGTGAATGAGGGCATTAAGTGTGTGTGAAAGTGTTCTAGAGGCCTACTTTATGTTTGACAGGGGGGTGTGAAAGGTCAAGGCCACATCCAGTGCTGTTATTCCTCTAATTTCACTCCCTGTCAGAATCTTTCTGCTCCAAGTTTGTGTGAATGACTTAAACCACTTTATTCAGGCCAATCAACCTGCACTTGACAGACAAAGACAGACAGACAGACAGACAGACAAACAGACAGATAGATAGATAGATAGATAGATACATTTGAAAAGCATATGTATGCCTATCATGACATTGAGTGTCGTGATAAAACAGTAGCGATGCAGGACTTGTTTACTGCTGAGAACATGCCAAACAAATGGACCAGACCATGGTGCAGCTTGACATGTTAATGGAGGCTTGCTGTGTCTCAGGAGAATCCTGTAAGCACTGTTTGTTTTCTGCATAATTAAAAAAGAGTGAGTGCCTGGTAGTGCCCTCTCTCTCTCTCTCTCTCTCTCTCTCTCTCTCTCTCTCTCTCTCTCTCTCTATCTATCTGTCTTTGCATTCTTATAAAGCAAATGCGCTATCAGGATTGCAGGCCATTTTTAAGACTCCTTCCAGCCCAGCTAAACACTGAAGCAAATGAAGCAGAAAATAGCTTTTATTCTTTAATGTTGAAAATAACCCAATCGCATTATAATTAATTGTTTAATTAATAATTCGTTTCCAAACTTTAATCTCATCTATGAACATATGAACATTTATAATGTAAATACAGAATGCCTTTATACACTGTCTCACACTGCTGTTATGATGAGACATTAGTTAAAGGCGATAATTTATCAATATTAAAATACTTTTTTTCACTTTAAAGGTACAAAAAGCAAATAAAGGCAGCAAAAAAAGCAATCCATATGACTCCAGTGGTTAAGTCCATGTCTTCAGAAGCTATACAATAGGTGTGGGTGAGTCCTTTTTTACTATAAATCTTCACTTTAACATTCTTCTTTTGTTTTTGGCGACTCCCATTCTTCATGCATATCGCTACCTACTGGGCATGGAGGAGACTTTATAGTAAAAAAGGACTTAAATATTGATCTGTTTCTCACCCACACTTATTATATAGCTTCTGAAGACATGGATTTAACCGCTGAAATCTTATGGATTACTTTTATGCAACCTTTAAGTCATTTCTGGAGCTTCAAAAATTCTGGCTTCCATTCACTTGCATTGAATGGACCTACAAAGCTGAGATATTCTTCTAAAAATCTTTATTTGTGGAGGGTCACGTGACGCCATGCGAGGTTCGGACGTGTTAATGGCGAGCTCTGTGCACTTCACTAGTTTTAATACTTTTTATGTCATAAACTGGTGAGATTAAACACACCCTGATCTTTAACTATTCTAGGAAGACAATATGTCAAAGAATTCAAAATCCTCGGGCTCTGGAGACATTAAAAGCTCAAACTGACACCCCTGAGCAGCAGGCCGCAAGCCAGGGAGCCGATTTGGCTGGAGAAGTGAGGGAATTGTTGAACATGTCGGCAATGTTGACAAAAGTCGTTGCTAACTTGGAGGATCTTGCTGTAATATGTCGATTGATCACTGCCATGGAGACGCAATTCACTGAGGTAGTTACAAGAGTGGGGGATGTCAAGAAATGGATTGATTATCTGGAGTCATCGGAGAGGGAATTAACTGCTAATCCGCTAGCGACCAAGGTGGATTTGGAGCGTGTCTGGGAGAAGTTGGAGGACTTGGAGAATCATAACCGGCAGAATAACGTCCAAATTGTTGGAATTCCTGAGGACAAGGAAGGTCGGGATATGGTGAAATTCCTGGATGGGCTCTTCCTGAGTCTGCTCGACATAACAGGCCATAAGCTGGAAATCGAGCGAGCTCACAGTGTTCCGGCTCGGTGATCCCCTGAGGGAGACAGGCCCCGATCAATTCTGGCAAAATCTTTGAGATCATCCGATAAAGATCTCATATTATGCGAGGTGGGGATTAAAGGAAGGCTTTCTTGGAAGAACCACAGCATTTTCTTGTTCCCAGACTTTGCGAATTCGACAAGAGAGAAACGTGATCGATTCAAGGAATGCAAGAAACTCTTAAATCAATGGAAGGTCGCTTTTGAACTGATGTTCGCAGCCAAACTGAGAATAGATGCTAAGAATGGCCTTAAAATATTTACATGTCCCCAGCAAGCAATGTCCTTCATAAAGTTAATGGCCTGAGCAAGTTATTTTGTGGTACTCACGTTGCAGCCAAATGGACTGACTTGACCATCCAAGGAAACTGAGCGCATTTTTTTGTTCTTTTTTTTTTTTTTGTGCTGGCTCCGCCTAGCGGCAGTTGTTTTGTGTAGTAGCACTTCTTCGGGACAGTGCTGTGGATGAATCTGCACGTTCTTTGTGCTTATGCCTCCTATTGGTTGGAGTTTGTTTTGTGGAGTATTTCTTGCAGGACATTGGAGTGTCTGGGTCATTTGTTGCACTCATGTAGCAGTCAAATGAACCAGCTCACTGAACATTCATTTGACTGCCCGAGGAAACTGAACGGCATTTAAAAGAAAAACATTTGTTGCTGATTCCGCTAGTGGCTGGAGCTTGTTTTGTGGAGGAACACACCTTCGGGACAGTTATGTGGATAAACACGTTCTTTGTGTTTATTCTGCCTATTGGCTGGAGTTTGTTTTATAGATTATCTTTTGTTGGGTAATTCTGTCTCACAAAATTTTTATAGAAACACCAGACTTGAGCAATCCGACGGCAAAGTTGTCGCAGGGGCTCTCGTAGGCGTACATGGACTGTTTGAGTTTAGAGGGATGGATGCCAGTTAGCGCTGTCGTGCATGGGGTTAATGCACACGTTTTCCTTTTTTTATGTTTGTTTGGTTTGGGGGGAAATTTGGGGTTTGATTGTTGCATCTAGTGTTTCTTCAAGAAACACATCTTTCCCCACAGGAAGCTGAAAAATTGGGAAGATTTGGGGTGGACATGTTTTCTTTAGTGCTGGCTCAATAAGAGCAGGGGAGTCTTTACACTGATAAGTAAGCATCTACAATTCAAATGTCTCAAATAGTTTAAAGATAAATTAGGATGAGTCGTTACTGTTTTAGCAGAGATTCAGGGGCAAAGGTTGATTTTGGCTAATATTTACGCACCTAACACTGATGATCAGGGCTTTTTTATAGATCTTGAAGGGATTTTACGAGCCGCTGACACCCCTCATGATAAAATATTGGGAGGAGACTTTAATCTATTGATGGACTCAGTCCTTGATCATAGTGAAGCAAAAGTGTGTAAGCCCCCTAGAGCAACATTGATGTTTCACAGGATGTGCAAAATTCTTGGTCTTACAGTTATTTGGAGACTTTTGAACCCATCTGATAGGGACTATACATTTTTTTCATCAGTCCATAAGATTTATACTAGGTTAGAATTTATCTAAGTTCCTAATTTCATCTGTTGTTGATTGCTCAGTTGGAAACATCTTAGTCTCAGACCACGCCCTGGTGAGTTTAGAGGTGTTGCCAAATACGGAGAAAAAGAAAACATATAGTTGGCACTTTAATGTATCCCTTTTACAAAATCCTTAATTCCAACAAATATTAAAGGCTGAAATCAATGTATATATGGAGACCAACTGGTCCTCAGTATCTTCTGTGGGCATGGCTTGGGAGGCACTTAGGTGGTTCCTAGGGGTCAGATCATACAGTATGCCTTATTCATCAAAAATCCAAAGCACCAGAACTCGTGGAGTTGGAAGGGAATATTAAAAGTGCCGAGGCAGAGCTGAAACACTAAATGTCATCTGATGGATGAGTTGCAGATTATTTTACTGTCAGGGTTGCCCTCTTTCCCCATTATTGTTCTGTCTTGCCCTGGAACCAGTAGCAGACACGTTAAGAAAGGAAGAAAGGAAGATGATTTTACAGGGGTGGTGACGTGAGGTATGGCACATAAGCTTTTGCTTTACGCAGATGATAATTTATTATTCGTCTCCGACCCCACTAGATCTATGCCTTGCCTCCACAGAATTATTAATTCCTTTTCTAAGTTCTCAGGATACAGAGTCAATTGGTCTAAATCCGAAGCTTTGTCTCTGACAGCGTACTGCCCAGTAACGGCTTTTCAGCCGGGCACCTTATTCCCAGCAAATTTGTGTGATTTAGTTAGAGTTAACTCCTTAATAAAAAAAGTTTTCAAGCGATGAGGGCAGGTGGGCTTCATTACATTTATCTATGATTGGGATGGTTAATGTTATTCAAATAAACTGTACTCCAAAATTCAACTACCTGCTACAGTCTCTCCCTATAGATGTCCCCCTCTGTTATTTCAAGCAAGATAGCATAGCGAAGTCCTTCATTTGGAATGGTAAGCGTCCCAGATTACATTTCAATAAGTTATATAGCCCGATTAACAAAGGTGTACTAGGCCTACCCAAGATTTTGTATTATTATTATGCATTCGGTCTTAGACATTTGCCTCAGGGTAACTAGGTCGCTTCCACCTGAGAGAGCCCCTCCCTGGTTTTGTATTGAACAGGAAGTTCTTGCCCCTATTTCGCCATTGCAAAGCCTTTCTATCAAACTAATTGGAGAAGTTAAATTACACCCCATTATCTCGCATTTGCACTCGGTATGGACAAAAGCGTCCAGAGTGTTTAATTCGGACATTTATTTAAATGTTGCCTTGAGCATATGGCTGAACCCAAAATGATGTATTAATAAGTCCCCTTTCTGCTGGTCAGAGTGGATTGTGAGGGAGGTTAATACACTTGGTGACCTATATGAAAGTGGAGTGTTGAGATCCTTTGAATATTTGGTTCTACATTTTGGGATTCCCAGATCTCAGTTCTTTAGGTATTTACAGCTGCACCATCTGCTCTGTACTATTTTTGGGAGTAGCATACACCCCCCTAAAGCGGCAGATACTCTGGAAGTGGTGATTACTGCTTTTGGAAAAGGACATGAAGCATCAGTGTATTACTCCCTGCTAATTCTGAGTCTGGGGGACGGAGCTTCAACATCTATCAAGAGATTATGGAAGAAAGATTTAAACTTGGTATTGGAGGAGGGAGTGTGGGCTAGGATTCTAAAAAAGGTAGTAAATATACTATGTTAAAATAGTGGGGGTTAAATGTTGATTCAATTTATATATGTTTTGTTTTTCTTGTTATATGTATGAATCAACTAAAAAATGTTAATCGGAAAAATCAGGCAGAGGAAAAAAATCATACTTTTCTGGGATGGCATGAGGGTGAGTAAATGACAAAAGAATTTTCATTTTTGGGTGAACAATCTCATTAATATTCAAAGACAACTGTAAGAAAGCCATTTGAAGGTTCATTTCTCTGAAAAGTGTAAAGTAGGGCTATCAATAAATATACATTTTTAATCAAATTAATTTCATGATATGCCGATTAATCAAATTAATCACATATATATCAATATTTGCAGAGAAAGGCTATCAAATAAAACAATTCTATATGTAATGAATAAATAATTATACAATTATTTTATTTAAATTATTGCAAATATATATATATATATATATATATATATATATATATATTTATATATATATGCAGGGTTGGGAGGGTTACTTTTGAAATGTATTCCACTACAGATTACAGAATACATGCTGTAAAATGTAATTTGTAACGTATTCCGTTAGATTACTCAAGGTCAGTAATGTATTCTAAATACTTTGGATTACTTCTTAAGCAGTGGTAGATTTTTTCACTTGTTTTGACTATAAAAACTCTGCCATAACAGTAAGAAAAAATACACATGTTAAAAATACATTCTCTGAAAAACCTAAATATCTTATGCAGTGTTGTTTCTAAAACAAGATCAATCTAATTGATCTTGTTTTAAGGATTTTTAGATATTTTTACAGGAAAACAATACAAAACTTAATATCAAGAATAAGATTTTTGCCCTAATATCAAAGGTCTTACTAGAAAAAATAAATTATGATCCAACGTGAATTTTCTTGATAAAAAAATATGATCGTGCCTGGTAACATGTGCAGGTAAAATGACTAGAAATAGCATTTTAGATTAGCGTAAAGCTGACAATTTACACAAGGTTTATTTCTATTTCTTCTGTTCCAAACTTCAAACTTACTTCTCTGTCTGCTCGTATGAATGTAACACTTCATAAGAAAGTGTTTCACTGCTGTTCAAATGCTCTTTGGATTGCATCATTTATACAGTTGCAATCAAAATTATTCAACACCCCTGACCAGCAATAAATTCTGGTGATGTGAATTAAAACACATCAACTAAAACCTCAGTAAACAATGCACTTTGGATCGCATCATTTATATATATATAAATTTTTCCATCTGAAAGGACTAAATATTAAATGAAACAAATGACAATAAAGTGCAATTAATCTCTTGAGTAATCATCTCATTTTTGAGGTTGAGAATTTTTTGGAATGCATATGGACTGCATGTGTGGAGTTTGGCCACGTTTTGCATACATGTGAGGACTTGGTAAGTAAATTTAGTATTAATAATATCTCACTTTAATGATTTATAGTCCAGAGTTTTTTCAAATTAAGTGAACTTGTGTAATCACAATTCTATTGTTTTGGACTGTTGTGCATGTCCTTGAAGCCTGGTTGAAAATGCATAAAATTCTTTGAGTGATTTAAGCAAGTACTTAAATGCATAAAATACGGTGAGTGTTTAAGCATGTTTAACCATGTATTAATATGATGTCTGCTGAATCATATGGGTAGGCTAATGCCTTTTTTGTGTTTTCATTTAACATTAGCCTCTATCGTATTTCATTTTTGCATCTCTTTTTTTTCATATATTTTCACCATATTTCAGTGTACCGTCAGAATAAAACTTCAAAATATATTTTTGTATCTGT
Organism: Myxocyprinus asiaticus; assembly: GCF_019703515.2. Taxonomy (NCBI): domain Eukaryota; kingdom Metazoa; phylum Chordata; class Actinopteri; order Cypriniformes; family Catostomidae; genus Myxocyprinus; species Myxocyprinus asiaticus. Next base: position 17,324,267 of record NC_059383.1, on the reverse strand, counting down.
GTTATATATTTACAACTCACGGCTACATTTTTATAATAAATATATAAATTCAGATAATTTAAATATATTACATTATTGCATTGATTAGACAGTACAAAAAGTGACTTCAGAGGATCCCCCCCCCCAAAAAAAAAATCATTGAACATAAGCCTTTCATTGGCTTGCAATCCACAGAGATCCATTTTAAAGTTGAACTCATCAATCTGCCTGAGGTAGACTTCTTATTATAAGGCTTTTCTAAGGGCGCGTCTTTGTACATATGCATCAGACAGATTTTAGAGTGTCTCACTTTGTGTCACATCATAAACAAAAATGCTGTGTCAAGTTAAACGTAGTTTGAAACACAGAAAACACATCTCGAGACCCCTGCATTTAGAGTTGCGCACTGTCCAGCTATATTTGAGCGCAAGAGCACATTTGTCCAACCTATGACAGACAAAGGAATTGCTTGTGAAACTTGTTTGAAACCAATGATTATTTGCAAATTTTTTTGTTAATGCTAGTGTCACAGGAGGTGTCAGACGTTATATATGTTTTAAGTTATCAGTTTGTAAGAACCATGTTATAAATGTGTATTACCATGTTTATGTGTAATTTATCTTTAAAATTAACTGATTTTGTGTCTGTATTTCCTAAGGTTGTTATGTCAGAATTTTCTCTGATGCCTCTTTGAAATATTGTACCATGTAAACACATCTTTAATTTTTGTAAGCTTTTATAAACACATGTGTCTTGCAATCTACTTAAAACACTAATACTCTTGATCTTCATTATGCACACACACCCACGGACAGATCTTTTGAGCAACAAGCCTTTATGTGCCTCCACCAGAAGCCTGTGTGCACTAGAGGCCTGTGTGCAGGTAAAAGCCAGAGCGACTAAGATGAACTAGAGGTCCTCAATATGCCAGCAATTAAGCATGAGCACCACTATAAAGCATTAACAGTGGGGTAGAAGCACGCTGGGCTCTGATTTATCGGGTGCTCTCCGTTGAGAAAATGAGAATGTATATGAGGCAGAGGTTCCTCTAAGCATCAGGCCGGCTAATGAGGGCACTCCAGCCTCACACCGCTAATGCTGAACAAAGCTCAAGCTTTATTTTAGTTATCTGGCTTCAGTAGGGCACAAGTAAAGCCAGATAGCTGACACATTAGAAAACAAATGAACCATCATTTGCCAAACAAAAGTGCTGCCACGAAAGCCCAGATGCTGAAACACAACATACAGGTGTACATGCAATAAACATGGTGTGTAAATGATGTGCTGTTAACAGGTATAAAAAGGTTTGAGTGATCTGACTTCAGGGCATGAGCGATGTTTTGATAGTGTTGTCCTCAATAAAATAATTGAGTGATGATTGTTTGATGCACCTTGGCTCCATGTGGCACTAATGTGCCGCATTCAGTGTAATCTAGTCTGAAGGCAATGTTTTAATGAAACATTAACTCGATTACAGGCCACCCTGCATCCAGTTATACATGAGGATGACTCAGGTAGCAAACGTCAGAGAGCACAGTGTGAAAGACTAGTCACAAGTCACACTTCTTTAATTCAAAGCGAAAACAGATTAAGAAAAGCTCGGTTTTTGTCAAAGCATGAATCGTGGGGAGTGAGCATGAGCAAACATTTTAACTTTGTGAGTGATCTGTTTTGGAATGTATTGGATATACTTGGATATACAATTCCAATTAAGCCTTTGTTTATTCCAGTTTGGTTGGTCATGAAATTGAGTGGACAATATGTAGCACATTTAGCATATATTTTGCAGGTAAGGGTGATAGGATTAATTTCATGTCACCAGAGATTACATAATTTCTACATACTTTACAGTTGCACAGATAATGGTGCATGTACTCGTGAAGTCTTAACATGGAAACAGTTGCTGTGGAGGTGGCAAACGAATGTATCTTGCATTCCTTGGTCAGTGTGACTTGATGTAATTCAGATGAGTAATGAAGAACATGATTATGGAAGAGTTCAGATAGTCTTATTACTACCCTTTTATGGATGCTCAAATTATACCTTTTGAAGTATCATCATCAATGTGTGCGTGTGTGGGGGGGGGGGGCAGGTTTAAGTGGTTTACGAGGACTTTTTTTAGGATACAAACTGTTAATTACAGGGGTATTATGCTATAAATGTGGTTTATGAGGACATTTCTAGTGTCCCCATAATTAAAATTGCTTTAAAAACATACTAAACAATGTTTTATTGAAAATGTAAAAATGCACAAAGCTTTTTGTGAGGGTTAGGTTTAGGGGTAGGGTTAGGGTTAGGGAATAGAATCTATAGTTCGTACAGTATAAAAATAATTTTGTCTATGGAGAGTCCTCATAATGATAGCTGCACCAACGTGTGTGTGTGTGTGTGTGTGTGTGTGTGTGTGTGTCTGCACATTGAACTGGGGTAAGAGAAATTATTTTAACGAAAAATTACACACAACAACTTTAGTGCACAGTCAAATTGATCTGGTCTCATATTGCAAAGGCCTTTTGCAATATTTTCCAAGCAAGGATAAAAGATTCATTACACTCCCTAACCTGCTAATGATGGCAGATGTCATATTAAATAACTGTGGAACACGTCTGAAGTGTCATAATTAGTTTGTCATTTCATAGGTCAGTGACATTTGGCAGTGTAAGGTGAGACACTGATCCTGGACCAGCTATCACATGGAGAGCCGTGGCATGTCTCAAAGCAAAATACAAGACTTATCTCATTTGTTCAAAATGATCCACTCTCCCATGCTGTCCATTTTGCTGTGGAATGTGTCAGCAATGATGATATGAAAGACATTTCACATTGGATTGCATCAGAGTCCATTAATGTTTTTTTTGTTTTGAGAAAAAAATGGCATGTTTCAACTTTTTTGAAATGAGAGTGGATAATGTAGAATAACACTGAGCCATTTATCTTCCATTACTGAATTATACTTTTTTATGTACAAGCAGAGAATTCTGGCACAGGAAAGCTGAAACAGCAAGACTACAACTTTTATGTAGAATGTTTAAGAAATAAGCCGAAACCTTCTCTAAATGCAAAACACTTAATCAGCATATGTAATATGATTGTTGAGCATTATTAAAATTGTCCGCAGTGAGAAGAGCTCAGTTCAATTACCTAGTTCACTGGCCCATAGTGACCAAACAAGTTCTTAAAAACAAGCCGTCGGATTTCCACATTTTCAGTTGCAAAATTACTCTCATTTTTATTCGTGAAATGTTTTCACTATATAGACCAACTTTGTTTCTTACTCTGCGTGAACTTATTTTCTTGCTCTGCAGTTTTGTTTCTAGAAAAATAAACAATTAAAATTGAGTTTTAAGGGTGTTTCAAGGTTTTTACTCAAAAACAAGACAAAAATACTTCGGAAGAAAACGAGTTTAGCAGTGAACAAAAGTTTGTACACTTTCATTGCAGTACAAGCATTCAACACATCTGTACTCATGTGAAAGTATCAAGCTGTGCGTGAGTGAGGGGACTGAGCAGTACTTTTGGCTGAGGCCTGGTGCAGACCCCTGTCCAGTGGGAGAGAGAGTCAGTAAGAATGTTTTGGCTTGTCACTCAGGGCTTAACTCGTGATATCTCTATGAGAGCTGAGTGCAAAGTTAACTTGGTATCATCTGTCTATCTTTTTATTGTCAGTCCAGAATATATTTCCTCTACTCTTGTCTCTTTTATTTATAGAGGCACATTCCATCACAGGGGAGGTTTATGTTTAGACTGTCTTACTGCACATGCCCCTTTGTGTAATTTCTTGGAGGTCAATGGTCAATGAACAGTTATTTTGAACTCATTAAAATGTTAATAAACCTAAAGGTTAACTTTAGCACATAACAATTCACACGAAGCTGTAAAAAACTTGTGAGCAATTGTAGTGTAATAAGAAGGGATCACTTAGTTAAAGGTGCTGTAAGTGTTTTTATTTTTTTATTTTTTTATTAAATTTTTTTGGAAGATCACGCATTAATGACAGATATCAGTGAAATGTGTCCTGGGGAATCACACCAGTTGTTGTCACAGCCCTAAACCTTCTTATTAGCTGGCGAATATCCCCAGACTCTTTTAGCCAACCTGAAAACTAGCCAATCAGAAATGCTGTCTGCATGGGTGGGTTGGTGGGGGGGGGTTGTACTTGCTTGTTTTGATTATTGGGGAGGGGGTTATCTTCCCCCATCCCCCCTGGAATCTATGCCCCTGGTCTTTCCACATATGGGTTTGCTGACATGACTTTGTAGGGTGGGGTTTTGGTGAGATTACACTGAATGCAGCAAATTTTGACAAGACGCAGGTGCATGACCTTAAACAAAATTAAGTTCCAAATGTAAATTTGGGAGGAGCTTGTTCATCAAGACCTGTCAATTATATCCCAAGCACAGGGGCATAGATTCCGGGGTGGATGGGGAGATGCCGCCATGGCTCTCCTGCAAGTCCACCAAGCCAAGGCACTAAAGGAACTGCACAAGGGTAGTTCTGCCCCGGTATTGATGCAGGAACTGCGTTCGGCGACCAACCTCACCCTCTGGGCGATGAAGGTCACGTCGCGGTCTCTCGGGCGGGCGATGTCCACCTTGGTGGTCCAGGAGCGCCACCTTTGGCTCAACCTGGTCGAGATGGGAGAGGCCGACAAGGCATGGTTCCTTGGCACCCCCATTTCCCAGGTTGGCCTGTTCAGCGACACCGTCGAGGACTTTACCCAGCAGTTCTCGCCGGTGAAGCAGCAGAGGGAAGCTATCCGACACATCCTGCCCCGGCGCGGCTCAAGATCCCGCACCCCGTCTGCTCGTCGCCAAGGGCATCCTCCTGCAGTGACTGCATTTGAGGGTTGGGCGTATCAGTATAAGGTCCTCCCTTTCAGCCTGTCCTTGTCCCCTCGCATCTTCACGAAGATCGCAGAGGCAGCCCTTGCCCCATTAAGGGAAGTGGGCATTCGCATCCTAAACTATCTCGATGACTGGCTAATCCTAGTTCACTCTAGGGGACCTGGTGCTCTCGCACCTCAGCCGACTAGGGCTTCGGGTCAGCTGGGAAAAGAGCAAGCTCCTCCCGGTTCAGAGCATCTCTTTTCTCAACTTGGAGTTGGACTCAATCTCGATGACGGTGCGCCTCACGAACAAGAGCGCACAGTCGGTGCTGACCTGTTTGAAGGCATTCAGACAGAAGACAGCAGTTCCAGTGAAACTGTTTCAGAGGCTCCTGGGGCATATGACATCCTCAACGGTGGCCACTCCGCACGGGTTGATGCATATGGGACCGCTTCAGCACTGGCTCCATACTCGAGTCCCGAGATGGGCATGGCGCCATGGAACACATCGCGTGGCCATCATGCCGGTCTGTCACCACCTCTTCAGCCCTTGGACTGACCTCACATTTCTACGGGCAGGCATTCTCCAAGAGCAGGTCTCCAGGCGTGTCGTGGTAACGACAGACGCCTCCAAAACGGGCTTTGGCGCTGTATGCAATGGGCACGCAGCCACCGGCTCCTGGATGGGCCCGCGGCTGCGTTGGCACATCAACTACCTCGAGTTGTTGGCAATTCTGCTCGCCCTGCAGATGTTTCGGCCGTTGATCCAGGGCAAGCATGTGTTAGTTCAGACAGACAACACGGCAACAGTGGCATACATCAACCGTCAAGGCTGTTTACGCTCTCGTTGTTGTCACAACTCGCCCGCCGTCTCCTCCTCTGGAATCAGCAGCACCTCTAGTCGCCGTGAGCCACTCACATCATGGGTGACCTCAACACTGCAGCGGACACACTGTCACGACAGGTTACCCTAAGGGGAGAGTGGAGACTCCACCCTCAGGTGGTACAGCTGATTTGGAGTCGATTCGGGCAGGCACAGGTAGACCTGTTCACTTCCCGAGAATCCTCCCACTGCCCGCTCTGGTACGCCCTGACTGAGGCACCTCTCGATATAGATGCGTTGGCACACAGCTGGCCCCCTGGACTACACAAATATGCGTTTCCCCCAGTGAGCCTACTTGCACAGACCCTGTGCAAAGTCAGGGAGGACAAGGAGCAGGTCATCCTGGTAGCACCCTACTGGCCCACCTAGACATGGTTCTTGGACCTCACGCTCCTCGCGACAACCCCCCCCCAGTGAATTCCCCTGAGGAAGGACCTTCTTTCTCAGGGACGGGGCACCATCTGGCACCCATGACCAGATCTCTGGAATCTCCATGTCTGGCCCCTGGATGGGATGCGGAAGACTTAAGTGGCCTACCACCCATGGTGGTAGACATGATCACTCAGGCTAGGGCCCCCTCTATGAGGCGCCTGTATGCCTTGAAGTGGCGTCTGTTCGCTAAGTGGTGTTCTTCCCGACACGAAGACCCCCAGAGATGTGCAGTCGGGTCGGTGCTTTCCTTCCTGCAGGAGAGGTTGGAAGGGCAGCTGTCCCCCTCCACCATGAAGGTGTATGTAGCCACTATAGCGGCACACCACAACACAGTGGACGGTAAGTCCTTAGGGAAGCATGACCTGATCATCAGGTTCCTGAGAGGCACCAGGAGGTTGAATCCCTCCAGACCGCGCCTCATTCCCTCATGGGACCTCTCTGTAGTTCTTCAGGGTTTATGGGGAGCCCCCTTTGAGCCCCTGCAGTCAGCTGAGCTTAAGGCACTCTCTTTAAAGACTGCCCTCCTGACTGCGCTCACTTCCATCAAGAGGGTAAGAGACCTGCAAGCGTTCCCTGTCAGTGAAATGTGCCTGGAGTTTGGTCCAGGCTACTCTCATGTGATCCTGAGACCCCGACCGGGCTATGTGCCCAAGGTTCCCACGACCCCATTTAGGGATCAGGTGGTGAACCTGCAAGTGCTGCCCCAGGAGGAGGCAGACCCAGCCCTGACGTTGCTGTGTCTGGTGCACGCTTTACGCATCTATTTGGATCGCAAGCAGAGCTTTAGAGTCTCTTAGCAGCTCTTTGTCTGATTTGGTGGACAGCGGAAAGGAAGCGCTCTCTCCAAGCAGAGGATCGCCCACTGGGTCATTGACGCCATAGCAATGGCATATCAAGCTCAGGACGTGCCGACTCCCTACCAGGAGTGTAGCGGCCTCCTGGGCCTTTACCAGTGGAGCCTCTCTAACAGACATTTGCAGAGCAGCGGGCTGGGCAACACCCAACACCTTTGCGAAGTAATACAATCTCCGGATGGAGCCGGTTTCGTCCCGTGCAGTGGCAGGCACAAACAGGTAAGTCCAGGACAGCTGGCCGGGTGTATCGCTTGCACATATCACCTTTCACCTCCCCTGAGCTGAAGACATGTGCTGTTGACTCCCAGTAGTGTTCACAAACTGTGTTCCCTGGATGACTTCCTCTGAGCCCTGTGGCTGACGAGTTTGCGGAGAAACTCGCTGCTGGCTCAATACATGTGTTAACTAAGCCCTGTACTGGGATAGGTGCTCCGCATGTGTTGGTTTCCCATAGGTAACCCCATGCGACGTATATCTTCCGTTAATTCGTTTCCCTGTTGGTAAACTGCGTCTTCCTTGAGCAGAGGCCCCTCTGCCCCAGTCACCATGTTTGTAGAAACTCCTCCCCCGTAGGGTAGGACCTACCATGGGACTTCTCCACATGACATACTTCCGACAAGGTTCGGCAAGACCATGTGACATATTTTCACTCAAAATACCCCCCTCCCCCTCTCTGGGTGGGGTGTGGTCTCCGTGGCATCTTCCCCTTGGGAGTGACACCCCCCCGATGTAGACCTGGTGGCCCAGACTTGTTCCCGAAGGGCCATTCAACACTCATAACAGCATTGGGGGAGGTTACGTGTCGGCCTGGTGTGCTGGCTACGAGGCACACAGTGGTCTGCCCATCACACACCGCCAGTTCACGTAACACAGTTCAGCTAGTTGTGGCATTTCATATAGAGACCCCTAGTGTCACTACATCGACACAACATCGAGTGAGTGACAGATAGGGAACGTCCTGGTTACTTTCGTAACCTCCGTTCCCTGATGGAGGGAACAAGACGTTGTGTCCCTCCTGCCACAATGCTGGACTACCCGCTGAAATGGCCGGGACCTTGTCTCGGCTCCTCAGCACAAAACCTGAATGAGTGGTTGCATACCAGCTCCTTTTATACCCGTATGTTCGGGGGATGCAAATACCACTCGCCAATTTTCATTGGCCTTTTTTCAAAGACCAGAGGTGTTTCGGGCTCCCAAGAGTCACTACATCGACACAAAGTCTCGTTCCCTCCATCAGAGAACGGAGGTTACGAAAGTAACCAGTACGTTATTTTGACATGTTAAATATTGTTAGGTTTACTTGAGGATTCCCACTATTTGACGTATTTAAATTGAAATTACATGGTAATTTTAATTTAAGAAAACTGATTTAAAACATGTGGAACCACTGTCCGTGATTGAGTCAAGATCAGCCAAATAGTTATTTTTTGTGAATTTTTTTGTGTCCTCTGCAACTTGATTTCTAGGAACATCTATTTATGTCATCATTTGAACACCTGCTTAGCCAATGGGAGCATTGCAGTTTTGTTTCCATATGCGACAAATTCTGAGCAATGGGCAGTGGAATGCCTTTTATGGTCGGAGATCAAAGATATACTGTATAGTAGGAATATCCCACATCTGACTTTTATTGGAACAAAGCAAGTCAGATGGAAGATGTCATGTATTCACTCAAAATAAAGTCAAAATACGATGACGGATTCTTTTAATGATAAGTATCTTTATTTGCCGACTGCTATTGTAGAAAAAAGGAACAAGGGAATCGAAAACCACTAGGCACTACTGTCATGGCTTCCTGTCCGCGCTCTCCTAACAAATGACTCCACCCTGTGCTTATATACGATGCTCACAAAACGAATAAATACAGGGTGAAAGTTCCACCAATCATTAACATGGCTCAGTGTACAGTTTAGTCCAAAAATGAGTTAATAACATGAATGTGTTTATACACAGAAGTAAGCAAAATATTAAAATCGCATTAAGCAGGGGCCTGGGTAGCTCAGCGAGTAAAGATGCTGACTACCACCCCTGGAATTGTGACTCCAGCTAGGTCTCCTAAGCAAACAAATTGGCCCGGTTGCTAGGGAGGGTAGAGTCACATGGGGTATCCTCCTCGTGGTCGCTATAATGTGGTTCTCGCTCTCGGTGGGGCATGTGGTGAATTGTGCATGGATGCCACAGAGAATAGCGTGAAGCCTCCACACACGCTATGTCTCCGAGGTAATGCGCTCAACAAGCCACGTGATAAGATGCGCGGATTGACGGTCTCAGATGTGGAGGAAACTGAGATTCGTCCTTCGCCACCCAGATTGAGGCGAGTCACTACGCCACCACGAGGACTTAGAGCGCAAAAAGAAAAATTTTTTTTTTTTTGCATTCAGCACCTTTGGAAAAGCAATAACTCAACTCATCTTTATTTATATAGCACTTTTTAAATGTTTACGTTATCCAAAGTGCTTCACAATTTTTGTGGAACAAACAATAAAAAGGAAGAAAACAACAGAACATCAGAGACATACCTTTACAACACACTTGAATATTTCGCCACTCACTTAAAAATTAATTCATTACTCAGACTTAAAAGCTAATTCAAAAAGAGAAAATGTAAACTTTGATTTAAAAATCTCAGCTGAAGGGGAGGACCGGATGTGAATAGGGAGATCATTCCATAACATGAGGGCAACCACAGAAAAGCCTCGATCACCTTTAGATTTCTGCCTAGATCTTGGAACTGCTAAGAGCATTTAGTTGCACGATCTCAATAGCCTAGAGGAATTATAGGGCCTAAGAAGGTCATTAGTGTACTGTGGAGACTGGCCTTGTAATGCTTTAAAAACAAACAATAAAATTTTAAAGTCGACTCTGTACTTAACTGGAAACTAATAAGGCCACACCATGACTAAGAACACCCTTTACCCATTGTCAAATCACTGTAAAGCACTATGATAATAGACACCAATGTAAAAAGAGTTAGATTTATTCATTATAATAATAATAATCAAAAGAAATAATTATTCCACACTGTATCATAGTTCATTGTCCTAACTGTAGCCTGTTTACGCTTGCTAAGCAACAGAGCAACTTGGAGCATTATAATTCAGAAATTGCGGTCAAATATGTGTGCTTATTAGCATTTTACAAGTTTTCATATGTTTCTCATCCCATCAGAATTTAAAGTCGGAACTAAACACCAACTAACATCTTAAACTATTGTACACAGAGAACAAATATGTAGTTTGGCAAAGTTTGGTGACACATCTCACTCATACTCTGAACAAGATGTTTCGAGAGGCTGTTCTCCTCCAGATAAACCTTGACTGTGTGGTTCTATCATCACGATTCTCTAGGTGACTCATTCACAGCACAGTCTGTCAACAGTATGTCCATTACACATGCCGTGCCTGGCTCCGTTAACCTTTAACTCTTTAGTCAGAAGTGTGGGATCCAAAGTCACACCTCAGATGTGACAGAAAATACAAAGTTTGAAGTATACTGTAATTGATATTAAAAAATATATATATATATATATATAAATAAATAAAAAATAATTAACCAAACATCATAACATAGTGTTTAGTGTTTGATTATGTTATATTACGAACAGAAATTTCTGCTACAGCTACACTTTTCAAATGTTTCCTCACAATCAAATGAATGACTGTTTATGTCTCAAAACACTTCATAAAGATGTAAAGATAAATGCTTTTTAAAGTATAAATTTCTCAGCATAAATTACATTCTGGCATATTTATGAAACAGATTGAACCCAGATGCTCGGTTTTGCCTCCATGGTGGATCAAATATCCACACAGATAAAATGTAACATCCTAAGTTTAAGAAATACATATGCAAAACTCACAAGTGAAAGTAGGATACTCAGATAGGCAAACAGGATGTTAAATTGTAATGAAAAAATCTATTAAATACATAAATAACAGGCCTTCAGAAAAAAATTGCTTTCATTATAAGTGTACATTTGAAAGTAGGTGTATAGTGTGAAGAGACTGTTTCATCATCATAATCAACAGAATGTGCTTTCTATTGTGCATTTATTTTTCATTAAATGTGACTGTGGACTCTAAATCATCTCATGAATTAATTGCATATTTGAAGATGACTGTTGTTGACATGTGCCAACAAGAAAATCAACTCCCATTCACTGTTTCCCCCAACAAATCAGAAGCTATGCTCAGGGCCTGTTTAAATCTCGGAACAAAACATCACTTTGAACTTAGTAATTAAAAATGAATCTATTCTAGAGACTGAAAATTGCAGAAACAAGTGTGTTTGTGTTCCTCTGAGGATCAATGAGACGAGAGAAGTAATTTCAATATCTTAAAATAAAACTGAAAATGTGACAGAAAGGGTTGAGTATGATGAGGTGCTTGCTTTAGGAAACAAACAGCTTGGGTTAAAATGATAAATATACCAGCAGTTTGCTGACACTGAATAATTACATGGAATTGTACTGCAAAAAAATCAACTTGTGGCTAACCAGCCTATATGATCACAGTTGTTGTACAAAGATGACTAAATGGATCTATAAAAAAAAAAAAAATCGTATTTATTTGGATCCGTTGACAAACATTTAGTAATGTTCTGTCTGTAGTTGTTTTTGCCTGTGGCTCAAATGGATGATTTGGGGATTTCTGTATATTTGTGTTTTTTCTTGTTAGCTTTATTTAAAATTCCTACATTCAGGGTAATTCAGGGGTGTCTGAGGACATTCTTATTCTCCTTTGCCCCTCAGCTGAATAAATCACACTTGTACCTTTAGCCTGTCAATAAGAATTACAGGCCTGTAATCCAGACCCAGGGGCATATTACTGAGGAAAGATCCATAAAGGCTGGCATTTGTGTCAGCATTATTAGGAATGAGTGGTGTGAAATTTTCAATCATACTGAAGCATCACCCTCAGTTAAGGGAAGATTGTAACTATGGCAATGGTAGAGACTGACAGAGAGGGATCTAACCAAATCACTATGCGAAGACAAAGATTTAGTGGAGAACAGCATGTACTGTTAATGCACTGTCAGCAAATGATGATGGGATCGCTTCTTTTATATGCAGAAGGAGAGTCTATTTAACTGTTGATGAGACAGGAGTGCTGCATTATAGAGTAGTGTTAAGAAATGCTGAATAACGGGAAGATAAAAACAAACTGATACACAGTTTGGCTCCAGCGGGAGCCACATAATAACTAACATACAATCATCACGTCACATTTTATTCTACCAACGATACGTATCGTATCATAATGGCTGTCAAGCTCATTCGCAAGTTTGCTTGGTTTACTGAAAAATATGTGACTTGCTCCACCATTTTGAGTCACTTTAAAGGAATAGTTCACCCAAAAATGAAAATCCTCTCATCATTTATTCACCTCATGCCATCCCAGATGTGTTTAGAGGAATATTTCAGCACTGTAGGTCCATGCAATGCAAGTGAATGGGTGCCAAAATTTTGAAGCTCCAAAATCCACATAAGGGCCACATAAAAGTACTCCAGATGACTCCAGTGGTTTAATCCATGTCTTCTGAAGCGATATGATAGGTGTGTGTGAGAAACAGATCAATATTTAAGTCCTTTTTTATATATATACTATAAATTCTCCTCCCTTATCAGTCAATCTCCACATCAGTTTCATTCTTATTCTTCTGTTTTTGATGATTCACAGTCTTAATACATATCACCCCCTACTGGGCAGAGAGGAGAATTTATGATAAAAATGACTTAAATATTGATCTGTTTCTCACCCACACCTATCATGTCGTGTCTGAATATATGGATTTAACCACTGGAGTTATATGGATTACTTTTATGCTCCCTTTATGTGGATTTTGGATCTTAAAATTGTTGGCACCCATTCACTTGGTGAGGACCTACAGAGCTGAAATATTCTTTTAAAAATCTTAATTTGTTTTCTGCAGAAGAAAGAAAGTCATACACAGCTGGGATGCCAGGAGGGTAAGTAAATCATGAGAGAATTTTAATTTTAGGGTGGACTATCCCTTTAACTCAGAAACTGTCAGGAAACCATTTTTGAGCTTCCTTGTAAATGTTTGTCTGACCAGTAGTACTGAGCATCCTTTAAAGGCATCAATAATTTCATACATCCTCTTCTGGTAAAGTTCTGCAATTACAATGACAAACAAGAAAGAAATGAGAATAAGTAGTGGTGAAATAAAAAGGAAAGGTAAAAGAAAAAGACTTAATCTGCAGTATCTTGTCCTCAAGAAAAAAAAATATATATTCTGATATTATAACCCTGACTAAATCAGACCACATTAATTAGTTTATCATTCTTTTGGATCTAGACATTAAAGGAATGTTCCGTGTTCAATACAAGTTAAGCTCAATCAACAGAATTTGTGGCATAATCTTGATTACCACAAAAAATTAAAGGACTCGTCCCTCCTATATTTAGTAAAAAGCAGAAAAAATACAATTACAGTAAGGCACTTATAATGGAAGTAAATGGGTTTCAAAAATAAAGCCACAAGGCGTAAACTTTATATGTGTTAACATGATTTTAGTGTGATACAATTACTTACTAATCTATTCTGTGTAAAGTTATATAAAAAATAAAAACTTTTTGTCACCACAACATAATGCTGGTCAACCCTGTAATCTGATCTTTAACATTTATGGATTGGCCCCATTCACTTCCTTTTAAAGATTTTATATTATTTTAAAATTACCAAAGGATGAGTGTGTTAGTTTTGTAGTAGTCAACATCATGCCACAAATGCTGTCGATTGAGCTTAATTTGTATTGAACCTGGAATATTCTGTAAACTATCAACAGCATTCCAGAGACTGATAATCACTTTTTATTGATTAATTTCTTCTTATCACTCAATGAAAGACTCAGATACATGCTTATGTGCTCACTAAGAGCATCTCTCAGCCATATTTTTTATTAACTAATGTTGTATTCACAACTGAAATGCTGCATGAAAAGAGTAATACAACAATCTGTGTGGCCTTTTTGGTAATGTCTACATATTCAGTGTATAACCAGATGATGTGGGGCAAAATATTGGTTCATTTGGCTATGTCTCTATACATCAGTCAAGCTACCTTCCCAAAGGAAAGAAAATAGTTATTTACTGGGCTTGTTTGATACACAGTGTCTGTCAAATGATAGATCATGCCCCTGGCTTAAACACGCACTGAGCTCTGCCACTGAGCTTTATCCGATTAGTGTATTGCAAAGCTTGCCTTGGACTATAATTCTGTGTGTATGCTGATTGGTGCTCTGTTACACTTAGCTGCCTTTATATATGACTTACCCCTATTATGATAGCAGAATGATTTAGGGTTATGTTTTAATATTGTTCTTACAGTATGTTTGATGTTTTTTTGGTAAACAAAAACAAAGTGAACTTTGTTAACTCTTTACCAAGGCGGAATTTACTGTGGACTGGGTATATTTGGTGTTTTTTCAAGACAATGGCTTATATTAAGGTAATTAATCTCATTGCTTTATACTACAACCCCAATTCCAAAAAAGTTGGGACAGTATGAAAAATGCTAATAAAAACAAAAATGAGTGATTTGTAAATTATATTCACCCTTTGCTAGATTGAAAGCACTACAACTAAACATTATATGATGTTTTTACCTGTGAATTTCATTTTTTTATTTTTTTATTTTTTATATTCAGTAATTTCAAATCAGATGATTGCAACATGCTCCAAAAAAAATTGGGACAGTCGAGTGTTTACCAATGTGAAACATCACCATTTCTTCTAATAACACTTATTAAGCATTAGGGCACTGAAGACACAAGTTTGTTAAGTTTAGAATATGGAATTTTCCCCCAGTCATCCATTATATAGGTCTTTAGCTGCACAGTTGTACGGGGTCTTCGTTGCCGTATGGTATGCTTCATAATGCACCACACATTCTCAGTTGGAGACAGGTCAGGACTGCAGGCAGGCCAATCTAGCACCCCCACTGTCTGCTTTCACAGCCATGCACTTGTAATCTGGGCAGTATGTGGTTTGAAGTTGTCCTGCTGGAAAATGCAGGAATGTCCCTGGAATAGACGGTGTTAGATGGCAGTATATGTTGCTCCAAAATGTTTACATATCTATCTGAATTCATGGTGTTCTCACAGATGTGTGAGTTACCCATGCCATGGGCACTGACACACCCCTGGCCCATACAGACACTGGCTTTTGGACCTGATGCTAATAACAGCCTGGATGGTCCTTTTCCTCTTTGGCCCTGATAACACGACGGTTGTGTTTTTCTAAAACTTTTTTAAATGTGGACTCTTCAGACCAAAAAGCACAGTTCCACTGTTCTACTTTCCATCTAAGATGAGACCAGAGAAGTCAGCAGCGCTTCTGGACAGTGTTGATGTAGGGCTTCTGCTTTGCATAGTAATGTCTTAACTTGCATCTGTGGATGCAGCGGCAAGTGGTGTTGACTAACAAAGGTTTACTAAAGTTATCCCAAGCCCATGTTCATGATATCCATTACAGATGAATGCCATTTTTTAAGACATCTGTGTGTGTCTGTGTGACGTCTGAGGGATCAGAGATCACGCGCACTCAGAAATGTTTTTTGTTTTGCCCTTTACGCACTGAGATTTGACCAGATTCATTGAATCTTTAACTATATTGTGACCTGTAGAGGGTGAAATGCCCCAAATCCTTCCAATTTGTCTTTGGGGAACATTGTTCTCAAAGTGCTGGATTATTTTCTGAAGCATCTGTTGGCAAACTGACAAGTCTCGAATGATCCTTGCTCTTGAAGGACTAGGCTGTTTTTGGAGGCTCCTTATACAGTATACAGTACTAAGACATGATTGCCTCACCTGTTTAACATCTCCTGGTTCACATCACCTTGTTATTTCAACTTGTCAAATTGTTATTAGTCTTAAATTGCCCAGTCTCAACTTTTCTGGAGTGTGTTGCAATCGTCTTATTTTAAATTACTGTACATAAAAAAATAAATATATATATATATTTATTTATTTTTTTTATTTTTTTTTTTTAAATGAAATTCATAAGGAAAAACATCATATAATGTTTAGTTGTAGTGCTTTCCATATAGCAAAGGCTGAAAGGGACTCCTTTTTGTTTTTATTAGCATTTTTCATACTGTCCCAACTTTTTTGGAATTGGGGTTGTAGATCCATGGCAGTTATTCCATTGCAGTTGATTCACCTCCCTCCTTTTTTAATTAGCTCATTGTAGGATTTTTATGAATAAAAAATGCTAGCACTCAATGGGGAGTCATTTCCCCTTTTGTTCCAGATTCTTTGCTTTAAGCTTTCATTAGATAATCGCACATTCAGTATATTACCTATCCTCTCCCTCCCTCCCTCCATCTCTATCTATCTCTCTCTCTCTCTCTCTCTCTCTCTCTCTCTCTTTTACCCCTTCCCGCTCTGTTCTTAGAGCTCTCTTGCCTCATCTTTCTGTGGCTCAGCAGTTTTTTTCTTCTAAATAAAAACCAATTAGTCTTGGCACCTACATTAAATATAGGCAAGAGGAACCACCAATTCATCTTTACAGGCTGACATCTCTGTTGAGGTGCTGTAAGACAAGAGTCTTACACTAAGTGCACTAAGACATGACTAAAGAAAAAAAAAAAGAAAAAATGTAATGTAAGTCTAGTGGTACAGTTTTTCAGTTAGCACGCAAGGGGCAACATGATCACACAGGATATCAACATGTTGTAACAGAATGTTTAAAGTCAAACCCATTCTGCCAAATTACTGACAAGCGGCATCTCCCATCAGACATTTTAGCATCAACTGAAATGTGTTCACTTTTTTCTGTGGTGCTAACAGCTTGTTGCGAGAGCAGCCTCAAAAACATGGATTCTGGTCCTGTGTGAAATCGAGAAGTAATCACATTCACATAATCAGTGATGAGCGTGATTCGAAGCTTGCATTTTCCTTCTTAAATTGCCTTTTTACTCCACTGATGATTAGATTTATGGGTGGTTTGGGTAAGGGTGTATGGTAAATAAAATATGCATGCCTGTTGACTGTATTGCATTATTCACAACTCGCTTTACAACTCGCTTTTGGCGTCACTCTGTGGACATTTTATACAGAAACTTCAGTTCAAACGTGCCCTATATGTTCAACAATACTTTCAGCTTCTGCCACTGTGGGCAGTGGTTTGAATTTGGTAAGCACAGACCTATTATTCTGATTTTACAGAGTTCAAGTTCCAACCTGATGTGTGTGAAATTCTGCATCATTTTGAGTCACTTTGACTCAGAAACACATTTTATTGTATTTAAACATTGCACTACTTTAAAATGGTAAGTCGTAACTTTCTAATAATATAAAGTATTTTGTTTTGATATTATTTTTGTTTATAAAACTAAAAATGTGTTTCTGAACTAAAGTGACTTAAAATGATGGGGCAAGTCATATACAGTTTCAGTAGTTCGTATGTTAATGTAATCTTGTGTTGAAGCAGTAAACGTATTTGGCTTGCTGTCCGTATACTGGAGGGCTTGGAGCTCGAGACTCAACTCGAGTCCTGATTACCCCCCCGGACTTTACTTATTTATATAATGAATCTAGAGAATATGTGGAAATGGGATGTCAGGAGAGTTGTCACAGGATGCAGGTAAGCAGCAGCTTATATACTCCTGCTCATGGGCTGTAATTTGTCAGATTAAAAGTGGGTGTGGGTGGGCTCACGGTATGCGAACAGGGAAGGTGAAAATGAGAATTGGCTCGTGCTGCGTTCGAAAGGGAGGGCTCACGCTGCGATTCAAATGGGAGACTGTTCTAAGAGAGAGAGGTATAGCTCACGGCGTTTGAACGGGTAAGCCCAGCGAGCAGTCGAACGGGGAAGGTGAGAATGAGAGTTGGCTCACACTGTGTTCGAAAGGGAAGGCTCACACTGCGATTCGAACAGGAGACTGCTCTAGAGAGAGAGAGCGCTCGCAGCATTCGAACGGGTAAGCCCAGCAAGCAGTCGAACAGGGAGAGTGAGCACTAGTTGGACGTGCTGCGTTCGAAAGGGAGGGCTCACACTGTGATTCAAATGGGAGATTGCTCTATAGAGAGAGAGCGCTCATGGCATTCAAACGGGTAAGCCCAGCAAGCAGTCGAACAGGGAGAAGGCTTGTGCTGTGTTTGAAAGGGAGGGCTCACACTGCAATTCGAAGGAGAGACTGCTCTATAAAGAGCGCTCACAGCATTTGAACGGGTAAGCCCAGCATGCAGTCGAACAGGGAAAATGAGAATGAGAGTTGGTTTGCACTGCGTTCGAAAGGGAGGGCTCACACTGCGATTAGAACAGGAGACTGCTCTATAGAGAGAGATCACTCACGGCATTTGAACGGGTAAGCCCAGCAAGCAGTCGAACGGGAAGAATGAGAACGAGGGCTGGCTCGCGTTGTGTTCGAAAGGGAGGGCTCACACTGCGATTTGAATGGGAGACTGCTCCATAGAGAGAGAACGCTCACGGCATTCGAACGGGTAAGCCCAGCAAGCAGTCGAATGGGGAAAGTGAGCACTAGTTGGCTCACGTTGTGTTCGAAAGGGAGGGTTCACACTGTGATTCGAATGGGAGACTGCTCCATAGAGAGAGAGCGCTCACGGCATTCAAACGGGTAAGCCCAGCAAGCAATCGAATGGGGAAAATGAGAACGAGAGGAACAGGGCTTGTTTGCAGGGGTAGCCTCACTCAACAGACTACCCATAGATAGGGAAATATGGTGCTTTGAGAAGAGGAGGTGGTGACCGCTATCTCCTGTAATGCTAGCTGCAGCTGCTGAGAAGTGAAGACAAAAAGGCTTCAGCAGAAGCATGGTAAAAAAGCTGCTGCAGCAGTAGAGTAAAGTGGGCCTTCTGCGGGAGCGGAGTTTAAAGCACTGCTGCGGCAGTTGATTGAGTATTTGGGGGCATAGTGAAGGAGCTCCTATGGGAGTGCTGCTGTGTTTCCATTGCTGTAGATGCACTTCTATAAAAGTATGGAACTTAGATATTGAAAGCGCCTGTGAAGGAAATATTAACAACTGTGTACACACAATTGGTATGGGTGGGGCACTGTTGCTGTAGTATCGAATAGGGCACAAAATACTTCATTAGATTTATTAACACCAGTAATGGAAGCAAAGGTTAGTCTGTACTTACCTGTAGTGCAGCAAATGGTTAGTTAGGTATACGTAAATTTATTACCTTTATATACATATGTAAGGGAAGCAAAAGGTTAGTTATGGAAAACGTGTCAATCACGTTCATATGCAGCTTTGAGGACAGCAAAAATGTAGTTAAGAATACAACTTTATTACATTTGTCATGGCGGGGCTCTGCTGCTGCAGTATTAAGTAGGGCACAAAAGACTTCATTAGAATCATCAACACCTGTACAGTAAGGGAAGCAAAGGTTAGTTTGTACTTACCTGTAGGGGGAGCAAATATTAGTCTGGAATATGTACCTTTATATATGTCTGTAAGGGAAGCAGAAGGTTAGTTATGGAAAACGTGTCAATTACGTTTATATGCAGCTTTGAGGGAAGTGAAAATTTAGTTAAGAATACAACTTTATTACATTTGTCATGGCAGGGCACTGCTGCGGCAGTATCAAAATGCGAAAGGGGTGATGCTGTGGCATAATTGAGAGTATGTGGGTAATGCTGCGGCAGTATCGAGCATGGGCGGGCACTGCAGCACATTATCTGGTGGGACACTGTGGCTGCAGTATCAAATAGGGCACACATAGTTTATCACATTTAGGTACACCTTATTGTGTGTTGGGCTCATTTCGACCATGAGCAAAGGAAATGCCAATGCCAAGGTTATCAGGAAAAGCTAAAAGGCTCTTAAGATTACTGCACCACCACTGCACTCGAATAAGAGAGCTCATACTGCGTTTCGGCCGGGAGAGCCCACGGAATGAATTAAATTAAATCTCACACTGCATTCGAATTGGAGAGCCCACCCTGTGATTCGAACGGGAGAGCCTGCATTGCGGTCAAACGGGAGGGCCCACACTGCGATTCGAACGGGAGAGCCTGCGACCAATGCGCTGAGGCTCACACTGCATTCGAACGGGAGAGCCCACACTGCAATTCGATGGGAAAGCCTGCATAGCGTTTGAACGGGAGGGCCCACACTGCATTTGAATGGTGGGTGGCGCAGAGTAAAGAACCTTCCTGAATAGCGGTTTGTGTTGGGTATATATTTATGAGCTGTGCCCCTCGAGTTTTAATAAGAGGAAACATAAGAGGAAACAGGAAACATGATTGCGGTGTTGTGGGAGATTTAGTGGCAAGGCCTGAAAGGTTCCGCAGTTGCGGCACCTGGAAAAAACACATTTGCACTGCTTTGCGGTGTGGTGGAAGTTTGTCGCATGGTCCGAAGGACACCACAGTTGCGGCACCTGTACAGCATGTTTGCGCTGCTTTGCAGTGTGGTGGGAGTTTGTCGCATGGTCCGAAGGACACTGCAGTTGCGGCACCTGTACAGCACATTTGTGCTGCTTTACGGTGTGGTGGGAGTTTTTTGCATGGTCCGAAGAACATCGCATTTGCGCCACCTGTACAGCACGTTTGCGCTGCTTTGTGGTGTCATGGGGGTTTGTTGCATGACCCAAAAGACGCCGCAGTTGTGGCACGTGGACAGAACATTTGTGCTGCTTAGGGATGTTTTGAGCCGAAGGCAGAAGCACCGCAGTTGTGCTTTCTTAACTAAAATGGTTGCAATCTTTGGCTCCTCGGTAGGTAATGGTGAAGTCTTGGAAAGACACCTAGATAGAGAAAGTGAGAGGTGAACCTGCGTACAATCCAGTGAAAGGAATTTATATGGGCTCTCGCAGAGACTTTCTGGAAGTAATATTGGTGAGACCCTGTAGAAGGCGCAATTTCAGGCGTTGCTGTAGAAAAGACAAAATAATCATATTTAGGTGAAACTTTAGAAAACATGTGCTAGGGAATACAATACATCTTCATAATGTGAAAAAATAGCATAAAATAATCTGAGAAAAAGGAGCTTTGGCTCTGTACTGCATTCAGATATGCATGGACTTGCAATCATCATTGAAGGATTCACGTTAGGCCATTCGCTTTTTAGGAGTATAACTGTCGTCTGTAGTACAATATACATCTTGCGTAGGAAATGCATCGCACAGCAAAAGGTGTGAATTATCTAGGAATGCATTGAGTTGCAGCTCTGCACTGCATACAGAAATGCAGGAGATATGTGCTGGGAAATACAGTACATCTTAATAAACAATGTGAAAAAACAGCATAAAATGATCTGAGAAATAAGCTTTGGCTCTGTACTGCATGCAGATATGCAGGAGAAATGGACTTGTAATCATTACTGAAGGATACACTTGTGGTCATTCATCCTTAGGAGTATAAGTGCCACCTGCTGTACAATATACATCAATATATGTCAATAATGGTGAGAGGAAGCGAGACACGTTGCAGAATGATTATGAATGAGTTGGAATGTGGCGCATGATCCGCCTCTTGCGGAGCCGAATTCGGCTCGTGTCTGTTCAGACAGAGGCCGTGTATAACTGCAGTGTGCTGTGGAATGGTCAGAGCGAGTGCTGCGCGGCAGCGAGCTTGCGTTAAAATGTCTGCGTTGGTTTGAAAAGAATTTGACATTAGATTATCGGTCGATTGAAGGGAGTTCTGTGTTGCATGATGCCCCTGTTTTCAGAATGAAATAAATCACGCTCCAAAGGGCACTTTGGAGGGAGAAACAATCGTGATATTCATGTTAGAAGATGACGAGCAATCGCTGAATAGAGCATGCCCTCTAAACAAGCTGTGGCGTGGTAATGAGGCTGACAGGCATCACCTGTGCGGCAGAACCTGATTAAAAATGCTGGGGGTTGAAATGGTGGTTGGATTGAATAGTTAATCTTTGTTTCTTTCGCTTTCAAATAAAATTGAATTCTAATGGCATGAAGCCGGAACGGCGCCCGTTCGCGGAGGCAGCTGGCACTGCTTTCTGGGTGGAAAGTTTAGATAAGAGAACATATGAGCAGTCGTACAGAGCCATTTCACATTTTTAAAGTGCAGGAGCAGCCAGTTTGCGGTAGCAACTTCGCGCAATAAACTGCTTCATCGAATGGAGCATAGAAAGACAGACAGGGTAAAATGTATATATATATATATATATATATAAACACTTAACGTGGTAGCCGTCAATACTGCTAAAAAACAAAGAGCTGCTGTGGCAGCTTCTGTTAAATAACGAGACTGTTTGGATGGAAGAGCTGTTCTGGTGGAGCCGAATGCTTTGCAGGGAAGTTGCATCTGATGATCCGTCTGCCTGGTCTGTTCGTGGGAAATGGGCGGGGCCAAATGCCGGAAAGACCTGTCCTGATAACCCACCCGGACTTTACTTATTTATATAATGAATCTAGAGAATATGTGGAGATGGGATGTCAGGAGAGTTGTCACAGGAAGCGGGTAAGCAGCGGCTTATATACTCCTGCTCGTGGGCTGTGATTTGTCAGATAAAATTAACATGCTCCTCCCAGACCTCTGTTAATTAACTCCATATGTTTTAATAAACCAAGTTGCAAATGAACTTGACAGCCAGTGATCACCATGCATTTTCATTGAATGGAAAAGAGCAATTTTGACTTTATGATTCTAACTTCTTTTAGAAGTCATATAAGATTTAAGTGACATGAGGGTGGGAAAATAATGACAGAATTTTCAGTTTAACGCAAATGACCTACGGCCATTTATATATACAGTATATATATTGGAAGTTTATTCAAAATCCACTTGACTAAAAAATCTTAGTGGGAAAATTGCCCCTTCGATCTGAATACTTAGGATACCAGAGGTGGCCAGTTTTAGCAGGTTGTTTAATGCTTAAACCACATGTTTGGTTTCGAGTTTAGAACTAAAGCCACTGTAAGTGCTTACTCCATGGGGATTTAGCTACTGTTACAACAGTCTAACAGAGATATAGATTTTTATAACATCCAAACTCTGGTAAAAGCCTCATCTCACAGGCAAAACCTTTCAGTCCTGTCAGGGAATGTCAATTTGATTTGCTTTTGGTCTGATAGAGTTTTAGGGACAATTCCACATTCATCTATTTTAGAAACACAGATGCCCTGAAAAAGCTGGACGGCCACAAGTGTGCAAAATATCTGCACTTCACTTTCGAGGGGATTTCGTCCAGATGGCAACTGACAGGCCCGTCTCTGTCTTCCCTCGGCCAGAACAGACATACTCTGAAATACAAGATGTGTCCGCATCAGCCACATGTAGGATCTACACATACAGTATGTCCACCTCAGAACTTTCACAGTAGAGTGATATAAGCATGCAATCTGCAATAAGCAGACTAAATATTGTGTGCTAGTTAGTGCATATTGTGACTAGTTATTGGTATACACACACATACACATATATATCAATAACTAGTCCCTTATAATAAGTAACATGAATATTAAATTGATAAGGCCTGGCTTATGCCAGTGGTTTTGTATCACATAATTCCATTGCACCTTTCAGATGTTCAACACTGTTTAAAGTAAAAATTTCATCAAAATTCTAGCCTGTCATACATACAGTATAACATAATTATGATTAACTCAAAACAGATGGTTGTATTTTTTTATGAAATATAATAAAATACAAAGACACTACTCAGGCCTGTCTTCATTTTCCATCGCTCACAATGGGGAACAGATGTTTGATTTTTTTTGTGTAAACATTAGAAAAAGTCTGTTCACTGTAATGGTTGGATGCTAATTACACACTGGGATCGGGGGTGTAAATGACTTCTTATATGTTCAGTGAATGAAGAGACCAGGAATTATGCACACAGTTTGTTTTCACTAGAGTAAAATCTTATATGTTAGTGATAAAAAGAGGCCAGTTGACTGCTCAGTGTTGCTAATGACCCAACCTATTGATTATAAGAGGAGATTCTGTGCTCTCACCACAAGAATTTACAGTTACTATGGTTAGAGTCCAAATAAAAAAAAAATCTAAATAGAGCGAGAGAGCTGATGCTTTGGACTAGGGATAATGAATTACTGGTGGTGGGGGTAGTCACAGGCAGACTGTAGCTGACAGGAGTATGGTCCATTTGACCTACTTTCCATCCTCTCCATCACCAAATCTAAAGTGCCACAGCCAGGCGTGCATGCCAGGCTTGCCATGGGCAGAGGGGTGGAGCAGTGCCAGCCAACAGCTATGCAATTATTTTCTTAAAGCTGACCAGTATGAAAAGTGATTATTTTGGATGGTTCATTTAAAAGATTTTTTTTTTTTTTTTTTTAAAGATGCCCTTTATTGTAGTCCAGTTTTGGATTGTTCATTTGACATTTTTTATTTATTATTATTTTTTTTTAAAGATGCCTTTTATTGTAGTCCAATGTCATGTTGAAAAATAAGTACAAATGAAAATCAGCTGACCATTAATCAACCTCTATCTTAGTGGCCTATGCAGTAGATTACAGCGAACACAGAGAGGTCATTTGTAAATGAAGGAGCTTATTGTGGTGGCAGTTTTTTTTAAACAGGACATTCACGGCACTTTAAACAAAACAAATCACCACAGATACAGTTACAAATGTGCTTAGGGTGCATGTGTGTGCCAATGTGTGTTTGTTAAACTTTCCATAATGTCATTGGATAATTATCAGCAGTGATTTTCAAATAGTTTTGCCTCAGGACTCAGATTTTACATCATGTGTCAACCTAACACAGCAACAAAATTGTTTATCATACAAAAGTAAAAAAATAAAAAATAAATAAGTCTTCAAAATCAAACTTGAAATGTAATAATATTGTACTCATTGACTGCATAGGCCCAATTTTAACATGACATAGGATGAATAGGATATTTACAGTTTTGTAGATGCATAACACCAGATCAAACACTGGGCAAAATATTGTAGTACACAGAAATATTTTTTTCTAAATGAGTATATGTGTTTTGTTTTACAGTAAAATATCTAAACATTCTTAAAACAAGATACATTTACTTGAAAAGCAGAATTACATAAGATATTTTGTCTTGTCAATTTTTTTTTTTTTTTTTTTTGTGTGTCAATTTATTATTATTTTTTACAAAATGTCGTTTATTCTCAAAAAAATAAAAAAATAAAAAATAAATAAACTTGATTCAAGACAAGTATATTTTTCTTTCCCCATTGGCAATTTTTTAAGCATAAACCCCACCAAACTCAGTTTTATTTATCTGAAAGCAAGCCTTAATATCTTAAGCCATTCTGCTTTTCAAGTAATTTTTTCTTGTTTTGAAGGAATAGTTAATCCAAAAATGAAAATTCTCTCATCATTTACTCACCCTCATGCCATCTGATCCCAGATGTCTATAACATTCTTTCTTCTGCAGAACACAAATTAAGATTTTTAGAAGAATATCCCAGCTCTGTAGGTCCACACAATGCAAGTGCACTATGAAATTGCAAAAAGCACATAAAAGCATAAAAGTAATCCATAAGACTCCAGTGTTAAATCCATGTCTTCAGAAGCAATATGATAGGTGTTGGGAGAAACAGATCAATATTTAATTCCTTTTTTACTATCAATCTCCACCTTTAACCAGCTCTGACCCGTAGTTGGCGATATGCACGAAGAATGTGAATCACCAAAAAACAAAAGAAGAATGTGGAAGTGAAAGTAAAAAAAAAAAAAAAAAAAAAAAAAAAAAAAGGACTTAAATATTGATCTGTTTCTCATCCACACCTATCATATTGCTTCTGAAGACATGGATTTAACCACTGAAGTTGTACGGATTACTTTTGTGCTGCCTTTATGTGCATTTTGGAGCTTCAAAGTTCTGGTCACCATTCATTTGCATTGTATGGACCTACATAAATTAGATATTGTTCTAAAAATCTTTGTGTTCAGCAGAAGAAAGAAAGTCATATACAACTGGGATGGCATGAGGGTTGACTAAGTGATGAGAGAATTTTCATTTTTGGGAGAACTATTCTTTTAAGGATGTTAAAATATATTTAAAAAAATAATCAGTAAGAAAACAATTTTATTTTTATTTTTTTGCAGTTTATTAGCCATATTACCAAGTGACAGATGAATTTGTGCTAAATACCATAAAGTTCGATTAGAAACCTGGCTTTTAATGTCAACAACAAAAGATGTGGGAAGCCTTTTCTCTTTCCTTTTAAAAGCTGATGAGCCTATTTATTATGCAGTCCTATCTATGCACAGTTATACGGTTAGTTGCATCGTATATTTTTGCATTGTACCCCATACATGCTGCATTTTGTCAATATGGCCCTAATATGGTGCTAACGCATGCAATAAACTCTTGCTCTGCATTACTGTACCTTTGTTTGCCCAAAGATCTTCCAAATTTGTTAATTAATGAGATTCATCAGATAACGATTGTAATTTAATTCAATTTTACTTTAGTTTTGTTAACTCATGTGTTTGTTTTTCACACGGCTCATTTGCTGTCTCCTCCATTCTAGCAGTGCTTGAGGATATGTGGATATAGTGCCCTTGGATCATTGTTGCTTTTAGGTCAAATTCAGCTCAATTCTATTTGGAAGTGTACACAATGACTATGAGAGTAGTGTCAGGATTTAACTTTCCCAACCTCAATTTACCATACAGCAGAAAAGCATCTAATGAGGAGATCTGTTTGTCTTTCTAATTTAGGAATCGATGGCATTGACCAGATGAGTTGGTCTTGATCAATTGCAATTTTGTTTAAGGAAAACCACAGGGATGGATAAATAATTGTTACATCAGAGTAGCTAAATGACATAAGATTAACAATCAATTGAACAAATGGTGGCTATTCATGTAAAGGTCATACTTTTTACTACACAGTATGCAAAAAGTACTAAGTCAAATGAGTAGGATGTCCGAAAACTCAGTGTTTATGATACAGTAGGCGAACAATATCCCAACATGTACATCGATACTGAGATTCTTAAGTATGCAACCAGTGGACACTTTGCTGTCCATTAAGGCTTCAGGAGCTGAAGAGCCATCAGATTCGAATAGTGCAACAGGTACCTAGAAAGTTGTTCCCCGTTAATAATTTGCTTTGTAAGTCAAAGAGAACATGTCAGAGGACAATGGCAATGTAGCGGATGTATGTTCTTGAATGTATTTGTACTAGTCTGTATACCTACATATTTTTAAAACATACTTAATTAACACAGAAGGTGTTGATCAAATTCAGTACTACTATGTAAGAAATGGAATTTAGAAGCAGCCCATGTCTGTATGCCATTTTACTGAATGACAGCTTAACAAACAGGCGTCAGCACTGGAGATTAGAAATATCAAGCCACATACATGACCAGCCCAGGATCTTCTCTCTATCAGCCTTGGACATTGGTGTGTGCATTAGCCAGTGCACTGGCAAGCTATTTATCTGTTGTCTTTGTGTGTCTTACATCAGTGTGTGGTTTGAAAGCTGCTCTGCTGCTGGCAGGAAGGCCCTATAGAGGGTGGTGAAGACTGCTCAGAACATCACTGGGTCCAGTCTTCCCTCTGTGATGGAAATCCACACAGTGCAGTGCTTAAGGAGAGCAACAAACATTGTGAAGGACAGCACTCTTCCCTCCACTAGACTGTTCTGTCCATTACCATCTGGAAGAAGGCTCAGGAGCATCCGAGCATGGACCACAAGACTGAGAAACAGTTTCTTCCCCCAGGCGATCAGGCTACTGAACTTCACTGCCTGAAGGCCCCCACCATCCCCTCACACACTCACAAACACACAAACACTGGGAATCATCTGCTACCTTTATATATATATTTTTTGCTTATCTACCCCCTATGTACATGTGTTCCTCTTGGTTGGTTAAAATTCATTTGTACATATTTATATATCCTTATCTGTCCTTTTGCACTAGGAGTAAGTGCTGCCTATATTGCACATATTAAGCATATAATAACTTGACTACTAATCAAATCAATCAAATCAAATCAAATCACTTTATTGTCACACAGCCATATACACAAGTGCAATGGTGTGTGAAATTCTTGGGTGCAGTTCCGATCAACATAGCAGTCGTGACAGTGATGAGACATATACCAATTTACAATAACATCAAATTAACACAACACAATTTAAACATCTGTTATACACATAATTACACTCAACAGTATACAAATAATAACATACACTGTACAGTATACAATACGCACTATATAGATACACATTATTCAATAAAAATAAAAAATAAAAATATATAAAAAAGTATATATATATATAGAATGTAGTGTTGTACTGTATTGACATTCAGGCTGTCGGTTGATAGTCAGTTGTTCAGAGAGAACATAATATAATAATAATAATATAATTTATGACAGTCCGGTGTGAGATATAAGAGTAAGGGTAATAAAGTGCAGTGCTGATGTATTTTGATCGTGGGAGATCAAGAGTTCAGAAGTCTGATTGCTTGGGGGAAGAAGCTGTCATGGAGTCGGCTGGTGCGGGTCCTGATGCTGCGATACCGCCTACCTGATGGTAGCAGTGAGAACTAGAATACTACTAGAGTAATTACAGCCTCACACAACTCAGTATGGGTGCCTGCACACATCGGAATTTTTCTGCATTCATTATTTATTGCTGTCTTCTGTATGTGTACTTATTTATCATGCACAGTGTTGTTCCGTATTGTTGTTACGTATTCACTGTTGTATTCAGTGTTGCACTAATTCATATGTCCACCTTTGATAGTCTTGTAAGGCATGTTACGTGTTAAATGTTATGCACAGTGGTCTCAGCAGACACTTTGTTTAGTTTAATTTGCATTCTTGCATTTGTCAAGTCAACAACATTTCATGAAATGGCAGACAGTCTAAATGTGCCTTAAGCATGGAGAAATTACAAACTACAGTGCAATGCATCTCAAGTTCAAGTTCAAGTGTCAAAGCAAATCTAGTGTCCTTTTGATATATGCAAATCTTCTAATGGAGCGGAAAAACACAGAAGTCCTATATCTGGTCCCCTGTGGGTACATGTGAAAAGTTTAAAGTATTTCACAACTCAGAGCCACTACAGCCTAATGTCCTGAAGGACCTAATTTATGATGCATGCACATATAATATGGGTTCTTATTTTACAGTGTTGTCCTGACTTTCCAGTCAGCATATTGAATATATAATTTACATTCACCTACTTAAAATGTTAATATTGCTAGAAAGAAAAAATAAATACATTAAAAATTGTGCTTTGTTTTCCCCACACCTCAAATATTTACCTATACATGTTTACAGCATGTACTGTATGTACAACATTGATGAGTCAAAGTGTCATGGGTGAGTGTGGGTTACAAACTGAAAAAGAGAATTGAATTGCTTTGAGACTTCATCAACCCTCCAAAGTGAAGGGAAGTTTTTTAAAGTTGCCTTTAAACAAAGTGTGTCATTGAATGTGGGTTTTATACACAATCTGTAAGGACAACATACTGTATAGCCTACTCATCATCTGAATAGGGTTTGAATGGGCATTTTTGGAGGATTTTTAAAAGAGTTTTCCATTATTGCTGCACTTGATATCAATGACAAAATCAGTAAATTATGCAATTCTTGTATGAAACAAAACCTTATTAGAAAATCCAGTAGCGGTTCTAGCTTGTATGGCACCTTGGGCGAAACCCGCTTCAACACGCCAAAGTTGTTGATGGGGGGGGGGGGGGGTGTCTGTGTGGGTGCCTTGTGCTGGCCCCCCCCACAAGATACCACCCTGGGCAACTGCCCCTGTCACCCATGCCTAAATTTGCATGAAAACAAACAAAAAAAACAGAAAACAAAAGCAGACTGTACACATTGTTGTTAGTTCAACATTCATTAACAATACCTGCAATTTTTTAGTGGTGAAGAAATGTCCACAGCTTTATTATTTGTATGGAGGGGATGTTTCATTGCCAGAAGTCTGAGAGTGGAATCAGTAGAAAACTGGAAGACACTGGTTCAGAACTGTCAGCCAATGCTGCCTTACCATAAACTCTCAGAGAGGATGGCACTTTTAAAGTCTATAAGCATTGGCAGAACAC
Organism: Myxocyprinus asiaticus; assembly: GCF_019703515.2. Classification (NCBI taxonomy): domain Eukaryota; kingdom Metazoa; phylum Chordata; class Actinopteri; order Cypriniformes; family Catostomidae; genus Myxocyprinus; species Myxocyprinus asiaticus. The sequence continues at coordinate 17,294,307 of NC_059383.1, read as the reverse complement.
CAGAATTGACATGAAAGGACTATTGAAATTGGTTCATCAATGTGATTTCACTAACATAATGAAATGATGAAAATTTAGTGTGGCTCCAGTTGCATGTCTCACCACAGGTCACAGGGCAATCGATGGGATGAACATGGAATGACGCACACAGGTTGAGCGTGAGCGCACGTCTCAGGAATCCCCCCACACATGAAAGTCTGACGTCTACCCCTTCGCATCTTTCCCTTGAACAACGTTTGAAGTCCTGTACTTAACTGAAACATATTACGGCGGGCATCCTACAGGCTGCTGAGTCGCTAGGGGGACGTTCACACCGGACGCGTTTTTGCGTCCGTCTTTACTGTTTTTCCAATTGTATTCTATGTAAACATGCGCCAGACGGACGTCTTTGACCGTTGCGCGTCTCGCGCAGGAGCGCCGCGTTTTGTTAGACGCCTTGTTAGGTTAAAAAAAAAAAACGTCAACTTTTAAAAACGCGTCTCGAGACATATGTGTTTTGTTCTTTTCATTACGCTGGGTCTAGCTTTTTTTCTTAAGCGCAGTAACGTGTTTTGTTTAACGGTCCCTAACACGACTACGCTTTTGCGCATGATACTGCGGTTCCGACCACTTCACGCTCCAACTCACCTTGAAACGCGGACCTCTCGGTTTTTACGCAGAGAGCGACAGAAGGGCGACCAATCCCCGCCCCGAAGTCTCCCCCACTGACCAATGAATTTCGAGCGGGGGCGGAGCCGACAGCTAAATTGTCATGCTTGGTTTCACGTTGGCAGTGCTGTCAAGCCGCGTCTGGCTTCCTCGCGCTGGTGCAGGTGCTCTATTTCATCGAGAGTGGATGCGAAAGGCAAGAAGGGGAGGGAAAGAATGAAGGGAAACGTTGGAGAAAAGTATGCGGGGCAAGCATAAAAGGGCATCAGCAGCTGACAGTGTGTCTAATGTCCTGGGGCTCGGCACAGAATGATTTATTGAAAGGGGCACTTTGAGATATGATAAGGTTTCTCTCTGGTTGGCAATAGTACTATGATTTGGTATGTGGCCACTTTGATAGCAAGTGTATTCAGCACCCGAGGAACGGCTGCTCAAGGTGAGTTGAAGTGCGATATATTAAATTTAGCCTCTTGCTTAAGTTTGTTGGAAACATTCTTGACTTTGCTTTAGTCATTTAATAATTTTTCACTGATAGAGTCATTCTCAATTATTTATTTTAACTATTTAAATCTTAATACGATCATGTTGAATAGTTCCAAGTGAATATTTCTATGTTATAATATTGCATTTGACTCAGTTCTAGGTGCTTTTGGTTCATCTGGATTATATTCTGCTTTCTGTACCTTACACAATTATGTCGAGTTGCTTTGTCATTTGTAATTAACATTTATGAGGAAGTGCTTGTTTTAAGGGAGGTTGCAGGACTGGTGAGTGTTTAATGAATGGTTTGAGCTGTTGCTTTACTGTGCTCTGTTGCTGACTATTCCATATACACATCTTCTTCAGTCCCATGAGCAACTTTAGGCTCATCTACCTCATGCTAAGTGCATTATTTTAAATTATACTCTGAGAATGAGCATCCATACATGTATCAGTTGAACCTCTTACTGCAGAAGCTTTAATTACACATATGAAGGTGTTGTCACTAGGGATATATACAGCTGGCATGGTGCTCAGTAGATTTTCTTTCATTTCCACCTTATTGTACTGTATACTATATAGTTGATGTACTCTTTGATTTTCAAAATCCATTCTGTATCTTTTTCATATGGCTTTAGCATTTTAATCATGAGACAAATCACCATAAATGTGACTGAAGATGTGATATCTATCTTCACTCTACTAAGTTTGAATAACGATGGAAAAGTATTGTATCTTATTTCTTATGCTGGGTTCATGGACTCACATAGCCCTGGAGTTTGCAACACGTCCACTAGAGGGCTGTTGACTGTAAAACAAGGAGCATCTAATATTGGGTCACTTTTGAGCTTCATCATTGAAAACTTCCATAGCATGTTCATACAGATAATAAAAATGGTCCTGATCTGCATCTAGAGAGGAATCGTACCTGGTTTGTTATGACACTGTAGGTATTATTTCCCACCTCATTTTTATTGTATCAAAAGCATAAGCTGATCATCTTACTTTTGCTTAGCTTGAACTGTGTCATCCCCCTACTCTCAATGACAGTGTGGAGTCTGTATCCTTGCTGTTCTGACTGTGCACTTTGCTACATATGCTCAGTGTCTCCCTCCTGTGTGTCAAAGCCATGCTGCACTATCCCAGCCCCACTGCATCTCTCTCCCTGCCCTCACCCTCCTGTCTCAAGCTGTCAGCTGGCAAACAGGCCCGCTCTCAGCAGCTACAAACCTGGACAGGCGCTATTTATATATACAGTTGCTCTATTTAAACAGAGGCAGTGGAGTGTCTCTTCAGGCAGCCATGAGCTGATGCAGTGCTCCGGGAAGGCCCTCAAGGCTCAATGGTAGCTGACTGCACTGAACTTGTTGCGACCTTCCAGCAGGTAACCAGAGGAGCAGGCTATCTTCCATCATCATAATAGGATGCACCCTGAACCATCTGTCCCTTTTAAATTAATGTTGCCAAATCTACATGTCATTTTGGCAGGGGCTTAAATTTATCTTACCCAGGCATTAGTCCTCACCGATTGAGGCAGACAGCTGCTCTGTTCCAAAGCCTAGTGTACTGCCTATGTTGGCAGCATTTTAAGGCGTCATTGGTTTGCCTATGATGCAAAGTCTGTTCCAATAAGTAGGCAGCTTAATTATGCTACCTCCTATGGAGCCATTTAAAAAATAAAAAATGTAAAAAAATAAATAAAAAAAAGTCGCATCACAACAAATGGAACAGAACCCAGTTGTCTCAAGATGCATTTTCAAAAGTTCTTTAACTTCTTTAAAGTTTTTTAAAATTCTTTAAACTTGACACAGTGTATTAAAAATACAGCACTCCTGTGCAAGATGCTGAAAAGACAGCGAAACGCAACACAACCAGACTGATCTCACAGTGAAATCGGAAACAGTAGGTTGACTTTCTTTAGCTAAAATCAGTCTGTGCATACCAAAATTCAAGACACTGCCCCCAGTGGCCAAAGTGGTAAGTGTTGTTTGGCGTATGGGCATGTTTGAGCTCTATTTTCAGAATAAAATGTCCATGGATGGGCACAAAAGCAAGTTGTATGACAGTAATACAGTGAAGAGGAATACATATTATATTAACTGTACCCCCACACCTAAATCCAACTAATAGTGGAGTAAAAATGTTAGGGGGCAAAATGCAACCTCCAAATCGCACTTGTCACTTATTATGCATACTCGATTACTTCCTGGTTGTAATTAGAGATGTGCGAGACTAGTCGACTATACGTTACTGATGCTGCTAGTTGACACTGGAATTACTAGTCGATTAATATTTTTCCCATTTAAACTGTTGAACATTTTTTCACATTTACGCTTGGCTTTATATTTTGTTATATACATGTTATATACATGTTAATGTTACACATTTTTAAATATAATTAATAATACAAATACTATTAAAAAAGAGGACATCTGGAGCATATACAAAGTTTCATTTCACCTCAGGCTGTGCGTGCTTCTTCCCTCTCTCACTCGCAATTCGCACAAGAAAATGTCCTCTCGCTAGACAAGAAAACTCAGCAAAGTAGTTATGAAATCACTTTGGTGGTGGTGTGGGAAGCAGATTTCCGAAACGTTGGCTTGAAAGTCGCTGTGGATGTTTTCAGATTTGAGTCTTTTTTAAATCGGTTCATGCTTTCAAGTTATTTCCTGCTGAGCCTGTTTTTCCTATCCTATAACTACTATGTTTTTTGCATCGTAACTGTCATTTGTTACATTCTTTACCGAATTGCTGTCAGATTAGATAAATGGCAAATGCACATTGCGAAATATACACAACTTTTCAGCACATTTTTTTAATCTCATAGATTTGGCTTACTTGTTTATTTTTAACAATGTCCCGACTGTTTTAATATGTTTAGTAACATTTACTTGGTGAATTCCATTTAGAACAGGCTATTAGGGTTGCTCTATTGGTCCTGCACTGTTAATACAATTGTTTTCAATAAAAATGCCTATTTGATCATGATCATAATGCAAGGCAAGCATGTCGCAGATAAATGCCCCTTTTCAGTGGAATTTAGCGTTGGATTTAGAATAGATTAAGCATTTTAAATGCGTTGCATAAACAAATTAGTTTTTTACAGTTTTCGGAAGGTTTCTTACTTTTTAGACTAGCCGATTAGTCAACTCCAAAATTAGTGAAATTAGTCGTTCCGCACATTCCTACTTTTAATGCGGGATGTGAAACCGGGTCTGCCATGCTGCTGACTAAACTCGAGAGCTTGTACTTGTAGGTTTGAATTTGAGATAGATAGATATATTATACAGTGTATGATAATATATATATATATATATATATATATATATATATATATATATATATATATATATATATATATATATATATATATATATATGGCCCCTAAGATACCTAGCTTTAGCCAAATTCTAGGGCATCATCACATGTATCCTTCATATAGAAGGCAACCCCAGAATGCAAAGGAAAAAATAAATCCAACTGTTTCCTAACGGCATAGTTTTCCAAAGTGAGCGGTACTAGAGGGTGTAGAAGGCTTTGAAAGTCTTCTTTTTCTGTAGAGGAAAATGCTGTTCCAGTGTGGATGAGAGGTGTAAACAGAGCGAAATCAATGCACTTTCAAACGAAAATGTATTAGTGTGGACGTGGCCTTAGTCTCTAATGAGGTTCTATTTTAGTTAGGATGATGTAATTAAAAGGCAGCTGCCGTCTTAACTAGGCAGCTCACTTGGTTTTGAAACAGAGCTAGGATGTGCTAGGATTTGAGTTGATATGGAAATATAAAATGAAGTTGATCTGTTTTAGCAGTTAGCACCTGCTAGCAGAAATGATGCTACCGGGTTCTTCCTCTTTAGGCATTGCAGGCATCACTGCCATCTGGAGAAGCTAAAGAAAGCTCTTGCTCTTCAGGTTCAGCTGGAGTCTGTATTATAGAAAGCGTGTTATACATTAGGAGGGCTAGTAAGGGACCTGACAGCTGCTCGTTTTAAGCGGTGTTGGATATCATAGGATGTGTTTTCCATTACTCATCACTTTTCTTTCAAACTCATGCTCTTGATGGCTTGATCCTCATCCAGCAGACTGATAAGTGTGTTAGCCTTTTCCCTGTGGAAAAAATCTAATTGTTTATGTAGCAAACAAGCAGCCTGTCATCACATCTGGCCAAGTTCCCAACACCAATGTGTCACTTTCATGTAGTAATTTCTGTCTCATAGGTACCATGGACTGCAGAGAAAGGGACTGCAAATGGGGATATTTCATCTCATTGGCTCACTTGACCAAACCTTCAATGTCTTGTAATTATGATTTATAATGTCAGCTATAATCCAGCCAAATCATCCACAGGCATTACAATCAAACAATGGAAAGCAGCTAACTTGTGCTGATTGCGTTGCAAGCTGCAGAATGCTAACCACAGAGGGTACAGCTGAGGCAGACAATTTCCAAATACATTATGTTGGCTCCAGTGATTCTGGGTGAGGGGTTATTGGTTGGGCTAGCTATACGGAACAAATTGGAACTAACAACTATTAGAACACATATATCTTGATGTTGGCTTGTGTTTTCAGTTTCTTTAGATGTTTTAATATCTGTCTGACTTGAATTTGTTTAGTTTTTAGTAGTCTGACTCTGAACAGGGGAAAAAACACATGAAATATGATTTTACCAAACCCAAACCAAAACACATGATTTGGATTCTAATCCAAATCCAAATTTTGTTAATGCGTCTCAATCTAAATTATTTTCATGTGTTTTTTTATTATTCGTTGTACATCAGGTGTTGAAACAAGAAGACACAACATTAAAACCAACTGCCTAATATTGTGTAGGTCTCCATTGTGCTGCCAAAACAGTGCCAACCCGCATCTCAGAATAGCATTCTGAGATGCTAATCTTCTCACCACAATTGTACAGAGCAGTTATCTGAGTTACTGTAGACTTTGTTAGTTCGAACCAGTCTGGCCATTCTCTGTTGACCTCTCTCATCAACAAGTCTTTTCCATCCACAGAACTGCCCCTCACTGGATGTTTTTTGTTTTTGGCAACATTCGGAGGGATTTCTAAAGACTGTTGTGTGTGAAAATCACAGGAGATCAGCAATTACAGAAATACTCAAACCAGCCCATCTGGCACCAACAATCATCCATGCGATTATCTAGTCAGCCAATCATGTGGCAGCAGTGCAGTGCATAAAATCATGCAGATATGGGTCAGGAGCTTCAGTTAATGTTCACATCAACCATCAGAATGGGGGAAAAATTTGATCTCAGTGATTTGGACTGTGGCATGATTGTTGGTGCCAGATGGGTTGTCAATTAGTCAATTCATTTGAAGAAAATAATGTCATTCCAATTCTTCGCTGTAAATCTTCTACAGATAAAGACTGCTTGCTCTGCCTGTAACTGGACATGTCCCACTGTTCATTGTAGCTTCTGGTAGAGACGGAAACACAGCTACAGGAAGGAAACTTTCCTGATTTACATTCAAAGCGTAACCCCTTCTCATCGGATTGCTGATGCCCTAACCCCAAGGTGAAAATAATACATATGATTGTTCAGATTTTCTGTCACTCTACTAACACAAATTAATTACAGAACCATTCAAAATCTCCTGTAAAGGGGGATGCAGTAACAGTAGAATTAAAGCACGAAAATTAGCAGTTTTGATTGGCTGCAACGGACTGCTTACACTCCGTCAAACAGAAACAATGCAAAGATATATATGGTCTACATCACCTTTAATTTTTTTTGAGGTTGTATATTTATTAGGGCTGTCAAATGATTAAAACATTTAATTGCGATTAATCGCATACATTTTTTTTGTTGTTGGTAGTTAATCACGATTAATCGCAATATCTGGACAAAACATGAGTGGACAAAATATGCTTCATCCAGATGTATTTTTCAGCCATCCACACAAAACCAACCCCACCAACAGAGATGAACAAGAAAATGAAGCACAACTCAATTCAAATTATGTACAAAATGTTGTAAGTGTATTATGACATTATTTATTTGCTTCTTTTTATGGAGTTTTGACAGACATGCAAAAAAGTCTGCACTGTCATTTACAATTGACAACTCAATGCAAAATACAACAAAACACCTTTTAGACCCTGGTCACAATTGTAACCAGTGAGATTAAATGGGTTAATGACAGTGTAGATTACCTGCAGAGTTCCAGCAATGTCTCCAACTTCAGCATTGGCTAGAGCATCGCGCCTCGCAACTTTTACCTCACACTTGCACTGCGCCTCGCAACTTTAGCCTCACGCTCGCACCATGCCTCACGACTTTAGCCTCGCAACTTTTGCCTCGTGCTCACACCACGCCTTGCAGTGCAAAACTGGTGTTCAAATGGCAGCTGTCTTGCCGCTGCAGTTATGTTACAATGTTTGGAGCTCTATCTGTGCTTTGCGGGCATGTTCTGCCACTGTGCAACATTGATAAAGTGCTTGGCACAGGTCTCAGCATAATGTCTCCCACCATCTGTTTTCCCGATGGCAATGCATGTGACATTAGCGGCGTTTGCGCTAATTGACTCGTTTCTCATGAACTATGGTTTATTCAAAGGGTCATATTACGTGTTAACGGCATTAAAAAAATGTGTGGTGTTAAACGAACTTTGCGTTAATCTGTTAACTTCAACAGTGCATTTAATTATTTAATGCATATACATTGTTATAAAAAAAAAACGGGGGAAAACGTTTCACAATTTGAATAACTTAGTTTATAATAGTCTTAGTTTATGTCACCACTTCTCTGAAGAGTTTTAAGGGGCTGACCGGCCCTTTTTGTTCGAGAGTGAAGGAAATACGTGTGCGAGCTGAGAGATTCATGCTCATGCAACTGATCAGAGCATGTGAGTGGAGCGGAGTGTTAAGTGGAGCGGTGATAATTTCACCTGAGTGGAGAGTGCCTTTTTGAAAATTCCGCTCCGCTCGCGCAGGACACTCAGGCCGCTCAGTGCCGCTCGCTCAACCCAGAAAGCGCTTCGTGATATGCTGGTTTGGGAATCTGCGAAATAAGCTATAGGCCTGATGTTGTGGAGCTCTAACATTGTTTTAGTGAAGTTGCAAACCTTATAACCTAAATAAATGCAAAGTATAGATGTAAGATTAATAATAGTGAATTTGGCAAAGCATTTTGCCTTGAATCCCAGTGAACACACACACAAAACCAATAAACTCTTGCAGTGTCCTAATTTGCAGGCGGAGCATTCTGCTTTCATGCCTCTATTGTACAATTGAGCATTTGATTTGTAAAGATTTCCGCTCTCGCATAGAGAATTTCATAGCGGAATTATCTCAATTAATCGACCAGCTTTCAACTTCTGCTTCAGGATAAAGTGGCACAAAACTGCTGGTCAGTTTCCCAAAGCCAAATCCACACCTTAACGAGAAGTTTGAAACGTAAAAAAAAAAAGATTCTAGATTAGTGTTTGCGGATATCCTCTTCCGACATCGCTTGCTGCATTCATGCGCAGAGAAAAAATATTTTCTTAAGTGAAGGCAGTGTAATTTTTATTTGTTTTAGGATCATTAAACATTATTTAATCTAATATATATATTGGGAAAAATATCGCTTTATGCAGGACAAATATTTTTTATTCGTTCAATCCATGGTTAAACCTTGCTGTACATAAAGAGCGCATGCACAAGACATGATCGTTTGACGCATATAAAGTCCAGATTCACTTTATAATACTTTAGAAATATCAAGGAAAAACAAAGGGGGCACATGCTATCTACTAATATAATAATTATTATATAATTAACCACAGTCCTTTAGATTGCATATGATTCGTACATATACAATTGTAGGGAATATTAATAAAGCAACAACACTGAAAAACAGAAAAACATTCACTGATCTTTTCTGGATAACTTAATACACCCTTTAAAACTGAACTCAAAATTAGGATGAGAAATTGCTCATTTTAATTTACAGACCCAAAGTCTGATAGCATTAAATCAGAAACCTATTAATATATCAAATCTACAGTATAATCATTCCTTGGAGACAACTGAAAAACCAATTATGAATTTCACTTTTACCTACAATATTTTTCCTGGTACCAGTCCATGTTTTCATTATTGCCATAAACGACTTGGATAAACTTTAAAGTTGAAAAGATTGTGTTTTTCTGGGTCGGTTGTGTCACTCGGGTCCAGTTTAAACTGAAAAGCGCAAATTTGCGTTTCCGTGCCAACACACGTTTTATCACTTGTAGAGGCATGTTTGATGACTTGTTTAAAGTAAATAAAGGTCATTTAGAACTGGAATTTTTTAAGGTATTATGTGAAGATGTTGATGACATATGTGCTAACAGAGAAATATTTGACTGATTGCAAATGATAATGAAGGTCTGGTTCACCTGATTATCTAACAGCCGTTGTAAACGTGTCCAAAATAAACAGGGAGATTTTATATACAAAAACACAACAATACAATCACATAATTTCAGATGTGTACATTACTAATCATTTGATAATTTAATATATGTTGGCCTATAGTCTATATTTCACCCAGAGGGGCACCTCAGCCCATGTGGTCAAAGGGGCAGTTGCTCTGTGCATGCTTGGAACCAAGTATACTACAGAGATATATAATGTCAGAGCGGGATTTGAGCAAAAGCTTTTTTACCGGTGAGCGTGAGCGGTACTTGAGCGGAGCGTCCGCTTGGGCCGTGAGTGGCTGAGCGGAGCACACACACATGGAGCAGGTTATTCGCCACGTGATCTTCAACCGATACATGGATGCATGATCTTGCATGATATGCATGTGCTCTCGACATTTAATGCTATAGAGCTATGGTCTATTAAGCTGGACTATGGTCCATTAAGCTATTAATTTTCATTCATCTTCACAATACATTTTTTAGTGTAATTATGTATCTTTTCATCTTACTTGGTGAATTTGTCAATTTGTCATCTCTGTGCCTCCCCTGACATTCTCTGGCGCCTTCCATTTTGGAAATCGTGGATCTTCAAAATCAGAAGTGTAATTTTTACACCACCAGTGCCACTGAATGAATTTGCAAAAATAAACATTGTTTTCAAACAGCCTTCCAAATAAACCCAATTTTGGGGTTTTGGCCCCTTTTCTCCTCAATTTTGGCATGCCGAATTCCAAATGCTCTCTAATTATTTGTGGTGGTGCAGTTGCTCGCCTCAGTCCAGGTGGCAGAGAACAAATCTCAGTTGCCTCTGCTTCTGTGACAGTTTGCCTGTGCATCTTATCACGTAGCTTGCTGAACGTGAGAATCGTGAATGCACCGAGAGGCAGAATCACCATATAGCGACCATGAGGAATGTAACCCATGTGACTCTGCTCACCCTAGCAACCCTAGCAAGCCTGGCTGGAGTCACTCAGCACACCACAGAATTGAAGGGGTAGCATCTTTCCTTATGAAGGTAAATCAGTAGCAAAACTCGAGAGCTTGCATATTTGGATTTGAGAACTTGTACAATAAATATTTGTTCTCGTAACTTGAAATTGTGTGTGAAAACTGAAATGTGAAAACTTATAAAATAAAAATTTGAAGTTGAATGTTGCAATCACAGACAATAATTCAAAGTTTGTGTTTTGAACTCACAATTGCAGACAAGTAGTCACAAATGTGTAAAATTACATTCACATCAATACAACTACAGACACAAACTTGTATTATACATCAACTTTTGTACTTTAATTCAATTTCGCATTACAACCACAAATCGGCACTTACAACCTCTCAAATCTGGCACTGCAACTTTAAATCTTCACGCCTTGACTTTTGCAACATTTTGCAAAAAACCTGTAGCAAAACTCACTTGTGCACTTGCAAAATCCTGATGCGAGAAGAGTAAGACCAGTGTTTGGCGGGGGAGGGGGAGGGCGCAATTAAGTCGTTTTATTGGTTGATGCCTAGCCAATGAATGCCACCGGTATGGATCATGTTGACTGCATATATGTGCGTGCATGTGAATAATTTCACTTGCCTTTTCAGCAGATTTATTCAATGTGAATTGCCAAGGAACAAAGAAAAGACGTTTCAGAGTCAGAGCAGTAAATCGTAGAATTATTTTATTTGCAACATTAAAGCATCATAGGCTGAAATGTGTCAATAATATACTTTCAGTTGCCTTTATTTCTTTATAATGAATAATGACTTGATTAACCTGAAAATCAACAAAGTGACAGATCAAATAGAGCTGGTACACTGTCCAGTAGTTAGGCTTACTGGCAGTACATTCAGTGACCCAGGTTCAAATCCAGATCAGAGAGGATGCATTTGCTTAACAGATATAATGAAAATAATTTTGTAAAACACACATACACAGACAAACAATTTATAAAATTGTTTTAAATAAATAAATCAAAACTGTATCTGAATCTGACTGCCAGCAATTACAGTATAATTTATCTAATTTTCTGAGAATGCTTGAATCAATTTAAGATCAATTGAAAATCTTTTTTCCAAACAAACAGAATTATTACGTTTCTGAAGAAATTTCTCATGTTTTCACAGAGTTTATTCTAATTTATTCTCCCCCATTGGTCAATTTGGTATTTGTACTTGCTCTCCACAAAAAAAAAAAAAAAAAAAAAAAAAAAAAAAAAACTCTGTTCTGAAAGAACATCTTTTGGCAGTGTCATGAGTAGTTATAAACATACGACATTGTCATGCTAATAACCTTTGAAAAGTAAAGGGTGCTGTTATAACAATGTAAATAATTGGATTGGAGTGTTTTTGAGGCTGCAGCCACAGACCTGGACAAGCTCACAGATACTGTTACATCATATATCAGTTTCTGTGAGGATATGTGCATTCCTACTAGGACTTATTTAAAGTTCAACAATGACAAACCGTGGTTTACAGCAGAGCTCAGGCAGCTTCGTCAGGCCAAAGAGGATGCTTACAGGGGTGGGGATAAAGTCTTGTACAATCAGGCCAGGAACACACTAAACAGGGAAATCAGAGTGGCTAAAAGGAGATACTCTGAGAAGCTGAAAAACAAGTTATCAGTTAACGACCCTTCATCAGTGTGGAGTGGCATGAAACAACTCACAAATTACAGGACTCCTACCCCCAACCCTGTAGGGAACCAACAAAACAACTGGCAGACGACCTGAATATGTTCTACTGCAGATTTGAAAGACCCAATCTCACACCCCACACCCACTCTGACCTTCACTTCACACAAACACCAACACCTCCTGCAACCCCCTCCTCCCCCCTCCTGCTACTCAACCTGCACTTAAGATATGTGAAGATGATGTGAGCCGCGTCTTTCGGAAACAAAAGACGAGGAAGGCTTCAGGCCCAGATGGCGTCTCACCAGCGTGTCTTCGATCCTGTGCTTACCAGCTGGCCTCCATCTTCACACAGATCTTCAATAGATCACTGGAGCAGTGTGAAGTCCCATGCTGCTTCAAACGCTCAATCATTATTCCTGTCCCAAAGAAACCAAAAATCACAGGACTTAATGACTACAGACCTGTCGCCCTGACGTCTGTGGTCATGAAATCATTTGAGAGACTGGTGTTGGCCCACCTGAAGAACATCACTGGACCCTTTCTAGATCCCCTTCAATTTGCTTATCGAGCAAATAGGTCTGTAGATGATGCAGTCAACATAGGATTGCATCATATCCTACAACATCTGGACAGACTAGGGACATATGCAAGGATCCTTTTTGTGGACTTCAGTATAGCTTTCAACACCATCATCCCAGCTATACTCCAGAATAAATTACACCAACTCTCTGTTCCCATCTGTCAGTGGATTACCAGCTTTCTGACGGACAGGCAGCAGCTTGTGAGACAGGGGAAACTCACTTCTAGCACCTGTACAATCAGCACTGGTGCCCCCCAGGGATGTGTGCTCTCCCCACTACTCTTCTCCCTCTCTCCCCACTACTCTTCTCCCTCTACACCAATGACTGCATCGCCAAGGACCCCTCTGTCAAGCTCCTGAAGTTTGCAGACGACACCACTGTCATCGGCCTCATCCGAGATGACGATGAGTCTGCATACAGAAGGGAGGTTGAACAGCTGGCTGTCTGGTGCAGTCAAAACAACCTTGAGCTGAACACGCTCAAAACGGTGGAGATCATTGTGGACTTTAGGAGAAACACCCCAACACTGACCCCCCTCACCATTATAAACAGCACTGTGGCAGCAGTGGAGTCATTCAGGTTCCTGGGCACTACCATCTCACAGGACCTGAAGTGGGAGACCCACATTGACTCCATTGTGAAAAAGGCCCAGCAGAGATTGTACTTCCTTCACCAGCTCAGAAAATTCAACATGCCACAGGCGCTGCTGATACAGTTTTACTCAGCAGTCATTGAGTCTGTCCTCTGCACTTCAATAACTGTCTGGTTTGGTTCAGCTACGAAATCAGACATCAGAAGACTACAAAGGACAGTTCGGACTGCTGAGAGGATTATTGGTTGCCCCCTGCCCCCCTTTCAAGAACTATACACTTCCAGATTGAGGAAAAAGGCTGGAAAAATCACTCTGAACCCCACTCACCCTGCCCACTACCTTTTTGAATTGTTGCCTTCTGGTCGACGCTTCAGAGCTCTGAGCACCAGAAATGTCAGGCACAGGAACAGTTTTTTCCCTCAGGCTATCCATCTCACGAACAGTTAAATCGCCCCACTGAGCAATAATTATGTGCAATACACAGTTTAGTCTTTTTTATATTTATCCAACACATCCAGCCTCTTCTGCCATTTCATTCCTCTGAAAAAAAAAAAAAACATTTGCACTGTACATAACAGATTTGTATTTGCACTGTACATAACAGATTGTATTAGATTTGCACTACCCATGTGTATGTGTGTATGTATGTATGTGTGTGTCTGTAGGTATGTGTATAATTAGTTTTTTTTATTTTATTTTTTTATTATCTATGTCTTGCTTCTGTTCTTGTATTGTTTTTGTATTGTTGTACACTGGAAGTCCTGTCACCAAGACAAATTCCTTGTATGTGTAAGCATACTTGGCAATAAAGCTGATTCTGATTCTGAAATAAAAATACAGATGTTAATTTTTTTAACCCAGGTCAATATGCATGGTTAGCAGACACATTACCACTAGACCAACCTAAAGTTTATAGGCCAATTATTGAGACATTTCAGCCTATGATGTATTAATTTTGCAAATAAAATAATCCCACTTGTGATTTACTGCTCTGACAAGTGTAATTGGCAGTTCCCGTTCAAATCAATGTCCCACACACTCTTAAACTGTGTCAAATTCATTAGAACAGACATCGATGAAACAAAGAGGGTTAATAATGTTACCAGCGTTTTTTTTTTTTTTTAATAATGTGCAAAATGTCTTTTCTTTGCTCCTTGGCAATTCACACTGGGTGGTGGAGGACGATTCACAGTTGCCTCCACGTCTGAGACTGTCAATCCGTGCATCTTATCACGTGGCTTGTTGAGCGCGTTACCACAGAGACATTGCGCGTGTGGAGGCTTCACGCTATTCTCCGCAGCATCCACGCACAGTTCACCACGTGCCCCACCGAGAGCGAGAACCACATTATAGCGACCATGAGGAGGTTGCCCCATGTGACTCTACCCTCCCTAGCAACCGGGCCAAATTGGTTCCTTAGGAAACATGGATGGAGTCACTCAGCACGCCTGGATTCGAGCTCGCGACTCCAGGGGTGGTAGTCAGTGTCTTTACTCGCTGAGCTACCCAGGCCCCCCCATTGTGCCACAGTGTTAACAGTTTTCCAGAAAACCAATCTATTAAATGGCTTAGTTATAGTTGTCTCTGCATAGTAAGCTAGGAAATTGAAAAAATGTTGACACTGAAAAGGTTACACACTTCAGCTTATGAAAAATCACCACTTTTTCCTGATGCAATGGGTGAATAAATCATCCTGTCTTGTCATATTGCATAAAAATTTTATCCAATACACAATTCTATAATATAAACCGATAATATAAACACTAAAAATTCTCATTGACTTGCACAAATTGATTCAGGACATCTTGTGCAATTTTAAACAGGTAAAAACTGAAGAAAAAACCTTCAACTTAAAATGGCTGGGGATCTGTAGAACCTGGTGTGAGTGTCTTATCTATGTCTGTGCCTGGATTCCATTTCTTCTTTCTCAGCACTTCAAAGGCTGTTTCCTGTCTATGATACTCTCTCTCCCAGTCTCGTCTGCCACCACAGCCAGTTTAAAAGCATGCACCCAAGAAGACTTCCTGCTGAAACAAAAGAAGAATTGGTCTCATTCAGAAATTTGTGGGTAGAGCCTTTCAGATCTGAATGTTTCTATCGTCCACAGTCCTCTGCTGATAGTACATTGCCTCCATTCATCTTTCCTGGGAGAATAATGACAAGACGGAATGATTACTGGATCTTAGCTGTTGAGTTACTCTGTCTGTTTTTCCTCTCTGTACTGTTGTTTAAGCTGCTCTGCCTGATCTCCCAGCCTGGCCAAACTGGTGTTCAGCTGGTTTTGCTGGTCAGCCAACTGATCTCCCAAAAATGCTGAAAAGCCTTCCAAAACCAGGAAACCAAACTAGCTTGGTCTGCTAAGACAAGCAAGCTTGAATGATTTCCCAATCTTTAAAAGTGATATAACTCCCAATTTAGTGAATTCATACTATGCTTGTAAAGTATTTTTGGCCTTATTGTCTTTTTCAATGACATCAGTCACTGCTCTGTAGATATGTCCTAAACCTTGAGTGCTCATCAATTTTTCACCTAAGGCAGGCATGTTCTCCGATTGATGTGGATAGGAAGTAACAGGCTGCCACTGGCCCAGGGCAAGTTGCTTGTTCTATGAAAGTCACTAGCCTTTATAGGTCAATCAGCTGGTATTTGGGCCAGCATTGACTCAGATCCCCCTCCCCCCAACTATAGCCTTCTTCTGTCTGACACATACAGTACATGCAGGCAAGACAACACTAGTGGAAGATGTTCCATATATAGAGACCTTCAAAAGAGCTCTGTGGAATTCAGTTAATTATGCATGACTTAGCTCTGCCGTTGGAGTTAAGTCAGTATGTTTGTAATTCAGGCTCATCAACTCGAAAAACACCCCCTTCTTATGTTTGAGAACATGCCAGTTGAATGTTTCAGTCATGGCAAGACACTCATTTACACAATTTATGTGCTATGGTTGTTATATCAAGGATTTGATTAGCAAATAAACCTCATTTCTATTATTGAGGAAAAAAGCATGGACATCATAAATGCAATTAGAGGTTTCCTTACCTTTCTGTTTGATTCTTCAAAAGAGGAACCCAACTAAACAAAAACTAAATGAACCTGATGATCTTTGTGACTTTCTCTGTGGGTTACATGATGTAGTTATCTTCCAGACCGACAGTGTAGGTCTTGGCATCATTTCTTGTACTATGTGTTTAGCTACAGCTGTAATAGCTACAGCCTAACATCTGGTTTAGCTCTCTGGAAATCACTCAACAGAAAACCTTTGATATTTAAATAATTGTGAGCATGGTCCTATTGATCCATACACTCTTGCTGCACTTGTTCTAATCTGCATCTGCGATTTGGCCATGGTGTACAGCACACTAAAGTGAATGTAAGTGATTTCAGAGGACTTTTGTGTGAGGAGAACCTTTTTTCTTAGCTTGTGGATTATGTTCTGATGTTCTACAATAAGGAGGCCATTATTTTTGTGATTCAGTAATGAAAATGGTGACAAACATGGACCATGCGCTGGGTAGATGTCCAGGTAATTCAGTGGTGTGTGCTGATTAATGGAAGATTGATACAGTGTGGAGGTGTTTCTGACTCAGTGGAGGTGTTTCTGACTCAGTGTAGGTAGGAGCAGAGGAGGAATCATGGTGCAACATATGGTAAAAAAAATAAGTTCTTGGGTTTGTGGCTTAGTGATTGACTGTGATAGTTTAAACTGGTTAAATTTGTAAATGCTGCACTAGTGATGTCCAGTTCGTGAATGAATCGTTCTTTTGAACGAGTTGAACTAGTTCACCAAATTTTACTGAATCGTTTGAAACAGTTCACGTCTCGAGTCAGCACTGATCCACAATTTACTCTTTGAATATTAAATATCTTAACCTGTCTCTTGGACGTGCCTAACACTCTGACTCGAAATGAGACGATAACCAGGAGTAATATGAACTGATGATATCTGCTTTTCCTAAGTCTTCTTTGCATCTAACCACTCCAACTAGTTAACAATTCGGACTAACGCTCCGGTCGCAACAGTTTTCGAGTCAGCAGTACAACGAGTCACTCATAACAGTTCTTGAGTCAACAGTACACTGAACTGAGATTCGCCGCTTTCAAAGGTGTCCGACACACTGAGAACTGATGAGCTGCTGATACTTAGTATGCATGTGATTAAGTGGCGAAATATATGTTTCTGGTGTATTTTGCTGAACAGCAGAAAGTATAACAAATAAAACATACTGGAAATATGTTTATGACTTGATTGTATTACCGTTTTATCAACATATGAAGGTAATCCGGTCGCAACATCAGCAAGTCAACAGTATACTGATCCGGGGCAGCAGCTCTTGAGTCAACAGTACATTAAGTCGCTCGCAGCAGTTCTTGAGTCAACAGTGCAATGATCCGGGAACAGCAGGTCTCACGTCAACAGTACATTGAGTCGCTTGCAACAGTTCGTGAGACAACAATTCACTGATTCGGGGACAGAGCTCTCGCGTCACCAGCACACTGAACTGAGAAACGCCTCTTTCGGACATAATACTGAGAACTGCTGATCAGTGAGTTGCTGATGAGCATGCGTGAACCGAGGACTTGAATGAAGGGCCGAAATGTTTCAGTCGAGAGATGTAAATGAATTTTACTATTGAGTATTGTGCATGCAGATTATATTTGAAGTTGTTATGAGCAATTTTAGGTGCAAAACTTTAATGTAGCATGTATTGTAAGACAACTGAATGAAACACTGATGACAATAAACACCCTTATTATTATAACTTAATTCAATATAATGTAATAACCAGCAAAATGCGCTTACACATGGCTTTATTGAATGTGTTTGAACGTGCTCCACGATGCCGGGGTATTAGTGTTATGTACAGTGACGTCATTACACTATGACGTAAAAGAACTGGTGAATCATTTTTTGAACCGGTTCATTGAAACGAACTGTCCGAAAGAACGGATTCGTGGAAAAGAATCAGACTTCCCATCACTATTCTGCACCACTAGTTGCACCAAACAGAATTTTTTGCACCAACAGGTAGTCCCATCCCATGGCTGACAACTTCATTAACTATGCACATTAAACTGGGATAGGTATAAAGGGATAGTTTACCCAAAAATGAAAATTCTCACATTATTTACTCACCCTAATGATATCTCAGGTGTGTATGACCTTCTTTCTTCACCAGAACACATTTGAAGAAAAATATTTCAGCTCAGTAGGTCCTAAAAATGCAAGTGAATGGTGATTTCTCTTTTCTCTTTTTTTATCCTCACTTCAATGCATATTTTGTTATTTTGGTAATAAAGTTAATAAAGATAATCTAAATTGTTCTAAATTGATAAAGTGTTCTAAATTGAAGTGAGGGCATGCAAAGAGAAGACATGCAAATAAAATGGGACTATAAACAAACATTGTCGGCACACACATTGTCTATAAAAAAAAAATATATATATATATTTATATATTTTCCGCAACATTAAAACCACCTGCCTAATATTGTGTAGGCGCCCCTCGTGCCGCCAAACTACCGCCAACCTGCATCTCAGAATAGCATTCTGAGATGCTATTCTTCTCACCACAATTGTACAGAGTGGTTATCTGAGTTACCGTAGACTTAGTCAGTTCGAACCAATCTGGCCATTCTCTGTTGACCTCTCTCATCAACAAGGCATTTCCGTCCACAGAAATGCCGCTCACTGGATGTTTTTTGTTTTTGGCACCATTCAGAGTAAATTCTAATTTTATAATATATAATATATATTTATAATATAATAAAGGCAGAACAAAAGTAATCCATATGACAAGTGATTTAGTCCATGTCTTCTGAAGCAATACAATAGCTTTGGGTGAGAAACAAACCGCAATTGAATTGCTTATTCACATCATGAAGTCATACAGCATGGCTATCATGAGACTTAACAGTGAAGCTGCTTTTCTGGGTCTGGGTGGGAGCTAGGTGGGAGAACTGTGTCAGCACTGTCAGTTTTCTGTCTTCATCTGCAACCTGCTCTGACAGATACACGTGGGACGCTGAGGTGCGGGTTTATAATCAGCAGTGAGAACACTATCATCACTCAGAGAGAGAGTATGTACTGCAGATCCTGTTATACCATATGTGCCAGGACAGGCTGCTGGCCTTCACAGTAACTTCTAACTTGCTAAATATTTGCTTGGTAGCTCAATTGAATTGTTTCTGAAACCAGTTTCCTTACAAAGTACATTCCTGTGAAATGATTGACTGACTGGGTAGCAGGCAGCTGCCTTGGTTTCAAAATTCAGAGGCAGCCAGAGTGAATGCATGTGTGTGTGTTTGTGTGTGTGACTTTGCTGAAGCGCATGGGCCCGGCAGGCAGCCAGGAAGCATGCTGATCACCTCTCTCCACTCTCCCCGCCCCCTTGACTGGACCGCTTCCCCTCACGTCTCATCTTTCAGCTGCCCATTGTTGCAGTGTACCCGACTTCCTCCTGCCCGGCTCCTCCACATCCATTAAACATTTATACTGTAGCTATGAGACACTTCTGTACTGTACCACCGGTTGTCTGATCAGGAAACTCTTTTTTGCTGTTGCTACTCCTCCCTCTGAAATAACAAAGTGTTGACTGATCAAATTTGATGCCTGTATTGTAGGGCTGGGTATTGATACAGATTTCTCGATTTAGTTAGATTCCGATTCACAAGCATTCTATTCAATATGATACTGATTTTGATTTTATTCGATTCAGTATCGATTCAGAAGGGGACACTTTAACAAGGTTCATTAGGAAAATATTAATTTTACTAATTATATTTTATTTTTCATCATTTTGATCACATTTTTGTTACATATTTGTTGTTAAATTGCATAATTTGTTCTATTTACAATTATTTACATTGATTTGTTGAACACGTGCTAAAACTGGTACTGGAGCCTTTAAATGAGCACATAGAGAGGATGGTGATGCATGATTAGAATTAAAATGTTTTTTGTAGTTCTTGATCAACAACTGACTGTAAAGAACAAAAAGGGTATTGAAAGAGACAGTATTCAGTGACAAATGGGTTGCGTGGATCTCGTCTTCGGACACACATTACACGGAACAACTTTTACTCTCAACACACAGTGTTCTCGCTGCTGAACAATTCACGACTAAACTACACAATTACTGGTGAGTGAAACTTTAGTCACTTTAGTTGCATAGTGCGAAATTTGGAGAGCTCTGCAGCTCTGGCTGCATCCTTCAGGGATCAGGTGGTGAACCTGCAAGCGCTGCCCCAGGAGGAGGCAGACCCAGTCCTGTCGTTGCTGTGTCCAGTGCATACTTTACACATCTACTTGGATTGCATGCAGAGCTTTAGACGCTCTGAGCAGCTCTTTGTCTGCTTTGGTGGACAGCGGAAAGGGAACGCTGTCTCCAAACAGAGGCTTGCCCACTGGATCGTGGATGCCATCGCTATGGCATACCAGGCCCAGGCCGTGCCCGCCCCTTCGGGAATACTAGCACACTCCACAAGGAGTCTGACATCCTCGTGGGCACTGGCCCATAGCACCTCTCTAGCAGACATCTGCAGGGCAGTGGGCTGGGCGACACCCATTACCTTCACGAGATTTTACAATCTCCGGGTTGAGCCGGTTTCGTCCCGTGTTCTGTCAAGTACGAACAGGTAAATTCGGGAATACAGACAGCTGGCCGGGTGTATCGCTTGCGTATAGCGCCTTTCCCCTCCAAAGAGGCAAAGATGTGCGCTTCTTTTCCCATGCGAGTTCACGAACCCGTGAACCCTGGATGTCCTTCCTCCCTAGCCCTGTGGCTCGCGAATTCAGCGGAGGAATTCACAGCCGGAACCAGTACGTGTGCTAATATGCCCTTACTGAGGTAGGTGCTCCACAGGTGCCGGTTACTCCGGTAACCCCCTGTGATGTATTTTCCGCAGTTCGGTCTCCCTGTTCGCAGACCTGTGTCTCCCTTCGACAGAGCCCTCTCTGTCCCAGTCGCCGTGTTTGTAGAGCTCCTCCCCTTTCAGGCAGGACCTACCACCGTGCCTCTTCCATGTGCAGCTCTAAGCCCACATGACGTGCTTGCCACATCTTACCTCCCCTTCGGGCAGGATGTTGTCTCCGCGGGGTCTTTTCCCCCTGAAAGAATAGGATAGGAAAAGAACATCTTCCCCGGCGCATATATTGAGCGTTAAAATGGCCCCAGCCGAATAACTGAATATTCTGTGGAGAGAAAAGAGAGAGAGAAAAAGCCGCGGCTGGCACGGCCTGCTTCCATACTAGATACGTCTCTTCCCCCCACCAGGGATGTGGGGAACTATACAGTGTTTTTTGGGACGTTTGGGGAGGCTACATGCAGACCGGTGCACCTGCTACTACGCACACAGCAGCTTGCTTGCACCGGCACCGGCAGTCCACTTAACATGGTTCAGCCAGTTGTGGCGTTTCGTATAGGGACCCCTAGTGTCACTATATCGACACAACGTTGAGTGAGTGAAAGAAGGGGAACGTCTCGGTTACTGTCGTGACCTCCGTTCCCTGATGGAGGGAACAAGACATTGTGTCCCCCCTGCCAACACGCTGTACTACCCACTGAAATGGCCAGGACCCTCTCTCAGCTCCTCAACACAAAATCTGAATGAGTGGTTGCGAGCCAGCTCCTTTTATACCCGTATATCCTGGGGAGTGGCATGAAAATTCCAGTCGCCAATTCTCATTGGTCTTTTCTCAAAGATCTGAGGTGTTCGGGGCTCTCAGGAGCGACCCCTAGTGTCACTACATTGACACAACCTCTCGTTCCCTCCATCAGGGAACAGAGGTTACGACAGTAACCGAGAAGTTTTAGCCACCCCTACTGTATTGTATCGATTTGAAATTCTGTTTGGTGATTGGTTGGTGTCTATGGCTGTACCTGTTCATACGAGCCAAATCGCTATCTTGTATGAATTTTTATGATTTGTCATGAGAATATGTTGGAATGGTTTATGAAAAGCTGTTTTACCTTTAAAGCTGTTTTATTCTTTTACCACTTTGGCAAAAAAATTTGAATAAACTATTTTATTATTGTATATAAACTATTTGCCAATATAAACTCTAAACTATATTTTATAAACTATAATCATAAACCTTGCAGAATTTTGTTCAATTTCTCTGAAAACTAGACAATATTTTGTCAATGTGCTAGCCAAATAAAAGCAGGGACGGATTAACCACCGGGCCGATTGGGCCATGCCTAGGCGCCTCTAAACCCAAAGGACCCCCAAGCTCTAAATCAATTATTTATTCATTTATTTTGAGATATCTATTATAAATCCATGTAAATGTCAGCCTTATTTTAAATACCATTTGTTTGGCCGAAAGCGTGCTGGACAACAGCAGCGCGAGCACAGGCACTCGAGTGCGCGCTCAGGGAATCTGCGTCACACAGTTGCAGCACGTTTATTTGAAGGACTACAGAGAACAGTGTCTAATTTACAAAACGCTTCCAAATACAGAGATAAGGAGCAGTTTACCCTGGCTGTGTACAAAGCTGATGGCTTAAATTCATATAAGCAACAAAATTCATGCAACAGTATAGAGGACTTTAAAATGGTTAAGACCTGCATGAATTTAATGTTTAATGATAAAGCGAAAGATGCCTTAATTCCCTAAATACTGTATGTGCACGGAAATCTTTTGTAATATTTGGTTAACCGCGAGAGTTCACAAATGGTTATTCTGTTATTTGTTGGGAGTCGGGACTCGGGAATAAAGAACGTTTATTGCCATGGATGCGTCAAACACAATTTCAGATTAGCAGGGAATAAAGTGCACAGTGAGCTATGAGCCTAAATAGCACAGTACATAGATCTTCAAATGATAAAATCACATTAAAGTCGAACAAAAATAATCTCTGTCACTGCCTGCAACATAGTAGGCCTATTCTTAATCAATGGATTAATAATTCTGCCCGGGCACTCGGGCAGGTTCACTTTCCATGAAGCGATGGTTTATAAAACTCTTCTGGATGCTTTGATTTAAAATGATGCAACATTTAACTTGTGTAATTATTGTCTGCACACCAGAACAAAAGGGGGAAATAAACAGTGACTCACCGTTTATCAAGCGCTGAATTTTTGCCAGGTGAAAAACAATCTGGAATCATGTGTAAGTCCTCTTTCCAACCTGAACTTCATCAGAATGTCGATTTGTGACACTAGCGCTGAAAAAGCTTGATGCAGAGCAACAAATGATGAAACAGAACACAGGTGTCTCGAGATGCGTTTATAATTATTGGACCTTTTTAAGTTAACAGTGTCTAAAACATGTGACAGTCCTGCACAACTAATTGTAAAACAGGTGTCTTGAGATGTGTTTATAAATATTAAAGTTCTTTTAAACTTAACACAGTGTCTAAAAAAATGCGACGGTCTGTGCAATATGCTGAAAAAAGTTGTGGCACAACAATCAAAGACGTCCGTCCAGTGTTTACATGGCCTTGAAAATCAATTGAAAAACAGCACAGATGCACGTGTGAACAGCCCATAACTCGCCTTATAGTCTACTTGAAAAACTGACCCGAACCTGGCCCAAAACCTGAAGGTTTGTCAGGTACCGTCGAACTCAGGTCGGGTTGAAGAACTAACATGTGCAGAATAACCGAATAGTGATTTTGGTATTTGAATACCGTGCACATCCCTATTAATAATGCATGATTTTGCAAAGGTTCATAATTAAAAAGTAAGCTACATATAATTGGCCGTAAGACATTGCTCCAAACTTTTCTTCCATCAATTTGAAAAATCCAACCAAATCTGCCAAGCATCCTGTGCCACATAAAGGTGAACACTGTCAAGTCATGGGGGGCCTCCATGGTGTACTGGCCCATGGGCCTCTCAGTTCTTAATCCATCCTTGAGTAAAAGTATCTTGTTTTAAGGATATTTAGATATTTATTTACTGGAAAACAAAACAAAAATATAGTAAGAAAATGATTTTTTTTTTTGCAGTGCAGGCCCAGCCTCGTTTTCCTCTCGTCAGCGACAATCCTTAGGAAGACAATCAATTCAGAGCTATCTCTATCTGTGCGTTCATCTCTTTCAACCTGTCTGGCTACGCTATAGATCTTTGAATATTAGATTTATTATTTGCCGTGAGTCTACGTGTTTGCTCACTGTGTGTACTGCGGCAAGCCTTGGACGCCTCCATGTGCCTGGCTCGGAACGTGGCACAGACAGGTTTCTGAAGGTTAGGCCTGATGGATTAGGCTCTTTTTAGCTGACTGCTTCTCCTTATTGTACTCTGCCTTCCCCTCTTCCTGTTCCTAGTGGCATGGTGCCCATCTTCGATCAAGTCCTCTTCAAATCCAATCTATCCATCCTCCCTTTCCAATAATACAGTATCTGCCCTGCCTCTCACCCATCTATCTTAAAGGTCAGCAGGGCAATAAATCAGGTTTAACCTGAATCTGTGCCAAATAACCGGAAAATGTTGAGAGCCTAGTGCACTGACCTGCCGTCAGTTGACTACGGTACTGTAATTACAGTACAGCACTTACAAGGCAGCATTGGATTGATATTGCTCTAAATTTGTTCTAAACCCAAACCCTCACTAGTATACTTTTGCAATCACTTCAGCATTAACCGCTTAACATACAAACTCCATTCAATCTTTGTTTTGTATATAATTTCAGATTTAGGTTTTTTTGTAAAATCTAGTGTTTGTAAACTGTATAGTTTTTATGAAATTCACTTTTTAGCACAAAACAATAAAAGTTAATGCACAAACACACAAGTCTCTGTGAACAAGCTTCTATAACACTCATGAACACGAAATGGACATCAAGAATTTAAAGGAAAAATGACTTATTTTTCTGGTTGTTTTTCACCAGAACCTACCGTATGGTTTCAGAAGTCTTGGAATATGATGCCCAAGATGAATTGATTAATTTTATAATAGTTTTGGGTCCTTTTTCAATCTTTAAAATAAATCACTATCAGTGACAATGATTTAGGGCTGGGCGGTTTTTCCGATTAATTCGAATTTGCATTTTGACGTGATTTTATTTATTTATTTATTTTTAATCGAGAAATCAAGATTTTTCTGCAACCGCTAGAGAGTGTGTCTCTATCTGCAAGGGTTTATGAATATACACACAAATTGTTTGATATACAATCAATACTTTCTAGATAAACTTGATAATTTATAGATATTAATTTCTAGATAACATTCTAGATAGACTTAGTTTAGATCAGTGGTTCTCAACCCTGTTCCTGGAGCCCCCCCCCAACTACAAATTTTGGATATCTCCCTAATAAAACACACCTGATTCAACTCATCAGCTCATTAGTGGAGACTCCAAGACCTGAATTGGGTGTGTCAGAAATGGGAGATATACAAAATGTGCAGTGAATCGTCCATAAGTTTGATAAAAATTGAGATTAAATTTTTTTTCCATATCGCCCAGTCCTTCTATGATGTGCAGAGGGTGATTAAATTATGACAGAATATTCATTTTTGGGTGAACTACTGCTATTTAGTTTTTAACAACTTGCCCAGTAATTACAGACATTAATCAAGAAACATTTCAGAACTAGGAAGAAATTTAGGCCAACCTTTTTAAGATGACACTTTTATGTTCATCATCACTTTGCCAGAAATCCCTGCGCCTGGAGCCAAACTGTGGGAAAGACACTCGCTGTGCCATCTTGCCATGTGCAAACTCTCAGAAAGTCTAATCATCTGACAGATTGACACCAAGTCATACTTTAGCACCCATACTGTGGAGATGAAGGGGACATTTGTTCTGTGTGTGTGTTAATTTTTGGTGTACTGGCAGAGAAACATTTTTGCATTGCAAACGGCTGTTATGCTGCATGGATAAGCTCTCACAATGAACCAAGGTCTCACAGGCCAAACAAGAGCCAACCCGTCTTGCCACATCAGCTGGGATTTCGTACATATAGATTATTTGTAAGAGCATTTTACTAACAGAAAGAACAAAAATACAATGGTGCTACTATTGGTGCCCATGTCTTTGAGTTAGCATCAATTCATCCTCTGTGAAGTCTGAAGTGAAGTCTGGCTGGCACATGCTGCAGTTCGTCATCATCACTCAGCGACACAGTGGGAATCAAAGATCAGGCAGGACCGGTGATGGATCTGACATGCTCTGGTAACCTCGGGATAGAAATAGAATAAAATGAGCGTAGATGCCATTCAGTTTAAAGCAGGGTTAATGAATAAGAGAAGTGTTGTCGGTTCCAGCAGACCCAACTAAAGCAGCATAGCTATGAATTGAGGGATAAATTAGGTGTATGCCTGGCTGAATAGATAAATCTTTAGTCTAGACTTAAACTGAGAGATTGTGTCTGAGTTCCGAACACTGCTAGGAAGACTATCCTATAGTTTAGGAGCCAAATATGAAAATGACCTCCCTCCTTTTGTGGATTTTGATATTCTCTGTATTGTTAACAGGCCGGAGGTTTGCGATCGTAATGAGCACAATGGATTATAGCGTGACTGAAGGTCACTTAAGTACTTTGGAGCTAGACCATTCAAAGCTTTGTAAGTAATTAATAGAATTAAAAATTAATACGGAACTTAACAGGTAGCCAATGTAACGCCAATAAAATGGGGATGATATGATCATATTCCATAGTCCTAGTTAGCACACTCACTGCTGCATTTTGAACCAACTAAAGTTTATTTATTAAACCTGCAGGACATCCACTAAGTAATGCATTACAATAATCTAGTCTTGAGGTCATGAACGCATGAATTCATTTTTCGGCATCAGAAACAGATAGCATGTGTCGTAACTTGGCAATATTTCTGAGGTGGAAGAATGCAGTTCTACAAATATTGGAAATTTGGTTTTCAAAGGATAGATTGCTATCTAATACAACACCTACATTTTTTTCTATAGAAGTTGACGTAACAGTACATCCAGCAAGGGTCAGATTATATTTTAGCATAAATTATTTTTTTAGGTTTTGATTCCAATAATTAGTACTTCTGTTTTATTGGAATTGAGTAAAAGGAAATTTCTAGCCATCCACTCTGAAATCATTTATACACTCTGTTAATTTGAAAAATTGTGAAATTTCATCGGGTTTCAAAGAAATATAAAGTTGTGTATCGTCGGCATAACAGTGAAAACTAATTCCATGGTTCATTATAATGTTTCCCAGGGGGAGCATATATAGGGAGAAAAGCAGAGGCCCTAAAACCGATCCCTGTGGCACTCCATACTTTAATTTGATCTGACAGTTCCTCATTTACACAGACAAAGTGGTAGTAGACCTAAACCAAACTAATGCCTGTCCACAAATACCAACATAATTCTCAAGCCTATCCAAGAGAATGTCATGATCTATGGTGTCAAAGGCAGCAATAAGATCAAAAGCACTAGAAGAGAAATGCAGCCGCAATCAGATGATAAGAGCAAGTCATTTGTAACTCTGATAAGTGCAGTCTCTGTACTATGATGGGCCCTAGATCCTGACTGAAACTCTTCATATATACCATTTCTCTGTAAAAATGAATATAGTTTGGAGGACACTACCTTTTCCAGTGTTTTCGACATAAATGGGAGATTTTAAATCGGTCTATAATAAGTCAATTCTTCCGGCTCAAGCTGTGGTTTCTTGATAAGCGGTTTGATAGATGGCAGTTTAAAGTTTCTTGGGACATGCCGTAAGGATAATGAGGAGTTAATATTATTAAGAAGAGGTTCTGAGATTACAGGAAACACCTCTTTTAGGAGTTTAGTCTCGGTATTGGGTATGACATACATGTTGTTGATTTTGATGTTTTGATCATTTTTGTTAGCTCTTCCTGACCTATAACAGCAAAGGATTGAAGTTGCTCATAGGGAATAATTTTAGTCTTCTGGGGTGCTGTGGCAGACAGATGCATATTTCCAATTTTGTTTCTGATGATTTCGATTTTATCAGTAAAGAAATTCGTAAAGTCATTACTACTATGCTGCGATGGAATATCTGGTTCAATAGAAGTTTTATTCCTAACCAAATTAGCCACAGTACTGAATAAACACCTAGGATTGTTGTGGTTATTTTCTATGAGTTTGTTCAAATATGCAGACCTGGCAGTTTTTAGAGTCTGTCTGTAGTTAGAGACACTATCCTTCCATGCACCGCAAAATACCTCTAATTTTGTGTTCTTCCACTTACGCTCCATTTTCCGAGCTGCTCTCTTGAGAGCATGAGTGTGATCATTGTACCATGGTGCAGGATTTTTCTCTTTAACTTTCTTTTAATCGAATGGGGGTGACACTATCTAGAGACTATCTACTATCTTGAGAAGATTGTATCCATATTTTCTGTGACAACATCAAGTTCTTCTAAACTTTTTGGCATACTGAGTATTTGAGAAAAGTCTGGAAGATTATTAGTGAAGCTTTCTTTAGTAGTTGAAAGAATAGTTCTACCTGAATGATTACGTTGTGTAGATTGAGTTACCTTTGCTAAGCGCAGCATACAAGAGACGAGGTAATGATCTGAGATATCAACGCTCTGCGGCAGAATTTCTATATTATCAACATCGATTCCATATGACAAAATTAGATCTAGCGATGGATAATTTTGGCAATGGGTTGGACCTGTCACATTTTGTCTAACCCCAACAGAGTTGAGAATATCGATAAATGCTAATCCCAGTTTATCATTTTCCTTATCTATATGGATGTTGAAGTCACGACGATTAAAGCTGTATCCACAGCAACCACTAGATCTGATGGAAAATCAGCAAATTCTCAAAGGAATATGGCCCTGGTGGTCTATATACTGTTGCAAGAACAAAAGATTTTTTATTTATATCTGATGATGTCACATTAAGCATTATCAGTTTAAAAGAATTTAACTTACACTACCGTTCAAAAGTTTAGGGTCACTTACTCTACACTTACTTTATTTTTTATTTTTTTCACATTTTAGAATAATAGTAAAGTTATCAAAACTACGGGATAATGTAAATGGAACTATGGGAATTATGTTGTGACTAAAAATATCCAAAATAAATCAAAACAATGTTATATTTTAGCATCTTCAAAGTGGCCACCCTTTGCCTAGATTTTGCAGAAATGTACTCTTGGCATTTTCTCATCCAACTTCTTGTGGTATCACCCTGGGATGCTTTTTAAACAGTATTAAAGGAGTTCCCATCTATATGCTGGGCACTTAGTGGCTGCTTTTCTTAATTATTCGGTCCAAGTCATCCATTTCAAAAACTTTTTTCAATAAAATTTTTGTTTTGTAATTAAATATATTAATATTTTGGCACAATTATGGTTTTGTCTACAAAACTAATTTCAAACATTTAAGCATATGCCTTCAGAGCAAAAGATTTTTAAGATCATGAGAAACTTTTCAGGCAAGTGACCCCAAACTTTTGAATGGTAGTGTATATCCAGACCTTTGAGTAACACTGAAAATTTCAATGTAAATTGTAGCAACACCTCCTTCTCGACCTTTCAGATGAGGCTCATGTTTATAACAATAACATGAGGGAGTAGACTCATTTAAACTAATATATTCATCTGTTTTAATCCAGGTTTCAGGCAGAGCGAATCCAAAATATGATCTGTAATAATTTAATTTACAATTAGTGATTTGGATGAAAGCAATCTAATGTTTAGTAGTCCTAACTTTATATGATGTTTATCTTAAGTTTTTTTTATTTTTAAGTCTGACGTCAATCAAATTTTTTTCTAAATGACTTAATGAGGGTTTTGTGTTAGGTAGTTCGGGGAACAGACACAGTCTCTATATGATTTATTGGTGATTCATTCTCTGTGTGTTTATGTGACCTGTGTGATTGTCTCAAGGCAGCTAGCAGACGTTCGGATCAGCCAGTTTGTCTGCTTCCTGACCTGGACCCCAGTTAGTCAAATACTATCATTATTAAGACTATGAGCCATATAACTAGAGAGGATAATGGCACCTTACCTGGAGGGATTGAGTCTGTCTCTCTTTAGCAGGTCAGGTATTCCCCAGAAACACTTCCAATTGTCTATGAATCCCATGCTATCCTCTGGACACCACTCAGACATCCAGCCATTCAGTGACACTAATCTACTATAAACTTTGTCACCACGACAAGCAGGGAGGGGGCCAGAGCATATTACTGTTTCTGACATAGTGTTTGCAAGTTCACACACCTCTTTAACATTATCTTTAGTGATCTCAGACTGGCGAAGCCGGACATCATTAGTGACATGAATAAACAATCGTAGAAAGGTTGCTTTCAACATGATTCTCAGTGGGTGCATCACTGAGTGGGGAGAATCGATTGGAAATCCTAACAGGAATGGGAGAGTGTTGTCGCTTTGCCCTACAAGTATGCTGCCAAGACATCACCCAAATGCCCTGCTGCGGGGGCTCTGCAGCCGGAACCAAAGTGTGTGTGTTGCTCGCTGTACTACCCACATCCAAAACAGTATCTACCGGCTTCCCTTTCTCACTGATCTCCACTAGCATTCAGATGCATGTCTCTAACTCATTTACCTTCTCCGTTAGCCCGAATCCTTACATTTATCACATGTGAATCCCTCACTGCTGACGGAAGAAGCTGTAGTAAACATGTGGCATGCAATGCATGAAGTGATAATAGGAGCGGATGCCATGAGTTACCACAATTGTTTGTTGTTGTGGTGGTTTTTGATCAGCGGGGGTTTGAGATCGATGTGAATCCCTCATGTATTTGTTGTTGTTGAGGTGATTCCTGATCACCAGTGGTTTGAGATTAATGCAATGATCCA
Organism: Myxocyprinus asiaticus; assembly: GCF_019703515.2. Lineage (NCBI taxonomy): Eukaryota > Metazoa > Chordata > Actinopteri > Cypriniformes > Catostomidae > Myxocyprinus > Myxocyprinus asiaticus. The sequence goes on along the minus strand of NC_059383.1, from coordinate 17,263,258 downwards.
TGAAAAAAAAAGAATGTGGTAAAGCACACAGTTTAATCATGATAAAAGTGGAAAGGCGGGTGTGCGTGGTAAAATGCACATAGTTGTGTCATGTTAAAAAGTATAATAGTGGAAAAAACAATGCATGCGAAAAAATGGGAGAGATTAAAGATTAAATGCTGAAAATAGAAAGATAAGCAATGCTAAGCATGCTAGCAGGCTACAAACACGAGTGCTAGCAGCAACAGGAAACAGCCAAAGCAAAGCATGAAATGCATATAGCAACGAGGATGTAGGCTCTACACCTAAGAGATTATGATTATGATTGGAAGCGCATGCATTTATTGTTTACAATGCAGTGAGGGTAAAGCAACAACAATTTGGGCAGAAAAGAAGTTGTTAATGCCTGCTTAGCCATATGAAATTAGTTTGGCTTGCTTGCTAGCTAACTAGTTCTCTGTGGGCTGTACTCTTCTCCTGAATGCAGGGGAGTGAACAGCATATGAAAAGCGAAAGTATACGAGGTGAACACAGTGAAAAGGTGAAGGGGAAGTAATCAGGGAATAGCTGTCAGGTAGAAATAGAGAGATATATTGCCAGAGAATCCAACTGCTACTTATATAGCTAAGGCTAGCCAATGCAGATGCTTGTGGGTGATGCTAACTCATATCTGCATATGTTTGGGAATATATTTAGACACAGACTCTTTTTACTTTTTCTTTTTTCCATATATATATATATATATATATATATATATATATATATATATATATATATATATATATATATGGTAGGATTTAATGCCCTCATATTTTGTTTTGAGTGTATAAGAGCCAGTTGCAGTCTTGTTCTTTTTTGAATTAGCCTCTGAATTGTTGTAATCCACATTTCCTCATCTAAATCCATATTTTAACACAGCAATAAAACAATTACAACAATTGCCATGGTAAAATAAGGATTTGGATTAGAGCAAAACTGAAATCCTGCTTATTGAGGACTGTTCAGAATTAGCGAGATGATGTTAGCATGTGGAGCTTTTAGGGAGACAATACGTTTTAATCATCCAACCCCAGAAGAACAGGGTATTTTCTCATTTTTCTCAGTGCACCCCATTGAGAAAACCATCTTCTGATTTGGTTACTCTCTGTGTCTTTGTACAGGCTATTCAAATATCATGTGAAACAGAAGTATTACAGTATTAGGACTTCAAATGGTTTCCATGGGACATTTTACCTCACAATTTACTTCAGGCTCCTTTGTGATTCCAGACAAATGAGCACCCAAGCACATTCCGTTATCCATTACACTTTGAGACTTTTATACCACCCTGACAATGTTTCACCTCCACCCAGTTTGAAGAGCAGAGCATGTAATGTTGAATCAGTAATGTGGAGGAGATAAGTATGTCAAATGTGCTGGTACTTTGGTAGCGAGTTGATACGAAAATAAATAAAGATGTAATGGTACCAGTCTTTCTACGTTATTGACTATTGAAATTTTGGTACCATTTTCCTGGGAATGAGTGGCCTGATTTTGTATTAGCTGTCTGACCTCTCGGCTGTAAATCTAACTCTTGCCAAGGTCTTCAGTGTCTGTACAGTACCAAGGTGAGATTCTGACTGTGGAGAGTTGAGGAAGTGGTTCTGGAAGGCTGCAGATTTATCAGTGAGATACTCTCGACCCAGAAAATTTGCAGACTAAGAGGATTGGATACAGTCAACATTTCACCAACAAAATAGGATTTGCTGCCAGCATCTGCAGCCTGACTATGTTCACAATCTCATTTATTAGAGTTTGCCCACCATTGTCATATTTGCTGTCTTTTGCTGCCGGGTTCCAGAGTAATAATGAGCACTGTTTAACTTATGGTGACTAGAGACGTAAATTATGCTGCCTGATCTCATTAATGTACATAGCTATTTGTACGGTAATATCTGTAAGATTTAAACATACATGTTTGTACATTTGGATAGACACTAAATGTAAACATATTTATGTATTTACAGCTTTAGAAATGTAAAATATTGACGAATCCATTAGAAATATATTTGAATACATGAATCGATTATAAATATATTAGTAAATTTTTACTGTTTTATAGATATTTTAGATCTTTTAACCCTACCCCAACCTCTAAACATAACCACAGGGCTCCAGACTGCAACTAAATTGGTCACAAATGCATCCAAAATTTGTGGAGTGGTCACAACCAGTGTGTCTCGAACCTCTTTTCACCAGTTCTTTTGTGATGAGCTTGCTGCACAGCACGCAACATCAAACCCAGCGCGAGAGAGTCATGAACAAATGACTCTTTTGAACTGGATCTTTTTCATGAATCACCCGAAAAGAACTGAGGGTTTGAACTCAGGAGCTCAGGTTAGAATCAGATTCACTTTCTCAGCGAATCAGCCATCAGTGAGCTCACAACTGGGAGTGCAGACATTCCAAAATAAGAGTCCCATGTGTATTTCAGGCTTCTTTATAATTAAAAGTCCTGTATTGTGTACCACTTTTTTTCTTCTGGTAATTATTGATTGGGATTGAAGTAGCACAATAAACTACATCTGGGATTTCATTCAGTTTGCATTCTTGTAGTCTCTGTGTCTGGGGGCATCTGGTAACAGTAAAGAAAGACTAAGGCAATATTTTACATTTTACATTTTACAAAACATTTTGCAAGCTTTTGACACTTAGGACAATTGAGGGACTTGTACACAACTATTACACAAGGTGCAAACATTAATTGATGCTCAAGAAGACAACACACTACTATATGCATACTATACTTTATGTAAATATCTGTAATGTAGATTCTGAAGAGCAGTACTATATAAAAAAAATCTTTTATCTCTTATATTTGTATAAATTATGAAAGGGGTGTGAACATTTATGAGACAAAAGGGGATGCAAACTTATCTTCTGAACTATATATACTGTTTATTAAACCTTCGATGAATGGGTTATCAGCTGACTTCATTTTCTTTGGCTTTATATCTTGTTTCTGAACAGCAATCTAAATCGAGCAATTCTGTGATTTGGCTACTAAAAACACCATCTGGCTCCTTAATGTTTCAGTTTAGGAGCCAATGGCTCCTAAGTTATTTTTTTAGTCTGGAGCCCTGAACCACATTTCAACAATATAAAAACATGTAAAAAGTAGATTAATGTACAGTAGCAATAATGTTTGTTACAATATATTAATTTATATATTTTGCAGTCCTAATCCCACACCTACTCCTAAACCTAACCGTAACCATTTATTAAGCATGTAAAACATGTAACAGGCAAATACATTTAGTCACAATAATTTATTCAGAAAAATGGCAAAATTCAGTATAAAAGTAGTCCAAAGGGCAATGCGCTGCATCCGATGTGCTCCCTGATGGCATACAATAGCATTGTGGGTGGTGGAGAGTAGAATTAAAATTATTAATTGCTGTAAATCTTCTCCTGATCCACTCCATAACGGCGCTGTCATATCTCATTCAAACATATACATCGCAGAATACGGCATGTCGCAAATGGTCGCAAGACACTTGAGAGCCAATGGGCATTCAACATCACTGGCGATGGCTGATCCGGACCATACGACTCGGCAACGCGATTCAGTTCGCCAGGTGTCCGCCCAGGTTCAGCGGCATCCACTTCACCTCGGTGAAGGGCGAGAACGCTGTCCCTCCAGCCGAGATGAAGAAGGGGTTTTACAGCCCCTACTTCACTGTATCAAAACAAGGCGGTGGGTTGCGGCCAATCTTGGACCTGCGAGTACTGAACCGGGCTTTACACAGACTCCCGTTCAAGATACTGATGCAAAAACGCATTCTGCCGAGTGTCCGGCGTCAAGATTGGTTTGCGGCGGTAGACCTGAAGGACGCATACTTCCACGTCTCGATTTCGACCTCGACACAGACTCTTCCTGCGGTTTGCATTCGAGGGTCGGGTGTATCAGTACAAGATCCTCCCTTTTGGTCTGTCCTTTTCTCCTCACGTCTTCATGAAGGTCGCAGAGGCAGCTCTTGCCCCGTTAAGGGAAGTGGGCATTCGCATTCTCAACTATCTCGATGATTGGCTAATCCTAGCCCACTCTCGGGATCTCGCACCTCAGCCGACTAGGGCTTCGGGTCAACTGGGAAAAGAGCAAGCTCCTCCAGGTTCAGAGCATCTCTTTTCTTGGTTTGGAGTTGGACTCACGAACGAGCGCGTGCAGTCGGTGCTGACCTGTTTGAAGGCATTCAAACAGAAAAGAGCAGTTCCACTGAAACTCTTTCAGAGGCTCCTGGGACATATGGCATCCTCAGCGGTGGTCACTCCACTCGGGTTGATGCATATGAGACCGCTTCAGCACTGGCTTCAGACTCGAGACCCAAGATGGGCATGGTGCCGCGGGACACATCGCGTGGCAATCACGCCGACCTGTCACCGCCTCTTCAGCCCTTGGTCCAACCTCACATTTCTACGGGCAGGCGTTCCCCTAGAGTAGGTCTCCAGGTGCGTCGTGGTTACGACAGACGCCTCCAAAATGGGCTGGGGTGCTGTTTGCAGCGGGCACGCAGCCGCCGGCTTATGGATGGGCCCGCGGCTGCGTTGGCACATCAACTGCCTCGAGTTGCTGGCAATTCTGCTCACCCTGCGGAGGTTCCGGCCGTTGATCCAGGGCAAGCACGTGTTAGTTCGGACAGACAACACGGCAAGGGTAGCATATATCAACCATCAAGGTGGTCTGCGACCCTTTGGAAGGTCACGGAGGACGAGGAGCAGGTCGTCCTGGTAGCACCCTACTTGGTTCTCGGACCTCACACTCCTGGCAAATTCCCCTGAGGAAGGACCTTCTTTCTCAGGGACGGGGCACCATCTGGCACCAGTGACCAGACCTCTGGAATCTCCATGTCTGGCCCCTGGACGGGACGTGTAAGACCTAAGCGGTCTACCGCTCACAGTGGTTGACACGATCACTCAGGCTAGGGCCCCCTCTATGAGGCACCTGTATGCCTTTAAGTGGCGTCTGTTCGCTAAGCGGTGTTCTTCCCGACGCGAAGACCCCCAGAGATGCGCAGTCGGATCGGTGCTTTCCTTCCTACAGGAGAGGTTGGAAGGGTGGCTGTCCCCTTCCACCCTGAAGGTGTATGTTGCCGCTATAGTGGCACACCATGACACAGTGGACGGTAAGTCCTTAGGGAAGCATGACCTGATCATCAGGTTCCTGAGAGGCGCCAGGAGATTGAATCCCTTCAGACCGCCCCTCGTTCCCTCATGGGACCTCTCTGTAGTTCTTCAGGGTCTACAGAGAGCCCCCTTTGAGCCTTTGCAGTCAGCTGAGCTTAAGGCACTCTCCTTGAAGACTGCCCTCCTGACTGCGCTCACTTCCATCAAGAGGGTAGGAAACCTGCATGCGTTCTCTGTCAGTGAAACGTGCCTGGAGTTCGGTCCAGGCTACACTCACGTGATCCTGAGACCCTGACCGGGCTATGTGCAGAAGGTTCCCACGACCCCTTTTAGGGACCAGGTGGTGAACCTGCAAGCGCTGCCCCAGGACGAGGCAGACCCAGCCCTGACGTTGCTGTGTCAGGATCTATTTGGATCGCACGCAGAGTTTTAGAGTCTCCGAGCAGCTCTTTGTCTGCCTTGGTGGACAGCGGAAAGGAAGCGCTTAGGATCGCCCACTGGCTCCGGTTTCATTTTCATTGGCCTTTTATCAAAGACCAGAAGTGTCTCAGGCTCCCAAGAGTGACCCCTAGTGTCACTACATCAACACATCTCGTTCCCTCCATCAGGGAATGGAGGTTATGCAAGTAACCAGGACATTTTATGGTGTTTTTTGTGGTTTATTTTGCTTTTGGCATATTCTGAAAATTCCTTTTGTGTCCCATGGCAAACAAAAGTAAAATGCTTAATAAATGATTTAACGATTACAGAGATTTTATTCATTTTAACATTTTAAAGTTTAGTCTTGGATAAATTTATATAATCCTTTAAAACATTGTATAGGGCAGCAGAAATCACACAGAACTGAATGAATTAATAATGTCAACTGCATTAAATAAATGTGATGGCATTTAACTAATCTCATTGATTATAAATTAAATGTAATTAACTGTTTAATTCTATGAATTATTCAATATTAATCAATTCAAACAGTACACATAAACACTTGTATGTTTCTATAGGTGTTAATACGTGAAATGATGATGTTTAGATGCTGTCCATACGTCAGTATTGTACGTTTTCAGTGTCTATGCAAACGTAAAAGAATGTACGTTTGCTAGAAACAAACTTTTAGTAAGAATACATACAAATACTCATGAGATCACAATGAATTATGTTAGGGTCAGTTAGGGCTGTGAAAGGCTGTACTTGAAGAATGTGTCACAGACAATTTCATATACTCAATTATGATTCCTGTCTAGGACTGTTGATATTGATCATTATGATACCAGATTATTCTGTGGATAATAGTTATTAGTATATGAATAATGCAGTAAAAAGATTCACATTACATTTCTGCTATATTTCTGTGCTTAATGTTTTTAACATTTTGAATGTTAAACATACTTGTTAAAAATTACTTTAAAAATGCTTACATTTCTTTCAAAGTATACAAAATGTATTACAAATGTTAAAACATGTTTTAATAAAAGTATTATAAAACCCACAAAATATAGCTTACCTAAATAATCTACAAAAAGTTTGAAATGGTGTCTTAAGCAGTTCAGGGTGAATTAATTGCAGAAAAGTTTGTAGAAGAAAAATGATGATACAATGCTGCCCTTTCAAACATTGTAATTAATGAATGAATTATGATAATCCTAGATTTATTCAACACATCTGTCAGTCTGCTTGATTTTGGTTACTTGTCAACTATCAAAAAAGGCAGAAGCTTTAAAAACGTCATTAGTGGAATTACATTTTTTGTTTCTTTTTCCGCCTGGTGTTGAGTCAGCCTCTAACATCATTATACACAGAGTCATTTACATACAGGCCTAAAGGAGAAGGGAATGCTGCCTGGGAGATATGGGGAGGAATTCAGACCGTATCTCAGAGGAGTTTCCAGAGCTGGATCTTAATCATTTGGCCCCTATCTGGAGGATATTAACCTCTGTAGCCCTGACAATGCAAGCTCACAAAAGCTGCAGGATATTAAAAAGAGTATTGACAGCGAAATGAGAATTGAAACTCGTCTAACAGATGACACATCAAAAAAATATGAGAATAATTTTTCTGTGAGCCATTTGTTTGCTTTTAGCATAACATAATGCATTTTTCCTTAATAAGTACATAAATACAGTTTAGTCTTCAGCTCTAAGCTTCTGTCACAAACCTCATATAAATATCTTCAGAGTTAAATTCATAAAACATGAAATCAAAATGGACAATATTTACTTTCTTAATGCATGTTCCTGGTCTTAGTTGGAAAGATACATCGGTGCACGTTATTCTGAATAAAACCAAAAATTCATTGTAATGTTTATTCAAAATGAAACATATTGCTCTTCCTTTGAAATGACTTTCCTTTTTCCGTTCATGTCGCTTAGGCAGCGCAAGGTATTAGAAAATGTAAACTGTTCCAGTATGGAATGCCTATTTTTCATGATCCGATCGATTTCAAATGGATAAAATAAAATAAAAATCTATAAATATTCTGTTTCACTACGAAATATGTAACAATCCAGAAGTAAAATTGGTTGTGAACCGGGATTCACATTTTCCTTAATGTACAGGTACATCTTTATTTTATCATGTGGTGCTACTGTACCATATGCTCACAAAAAACATTTAAAAAAGAAAATTGTAGTCTCTGTAGGCTACTTTGACCATATAGGGAGCAGTTTTGCTGTATTATAAATGTTTTTATTGAAGGGACTTTTTCAGCCCTTTTTTGAGTGTGCTGAGATTTCTGAGGATCAGATTTCTCAACTGGCAGCAGTTCACCCTCAAAACAACATGAAACCCATTAGCTTGTCAAAATCAATTTGTGGTATTGCTACACATTAAAACGTATGAATGAAATCAAAGTCCTGATTGCTCCTACTCAAAATGAGAAAATACTGTCTGAGGGTAGTTGACATACAGTGCATCCGGAAAGTATTCACAGAGCTTCACTTTTTCCACATTTTGTTATGTTACAGCCTTATTCCAAAATGGATTAAATTCATTATTTTCCTCAAAATTCTACAAACAATACCCCATAATGACAACGTGAAAGAAGTTTGTTTGAAATCTTTGCAAATTTATTCAAAATAAAAAACGAAAAAAAAATCACATGTACATAAGTATTCACAGCCTTTGCCATGACACTCAAAATTGAGCTCAGGTGCATCCTGTTTCCACTGATCATCCTTGAGATGTTTCTACAACTTGATTGGAGTCCACCTGTGGTAAATTCAGTTGATTGGACGTGATTTGGAATGGCACACACCTGTCTATATAAGGTCCCACAGTTAACAGTGCATGTCAGAGCACAAACCAAGCCATGAAGTCCAAGGAATTGTCTGTAGGCCTCCGAGACAGGATTGTAACGAGGCACAGATCTGGGGAAGGGTACAGAAAAAATTCTGCAGCATTGAAGGTCCCAATGAGCACAGTGGCCTCCATCATCCATAAATGGAAGAAGTTTGGAACCATCAGGACTCTTGCTAGAGCTGGCCGCCCGGCCAAACTGAGCGATCGGGGGAGAAGGGCCTTAGTCAGGGAGGTGACCAAGAACCCAATGGTCACTCTGACAGAGCTACAGCGTTTCTCTGTGGAGAGAGGAGAACCTTCCAGAAGAACAACCATCACTGCAGCACTCCACCAATCAGGCCTGTATGGTAGAGTGGCCAGACGGAAGCCACTCCTCAGTAAAAGGCACATGACAGCCCGCCTGGAGTTTGCCAAAAGGCACCTGAAGGACTCTTAGACCATGAGAAACAAAGATTGAACTCTTTGGCCTGAATGGCAAGCGTCATGTCTGGAGGAAACCAGGCACCGCTCATCACCTGGCCAATACCATCCCTACAGTGAAGCATGGTTGTGGCAGCATCATGCTGTGGGGATGTTTTTCAGCGGCAGGAACTGGGAGACTAGTCAGGATCGAATGAAAGATGAATGCAGCAATGTACAGAGACATCCTTGATAAAAACCTGCTCCAGAGCGCTCTGGACCTCAGACTGGGGCAAAGGTTGATCTTCCAACAGGACAACGACCCTAAGCACACAGCCAAGATAACAAAGGAGTGGCTGCAGGACAACTCTGTGAATGTCCTTGAGTGGCCCAGCCAGAGCCCAGACTTGAACCCGATTGAACATCACTGGAGAGATCTGAAAATGACTGTGCACCGACGCTCCCCATCCAAGCTGATGGAGCTTGAGAGGTTCTGCAAAGAAGAATGGGAGAAACTACCCAAAAATAGGTGTGCCAAGCTTGTAGCATCATACTCAAAAAGACTTGAGGCTGTAATTGATGCCAAAGGTGCTTCAACAAAGTATTGACCAAAGGCTGTGAATACTTGTGTACATATGATTTTTTTTCGTTTTTTATTTTTAATACATTTGCAAAGATTTCAAACAAACTTCTTTCACGTTGTCATTATGGGGTATTGTTTGTAGAATTTTGAGGAAAATAATGAATTTAATCCATTTTGGAATAAGGCTGTAACATAACAAAATGTGGAAAAAGTGAAGCGCTGTGAATACTTTCCGGATGCACTGTATAACATGTCCTAGAACTTTTAGTTTATTGAATCAAGATTTTAGATTTAAATATACTGTATATAGCTACTGTATGTAGGCCTACAACATAAAAATACATACTTGTATAAGGGAAAGTGTTAAAGCTGCACGATTTAGACAAAAAGTCATATTGCGATTATTTTTTCAAATATGTCGATTGCGATTTGAACTGCAATATGATAAACTAGTAAGTGATATCATACTTGTTTCCATGTTTTTGCTGACAAAAGTACTGTAGGTTGGTTAAAAGATAATCAAATAAACACAAAAAAATCATTTTCTATGATTTTTTTTAACAGGCCTTAAAAACAAGTAGGCTTACACAAAATATGATCTACTTTAAATAGATAGCCCTATAAAGAACGAGGCTAGTTTCAAACTGAAGTTGAACTGATGACTCATTGGTGTAATTAAACTGACATTTTGGTTATTTAATAATTGTCACTATTTTATTTAATTATTTTTATTCATAATTTTATTTTATACCATGGTCTGTTCGAATACTCAATGTTGATTGTCTGGGATGCGTGCGGTTCACACTGTTGAATGCACAGGTAGTTCTAGTCAGTTTTCATCACCATTCTATATTAATGCACCTACTCTGCTTTCCTCTGTAATGAGACATTGCAAGAGTTTTATGCCTCTGTTCAAATGACCTCGGGACGCGAACATAGTCTCAGGGCTGGGATTAACCTTCACATCAAAAAACAACATCATCAAGTCATGCAGTGCAGTCTTAAATTCAGTTGTGAAGTGCTACAGGAAATACAGAAAAGACAAAAGTGTTCATCGATCAGCCATGTATTAATCACCTATAGCGCTTGTGAGGAAAGTATGGTTTGACATTCAGCTGTTTTGCACAGAGGGGGAGAGAAGGTAACCAGGACCCATCAAATGCATCTTTCGCTGTCCGGCAAGCCAAGGCAAGACAATTTATATATTAATATGAAAACATAATCTGCACTGCTCAACATGTGCTGCTAGAGCTAACAGCTAGAGGGCACCCCGGTATCACACATCACTTACTGAAGCACTGAATGGATGGAAACTGTTTCCATAACGTGCAGCCTTTTGCGGTGTAATAATCGTGCAAGGCTACATCAAGATTTCATTCATTCAGTCAATCTTGCAGACTTAATTGATACTATATAGATGTCTCAGAGCCCAAAGTCTTGTTTTGGAGCATTTTCGATTATTTTTCTCCACATCATGAACAGTAAGTGCTACTTTTACAACTGCCATGTCGGCAACGCTGTTATTTCCTCATTAATGTGAAAATGACAAAAAATAGGAATTAAATATAAAATGTTCTGAGGAGTGCCAACCCTTCTACATTATGTAGCTATTATTATTTCTGGATTGAGTATTGAAATTCACATTTTTTAATAGTGTTTGGTCTCCAAAAAAACTGTAAAATTATTGCACTACTTTATCTCCTTGTCTGATTTAGAATGGGCAGAATTCTAAATCTAATGAACTGTAGATCAAGTTAACCCTTATTGTTGTTCTTGCAGTCAAAATTTGCACTGTAAAAATCAATGACAGCTGTAACTAATCAATACCCAGCCTAATCCTAACCGTATGGAGCCTGTGAGACAGAGTAGCCTGCCAGGAATAACGGTTGGCACCTTTCTTGTACCTTCGCGGTGGTGAGGAAGAGAAGAGTGGAGAAAGAAGGCATTCCTGAGTTCTCAACAGGTGCTTCTGTTAATGTAGTTTGCTCGGGAGTCATTTAATAAAGATTTTGAATTATACCTCATCTGTATCCCACATTATTATGATACCTGTGCTCATCGGAGACTGAGATGCGGCCATCGCAGACGATTATAAAGACCACTTCACCCACGAAGCGCCAGATGTCCTAAATGCACTCAGTGCATGTTAACAAATAGAAACTGAACTCAGAGCACATCTCTGAGCACAGGATGGAGTTGTAGAGCACAGAACCACTCTGAAAACTCTGTAATAATGCACAAACACAAAAACAGGCAGAGCACAAACAGAGCAGCACCAGCAGAGTATTTATTTATTTATTTAATTAATTAAATCACAGCTCTTTGCTATTTAATAATCGCGCAACATTGTGATTTCGATTTTATTTAGATTAATTGTGCTGCCCTATAAACTGGAGCCTATATCTTAATTCCAGTAACTTATCAGTATTTCTTTCACGTTTTTAACCATTTAATCAACTCTTTCATTTGAAATAGTCTTGCCAAATAATTTTTTTCAAGAACAAATATTCCATATTATGTATTTTGTTAATTAAAATTAGGTCATAAACACAGCATGCATTATAATTATAGAAGAAAATAGTTTAGGAAGATAATTTAGGTTTAAAATTGTTTTTGATCAAGTATAGCATCACACCAAAGGAGGACACTGCTGAAACAACTTGAGATGTTTGTGAGTTACTTATTTATGTGTTTGTCTGGAATTATATTCCATCCATTATTTAAAACTGGTTCAGTGTGTACTGTATCTCCTGTTTTCCCCTCCGAGCTTGAAAAAGCCACCAGCAAGTCTGAAACAATGGCCTCCGCCATTGTGCCCCTGTAGAGAACACGCAACACTATTTTAATTATATTCTCCATCTCCTTGTGGGCTTCTTCCAGTGGTTCTGATTGGATTTTGGTTTATTTTGAGTTGATTAAGTTTTCTTTTGTAAGTATTGTTTCCTGCTTTTGTTAAATGCTTTACACATTAACTTACATCCATGCAATCGCCAACACCACAGAAAAATATGTTGCTTACTGTTTAAAATTATTCTGTTTCATTTAATATATATGTTTCAGTTAACTTAAACTTGGCGATTCGCCATTGTCCTCCTTTAATTTGCCACGGCTCTAAGCCGGTTGTGACAAATGGTACCGGAACTCTTGGAAACAACATGCCGACTTGTCGTGTGATCATGTTGTTTTATCTCTGTCATATAAATCAAAAGTTAAACAAACCATTTGCATTTTGTAGTCATATGAGGGCAGACACCTATGTGCACTGAGGTACAGTAGTAGGCCTAGAACTATACCTCAATGCAGAACTTCGGAATAAGTATTTGGGGCTTATATTCCTGTTGAAACTTCAGACTCCAGCTGACCACTAAGGTTAATGTCACATTCACAGGGTGAAGCTGTAAATGTGGTTTGCACACAATTAATGTCAGCAGTGGGTAAGAAGATTGGCTTAGCACCCACTTTAAACCTGGAGGCCATATACAGTAGGTCTAACGTTTGCATTGTAATACCTGATTTTTCTCACTTTAAAAAGAGAAGTATGTGAAGTTATATATACAGTATACTGAATATATTGGTTTTGACCCAAAGTGACCCAATTCTGCCTTTATTTTCTTAAACATGAAACAAAAATCTAAACAAAAATGACTTTCACATGCTTTCATTGTAAGAAACAGCTATGTGTACTGCTGCAAACACCAAAAACCAGACAACCATGAAAAAGCATGGAAAATCTTTTCACATCAGTTTAAATTCCATCTTGTACTTAGCCAGCCGTTTTCATTCAAAAAACTGTATAGGGTTTTCACGGTCAAAAAAAACTTGGAGATATCAGGGGATTTTAAAGTAGTAATGTCTATGCCTTAAAGGTGAATGGAAATTTAGTTGTGAATGCAATGTGTTTAGTTATGTTTAGGTCTAAAATATTTAATTGACTAAAAATTGTTCTTTGTGAGTGGAACCTCTATAAAATTATTTAAAAAAATCTGTGTCCAATAATCATGCATGAGCAAAAAAGTCATGGAAATACCTTAAATGTGGGAACCCTTACAGTAGATACAGTAACTATTTATTTTACCAGGATGGTCACTGTTAGAATCTACACTGATACATACCTAAAAAGAAAGTAAATGGCTATATTACAAGTCCCAATAAATCATGTCAAGCCATTAAGCGAGCTGTCAGATGTGATATTCATTATCCACCCTGAATATATGAATGAGTAGCTGTGGCAGCTGGATCATTATCGATTCTGTTTACGTGATATGGCCTGTTGAAGCCATAGAGTTATGCACTGCCACCTGTTCCTCCTTTGCAATTAGAGGTTCATAAACTCTAGCATCTCACTCTCCTGTCATTACTTAGGAGTAATTTATAGTTATTTATAGATGCAGGGTGAAGTAGAATTGAGAAAGCAAACTGCTCAAAGGGAAGTGTGGTTTTTATGAGGCTGGTCAGGAGAGCTCAGTACCTGCTCATTAGTAACAATGATAAAGTGATTGAGGGTGAACTGGGATGGAAATGTGAAATCCAATATGATGGAGTGGTCCTCTTTATAGAGGCTGTTTCTTGGCTGTGGTTACCTGGTCTTTGCCTACCTAGTTAAATAGTCAGGAGTCCAGTTTATTCCCGTTAGCTAGGCCCTCATGGAATCTGTGGCCACACAACTCTAAAGCTCTACAGATTTCTGGAGGCCTATTCGTTCACAAAAACAAGCATCCCCACTTGCATTTTATTTGATTTTACTCATTATAATTGGATTTTGAAGGATTTTTAAAATAAATAATGTAGTTGACATACCGTAATATGAACATTAACTTTTTTCATTAAGATTTAAGATTTATGCATATGAATAAGGGAAAGCCTATATTTTTACATGGTGTGACTGGTTGCCATGTATTTTGTCACCATTTTAGTCACCATTTTTGCCACCAGGACATGGTCGTTTGGTGTGGCAAATAATTTTTTATAAAAAACAAAAAAACGCACATTATTAATATGAGGTCCTAAAACTACAAGTGTAATAATTATTAAATAAATTGAATTAAAGGCTTTTTAGATGGAGTATTGCATGTCACACTCTCTCATCATTTATCCACCCTCATTCCATCCCAGATGTGTATGTCACATTGGAGTGCATGTTACACAGGACAAATACTGTCTGTTTCTCAATGTGCATTCTTTTGTGTTCTTATGTTCTCGTGGACTTGTTCTATGTCACCATCCACTGCCGAAGTTCGATTCCAATCCTCAAGAACGCAAGTAAGGACGCAGGAAATTACCCAGATGTGTCCTTAATTTCGAGGATGCATCGGATGGTGACTTGTGGGCAAGAACTCGGTACTACGGTGGCAGACAAAGGACATTTATTGTTTTGTTTTTTCCTCAAGAGTTTCCTGCTGTAAGTTAACGAAAGCCTGATGGCTCGTGAGAGTCGTTACACTGTCAACATTTGTTTTGTTTTTTTGGGCATAATTTTAATATAGTAATAAACACATGGAGAAAATGAGTATTTACAGACTTTATTCTTTTAACGTGTCACTAGTCCTGCAAAACTTGGTGTAATGATATTAATGCTGCCACTGGTGGGGATAATGACAGTAGTTCTCTCACGTGATTCAAATGTACTGTGACAGTTAATTGTGCAACAGGAAAATCACTGCACATCTCAAAGCTCGCATTAGGTATGTTCTGCATCCTCCTGTCCTTCTGAGTTCGTTCTTCCAAGGTAGCTTGGCAAGACTGGTCTTCATAAGAACGCAAGCCGTTCTCTGCATTTTTAGAATTGAGAAACACCCATTGTGTCAATTACCCAAGTATATGACAAATATCTTAATGTTATCTGATAGAGTTCAGTTTAACATACTTAACCATATTTAATTATAGTATTTAATAATGTATTCTTATATTCAAAATTTCTGCACTGAAAATGTGATTTTTTTTTTTTTAAAGATATCTTTTGTTTATTGTATCTCTTAAATGTCTTGCCATTGAATGGTTATGAAGATTATAAAGGAGGAGGAATCTAAATTATCTACTGTATGGAGCACATACTGATTAACAAGAAATAAATGTAACTATCCATGTTTGAATGAATCTTTCTATCTATAACATGATCTAAAGAACCATTAGCTATTTAGCCTAAGGACCAATTCATTCTGCTGTCTGCTCCGGCCGTAATCATACATTTGTTCAACTGAAGTCAACTGAAATGATAGAGCGACTTTGACAGAGGATTGTTCAGAGTTCAGTTGGGACTGTTTGAAAACAGAAAGCACATTTCACAGAGAAGCTTCACCTCTCTCAGGGTATTGTGTGAACGCAGTCAGTGATTCATGGCAGGGGTGGTGTGTGTTCCAACCGAACTTGGTCAAGTCCTTTCCTTCCATTAGAGCTTCATTCGTTTTGAAAGCCAGCATAATTTTTTGGTTTTGATCAGCCACGTCTGATGCAGATGAATGGGAAAGCTACAGTCTGCTGTTAACCAAAGAGAGGTAATGCCAGTTAAAATACATTGTAAAGTTTAGTTTTTTGTTTTATTTCTTGCTTCATATTTGCCCGTTTTTGCTTTTTTGCACTTTTTTTCTTACTTTCCAAGCTCTATATACTGTAACCATAGTGGCTATACCAAATCAAATTGTGTTTGTTTGATATAGAATCAACCTGTTTGCCCGACCAACGGAAGTTGGGGGTGGGGGGGTGGGGTGTTTGGGAGGGGGTGTTCTGGAAACCTGTTTGAAAACAATAACTATTTTGGCAATTCTGTTTGATGTCTCTATAGGAAGCTTTAAGTTATGCAGCAACCAGACAAGAATTTGCTTTTGAATTTGCATTTCTGTTCATAAACCGAGTAATAGAAATGTTATTTAAACAAACAGATGAGACAGGTAATAAGTAAGGAACAATTGAAGATGGACCGTTGAATTATTGAAAAACAATATACATCCCGAGGTGGTAAAGCGGCAACAATGCACAGCGAAGTGTGCATTATTTTTCAATAATTCAACAGGCTGGAGTCAATCATTCCACTTATACCACGGTTATCATTCCTAAAGACATCGTTCAGGGTTTTATCGCAAGACATTTTCTGGTTTCTTTCCAAAAACGCTTTTGTTAGTGGAACTACTTTCTTCCACCACTGATTCAGTGTCTTGTTATGGTACAGTTCAAGCCTCCGTTGCTAGTTCGAAACATCACTTTAGAACTATCAACATTGGCTTGCACTACTGTTAAGCACTTATTGGAGGAACAAGGTAGTGTGTGTGTGTGTGTGTGTGTGTGTGTTTTGTGTATGTGTGTTGGGGGGGGCGAGAGAGAGACAGAGAGAAACTGAGAGAGATATCGTGTGAGATTACCTCTGTTTGCTGCGGCTTTTGTCAGTAGTAACATTGCTTCTAATTTCCAAGATGTCAGTTGAAGTATACTTCTTCTTGTCGCCATTCTTGTATATAGCTTTTCTGTTGCTAAATAACTGTTTATAGCCCCACTGAGTTGCAGGGGTGTGCTGACATGAAGGCTGTGTTGCTTGTATGTGTGAGAAAGGGGGAGCACAAGGGTGCTTTCCACAGATATTAAAAGTTATTTAGGATAATATAGAAACTTTTGTATTGATCAGGTCGCGGTAGTGCGTTTACATCAAGGCTCTGTTTGTTGGTCGCAACTCGAGTCTCTATGTGTGTGTGAGCAAATGTATGTGTGTGTGGGTGTGGGTTAGAGCGAAAGAGAGAGAGAGAGAGAGAGAGAGAGAGAGAGAGAGAGAGAGAGAGCAGTGGGGCTTTTCAACAGAAACTGAACAAAATTTAGGAAATTCTAAGCATTGTTTGTCATTCTTAGACAATGTACTTAGCCAGTGTCTTTGTTTAAATGGGTTATTTTGCTGTGGTAGCCTGTACAGTTCAAAAGATAATTTGGCAAAGTGATATTAAACCATTATGTGGTCAAGACCTGGATCTACTTTACTGAAAATTAATTGCACACCTTAGAACATCTGTCAACCAATCAGAATCATGCATTCAACAGACCTGTGGTATAATATTTGTTTAAGGAATATAACATACTCCAAAAATGTGGGTTATTAAAAGAGCTGACATGATGATGAGATGAGACACCACTGTTTGGAGCATTTCCTGTGTATAGACGGAGGCTATTTAGCAGAGACAGGCCACTTCAATTAAAATGAATGGGAGAAATTGGAACACCCAACCAAGAAGCTCTAGCTCCCAACGGTTGTAGAAAGGAAGTCCCGTCTTACATGTAAAAGAGCCAATCACCATTTAGATACAGACATTGCTTGTCCATCATCTCGAGAACACGCATGCGTATTAGCTGTACAAGCTGGGGAAATTGCGTTTTTAATCTGAGGTAAAGAAGCACAGTTTATGATACCAATGTTGTTAGATTTTACTGCTGATTTGAAATATGTTCTTTGATCGTAATCTTGACCTACCGTTTTTGAGATTTCAGTGTTCCCCCATTCAAGTATATCGGAGCTGCACTGTCATGACTGGAAATAGCCTCCCGGGAGCGTTCCAAAGATGGCTAAAAGTGGACTGACTTACTAGAAAGACTTTGGTATGGATTTCGCTTTTATCCTGGGATGTTGATTTGTGGTGCAAATTTAAGCAATTAATATTATCATCCTGGGTGTTGACTCAGTGTTTTCAGAGTACTGTCCTGATTCAAATCCTTCAGAATCTCAGAGCACTAAGGGGTTACTTTGACCTACTTTGCTAAGTGGGATTTTCCAAGGAACAGAATGATGCCTCCAGTCTTCATTTTCATTTTGAAAGTTGAGAGAGATCTGTGAAAATCATTGTGAAGTGTGCAGGATGGTATGTTGCCATATTAGCACATGCCTAATTTGTCAACAGTGTCAACATTGTACTTTTCTATTGATGTTTTTCCATCAGTGTATTTAAAGTTTTTTAAAAACTTTTGCTTAGACGCTCTAACTGTGTCTTGTTTACATGCAAACAATACACTGATAACCATAAAAAATCATCTAAAAAAACTAATTGAAATGAGATTTCAAACCATCTGATTATTCTTTCCGTTTGGTGGCAAAATGAAAACGGTCATGAACACATAATATTGGATAAGCTGGTAAGAATACAGATGAATGTGTTTACATGCAAAATGAAATCAGGGTAATGGGCAAAAATCTGTGTGTGCCTATATTGAGTTTTGCTGAAAGAAAAAGTTCACCTTAAAATTATAGTTCTCTTATCATTTACTCCGTTATGCCATCATAAAATTACTTTCTTCTGCGGAACACAAATGAAGATTTTTTGAAGGATATATGAAGTTTTTGTCTATACAATAAAAGTCAATGGGGTTCAAAACCGCTCTGTGCATGCTTCACGTGCAAGGAAGTGTGAATGAACTTCTCTCATAAACATGCCAAAGTGACTGCAGGTGTCAAGATTTATAGAGCATTTCAAGGACTGTTCGCCAGTTTAAGGAAATGATGTCTTTGTTCCTTGAACATTTCCTGCTAGTTGTAATACTCATTCAAAACAACAGCGAGTTGCACTTAATTTATAGTGACTTTAACACGATTGTTATAAAATGTAATTATTAAAATGTGGACCATGCTGTTAGGTGGCTGGATAATCTCTGCATGCCTAGAACTAATGGAAATTAAAGTGTTTAGATCTCAGAAGAAGCAACCACAAATGGATGCGTGAACCTCTGCAGTGAAACGAGATGACTGATTTGGTCATAATATTACAAAACATCTGTGATCCTGTATGTATGAATGTAAAGCTCCGTTCATACTACGGGTGGAATTTTCGCTTGGTGTCGCTAGACTTTGCGATCTGTATTGCTGGTGGGCATTCCTTCTGCTGCCGCTGCACAACTGGCCATAGTAGCATTTGAAATGCTGATTACAGGTGATACTGCCGATAAAACTAAGTTATCATTCTAATTTGACAAGGAATCAGTTCTTTTGCCTCTAAAAATGCACATTCTGCAAGGTAGAGCGTTTTATTTAACTGCAGCAGTGCTTAATGCATCATATCATTAAACAAGATGAACGTTATATCAATCTATGAATCAAACTCACTCAGAATGCCGACACAGTTTTCCACTTAATTTTATTAGCCCATATCCATGTATGTGGTTACAGACAAATCATATAGAACAGTGAAATCACTCACAGAAACTTTTAACTTTTCCATCTTGCCTGCACTCAGTCAACTCCAGTATCACATTCACTGCCTGGAGACAGATGATGTGAGCTCCTGTCTTCACGCTCATTGTTAGTCGCTCGTGAAAATCGTTCGTAGTTTACATAGAGTTGAAATTTTATCAACTTGTCTTGATAAAGCGATGGTGATCTCTGTCACCAACGGTCGTGACTGCTCGTGTCGCCGAAGTCGCTGTGCTCTTATTGAAAATGAATGGGATTGTGTCGCTTCGTCGCGCGATGCCACTGGCAGTGTAAACCGGGTTTAAGGGCTTCATTTAACACTTGAAGAAGGCTTCTGTTGCATCCCACAGTGCAGCGCACTGAAGGTACAGTGCATTCATAAAGTATTCTTCAATTTTTTCACATTTTGTTATTTTGCAGCCTTATGCTAAAATGCTTTAAATATTTTTTAACCCCACATCAATCTACACTCCATACCCCATAATAACAAAGGAAAAACCAGATTTTTGATAACTTTGCAAATTAAAAAAGAAAAATGAAAACTAAAAAACTTAAATATCAAATTGACATTAAGTATTCAGACCCTTTGATATGACACTTGAAATTTAGATCAGGTGCATCCCATTTCTCTGGGTTTCTACACTTAAGTATTCAGACCCTTAACTCAGTACTTAGTTGAAGAAGTTAGCAGCGATTACAGCCTCAAGTCTATTTGGGTATGATGCGACAAGCTTTGCACACCTAGATATGGGGATTTTCTGCCATTCTTCTCTGCAGATCCTCTCAAGCTCTGTCAGGTTGGATGGGGACCATTCGGTGGACAGCCATTTTCAGGTCTCTCCAGAGATGTTCGATTGGGTTCAAGTCCGAGCTCTGGCTGGGCCACTCAAGGACATTCACAGAGTTGTCCCTAAGCCACTCTTGCGTTGTCTTGGCTGTGTGTTTAGGGTCATTGTCCTTTTGGAAGGTGAATCTTCGGCCCAGTATGAGGTCCTGAGTGCTCTGGACCAGGTTTTCATTAAGGATATCTCTGTATTTTTCTGCGTTCAGCTTTTCTTCAACCCTGACCAGTCCCCCAGTCCCTGCCGCTAAAACCCCAAACAACATTCCCAAAAGAGTATGATGCAACCACCACCATGCTTCACTGTTGGGATGGTATTACACAGGTGATGAGCGGTGCCTGGTTTCCTCCAGATATGACGCTTGGAATTGAGGCCAAACAGTTCAATCTTCGTTTCATCAGACCAGAGAATCTTGTTTCTCACAGTCTAACAGTCCTTTAGGTGCTTTTTTTGGGCAAATTCCAAGTGGGCTTTCATGTGTCTTGCACTGAGGAGAGGTTTCCGTCTGGCCACTCTGACATATAGCCCAGATCGGTGGAGTGTTGCAGTGATGGTTGTCCTTCTGCAGGTTTCTTCCATTTCCACACATGATCTCTGGAGCTCAACCAGAGTGACCATTTTGTTCTTGGTCACTCTTGGTCGATCTTTTTTGCAGCACGCAGTAAATCACGCATACTGCTACTCTAATGAATGAGCGCTTTCCCTTGATGCATGAGCCTTTGGAGGGTGAGTTGTTGGCAATTCTAAGCATTCACGAATTTAAACTTTCAAAATGTAAACATTTAACTGCACAATATAACTTGCAAAAGTGTGGCAAAGGGCACTTTTAAAAATATGTCGGCCGATGTTAGTGTTAAAAACGGTAGTCCCAGTATCAATCTCAAATTTCCTGATCGGTGCACCACAACTTAAAAGCTTTGGACCCCTTTATATTTGTACTATATGGACAAAAACACATTTTATATATATATATGCTATGGACAAAAACAAATCATATATAAGAGAGTTATCATTTTTGGGTGACATATTCCTTTGAACAGTTTATGATCTTAAACAGATAAAGAACAAATCATTTAAGTTATTAAGCACAATCATTTAAGATGAGCTTGTAAACGCACCCATGTCCTTTTCAAAACACAGAAAAACATCAAACCATTTTGCTGTCTTTTATCACAGGATAAAATAACACATTATCCTTCGAATTGTAGCAGAATTTAGGTGGAATGCTCGAGCCCTCTCTGTCGTAATTGTGCATCCTTTTTCTCCCAGGGATTAAATGGTTTGACCTGCTCTCTCCCCTGTGTCTTTCATTGTAAACAGGAGTAATCCTGAAGGGACGAAGAGAGAGAGCAGCTTGTTAACCGCTTGTTGCTCTCAGCCATGCAAACAGTGAAGTCATACCTTCCAAGGCTTATTTTGATCACCGGTGATGTCATCAGCAGCCAATCAGCAGGCGCTGCTGCAGTAGGTAGCGGGTGCAGCGGGAGTCTTGGGTATATGCATGGGGACGTGGTGGCAGCGCTCTGGCTCTCATCATCACATCATTACAGGGCTTGAGAGGAGGGGAGGGAGAGATAGAGGGAAAAAGCAGCATCTGAGAATATCTAATCACAGTTGTGAGTCAGTCATTTGATTCCACAGCTTTTTGTATGTGACGAGCATCACAAAGGAAACTACAGTGAATAAATCATTTTAAGCATACCTAGGTTTAGATTAAGCTATAATTTTCACCTGTCATGTTATGCACCTCTCGAAGAACCTATTCCACTCATTCACATAGTGAATATGTCAATCAGTCATTCATTAGCCAATGATCTTAAGTCAAGGTCAGTTTTGCTCTTGAGGAGAGAGCAGATGACACAAAGACTTATTTATTTTTTATTATTATTTTATTTTGTGTCCAATCTAGATAAAAACATTTCAGTTGTCAATAGTTTCCTTTTTTATTACCTGTTTATTTGCTGAGAGCAAGATAAGCTTGGATGACACAGTTACTGTAGCACTGCTGTAGTTTTACACTGCAAAAAGTTATTTTCTTACTGAGTATATAACTAATTGTCTTATGTTTCTGTAAAAAGATAATAGCATCCTTAACACAAGAAAAAATTACTTGAGAAGCAGAAAGGCATGATATATTAAGTCTTGCTTTTAGAGAAATCTAACAAAATTTGTTGAGATTTATGCTTAAAACAAGAAAAAGCTGTTTACCAATGGGGTAAGAAATTTTTTTTTCTTCCCCTTTGAATCAAATGTTTTTTCTTACTCAATTGGCAATTATTTTTTTTATAAGCATAAATATAAAATTTTGTCAGATTTATCTGTAAATGACAAAATATCTCGTGATATTTTTGCTTCCCAAGTAAACGGATCTTGTTTTATAAATGCTTATATATTTTTACTAGGAAAAGAAAAGTTAGAAAATGATTTTTGCAGTGTAGAGGTTGATAGCATTTTCACTGCAATGAGTCATTGCTTAAAGGGATAGTTCACCCAAAAATGAAAATTCTCTCATGCCATCCCAGATGTGCATGACTTTTTTTCTTATGCTGAACACAAATGAATGTATATATAGAAGAATATATCAGCTCTGTAGGTCCATACAATGCAAGTGAATGCATTATGTTTATGTCCAAACAGCATATGTCCAAACAGCACATAAAGGCAGCATAAAAATAAGTCTTGAGAAGTCTTGAGAAGCGATATGGCAGGTGGGGGTGTGAAACAGATCAATATTTAAGTCCATTTTTATTATAAATCTCCAACTTTCCCCAGCCTGGACCAGTAGGTGGTGATATGCACAAAGAATGTGAATCGCCAAAAAACAAAAATAGAAGAATGTGGAAGTGAAAGATTTATAGTGAACAAGGACTTAAACATTTATCTGTTTCTCACCCACACCTATCATATCATTTCTGAAGACGGGATTCTAATGGATTACTTATATGCTGCTTTTATGTGCTTTTTGGAGCTTCAAAGTTCTGGTCACTATTCACTTGCATTGCGTGGACCTACAGAGCTGAGATATTCTTCTAAAAATCTTTCTTTGTGCTCTGCAGAAGAAAGTCATACACATCTGGGATGGTGTGAGGGTGAGTAAATCATGAGAGAATTTTCATTATTGTGTGAACTATTCCTTTAAGCAATGACTCAGTATAGTGAATCTTCTAATGCAATTGTTTGTATGTGAAAATGTATGCCACCTATGTGCAGCCTCAAACAGTCTGTATAAAAGCACCTTTTCATATATGCTGCTTCATGTGAAGCTTCTGTACTGCCTTTGATGTGATATCAGCATGAGATTGCTATCTAGAAAGTTGTGATTAAGATATCTGAGTTTTGCTGTAAACAGCAAAGCTGAAACCTCAGTTTGAGCAGAACATATTTTGGGTCAAAGTGTGTGTATATTGATTAGTAAAACAGCTGCAGGATATCCGGATGTAGAGTTAATTTATGCAAAATTGAATTTATAATCAATGTTGTAGTGAAGTACATAGCCTGGAGTCTTAGTGATGTTGTAGATCCACTAATCAAAATCTAGACTGCATCCGAATAACCTTCATATTACTTTCATGGTATGTGCTGAAGATTTCAATGAAGAACTCTCGACCATTGATTGGTAGAGCATGTTCTATAGGTACAGTATGCAAGTGTTAATCTTGGACATTCTGTATTGGATCGCCCTGTTGCCAGTGTCTTCTCTGACCTATGACATACAACAACTGCAGAAACAATATACTTGAGTGTTTTTAAACAAGTGCAATTCAACCACAAGAAAAAATTTGGTACCTAATTCACTTACATGGTCTCATGGTATGCCATAGAGTCCATTCTTTGCACACCTCAGAATCTCAACAGATGATGCAGTACGTCATCTTGGTATTTTTCGCCTACACCGTATCTATTTTTCAGATGCAGGGCTACTTTTAGCCAAAATCTGTCCTCCTATGAATCATTGCTCCACAGGGAAGTTACAATGTGTGGTTCTTACAGTCCTCTGTGAGTAATTGCTAAAATCGAAGTCCGTTTGTTCTTCCAGGTGCCCACGAAGTCAGAGAGGAGCCCCAGTTTGTGACGGCCCGTGCTGGGGAGACCGTGATTTTGGGATGTGACGTGGCCCACCCACTCAACGGCCAGCCCTACGTGGTGGAGTGGTTCAAATTCGGAGTGCCCATCCCCTTCTTCATCAACTTCCGCTTCTACCCTCCCCATGTGGACCCCGAGTACGCCGGTAAGCTCAGATTTCCTCTCCACTGTGTTACATCATTCATAAAAGCACACATAAAGACTGATACACACAGACATTCACTGGCTATCTGTGCTCTATGAAAAGCAGAACATTTTTTGTTTCTTAGTACAATTAGAAGCATACTGGAAGCATGTTTATGCCCCATCCTGGACCTAAATTGTATTGAAAGTAAACTTCAGTAGTATTGAATGTTTTCATGGACTAAACTGTGTTTTATCATGTGGTAAGTTTAACTAGATTTGCATTTCCCGAAGGAAATACCAGTGCATGCAAAGTGGCAAAAGAGTAGTGTTGAAATTTTAGTGTTTAGTGTTGAAGTCTTTGGCGTAAGTGCAATGCTGTTGTCATGACACATAGGGTGCGTTGTTTTCAGTTGACTGCACACGAGAATCAACACATTGTCAATGTGCATTGTAACGATGGCTACAAATGGTTGAACACATTCATGGAAGATGAGACCAATCACAATTTATTTTGTAAACAGATGCAAGAAATGAGACCAACTGCAATTTGTTGTGCAAATTGTATGATGTCACTGCTGGTTTCATTTTGAATGCTGAATGCTAGTGGTAGATTTAATCTTAATTTAATTCTTACAAATTATAAAGTTTAGCCTACAAACCTCAATATTAGTATGCTTATGGCTGAAATTGTCCACAAGAGAAATTTTGAATAGAGTCCGTATGTTAAGATGTTCAGGCTGAATGAATTGCAGACATGTAATATGGGTTTAGGATAAAAAAAATAAATTTAAAAAAAAACCCTAACCAGAATGGAGGAATAGCAGAACAGTTCTACCTTGCAAGCACTGTTATAAAGTTTTTCAAAGGAAAAACACACATTTAACATCACTTTTAAACATATTATTTGTTCAGGCAGTGTTTTGCATTGTAGAATTTCATGCATACTGAAATTTAACCCAGGGGGTGAATGATCATTTTTTTTCTCTTCGCATCAATGAAACTTTTTTTCATGCATGCACATTAAAATGCATTGAAACGCAATTTGTTTTGTGTCTGAGATAAATAATGTTGAAATTGCTTCTTTCCAATTATTGCTATTTCAAACTGTGAAATGTCACATGAAATTAGTGATAAGTAAATGGCTGTTTGTTCCTGAGTTCATTAGCTGCAGTCTGCAAGAGAAAACAGTCTCTGAGTCTGAACAATGCCTGGATGGTTTTAGCACAACAAATGGAATTTTCACATAATTGTGCTTATTTTATTCTTGTTTTAAAACATGGAATGGTTAAAAGAATAGTTCCCCCAAAAAAGAAAATTATCTCATAATTTGCTCACCCAAATGCCATCCCAGATGTGTATACTTTATTTTTTCTGTTGAACACAAATAAAGACTTTTAGAAGAATATCTCAGCTCCTCAGGTCCAGACAATTCAAGTGAATGGAGGCCAGAACATTGAAGCTCAAAAAAGGACATAAAGTCAGAATAAAAGTAATCCATACGACTCCAATGGTTTAATCAAAGTCTTCTGAAGCGATCGAGTTGGTCTTGGGTGAGAACAGACCAAAATATTACTCCTTTTTCACTGTACATCTTGCCATTGCAGTCTCTAGGCATGATCATGATTTCAAGCTCGATTAAACTTCCTAGTACTTGACATATGTGCAGAGTGCTAGATGGTGCTATAAGTGTAATCGAGCTTCAAATCAGGATCGCCAAGGAGACTGCTGTCAAGATGTGAAAAAGGAGTTGCATTTTGCCTGGTCTCACCCAAAACCAACTGGATCACTTCAGAAGACATTGATTTAACCACTGGAGGTTGATTAATTATGTTTATGCTGACTTGATCTGCTTTTTTGAGCTTCAAATATCTGGCCACCACTAACTTGCATTGTATGAACCCACAGAGCTAAAAAAATAAAATAAAAAAATGTGTTTGTGTTTTGCAGAAGAAAGAAAGTCATACTCATCTTAGATAGCATGAGGGTGAGTAAATGATGGGAGAATTTTCATTTTTGGGATGAAAATTACTTTTTACAATGAACAAACTCATCCTATCCTGTTCATGATCCATTGGAAAAACCCAATTACATTATTGCCTTTTGTGGACATTTGTAGTTGTCCTGTGTTATTACCACATAAAGAGGATTGTGGTTCCCTATCTGTCACTCACTCGACGTTGTGTCGATGTAGTGACACTAGGGGTCACTCTTGGGAGCCCCAACCACCTCTGCTTTTTTGTAAAAAGGCCAATGAGAATTGGCGAGTGGAATTTGCATGCCACTCCCTCGGACATACAGGTATAAAAGGAGCTGGTATGCAACCACTCATTCAGATTTTCTCTTCGGAGCCGAGTGGTTCTATTCATTGAGCTGAATTCATCCGCCGAGTGCATTCACCTCTCTCTGCTGGATCTTATGGCACATTTCAGTGGCTTCTACCCCTCTGCATCTGTGGTTTGCAGAGAACGCCCCTGGGCGCTTTGGCAGAACATTTAAAAGAGTATATTCTAAAAGAGTATTTTTTCTTTCTGAAAGAGCGGCACACACGGAACGTCTTTTTAAAGGCGCGTCTTTTTAAAGTTGCCTTTCCGTTTGTGTGTTATTCCTGGTTGCGGTCGTTATCTCTCCGCTTCCGACGGCCACGATCGCTGTCTTACGTGTCTGGGCACTGCCCATGCGGAGACATCGTTCGTGGATGAGTCATGTCCTCATTGCGAGAACATGACCATGGCAACGTTGCGGTCGCGGCTTGCATTAGTAAGAAAAAAAGCAAGCCACCCCAGCGGCTCCCCGACAGTCCTTCTACCTACGGGTTTGAGGCCACATCGGTTAGCACTGGGGGCGATTTGGGGACATCAATGGGACCACCTCCGCTGGATATCACCCCACGGACCTCCCATTACCCAGCACGCTCGCTTGCCCCGATCGGGCTCTCGCACGAGACCGGCGGCTCGTCTCAGCGTGAGTTTGACTTCTCGTTCGGAGCTCCGGAAGACAATGAGTTATTGAGCGCAGCATCAGAGAGTGGGCTCGTCCAGTCTGACGCAGAGGCTTCGGCTCGGCTTCCTCCTTCGGGAACGGTCGCCCAGTCTCGCGCCGACGTGGAAATGAAAGACGTGCTTTCCCGGGCGGCCGTGAGCGTCGGGCTAGAGTGGAACCTCCACTCTCCCCTGAACCCTCGCGGCTCGACGATCGGTTCCTGGGCATGGGGCGCTGGCCACGCCCCACCCCTATTCCTTTCTTCCCGGAAGTGCATGAGGAGCTGACAAGATTGTGGGAGGCACCTTTTACTGCCCGGTCCTGGTCTTTCAGCTCCACCACTTTCGCTACCCTCGATAGCGGAGCAGCCAGGGGGTATTCGGTGATCCCCCAGATGGAAAAGGCGCTCGCGGTGCACTTGTGTCCACAGAGCGCCACCACCTGGCGTGGGTGCCCGAGACTCCCGTCCAGGGCCTGTAGGTTTACGTCGTCCCTGACAGCTAGAGCCTACGGTGCCACCTCTGCCCTGCACGCCATGGCTCTCCTGCAAGTACACCAAGCCAAGGCGCTAAAAGAACTGCACGAGGGTAGTTCTGACCCGGGATTGATGCAAGAACTGCGCTCAGTGACCGACCTCGCTCTCTGGGCAACGAAGGTCACGGCACGGTCTCTCGGGCAGGTGATGTCCACCCTGGTGGACAAGGACAAGGCACGGTTCCTTGACACACCCATTTCCCAGGTTGGCCGTCGAGGACTTTGCCCAGCATTTCTCGGCGGTGAAGAAGCAGACGGAGGTTTTACAACATATCCTGCCCCATCGCGGCTTAAGACCCCGCACCCTGTCTGCTCTTCACCAAGGGCGTCCTCCTGCAGCAACAACACCGGCTCTGGCATGGAGCCCTCCGCAGGAAGCAGACGCCACCAGTCTCGCGGCCGGCCACTAAGAATCCGAGGAAGGCTTCGAAGCACCCCCGAGACAGGCGACCCAGGAGGGAGGAGACCCACTTCTCTGGGGCTGGTCGACAGACCACTCCATCCCCCGGTGGAGGGCCGGGAGGAGAATCTTTTGTCGCCACATGCCCAGGAGGCTGTGGCACCCAAAAGTCTGACAAAAGAATGGTTCCCACATCTCCTGGGTCACATATCCGGTGCACACGGCCGTCGTCATGACCACCGTCCCATTTTGGCAGGTATGGCGCTCCAGCAGTGGCACAAACACACCCACATGGGATTGGTTCCAGTAGACTATGGGGACGAGATTCCTCCCCCCCTCCTTGACCAATCTTATGGTGGGCGGCAGGAGCCATGTAAGTGCTTCGATGTCACTCGATTCTGCACGGCCACGGGGCTCGATTCCCCTCGACGTGGCACCTCGAGCGCCGCCCTGCTGCGAGGCCCCACCCACGGGTACGTCTGACGTGATCATTCCCTTGGTCCCCCTCGCCCGGAGTTTGGGCGCATGGCTCGCGCTTTTCCGGATGGACAACACAGCATTGGTAGCCGCCAGGCGGCCTACGCTCCCATTGCATGTCACAACTCGCCCGCCGTCTCCTCCACTGGAGTCAGCAGCGCCTCAAGTCGCTATGAGCCACTCACATCCCGGGCAACCTCAACACCGCAGCGGATGCGCTGTCACATCAGGTTACCCTCGGGGGAGAGTGGGGACTCCACCCTCAGGTGGTCCAGATGATTTGGAGTCGATTCGGACAGGCACAGGTAGACCTGTTCGCCTCCCAAGAATCCTCCCACTGCCCACTCTGATACGCCCTGACCAAGGCACCCCTCGGTATAGATGCGCTGGCACACAGCTGGCCCCCTGGACTACGCAAATATGTACTTCCCCCAGTGAGCCTACTTGCACAGACCCTGTGTAAGGTCAGGGAGTACGAGGAGCAGGTCATCCTAGTAACACCCTACTGGCCCACCCAGACGTGGTTCTCGGATCTCACGCTCCTCGCGACAGCCTCCCCCTGGCAAATTCCCCTGAGGAAGGACCTTCTTTCTTAGGGATGGGGCACCATCTTGCACCCGCATCCAGACCTCTGGAATTTCCACGTCTGGCCCCTGGACGGGACGCAGAAGACCTAAGTGGCCTACCACCCGCGGTGGTAGACACAATCACTCAGGTTAGGGCTCCCTCTACGAGGCGCCTGTATGCCTTGAAGTGGCGTCTGTTCGCTAAGTGGAGTTCTTCCCGACACGAAGACCCCCAGAGATGTGCAGTCGGATCAGTGTTTTCCCTCTTGCAGGAGAGGCTGGAGGGGCAGCTGTCCCCCTCTACCTTATGTAGCCACTATTTCGGCGCATCACGATGCAGTAGATGGTAAGTATTTGGGGAAGCACGACTTGATCATCAGGTTCCTGAGAGGCGCTAGGAGGGTGATAGCATTGAGATGTGATCGCACTTACCTACTTAAAATGAAAAACACCACTTACATAGTATTACTTGCGTTGTTGCATGTGGATAACGATCACATTATCATTTACACCTTTGTCGAATGTGTGGTCCACTAATAAAACATTTTAATGAATCGAATTAAAGGAATGCTTATTTTACACAATATTTGCTCAAAATACACACACGCACAAAAAAAATGTAAAACCTCAACACATTATTTAATCTCACTTATGGGTAGAGAGCTTTATCACAGGTCAAGAGCCGGTCTGTGCAAACAGATTATATATTTGAAAAAATAAATCTCCTATTTTCTGCACTGATAGATCTGGAGGTCCAGATCTATGGACAGGTGGAGGAGGCAATGATATCCAGAACAGAGCATCTGCTGAAAACATGAAAGAGCTTTTGGGGTGGGCAGGAGGAGGAGGAGGGTGAAGCAGATAAAATATGATCCTTTTCTTCCTAATTGAGATCTGAAATGATATAATTGATAAAGAACAGAGACAGAAAGAGCATGTAAGATTTAGAAAAGCAAAGAAACTGTGATAGTTTATCAGACATGGCTGGAGGCAAGATATACAATTTTGATGGCTCTCACTCACAGTGAATGGTAATGAGATGGGAAAGGCTTTTTTCAATCTCCATTCCTCTCATTCTGATTCCTCAGCTGAGTTTCCAACAGTGGTTTTAACACATTGTGCAGTGCTGAGTTGTATTTATTTCACAGATTAAGACAGGGCCGGAGTGGGATTCATATTCAGCCCAAGATGTCATTTCCAAGTCAGCCCACACCCAAAAGGGCGGTTGGAGGTGAAGATGATAACAATAAAACTAGATCACAGCAAAAATATGCAATATATGTAATTACTTGAAAATTATTGAAGCTCTCCATGTCATTATACCACATACGGCATTCACTAAGATTTTCACTTTGTCATAAGACATCATTGTATGTGTTGTAAAAATAAGTGAATGTTAAAGGGATATTTGATCATTTCCTCACCCTCATGCCATCCCAGATGTGTATGACTTTCTTTTGCAGAACATGAATGAAGATGTTTAGAAGAACTGTTGGTCCATTCAATGCAAGTAAATGAGAAGCAGTGAGAAAGTCATTTTTTACTATAAACCTCCACTTTAACTTTCATAAGCACTCTTCTCTCTTTAAGAGTTCTTCTTCTGTTTTTGGTGATTTACATAAGCATATCGCCCCCTACTGGGCAGGGAGGAGAATTTATAGTAAAAAAAAAAAAAAAAAAAAAATATTTAAATATTGATCTGTTTCTCACCCACACTTATCATATCGCTTCTGAAGACATAGATTAAACAACTGGAGTTGTATGGATTACTTTTATACTGCATTTATGTGATTTGTGTACCTTCTGAGTTCTGATCACCATTCACTTGCATTGAAAGGACCAACAGAACTGAGAAATTCTTCTAAAAAGCTTAATTTATATTCAGCAGAAGACAGAAAGTCATACACATCTGGGATGGCATGAGGGTGAGTAAATGAGAAATTTCATTTTTGGGTAAACTAAGTTTATTTTAAAGAGTATCTAGGCACATAATAACACTATAGAACTGTAAATGTTTATAACTCTTTCAAGATGTACAGGCTCACACTTTAAATGGTCAGTGCTTTGTATTTTAGATAATTAAAATAGCAACAGATCCAGTGAAACAATTAAGGTTGAGTGATTGTTTTTACGTTTTTACATGCCATTTTACAATGATAAGAGAGAAGTAAAAGACTAAAAATAACACATTTGTACTTTTCTTTTACTTGGAATGTAAATGTTCAGGACAAAGGCAAAATGGTTACTGTCTCTTTAAGAGGGTTTTATTGCATTATACAACATTGAAGGCACTCTGTGCCATTTTTTTCGTTGAGTTTAATCTTTTGAGAGCTGTAAAGTCCTATTATTTTCGTACCGTGTCGTGCTGTTGCATCTGTATTCATTTACTTTTAGTATTCTGTTATTTTGTGACAAATAATAATTTTGCTATTATCATTCTGCACTGCTAGGAAAGAGGATTTCAGAGATTAATTAATTGAGATTGTGAGACTGCAGTCAGTATTAAACTTGTGATGATCTTGTACCTGATGCACGTTCATCCATTCAGCTATTAGTAGCCTATCTGTTCTCGATGGATCGTCCGTGATCCTTCCCGCGCTGTCAAGTGAAGCGGCGCAACATCAGTTTCGTCTCTCACAGGCTACTCTCTCATTTGTTTGGGTGTGAGATGATAAAATACAGACTGCGTCTGCTATAATATGGAGCGCTATTCTGATCCTTTAAATACCGGATGTTACGGACTGTTGGCAATTGTTACGCGACATATGATGAAAGTTTGTCAATCAACATGCGGACCTAACCTGCCCAATTTTTGACCGGCCCAGCGGGAATTCTCCCGATCTTCCCGACTGCCACTCCGGCCCTGGATTAAGATATTCAATAATGTGAAAGCTCTATTAAGAACTACATTCCATTTTTACAATGCAGACATACAATGCAGGATTAACTAAGAAGCAAAGACAAACCTAGTCAGTGTGATTTTTAAAAATCTAATTTGATTGCTGAATTCCAGGAGAAATACTACATTATCCACAAACCTGTTGCAAGATTCACCAATCAGAGAAGGCCCTGTTACCATGGAATAGAGGAATCATGGTGATCTGACTCCACAGTGACTGACCACTCTCATAAAGCATTGTGAATGACATACGGTAGTCAAATTGGTCTCTACACTCCAAAACTGCTTATATATTTGTATATATTTGAATATTTTATAGTACACTTTAAACATGATGAAGAAAATATTATGTAAAACTAAATTACAGCCGTTTTTGGTGAAAAAAATCTAAAATTAGGGCTGTCACTCGCTGAAATTAATCGAATGAATTACATGATATGACAATGAATTAATCAAATTAATCGCAATTAATTGCATACATCAATATTTGCAGAGAAAGGCCTCCAAATAAAAATAATTAAATATACTGTATATATGTAAATTTTATTTAAATAATTATAAAATAATATACACTATAAAAAATAAATATAAATTCAATAGTTAAAATACAGTACATTACATTGTTATGGCAGACGATTAAAACATTGATTAGACAAAACAAAAAGTGGCTTTTGATTTCCATATCATTGAACATTAGTCTGTAATTGGCCAACAGTCCACAGCAATCCATTTTGCCATTTAATTCGTTATCCTGTTTAGGGCAGACTTTTTATAAGGGCCTTTCTAAGGACACGTCTACTGTATGTACATATGCATCAGATGGACACTTTGGAGTGACACTTTGATTGCATTGGATCATTAACAGCAACTTTATGATGTTGTGTTAAGTGTATTTTGAAACGTTGAAAAACTCGTCTTGAGATCCCTGTGTACGGAGTTGCACTCTGTCCAGCCGTCCAGTGTGGTTTGTTGTAGGGCTGCACGATTATGACAGAAATCACAATTGTTGATTATTTCCTTTGATATTGTAATTGCGATTAACATGAATACAATTTACATTAAAATATTATTTTGGGGTGGATCATATTTTTTTAACGTAGGCTGCACATCCAAACCAAGCCGAAAAGTGTTTCTGAATTTATTGCTGTTTTATCAGTAAACTAATCATAAACAGTCTACTTCACATTGGCCCTCTTAAAAGTACTAAAAACAAAGCTGTTGTTCAAATTTTTTATAATTTAGAGACAAAAGTGAGCAAGGGTCACGTCTGTAATCGGTTACAACAAGGCTTAACCACTGAAAAAATCTTTTTTTTTAAATACGCAACATGAGTTGAACTGCATAGACTGCTATAATTGAAGTTTTTCTCACGATTAGTTAATTGTGGCAGGTGTAATTGTAATCTTGATTATTTTTTTCGATTGTGCAGCCCTAGTTTGTTGCCTGTACCGCTGCAGTTGTGCTAACTGCCCCCTACTGACTCCTAAAACATGTAGGTGGTACAGTACTGCAAGCTTGAATTGCTCTGGTTGTAGGAAAATTCCTTATTACTGTCTGGTAAATAAAGATTAATGCCCTTACATTTTTAACTCATTATTTTTTATATAAGTAATCACACTTTATTAACATGATAAACCGACAGTCCTAATTAAAATGCTACCAAAGTATTAAATATGATCCCTTTAATATTAATCAACTATTAGATATTTGTTATGCAAATTTAGTTTGCTTAAAAGACCAGCTTAGGCCAGCATCAATTTGCAGATGCTGGTTAGTACTGGTTTGGTAAACCAGAATAACCATGCTTTTACTTGCAACACTTTTCAACCAGCATAATCCTTTTTGGTGAAGCTGGTTGACCGAAGCTGGTTAAGCTATTTAAAAGGCTGTTGTGCATAATATCAATATCACTAACAGTAGGAAGCACTATAGCTGTCAGTGTTCCACTGAGCATAATTCAGAATTGTGGCAGAGGAAGCTTGTGTGCTTCTTTGACCTGTGTATACATGAGATCTCATACAGCACCATATTTCCTCCGACCTTTGGCCCCATAGTGGGCACTGCATTCTCCAAACTAATGGCTCCACTCAGCTTGGCCACAGTAGCCCTGTGTCTTGGTGCGTAAAACCCAGACACGACTCCCTATACTGGAATGAGAGCTGCAAAAAGCCTGCTTGTCAACAAATTACTCTGTATGAATCCCCTTAATGAGCCTTTGTGTAAGTATATGAATGGGAGATGATAAAGAGGCCACTTTATGGCTGAAGACATAGAGATGGCACATACCTGATAGTTACTGTTTTATTCATTAAAAGCAAATAGTGAGGAAATAAAGATGCTTTGAAAGAACCTGAACATCTGTCTGCATGAGACTCAGTGCTTTGTAAGAAAAAAAAATGCACAGTGAATAATGTGAAAACACAGTGAACTTATGATTTATTAAATATTCACATGGTAATCTCTAAACTAAAGCTCACTTGAATTAGTGTTTTAGATCATTAGACATGACATTATGGTGACTTTGTAAGGCAAAAAATAGTCTAAAAATAGTTTCCCTCATTCAAAAACACTCTGTCAGTTGAATGAATGTCTGGGCAGCATGGCAGCCTGGCCTTTCAGAGAGCAAAAGAGGAAAATGAAAATAAAACAAAAGTGGAAGAGGCAGTTTCATGCTGCTGTACTGTACTGACCTCCAGAGTGTCACTACTTGAGGAATATCCTTAAAGGGGTAGTTCACCCAAAAATGTAAATTCTCTCATCATTTACTCACCCTCATGCCATCCCAGATGGCTGACATTCTTTCATCTGCTGAACACAAACAAAGATTTTTAGAAGAATATCTCAGCTCTATAGGTCCATACAATGCAAGTGAATTGGTGCCAAAATTTGGAAGCGACAAAAAACAAATAAGGGCAACATAAAAGTACTCCAGACAACACTGGTGGTTAAATCCATAGCTTCTGAAGCTATATGATAGGAGTGGGTGAGAGACATATCAGTATTTAAGTCCTTTTTCCTTTCACTTTCTCCTTCTCCTGTTTTTGTTGATTCACATTCTTTGTGCATATCGCCCCCTACTGGGCTGGAATTTATGACAAAACAGTGACTTACAAATTGATCTGTTTCTCATCCACACCTATCATATCATGTCTGAACACATGGATTTAAACACTGGAGTCATATGGATTACTTTTATGCTCCCTTTTGGAGCTTCAAAATGTTGGCACCCATTCACTTGCATTGTGAAGACCTACAGAGCTGAAGTATTCTTCAAAAAATTTACATTTTTGTTCTGCAGAAGAAAGTCATACACATCAGGATGCCAGGAGGGTGAGTAAATCATGAGAGAATTTATTTTTGGGTGACCTATCCCTTTAACCTCCATCACGTGTCATCATGTTGTTTTTGCTGCACCCTTAACACTCTCACATGGCTGTAAAAATAGACCAGATGCTTGACCGCTCTCATTTGCCTCTGTTTTTCCTTCATCTTTATTGATCTGAGGCCTCACAAAAGCTTCTGTGTTTTTGTTGACGCTGGTGTTTATTTGATGATTGCGACTGATATGGAATTAGTTTGGTAGCCATTCAGAAACATGTTCGGTGTACACAAGTGTGTGCATAGTGGTAGCTTAAGAGTTCTTAATCTAATCTGTTTAGAAACAAGAGGAACACCTGCAGTTATACAGTGTTTAGCTCTTTACTGGGGCAGCCAGGTACTAATGCTGTCAACCCTGCTGAAAAGACCAGCTTATACCAGCATCTATTTCCATCAGGTATATGGTGTTACTAGAGAGGTTGCACATTGTGTGTTCCCTTCATGGACAAATTATGTATGTGCTTTGTGGCCATATAGCAGGTGATTTATTAAAGCTGCACTACATACGATTATTGAGAGAGTACATAAAAAATCCATGTTAAAAACCCTGTACTTGTCTTACCCCGATTCACTATGGAAAGCCTACAATATTTATTTTTATTTCAAGCTTTTGGGTCAGATTTGGCACAAATGCGAATGCATACGTCATTCGTCCTTGCGTGTTTACGTCATGTCCATAAGCTCAGAAAGAAGGTCCCGCTGTGTCACGTGAGTGTCGGGGAAGCAGGAAGCGAGTGCGACAGCTGTTCAGCAGCAGCGTGACATCACTCTCCTAATGGATTTTTTACTGTTTTTAACTGTTTGGTGAAGTTGTTTACCTGCTAAAATACTTGGTTATGTTTTATGGTTGAGT
The DNA here is from genome assembly GCF_019703515.2 of Myxocyprinus asiaticus. Taxonomy (NCBI): domain Eukaryota; kingdom Metazoa; phylum Chordata; class Actinopteri; order Cypriniformes; family Catostomidae; genus Myxocyprinus; species Myxocyprinus asiaticus. Next base: position 17,226,553 of record NC_059383.1, on the reverse strand, counting down.
TATTTAAGCTTATATAGGTTAATGTATCAAACATTAATCATGTACTGATCGCGATGTGCTTATAAGTTTCTTCTTTTTCCTTTGAAGTTATTGTAACATGTTTACTAATTTTCATGACTTCTGAGTATTTTCTAACATTGCTGCAGTTACGAGATTCCCTAAGTGTGTGTCTCTAAGGGCTCTATTTTCGTGAGTGCGACCGTGCGCAACATATTATCCAATTTTCGTGAGACCTAATTTAAAGTGGAATTTTCTTGCCAGAGCAAAGCACAAGTGGGCATGGGTGGGAGCGTTTGCGCAATCTGTGGGTGTACGTGCACAAACTGTGGGTGTATTGAATGTTAATGAAGTTGCGCCAAATGCAATTTGCATTTTCCTTAGAAATAGGTCATCATAGGTCAAGATGTTTCAAAAGCACATCTTATCTCAGTGCAAAGTTTAAACACAGTTCCTGCATTTGCAGTTTTGAGATTCCACTAAAAGGTGGTAATAAAGTTACAAGTAAAGTTACCTGATTGTTGTCCAACCTCTAAAAATATAGTGGAACATCATATGAAGTCCCTGACAATCACTGTCATAGCCGTTTTAAGAAATAAAAATGTATGAGATTTATGTTAAACTATCTATAGGTCATGGTTTGTTTTCTGTTTTTTTTATTATTTTTTTATTTTTTTGTTTTGTACATGTACTAAATGTTATCCATGCTAATCACTTACTTCTCTCAGCAAATACTACAGTATTTGATAGAATGTAAATGGCCTGTATGCCAAAACAATACTGATTAATTATATAATGGGTGTTTCTTCAACTATGGGCATTTTGCCTCTTTGGAACTATACTGGAACTATAAGACTATGAATTCTCTACTATACACACATGCACGTTCATGCTTTTGTGGCCACTTAGAAACACAATGACAGATTCATACAGTATGCATATGCATCAGCTAAATTCACTTTATCAATTGAGTGTAATAGTTTTATGTTGTATGCTGTGGGACCATAAAAGTTTCCTTTCAGAGTTACATTTAAAAAAAAAAAAGAAAGTTTAAAAAGGATGAACACAGCTCTGTAATGGCCATATACATCCTCTGTTGTCTAGCAATCCCTCTGCCAGCATTGATATCATTTCCTGCCATCTGTTTAGCACTGGTGCCAGATTGCAAAGAAAAAGACTTAAATTCCCTTTTCTCTGAATAACTCTCGAAAACATCAATGTCTCTAGGGCCAGTCAACAGTCGACTAGTCGGCAATCTAAAATACAAAGGTTTTAATGCAACAAAAATTTCTGATTTTGTCAGGCTGGCCTATGTAAGCCACAGCAGAGGACACTATTGTGCATTAACAGTTTTTAGGGATTGTGCCAATCTAAGTTTCACCTGCCCCTCTCATTAAAAATGAACTGTGTGTCCAAAAGATTGGTAAATTTTTCTGAGCATCTGCCTATGCAAGGGTCATGATGGTAAACGAGTCAACTAGTCATCAAACAACCGACTAGGCTATTAGTGAGGTCGACTTGGTAGATTTTGTTTGTTTTGATAATTTCGTGGTGGTGCTTTATGTAGTGTGCTGACAGCATGCAAGCTTTAGGCATTAGTTTGTCTTTAAAGTTTTGTCTTTCAACTCATCCCCTTTAAATGACCCCCACTACAGCCATATACTTTGGCAGAAGGCATCTTTGACAGTTGTGTTGCAACTCGTGCTGTTTTTTAAGCATCCTGCCACAAGCTTTACATTTTTTAAGATAGTGTGTCAGTTAAAAATATTGTAACTTTTATCATTGCGGCTTGAGACGTTCCAATCTGCATTCTATTCCATTCTGTTGCTGTTCTATCTTGCTGTTTTGAACACAATAATGCTTTTTATGTGAACGTCCCTAATAAAGGCATCCGCCTGAGATTAGGTGAACCCAAAACCAGCCTAATTATACAGAGCATCCTTAATATCGATTAGCCGACTTTATCGACTTCAGGCAACCCACCGAAAGGTCCATTTAGAAAACATTTAGATTTGCACATCCATAATGAAAATACAGTGAAAATCTACACATATGAACCAGATAATAGATAAAAGCAGGCAATAGTTTGTATAACATAAGGCTGGCATAGGTCTTGGGCTGTTTTTTAATCCTAACCCATCCACGACAGCAAGGGCCACAGCCCTGCAGGCAACCTAGCCAGCTATAACACAGAGTGTCATGATGGATTTACCCTGTCTGGCGCGGTTAAGATATGTGTTTATCTATGTTGCTCACAGCAGCACTGTGGGCTGTGTCAGCTCTCACTTCAGCCTTCACGGCTCCTGGATATGACGCTACTCTGGCCAAAACAACACAGTCATGAGTGATGCATGAGTGGAGCATCATTTCAAGAGTAAATATAAACATTTGCATTTAATTTACTTGAAGGAATTAAGTGTGAAATGGAGCCTCTGGCTCCTTTGTTTGCTGCACCAAAGGACTTTGCTGTAACATGAACTTAAATGTTAAATAATATAACTGCGTAATGTTGTGTTTAAGGGGATATATCAAGGAAAACAGGATTTTTCTTTGCTCTTTTGAAATAAAATCTACAATGAAGGCATACTGAAACATTCACAATGTAAAGTGATAAGAAATATATACCTTGAATGCACTGTAAATCACTGTAAGTCAAGTAAGCGTCTGCCAAACGCATAAATGTAAATGTAATGTCCAGGACCATTAGTAGATTTTTGTTGCAGAAATAGGTCATTCAGATATTGTCATGTTCAAGATGTCAGAACAATCAGCACATGAACATATGACTGCCCATGTTTTCATATCATGGCCTATTTAGTATTAAACAACTTGTTACTCATTTCACATGCAAAGAGGTTAGCCAATCATACCAGAGTTTATTTACAAATAGAATCTGAAAGGTACAGAAGCAAAAACAGAATCGTTTCATAGCTCTTGACATTCAGCTAAATTTCAGAGTGACCTGGGTCTGTAAAGCTCCAAAAAAAACAACAACAACATAAAAGCACTTAAAAGTAGTCCTTGTGACTCATCCATGAGCTTCAGGGGAGGGCAAGATTATCAGTGAATAGTGACTTATATTTCCGGTCTGTTTCTTCACACAAAGCTATTGTATGGCTTTAAGAGTTGGTGTTTTTGTAATTTTTGCCACTTGACAGCTCCTGGTCACTGTGAACTGTGGTTTTATGGCAAGAGTTACATTCTACGAAAAAAATCTACTTTTGTGTTCCACAGAAAAACAACATACAGTTCTGGAACGATATGAGGGTGATTCAATAATTATTGTTTTATTTGGTTGCACTTTTTAATAAAAAGATTATTTTGATTTCTTAGACTGACATATTCTAGCAATTTACATGATGAATATGAATGTGATTGCTGGGTGTGTTCACTACTATTAGAGCTACAATCATTTGCTGCAATCTCTCTCATGTGTTTTGTGTATCTGTTTTTGTTTTGTGTTTGAACACCACAGGCCGAGCCAGCTTGCATGGCAAGTCATCTCTACGCATTGAGAGGGTTCGATCGGAGGACCAGGGCTGGTACGAGTGCAAGGTTCTGATGCTGGAGCAACAGTACCACACCTTTCACAATGGCAGCTGGGTTCACCTCACTGTCAATGGTGAGTTTACGATCTCAGATCAGTTTCCCCTTGTTGCTTATAATGGTCAATTTCAGATCTTGGCCCGAGAACAGTGCACCTGAATCATCTTTGAAAGATTAAGCTCAGCCCAGAGCATCTTTAGTCTCTGCCTGCCTTTGGCTATGACACAGTGTCATCATGCCTCCTTGGTTACGTTGCCTAGGTAGCAGACACTCAAATCCCCAAACTGGTTGCAGTACATTAACTCTGGCTCATGGCTGTGTGATATCTACTCTGCCTCTATGCTGTTTTACTCCTGTAATAGACAACAGCTTTAGTAAACTCCCATTAAATCAACAGCAGTGAGTCAGATTGCTCTTTCTGGTATTAGATTCACAGTTATAGAGAGCTTGAACTGATTGTGATTGTTAAAGTTTGGGTCATTTATTGGGTAAGCCCAATGGTGTGACACAGTATGACCAAAACCTCACGGTATGAGTAATTTTATATCATGGTGGTAACTGGTAACAGCATATTTCACCATACAGGTATTTTGCTGAAATTAAATGGAAAAAAACTGTTTACATATTAAATTACCATATGGAGATACCTATTCCCTATTGGATTAATCCATTTAATTTAATATTTAATTAATTGAATACTTTTCAGAAGAAAGTTGTGTTATTTTATCTTATTTTTTATCTTATAACTTGATTGACACAAAAAATATATAATAAATTTCATCCTAAATGAATAAGTGTGGCACCAGTGCAAAAACCCTTCACATTATGAATTGCTGGAGTTAGAGATGCACAAATAACCGAAAAAATAATCGAGATTACAGTCACAGCTGTCGGAATTATACTATATAATCGTGAAAATTGCCAATTTCAGCATTCCATTACTCCCATTGCACCAACATTTTCTCTTTACAAACATATTTTTTGAGCCGTTGTGTGCATGAATGCAAAGGCAAATCAGAGGCGTTTAAATTTGCCTCAAGAAATATCAGTAATGCTCACTATCTAAATTATACTGTGTATAATTTATTCAAAATATGAATAACACTTTATTTTTCATGCAACTAAAATAATAATGCAATTCAGGAACACAGTTCTTAGCTTGTTTTGATGCATAGCCCACATAAAAAATATGGGATGCAGCTGCCCCAAACAAAATAAGTATTTTAATGTAAATTCTATTAATCAAAATGAATAATCACAGTTACAATAGCAAAGGAAATAATCTGCCATTGTGATTTTCGTCATAATTGTGCAGCCCTAGCTGGAGTTAAAATCATTAGATTGCACTACGTATGTGTATGTGTGTATGTATGTATGTATGTGTGTGTCTGTGTGTGTATGTACTTATGTGTATAACAATTTTTTATTTTTTATTATTATCTATGTCTTGCTGCTGTTTTTGTATTGTTTTTGTACTGTTGCACACTGGAAGCTCCTGTCACCAAGACAAATTTCTTGTATGTGTAAGCATACTTGGCAATAAAGCTCATTCTGTTTCTGATTCTGATATAAAACTATAAAACGTTACTACTAAACTGATAGTGCAGACTCCAGTTTCTGATAGGATGAGCCACATTTAAAGCCATTGTAAAATAGTCGATACAATGTACGTGCACCTGTGACCTCACTTCAGTTGAATTCTCTTTTAATTTGTTGCAACGCAAAATAGAAAATGCCACAGTGTATTTACACCTGGCTTTTAATGAAATCGATTGCTATCCGAATTTGATCTGAACACTAAAATGTATGTTAATGCCATGCCATTTTGTTTTCGGACAGTGGGTGGGAGCTATTGTGGCTATTGTGAGGGCAGATTGTAAATGTAGCTGTGCCTAATCAGCTACATGAGACCACAAGGGCCCTGTTGCAATCTAAGTGAATTTGAAAATATGTGTGTTTGTGCATTTGTGTTGCGCCCGGTCTTAAATCTAGCAGCTCAGCACACACAAGTTGGAGTGTTGACAGGCCAGTTTATCAGCTGCATGTTGTGTGTGTGTGTGTGTTTGTGTGTGTGTGTGTGTGTGTGTGTGTGTGTGTGTGTGTGTGTGACTGTATGCCTTGCGGTCCTGTGTGACTAATACACTAATATCAGTAGTGTTTCTTCTACAAGAACACACAACCAGACAAACTATTTAGTATTATTTTCTGCACAGAGCTGGGAAAAACGCCACAGTCCAGCCAGATATAGCCACTCCTGAGACATCATACTGTAAGAGGATGAGAGGGCACACTTGTATACATATGGCAACCTGTTCTCATAGAATGAACGTTACTCTATATACGTACATTTTTGCAAACTGACTTTTACGTCCCGCTTTCTACATTTCTCTGCAGTTTCCTGCAGAAATGAACACTAGAGGCACTACAACTGTGCGTTCTATTCATTGTCACAGAAATCACGAGTAAAATTGCTGACTATGCCTTTATAAAAATTAATTTTTCACTCTATTACTCACCCCCCCATTATGTTATGATAGCAAAACACTTTTACTTTAATGCATTGATTTAAAAACTATACATTTTAACACTTGTATTACAGACCCACCTCCATCTAAAATTCACCTTATAAACCTTGTCTGATTACAACCTCATTTCGCTTGGTTTTGATGCCCTCCGCTGGACATTTAACTTGAAACTGCAGCCAAACTTGGAACGAAGAATGTCATTTCAGTTTTGCAAAAACGTTGCAATGTTCACGTAAATTTCATGAGACCAGGCTGACATATGGACAGGAGAAACCATAATGCTAAATATGGTGGCTCAAATCCCGCCTTACAGTTAAAAGAGCCAATCGGCTTTCTGATATAGGCCTCACAATGCTCAATATGGCGGCTACAGGAATGGATGTACCACCTTACAGTTATTCAGAGCACACTTTCAAACTTTTTTATACAACATTAGAATTTAATCAGGGACTAAATGGTACTTTAGGCTGTACTGTAATATGTTTATGTCTCTTCTGTGTGACTGGCAGGTCCTCATCCCTCATTAGAATTTCTCTCATGTTACTGCAGACTTTTGTATAAAAAAATAAATAAAAAAAAAAGATTAAAAAAATCACTAGCAAAAAAGGTTTGCATATCACTGTGAATATTTGCATGCAACACTGATGAAGTGTTTTGAGTAAGATATGTAATTGCTGGCATTGTGTGCAGTCAGTAAACGCAGTGATGCCGTGTTTGGGGCTGTTTAGGGGGCAGTTAGCATGTGTGGGGGGTAAATTAAAGATGATCGAGTGGCTCTCTGGAAAGAAATTAGCTCTGTTTAGCTGCTGTGTCTTCATGCCTCAGAGCTTCTGTTTTACATTTCCTTTGATATTTTCACACTCTCTCTCTCTCTCACACACTCACATTTGTGTTGCTTGAGGTGTGAGGCATATGTCAAAAGTGCTAAGGATGGGGGTAGGAAGTGATGTAATGGTACATCAATGCAGCAAATAAATTTAAGCACTCATATATGTGATTGCTAGAGCGACAATAATAAAAATAGGTTATTTACTCATCCTAATGTTGTTACAAACCTGTATTACTTTCTTTCTGTGGAACACAAAAATGTTCTGAAGAGTGTGAACGCTGCTCTTTTCCACACAACAGAAGCATACAGTGACCAGGAGTCATCTACCTCCAAAATGGACAAAAAAATGCACCATGACATGTTTTCTCGTGCTATTCTTTTGATACCATACGATAGCTTTTTGTGAAGAACAGACTGAAATGTAAGTTGTTATTCGCTGAAATTATCCCCTCTGTTGTAGCTCTCAAATATATATTCACACTTGCGTGTATATAAGCTTGAAACATCAATATGAGTCGAGCAAGTTTTGATTTCAGTAACACGTAACGCTATTGGTTCCTACATTGGTTCCTACATCGCGACACGGAATGTGTTAATAAACTCAAACATTTCTTATGGTGCTATATGGAATTTTTGTGTCCTGTTTGTAGCTTGATTGCTCCTGGTCTTTATATGCTTTCATTGTAAGGAAAAGAGCAGCTTGAACATCCTTCAAAACATCTCCTTCTGTGTTTCGCAAAAGAAGGAAAGACATTAGTGTGAAATAGCATGAGTTAATAAACTGTTGTTGCTTTTTGGGTGAACTCTTTCTTTGAATGTATCTAATGTATGTCCATCCTGTGTAAATATAGTCCCCCTCAAATAACTTTGTCTCCTTCTCTGCAATGCTCTGCTGTATATGTTAGCATAAAACTCTAGCACAGAGCAGAGCGAGAGACTCTCTGCTTCCTCTGTGATATAAGAGCACATTTACTCTCAACTCATGGTCATCACTAATCCTCTGGATTTAAGATTAAAATTGTTGCAAAGTTGGAGAGAGGAAGCAATTTTTTTTACTGGACTCCAGATAGCTGGGCCCAAACACCTAATGGTCACGTTTATGTTTATCAGGGACAAAAATGAAATGTTTTTCATTTCGGTTCGTTCTGAGCAAAAACTGTATTTTTTCATTCCGGTTCAGAAGTTCTGCAGCCTCCTTTCCATAAGGTTACCGGTTAGAACCAAATTAAAGAACGGGTAGTAATGTTCTTTTTAAAATGACAGTACTCTGTACTAAGGGGTGGGTGAAATACCAATTGCAGTATTGCCAGATCTCACAAGTGAAACAAGCAACCTGGTCTGGAATAACAAGCCCAAAATAAGCCACTTGCCTCACCAAAATAAGTGAAGATAAGCAATTCATTTTTTTTTTCCTGTGTGGTGGATTTATCAGCATAGAAATCATAACACCGCTTCTGAGTCAAAACCTGGCAGCATCAAATCTGTATTAATGCATCATATCTAACAATAATTCATTGAAGACTTGGAAACAATTAAGAAAATAATTTTTTATGTCTAATAATGTTTACCTTGTATCTGGACTAGCCATGCATGTATATGTAGTAATTATACATACTGTACGTAGTTGTTAAAAAGGTGTTCATTCAGAGAATTTAACATCCACAACGGGCAATTAGGCATAGAAATGTGTGATGCAGCAGTTTCTTTCAAAATCAAAGCACATGTTTAATTTTTTCTGGCAATATGAAGTGGTGTAGTTCCAAAAATGTACTGTGATAAACCCTTTGGCCTTTGGTTTCATTAAAAAATTTATTGGAACAAAATGAACTGGTTATAACCAGATACCAGCATTCGGCTTATGTCTGCTGAACCTCAATTTTGATAATGACATTACAAATCTTCTTTTCTACAAAGCATGTTAATTTATAGGCTCTATGGAAAGAGCACAAATCCAGAAAAAGCTATGGAGACAAATGAACACAACAGCAATTTTGGAGGTCTGCTATTGGCCTCAGTGATCTGCAGGATCCAGTGTGGCTGTTTGGAAAATCAAGCTGCTGTATGCTGCCATTTTAATTGGTCCATTAATAGGTCTGTGATTAGCCAAACTGATCCTGTAGCACACTAACTTCAGGCCTGGCTCTTGAGTTAAGGAGCTGTCCATGGTCCTGATACTTTCAGGCCATGGATCTGTCCATGGTACTGATGGCCTCACAGTCTTGTGTGGGTGCTGAATACTATGCACTGTGAGGCCATATGCTTGAGCAGCACTGCAGATGGCAACATGGCATGAGACGTTTAAATGAGTACAGCACGACGGCAGTAAAACACAATTCCGGTACTGGCAAAACTGATATTTGGCGCTCTGATTGTGATAGTCTGTTGAAAAACAATATGTTTGTTGGTTAGTTGATGGATGTAAGTTTAGAATAGGGTTGTCATGATACCAGAGTTTCAGTAATTGATACCAGTACCAGTGAAATTTCATGATGCACAAACACATTCTCTACTGTATTTAAAAAGTGAAATATTAAAATAAACACTGACAATTAACATTAACTATCTTTCTTGTTAATATAGTTTCTTTAAAGGTGCTGTAAGTGATTAAAAAAATATATGAAATGACATGCAGAAAATGTTCCTGTTCCCTGAAAGATTTCATTGAAATAGTTGCCATGAAATATCACACTTGTCTCTGTAACTGCTCTAGTCTCTGTAAACAGTGAGAAAAAAAAATAGGCTACAGGAGTGTATGCGCATGTGTTTTGTGGAAAGAAGGACGCATCTTATTCTGTGATTAAGTCTGGCGGAAGTTCTAGAACTATTAAAATCACTTACAGCACCTTCAATATTATTGAAACAACAGACAGCAGCAGGTTTGTTAGGCTTCAGTTACACTGCAAGGCCAAATATAAATTTTGACACAAAATGGCTTTAATATCTCACCTGTTGATATTGTCTTAAGACATAACAGATGTTCTGTTTACTTAGTACTAGCCAATATGGGGATTTTGACCTAAATGTGCATTTGATTGTCCAGATGCATTACTGCGGGGTCCCAGCTCTTATCATAGAGCATGCGGAAATACGCAAGTGAGCATTTGAAAGCAACTGCCTGTCAGTTAAAGGTGCACTCAGTAAGATTTTAGCTGTGTCTTAATTGTCCCATCAGTCCCAGTAGTACTTGTGGTTTTTGGATGGTTTGTCTTTTGTTTTGTTAATGTTAGTCTGTGTTTTTATCTGTCTTGTAAGGCACACATCCCTATCATGGATATCATTGTATTCAATCCAAATTAATTTTTGTGTTTGTTGCGCACTGCACAGTGACTGTCCACCTTGTGCTCGCATTTGGTGATTGATGTCGCACTGTTTATCCATGATCCGCGCCACTAGAACTGCAGGTAGTAGCGGTTTGTTTCATCTCTCCAGAAGGGACCTCTATTTGGGCATTTTATCTTTCCACTTGCACTAATTCTGTTCGGTCTGTCTGGTGAATCACACTCCTGTTGAAGATTCACCATATCATCTCTCTGGACTGTACTGTTGACTTGAGCTCCGTTGTTGTTTGTAGTAAGTAAATCGTGTTTGTTGTTTTATTGTTTGGTTTGCTTGTTTTGTTAACCTGTACTTTTATTTTTGAGCATTGACTGAAAGCACTATATAAGTAAAAATGTTCTTAATTTTGTCATTATTAGTGGTAGTAACTCAGTCAGTTGCATGACACAGTGTCATGTGCTGTCAACATGGCTGCGCCCATGAGGGGGCAAACAGGTCCATTTAAAATTAAACAGCTTTTATTGGGTTTCTGATATGACTGGAGTCTTCTTCTAGTGTACATCATTTTCAACGTATTTATAAAAAATAAAAAAAATGCTATTCATGTCTTTGTGTAAATTTTTTTAATTAGCAAAAACTTACTAGTGCACCTTTAAACCGCATGTGGTAACTCAATTTTGTTGGTTATCGGAACCAGTTTTGGGGAAGCTATTTTGAAACTGTAGCTTCCCAAGCTTAAAACTACTAACAATGTGAAGTAGCTAAACTACAGTGAAGCTACTCTTTTTTTTTTTTTTTTTTTTAAGTAGTTAGTGTCACGTTCTGTCTCCCTCTTGTTTCCATGGACTCTTATTTTGAAGTTTCCCCCTGGACTCCATTTCCTATAAAGCACTGCCCTCATCACTACCAGCTGTTCTGGAATATCCTCACCTGTCTTCCATTCCCTCATTAGTTCCTTTGTGTATTTATACCCTCCAGTTATGTTCATTCATTGTCAGTTCTCGTCCGTATTAGACTTGTGTTAGTTTGTTGATTTTGTTTATGGCACTCCACGTTATTATATATCTTCTTCATCTCCTCCATTAAAGCCTGCAAATAGACCCACCGCCTCATGCCTCTCCTTCTTCATCATCTCGACCACAAATTGTGACAGAAGAACTGACCAACAAAGATGGATCTGTCAGCTGTAAGAATCCTCCTCCTCGAGCAAGGGGATCGTCCAGTTGAGGATCACGTTCATGAGTTTCTCCAGCTGGCAAATTTGGTGCACTATGGAGACCACTCTCTTGTGGTTTTCTTCAGGGCTGGTCTCTGTAGTGCACTAAAGGAGCTAATGCCTCTGGTAGATCCTCACTGGATGCTCCTCGAGTTTGTGGAAGTGGCCTTCCAAATTAGCGGCTCACCTTTCACTGTGGGTGTGGAGGAAGAGGACTTTAAATCTCCTCCCACAGTGGTGGCCCCCCCGCCTTCCACGGCTCCCTCCTCGACATCTTCCACAGCTCCCTCCTCGACGCCTGCCACGGTCAATGAGCCTGTAGCCTCGGCCATCCCAGAGCCAGAGCCTGTAGCCTCGGCCGTCCCAGAGCCAGAGCCTGTAGCCTCGGCCGTCCCAGTGCCAGAGCCTGTAGCCTCGGCCGTCCCAGAGCCAGAGCCTGTAGCCTCGGCCGTCCCAGAGCCAGAGCCTGTAGCCTCGGCTGTCCCAGAGCCAGAGCCTGTAGCCTCGGCCGTCCCAGAGCCAGAGCCTGTAGCCTCGGCCGTCCCAGAGCCAGAGCCTGTAGCCTCGACCGTCCCAGAGCCAGAGCCTGTAACCTCGACCATCCCAGAACCAGAGCCTGTAGCCCCATCTGTCCCAGACCCAGCTATCGCCAAGTTGGTAGACCTGGACTTTATTCCCACCCTGATCCCCACCCTGACTACCCTTCACCCTCCGCTGGTTCCAACCAGCATAATGGACACCCTGGTTCCATCCTGTGCCCTATCCCTTCCTCCGCTGGTGCCACTTAAGACATTCACCGCTCCTCCTCCCTCTGATCAGCCGGTTCCCCTCAAGTCACCGGCTTGACCATCGGCCCCGGTGACTCCACAGACAAGGGGATCTGCCTACCCTCCGACTCCGCCTTCACCCTCTGAACCCTGGACTCCACCTTGGCCCTCCGATCCCTCTTCATCACCTTGGCCCTACGTCCCCTCGACTCCACAGTGGGCCGTCGGCCTGTCGGCGTCACTGGGGTCCTTTGTCCCTCCAGCTCCGCCTTGGTCAGTCGGCCACCTGGCTCCGCCTTCGGCTCCACAAGGGACCTCCTTCCCTCCAGCTCCGCCTTGGTCCTCAGCCCCATTGGCTCCGCCTCTGTCCTCCGATTCCCCCAGCTCCGCTTCGGTCCTCCGAGCCTTCGGTGCTGCCTCGGTCTTCCGAGCCTCCGGCTCCGCCCTGGTTCTTCCAGCCTTTGGCTACGCTCCGGGCACTAGGATCCCCAGTTCCGCCCCTCGCGGCTCCACCTTTCATGATTCTGCCTTCCCAGGCTCCGCCTTCCATGGCTCTGCCCATCGAGCCTTTCACAGCTCCACCTTCCCCGGCTCTGCCTTCCATGGCTCTAACCTCCACAACTCTGCCTTCCACGGCTCCACCCCCAGAGTCTTCCACTGCTCCGCCTTCCATGGCTCCACCACCAGAGTCTCCCACGGCTCCACCTTCCCTGGGTCCACCTCTCATGACTCAGTCTCCGAGGCCTCCTGTCCCTGCTCTGTGGCCTCCTCCAGGCCTCCTGTCCTAGCCCTGAGACCCCCCCCCAACCTCCTGACTCCACCCCTGTCCTTTGGTCACCTGTTTCCTTCTGCCCCTCTCCATCTTTAGGTGCCAGGAATCGCCTTGTAAGGGGGGGGGGGGGTAGTAATGTCACGTTCTGTCTCCCTCTTGTTTCCATGGACTCTTATTTTGAAGTTTCCCCCTGGACTCCATTTCCCATAGAGCACTGCCCTCATCACTACCAGCTGTTCCTGATTATCCTCACCTGTCTTCCATTCCCTCATTAGTTCCTTTTGTGTATTTATACCCTCCAGTTATGTTCATTCATTGTCAGTTCTCGTCCATATTAGACTTGTGTTAGTTTGTTGATTTTGTTTATGGCACTCCACATTATTATGTATCTTCTTCATCTCCTCCATTAAAGCCTGCAAATAGATCTACTGCCTCTCACCTCTTCTTCATCATGACCAAAAGTTGTGACAGTTAGCTACACCAAAAAGTTCCTTACAAAAAGTAGACTGAAGCTATGTTTGGTGGTTAGTTAGTAGGTGTTAGTTTAGAAGAATGAGCCAAGTTACAGGAAGCATTCAAGCCTAGTAGTTGTTCAGTTTTAAATAGTTAAGGAATGGCCCTTGGTGTGTTGTCATTGAATGAAAATGAAGCTGACAACAGGCCAGCCACTCAAGTGCCATAATTATTGGTAAGAGTAGGTGTCACTGTGCACTACCATTACTAATGACTTGCTGCCCTCATTCCACTTTGTCAAAGTCATTCCATTGACTTCCTTTTGAATGTTTCTTATGTGTGAGAGAATATTATACCGTTATATACTGTTACTTTTCAGCTATTGTCCACTGCAAAGCTCTAATTTGGCACTGTGCTTCACACAACCTGTGTGAACCTACAGTATAAGTGACTTTGCTACAGCAGACCATCTATGTAGAGTAAACCTGGACTGCATATGTGCAATTAGCCATAGGCTATACAGTATGTCAGGAGTGGCTGCACAAGATAACAATGGAAGACAATGCTAAGGATTACATGTGTAAACAATGTCAGGAGTGGCTGCACAAGATAACAATGGAGGACAAGGCTAAGGATTACATGTGTAAACAGATAAAAGTGTTTAAAGTGATTATATTTGTGTTAAATATGAAAAAGGAGAATTAAATCCTGAAAATCTGCTTGTGTGTGTTTGGGTACTGGAGCCAGGGGCCTGTAGTTTCTTGTACATTTTGGATCATATTCTAGATCTGCATCAGCATGAGAGTAAGAGGATTTTCAAGTTATGATTAGTTTCACAATAGCAATCTGGGGGCTGGTTATGGCTTTTGTGTTGTGCTTAATTAGCTATGGGTATCAGCCCATCTCCCTTTAAACACTTCACCATTTTAGCTCTGTTTTGTCTCAGTGTAGGTTTGGGACAAAATAAAAGCTCTTGATTGTCACAGTAGTGCCACCATCACCTAAACAAACAATCGGAACTGAGGGAAATTTTCCCCTGTGGTTTTAGATTACTCATCATAAATGCAGGCTTGCTTCTTTATGTTGTGGTGAGCATGATTAGTTTTTCCAAAATCACCCTGTGCCATATTATCCACTTGATGAATTGTACTGTATTTTAAAGATAAATCTGAATGCAGTCCAGTGATTGAGTGGTTTATACAAGCTGCCCTTATTAACCATGTTTATATGCAGATGTGGAAACAGAATGCAGCCACTTTCTGTTGCAGTGAGCTGAGCTAGACTGAGCTTTACTCTTCACGTTTGACATGGGCAGGAATGAGATGAAGTGACAGAGATTGAGAATCAGGAAGTGAGGGTGAGAGTTCTCAATATGGGGTAATTGAATCAGTGCTTGTTGTATCTAGGGATGGGCACGAGTACCCCAGTACTTGGAAGTGACAGCAGTAATGGATCATGAAATCACAATAATTGCATGACTTGTCTTCAAGACATTTCACACCAGTCAAAATCCAGTCACAAGTTTATGCAAGTGTGTCACAAGGGGGCCATATTTTTATTTTAATTGCCAAATTTTTGCCAGTGCCTTGTGATCCGACAAGCTTCAGCAGAGGGCAATTTGTGTCAACATTGAACTCAGTGATTTTCAACCTGGAGCAGTAATGTCGCTCAACACTAGAAGATTAGCTGGTGTTTAATTGTCTTAATGTGATGCTCACGCCATGAGATGCTGAAAAACTTCAAGGTACAATGAAATGGAAAAATATGCCCAGATGATGTGAAGTGGGGTTCAAAAGTGGTTCATTTCATGGTCACTCATTTGTGACATTGACCATGTTAACCTTTGTACAAAAGGTCAGATTTCCTTACTTTCATTAGCCAAGTTACTAATTTAATTTCAGAATTTAATGTTTAATTGTAATTACATGTAACCACGTCTAATCACAAACTGGAATAACTTTATTTTGTTCCCATTTTCTATATCGTTTTCCAGTGATCAGAGCAACATTTGAGATGCTATGAGTTCCACTGGTTAGTCTAGTTATAAGCAAATCTTTCACATTTGAGCAAATTTGTCTCATGACTTGTTGATGCAAAGTCATGATACATGACATAATGCGCTTCCATTTTAGTTATGCATATGTCTTACCAAATAAAAAAAAATAAAATAAAAAATAAAAAGTATCCACCTCATACAAGTGCATTTAACTCTAGGGTTTTTTTTTTTTTTTATGCACATTTTGGAAAATGTATTCACATCTTGGTGTCTCCATCCAGCATTTTTTTTTATGCAAAATTCCAAAATAGAATAGAAGCACAGCTATCTGTAATGAAGGTGGAGAATCAAGGTGAGAGAAGGTGGATCTTAATGCAGGCTAAATGAAAACTTAAAACGAAACAAAAACAATACTGGAAGCCTTAGAAATGCAAAACATGGGAGAGCAGAACAACCAAACCATTACAGCCAAGCACAGAAAAGAACTGACAAAGACAGAGCACAAATAAGAGTCCATACAAGACTAAAGTCCCCCTTTAATGGGCGGCTACTGAAGCCCAAAAAAAAAAAAAAAAAAAAAAAAAAAAAAAAAGAAACACCACAAAGAGTGAGGCAGGGTAGGGCAGGTGATGATAGGGTGCCAGTGGGCGAGATGGAGACCACAGGAATCAGGGAAGACTGCTGGCGACCACCTGGGGTCAGGTAAGAATGCTGGAGACCACGGGGGAGCAGGAGAGGCAACTGCAGACCATGGGGATCAGGAGGAGAGCCAAGACACCAGGGGGGGATGGCCAGGAGACTAGGGCGGACCAGGCGAGACAGCAGGAGAACACTGGGAACCTTGCAGATGGCTGTGAGAGGCTGACAGGGTCCAGGCAACAGGGGACTCAGAGGTTTGAGCAGCTTGGTACTCCGGACTCAGCGAGCAAGGCAACATGAGACTCAGAGGTCAGAGCAGCTGGGGGACTCAGAGGGCCTGGCACTGGAGAATCAGAGGGCCGGATCTGGGACCGCAGAGGTTGGGACCACTGAAGTTGAGACCAATTCTGTCGAGCGAGTTTTGATTGCTGCAGTGGGGTTACTGCCACACCCCACTGTGTAGGAGGAGAAAGCAAACCTTAAAGCGTAGTTGATGTATTCAACCGAAGAGAGTTCACATTTTCCTCCTGGTAGACAAGACTTAATCAGCTCATTTAGGCCGAAACGGAAAATGTCTTTTAGTTCAGTGTCACTCGCTCACACGGTTTACCAGGGCACAGAAAAGCTCTGTATACTCTTCTTTGGAGTCAGACTCTTGCCGAAGAGACAGGAATTCAAAAGCCACTAGATCCATCAGAAGGTCAGTTCTTCTATTATGTAGGTGGAGAATCAAGGCGAGAGAAGGTGGATCTAAATGCAGACTATTTAATGAAAACTTAAACGAAATGCATAAATACTGGAAGTCTGAGGAATGCTAAATATTGGAGAGCAGAACAACCAAACCATTACAACCAAGCATGGAAAAGAACTGACAATTATATAGCACACGAGGGCAATATATACACAGGGACTAACAAGGTTAACAAGAAACACCTGGGGAACAATCAGAGGGGAACAAGGAACAGAGACAAGACCAATTACTAAAACAAGATTTCAAAATAAGAGTCCATACAAGACTAAAGTCCAGAACAGTGGTTCCAAACCCTGTTCCTGGAGGCCCCCCCAACACTACACATTTTTTTATATATCCCAAATCAAACACACCTGATTCAACTCATCAGCTCATTAGTGGAGACTCCCAAGACCTGAATTGGATGTGTCAGAAAAGGGAGATATACAAAATATGCAGTGTTGGGGGGCCTCCAGGAACAGGGTTGGAAACCACTGGTCCAGAACATATGTTCCACAACAGAAGCACAGAAGATGCCCTTTGGAACATTCTCAAATCATGCTGGGATAACATGGATCATCAAATTTTGCACAAACTAGTGGAGTCCATGCCAGCTCTTTCATAGCCCATGAGATCATAAAATGGCTTTTAAACCCCACTGTATATGTCCATAGATTAACAATTAAAAAGTAACACAGATGTATTGACCTCCCATTAAATGTGAGCCACTTTTAGTTCTTTCTTTTCCTCCTTCTCCCGCCTCTTCTGAGGCTCCCCTCTCAGTATGCAGTGGCTCACATTTAATCTTTGTGTAACTAAGTGTCTGAGAGATAAGGAAATGGGTTTTGGTCACTGATGGGCCCTCTTTGTGTGCCTAGATGTGCAATTTGGTTACATTCACAAGAGCACATATCAAATATTCAAAATAAGTTTGCCTTTTGTTGAAAAGCACTTTGCTGCAGTTCTAATTGGGTTTTTGAATGGCCTCTTATCTGCCATTGTTAACAAAAAAGCCATGCTTTATAAAGCTACATTCATTTAAGCCATTTTTATGTCTGTGTTCAAGTGTGTTCTTTTTGAACACAGATAGAAATTAATTATAAAGAGGGATCTGAAAGAAGGAAAACACTTTAGTTACAGTGTTATGTAAATCATATTCACATCTCAGCAGCAAGAACAGCTCTTAAAGGGAAATCTAAGGTGTGTTTCTTTGTAAAGCTGCAATGGAACAATATGTATTTTGATAAGTGCTACAAATAACATTAATTATGATCTAAGTATACTGATCTCAATCCTGTCTGATTCTGTGTGTTTCTGCATGGACTTTAAATGTGATAATGAGGTGAAATGCTGTATTGAACGTCTTCCTTGATTCACTTGAGTAGATCTTGTGGCTATGACAGCAGCAACATCCTCTGGATTAAAACCCAGCTTCCTGTGAAGGTCACATGACTGTAGCATGCATTTTAAACCCAGATCAATTTGTGGTGTAGTATTACTGTTCTTCTGAACAGGACTTAACTGTAAAAGCTCAGGTCACTGGGGAGCTAAGCAACTCAAGACTTAATGTTAGTCCTGATAAACCAGGGTCTTTTGTTCATCTGCCTGTACATGTACAGTATATAGTACAGTGTTTGAGTACAGTACAGGATGTTCTGACTGAGAGTTCTGAGAATACTAAAAGTCAAAGGACAGATAGTCTGCATTGCAGCTTATAGAGTGCAACAGCATGGTTCCAGAAGTAAATATCCCATGATTTTTTTTCCATTGGGGAATAGATAATGTACAATAAATTATGAACCTTTAAAGAAAGACCTACAGTTGACTCCAGTCAGGTCTCCTAAACAACCAAATTGCCCCAGTTGCTAGGGAGGGTAGAGTCACATGGGGTAACCTCCTCGTGGTCGCTATAATGTGGTTCACTCTCAGTGGGGCACGTGATAAGATGCGCGGATTGACGTGGAGGCAACTGAGATTCGTCCTCCGCCACCCGGATTGAGGTGAGTCACTACGCCACCACAAGGACTTAGAGCGCATTGGGAATTGGGCATTCCAAATTGGGGAGAAAAAGGGGAGAGAAAAAAAAAGAAAAAAAGAAACACCTACAGTGAGCTCTGAGGTTATTAATCAATGGTATGAAGTCATCAATCCACATTATTTTTAACCTTATTTTTTTTAAAATCGTGTTTAAAAGCCGAATTGGTGGTTAGGAACTACACTTCCCATTATCCAGCAGAGAAAAGATCCACCAATCAGAGAATCACGGTCAACAAAGTGCACCAAAAGAGCTCTGCAGCTGTTGCCCATTTCCATGGAGCACAGTGAATGGTGTAATTGAGTAGGCCCTCCTACACTCTCAAACTACTTATGTATTTGTATATATTTCAGTATTTTGTAATATGCTTTAAATATACTGATTCTAAATTAAATTAATAATTTTATACTTTTCTTTTGTGTTTAATTCGATTAATTTGCTTCATGCTTCATGGGATCATAGTTCATTCCCTTATTAAAGACATTAAGTATCAGTCTTGTGCTTTTTGTCTGATTTTCAAATACTTTTTGCTTCCAATCAAATTTTGTAATGTGTTTCACTTCGGAGCTGGTTGTATGATTTATGCTTAGAACTCTTTAATGATTTTAGCTAATCTCTAAGGAAAAAAAAATGATGGGATAAATATTTCCATGACCAAGGTGGCTGAAAAAGTGGATGGGGACTGTTGCACTCTACTCTAGCCAAGAACTGCCTACTTAGACAAGAATGGGCCATCTGACCAACCTAGCTACTACAGTAAGTGTGTCAGACAAAACTCATTATCTTTCAAAGATTAAAAGCCATAAACCTCACAAACTTTGGCAGTAGTTCTTGGAAGTACTCATTGTAGCAGCCCCTACAATGTAAATATGACTTTGTTTCCAGGTGGACTGATGAAAACCTGTGCACCTGTATTCCCTGAAATTGCTATAAGCCAGCCAATCAGATTGGAGCTTGTGATTTTGAGAAAGCTCTTGTCAGGTTTTTTTTTTTTTTTTTTTGGCAATATATATCAGAAGGTTTGTGGGCATGTTGTCTTATGCTGAAAGTGACACTAAACAAGATGAACATTAAAAGTGAAATGTCAAATTTACCATCAAGATTTATCACAAACAAACTTGACAACATGCACCAAATTATTTTATATTTGTTGTTCACAACAAGACTGTCGATTAAATTCACTCTTCTTTACAGCTCTAAATGTTCATTATACTGTTTCTATTAAATTTGTATTACATTAAGACTTTTTAGGGCATTTAGTGGTGTCATTTAGACTTTATTAGACAGATTTAAAAAGTAAGGCCGCTCAAAAGCCAGACTTTCACTTTGGTTTCAGTTCTTCCTGATCAGTGCCGGAGACTGCAGTTGAGATGTATGTGGACAGATAACTGCTTGTGCAGCTGGTACGGCTCATGTATATTTGAGTGTGTGCAAATAGACCGTGTGATTTGATGAGGTGTAATCCATCGAACAGCATTCACATGCCTGCCTCAGTACTGGAAGCTCAGATGAAGATGAGGAAGATGAAGCTGTTCCTGTGAGATGAGCTCCATGCAGCCCTCTCTCCATGATTCTCCTGCCAATTAGCTCTCAAGTGCACAATTTGTGTGTTAGTGTGTGTGCACTAAAACATCTGCCTGTGTGGCCGGTGTTGCCACAGAGCCTTATTATAGCCGCATTCTTCTCACAATCTGTGGCTGTGAGATGAGCTTGTGATTTTGTCACCGACTGTCGGCTGACACTCACACTCATTGCGAAAGAGATGATGTCATCTTTTCTCAAAGCCTCTGAAAAAGAGGGATTTATTATGCAGTGTTGAAGACTAAAAGTGTGAGTGTTTTACTCCTTCTCATCTTCTTTTGTAAAGGTGTGTGTGTGTGTGGCAACCTGCAGAGGGTGGGCAGATGATCATTTGGCAAGTTCAACAGCTCTATTCCAGGACTGTCTCTGTTTGCCGGTGTGTTAGCTGTAATACTAAAGCATGCCGAGTTCACACTGTAAATGTGGATCAGTACAGAAAGGCTCTTGTGTGCCTCACACACATACGAAAAGACTTCCATTCTGACCGCACAGCTAAACACAGATTGTTGAATCCCTCTGTTATGTCCACTCAGTGTTTCTCAAGCCCAGCATGACTGTCAGCCACTGTTGACTGTTTTGGATAAGTTGGAGCAATGTAGCCAAAAGAATAATATTTAAATGTTTTACCTTGATATTTATGTATTTGCTCTAAAAGGCTTTGAAAGAGTCATTTTTTGTCACATCTTTTTTTCTGTCCAAATCTTCAAACAAAAATGAATTAAAAATAAGTACTGGGAAGTGCATGTTATGGATAAAATCTGTGTCCTCATTCCTGAATCAGTTTAGTTTCATAAAAAGAGTAGAGTTCACAGTACCATTGTGTGTATGTTGTAGAAACATTAGGAACAGTTCTGCACATTTAAACTAATATTAGCAATTTAACGATTTCTCAAAAAAAAAAAAAAAAAAACAGCAGATTAAAATGCTTTGCAATGTCACACTTCATTTGAGCACAATTAAAGGAATGTTCCGGGTTCAGTACAAGTTAAGCTTAATCAACAGAATTTGTGGCATAATGTTGTTTAGCACAAAAAATATTTTCTAACTCATTATTAATTTTTCTAATGTCCATTATTTATATAAAAAAACTAAAAATCACATAATAGTAAGACACATACAATGTAAGTGAATGGGGCCAGTCCATGAACATTAAAATACACATTGTTTCAAAAGTATTGCCACAAGATGTATACATTATAATTGTTAACATGATTTTTGTGTGTAACCATGATTTTTAAATAAATAAGTGACAAGTTGAATTAATGTTTTCTGTGGTAACAGCATTATGCTACAAATGTTGTCGATTGAGCTTAACATGTACTGAACCCAAAGCATTCCTATAAGAATCATATCTATTCAAATTTTACCATTTTATGATGGTTACTGTGGGTTGCCTATTTTTAGGAACCTATTTTGACCATTTAAATAATCACAATGATTATACTGCTGCCTGGTGATGCAAATATTGTCTATTGCACAATAGACAATATTTACATCACCAGGCAGCAGCATAATCATTATAAATATTTAGTGAATATTTGATTTATTGCCAAGCTCTAGTTGAAACTGAGCAGTTCACACATGCTGTCTTTGATTTGTACACACAGCAGGTGTAGGGCATTATGACAGAGACCAGTACAGCTGCAGCTGCCAAACAGGCCCTACTGCCTCTGTTTGGTGCTCAGAGTCAGGCATTTAGCTAATGTTATGTGGGTTCACCTGAATGTGTTTCCACTAATGCAAGTGTAGATTGGAAAGCAGAGGCAAACTTTGACATCCATGTCAATTAGTTGTTTTAGATGACTGTGAAAGATGAGACAATCACAATTTTTAGTACAATACACATTTGCTTTTCACCCCCTCTGCTTTAGCCTGCAGCAAGTTCAGCATTTTTTTGTGAGCGAGCATGTGTTTTTGTTTTTTATAAACATCACAGGTCAGCAGTTTTTCAGAGTAAGGCAGTAAATGGAGACTCAGACAGGAGCAGATGGATCCATATTTTGCACAGATGTCCTAGCGGCTGGCCTCGTCAAATGTTGCCTTCAGCACCAGATTTTGGGGGGGTCCTCCAGAAAATTACAAACATTTAAGTTTTAATTAAGTAGAATTAAGCAATGCTGAAAATGTGTTGAAAAAGTAGCCCGATGAGAGCATTATCAGTAATTTAATAATAATTTCAGAATGTATGATGACAAACAAAGGACACTGTATGTGAAGTCAACATTTGGCTAAAGAAATAGTTCACCCTAATATGACTTTTCTGTCATTTACTCACCCTCACATTGTTCCAAACCTGTATGACACAAAAGGAGTTGTTTTCCAGTAGGGATGCCGTGGTGGAGTTTTTAATGGTTAGATTACCATCTGAGAAGAAAATCATGGTTAACCTGTTTTGCGATTATTTGCAAATTTTCTTATTATGCAACAGCACTGAGGCAAAAACGTCTTATCATATCACAATTGAACGTGTTAATGGACGCATTTCTTAGGAATATATGGACTCTAAGTGCAGCCAAACAATAGGAAAATTGATAAATACACAACAAATAAATAGGAGGTGTAATAAGAGACGCTCCAACATTGGACACAAGACTGCTTATGCGCATCCCGGGCTAAATGATGCACTTCAGTGTAACAGGAGTGCTTGGAGTGCATAACTGTAAGATTATTGTGGGTGCACAACATGTAGTTCATGGCACCCAACAGTATTTTCTTCTACAACAGTTTCTTAAAGTTTCTTAAAGCAATCTGTCAGACACCCCACCATAAAGTATCAGCAACAGACTCCATAAATACTTTTAATCTGTCCACAACACCTCAAAAAAAAACTTGTGGACTGTGCATAATAATGGGAACATTTCTTAAAACAGGCTATTTAAAGTGTCTATTTATAGGCTATTTCTTAAAGCAGGCTATTTATATAATGTCTAAAATTGACATTTATTGTTGAATGTGGTGAATTTGTACTCAAGCAATGTTTTAAATAATGAGGATGATTTAAGGTGCAAAAGTAACTACACACAAATGCACCGCACGCTGTCAGCACGCTTAAACATTACAAAAAGTTGCATCTCTCAATTCAGCACCACAGTTAAAAATATTGAACTCACTAGTTGGTTGTTGGACGAGTAGTGGAACATCCTGTCCTATGTGTAGGATGTGAATCTTTAGGCTATATGACGTTTGTCTGCATGTTTCCCATCTGTCATCTTCAGTCAGTCATTGAAATGCTCCCAACACAGCCGATTTAAGTCACTTTTTCGGTGGACATGAGTCTAGTAGATGGAGTTCCTCTGTTATGTTTTGGAGTTAGTGTGTAAGTGTCACGTGAATTGAAAGTTCACGTTCAGTTCGCAACACCTGGCCAGGCACCATGCGAGCACCGTATGTAACCATAGTAACAGTTGCCCTAAACACCCAAGCACAAGGAAAAGAGATAGGCTTACACTGAAAACTCTTTTATATTATAAATGTATATATTATACAGTATACGTAATATTTTTGCCACATGTAAATAAAACATTTTATGGTTTTTAACCATAGATTCAAAATTCTTGCGGTCAAATTAACCGTGATTTTTTTATCACGGTTAATAGTGAAATCGTATAATTGTGGCATCCCTATTTTGCAGAATGTGATTTGAGAGTTTCAGCAATGGGGAAGATTTTCAATGAATAACGACTTAGGCTAAGTTTTGGTGTGTCCCACACACAAAGCTATCATATGGCTTCAGAAGACTTGGAATATAGTACATGAATAGAATTGACACTTATGGTGCTTTTTTGGAGCTGAACAGCGTTTGGTCACTGCATTCCATCTTGTGTATGGAAAAGAGCAGCTTGGGCATTTTGCTGAACTTATCCTTTTTTGTTTCACAGTGAAAGAAAGTCATATGGGTTTGGAATGACATGAAGGTGCAAATACATGCTGACAACATTTTCATTTTTGTTTGAACTTTTCCTTTAAGATGTGCAATCAGCAATTTGCATGGAGAGATTTACATGACAAATGAGTAGAGAGAGATTAGAGTTTTTAAAAGTGAAAGGGGCCGTGACAAGTTTAATAAAGCAAAGAAGCAACACAGCGCTAAAAACGGTGGTCCACAGAGAGAAAAACCTGCATTATTGGCTTTACTTGTGGCTGGAACAGAACATTAAACACCGAGACATCACCCTAAACAAATTAATTTTAAAACTGCGTCATGCATAGGATAAACAGCGGCTTCTTTCGCCTAGGGTGCTTTAGTTCGTCCAGGAGAAAAAAGTTTGGCTTCTTTCAAAGTATAAACCAGGCTTTATGGCTCCCATTAGCAATGAGGAATGAATCATAGCTCTGTCGGTACAAGACATGCATATCATAGTGCATAATATTGTTATGAATGAACCTGGCTTGTTATCATCAAGCTGATTTATTTCTGGGAAGATTGGAGAGCAGATTTTCACAATATTCCTCTGTGTCACAGCTCCCCCGACTTTCACGGACACGCCACCGCAGTATGTGGAGGCCAAAGAGGGGGGCAGCATCACTCTGAGCTGCACGGCCTTTGGGAATCCCAAGCCCACAGTCAGCTGGCTCAGAGAGGGAAACCCTGTACAGGACAGCAGCAAGTACAAGGTGAGCAAACAAATAGGTGTTCTGCAGATCATCCTCCTATATCTGAATCCTAATCTTCAAAATGTAAACTGGTCTTAAATCTGGTGCTATAAATATGAGCGGCTATGTTCTGTGCTTTTATAGCATTTTAGTTTTTTTATCTGATTTAAAAATAATAATTATTTACAATGTTAGTCAAGGATTTTTGCGACAAAAACATTTAAATAAGTCGTAAATTTTCCTCCCTGTTTTTTGACCCTTAGAATTAAAGTCTGTTCCTTTAAAGGGATAGTTCACCCAAAAATTAAAATTCTGTCATCATTTACTCACCCTCATGTAATTGTAAACCTGTATTACTTTCTTTCTTCCATGAAACAAAAAAGATGTTAGGCAGAATGTTTGATATCAGCCACCATTTACTTTCATTGTATAAATTCTGCCTAACATCTGCTGTATTCCACAGAAAAAAAAGAAAATCATACAGGTTTGGAACAACATGAGGGAAAATAAATGATGACAGAATTTTCAGTTTTGGGTTAACTATCCCTTTGAAGCTTCTAAATGTAAATGACCTCTGTTATGATTGTCAAAATTTCCCAAAAATCTCCCCAAATCAAGCATGCCATTTGGGACAGGGCATATGTCTACGTATTGTATTGATATGTCCCCTTTAACAAAGATGATGATATTCATATGTTTTATAGCTTGAAGAACATCTTTAACTACCTTAAACACAGACTAATTTGTCCACAGTAATATTTAATAGTTACAGCTACATGCATTGGCAAGGATATCTGCCTAAATCGTTTTTGCCTTTAAGCCATTATGAGATATTTCAACCAATTTGGTGTTTTACGGCAATGGCTTCATCAGATATGGAAATGAGAGCACCGGCTCTCAAGTATTAAGACACGATCGGCAAACTAGGGATGGGCGGATCAATACTAAAGTATCGATACTTCCGATACTGATGTGGTATCAAAAATATCGATCCTCACATAAAAATATAGATTCTGAAGGGTTTTTTTTAACTAGTGATCTTATTATTTAGATTACATGAATATTAATGCATCTCATAATCTTCGAAGTGGAAAAAAAGAATTATATGAGCGTATAGTTGCATGGCACCGGAACTGTTTTTTCTTCTGCTCATCTTGACGCACAGAAATGCTAAAATACATTAGCAGTCACAGACAGCGCTCACCCTTTCAGTCATAGCACTCGTTCAAAGAGGGAGCAGTGTTTTCCTGAGGTAATGACAGAAAAACAGCATCTGGAGTTATTCACACCAAGTAATGACAAACCTAGACGTGACATGTATTATAATGGGCTTGTGTGACCATTTTTACAGACTTATTTAAATTCAGGTGTTAAAACATTGATAATGATCTTTAATCCTTGTTAATAAATGATACCCTCATGAAAACTACCCATGGATTTACTGTAGTAATAGTGTATTAACCATGACTAGTAACCACGACTGTAGTTTTTTTTTTGTTTTGTTTTTTTGCCAGTAACCAGGTTACCAGGTTTTGCCAGGTTTTGCTACAGCATTACTGTACTATCCATATTGTAACTTGGTTTTAGTAATAGTAGCAATAATACAATAATATCTATGGTTAATTTTGTGGTTTTATATGTGGCTTATACTTACAAATTTTTAAAAGGTAAACAAAGCAGCCTAATAATTTTCTGCTTAGGCCTATAAATATATATAAAAATTTAAGTAATAATTTACTAAGTTACTAATTTTATCCAAAGAACTCGTAAAAATTACATTTATTAGAGATATCGTATCGATATCGGTGATACTGGCCTAAAAGTACTTGGTATCGGATCGAAAAGATAATAAGTGGTATCGCCCATCCCTACGGCAAACCTAAGAGGGTTTCATAAGAGAGCACCTTAGATCGGTTCCAGTAGCGTAACTGAGTCATGTCTGTATTGGTGGAGAGAACAGGATGGCGTATAGTGAAGGCATATTTTAGACATGACAGACAAAGACTGTGTTGGTCTGTCAGAAGGCAGAATGTCACACTTCGTTGCCCTGACAGATGAAAAACACTGCATGTTTTTAGTATAGACTCTGGGAGTAGAAAACACGCCACTTGTGTTCTTTTCAGCTATTATCTACACTCTCATATGGGAGAGCTGTGTGTGTGTCTCTATTGAAGATACCGGCTCTTTGGTCGCTGGTCCAGAGATGTATCAGTACAGTCAGTGAGCTGTGTCTAACTCTGTGTCCTTGTGATTTTCTGTCTTTCTATCTCTGTCAGCTCCCTTCTTCAGTGATGCCATATCAATATACATCAGAGTTACTACATGGCCAAAAGTATGTGGGCACCTGAACACCACACCCATTTGTGTTTGTTGAACATTTACTTTTAAAACCATGGACACTAATTGTTGCTATAACAGCTTCCAGTCTCTGGGAAGGCTTTCCACTAGATGTCGGAACTATCTGCACTATAAGCGAGTGACTTGCAGGGACAAGCTAAAACACAACAAAACTATTATAATCAATCCAATAGACCTGTCAGGATAGAGGATGAGAGGGATAGATGTGCAACATCCACTCAATGGCTTATACTATATAAACTTTTTAGATCACATCTTAATATCACAGCCTATGTTTTCTGGAGTTTTTGTCAACTGGATGACAAATTTTAGTGTTTGGAAAGCTGATTTACAATTCAATAAGTCATTTATCTTTTTTTACAATAGTGAAGCAAAGCATGAGGATATGCGAATACTGTCAACACTGACTGGTGACATTCTGTTTGTGTTGCATTTAAACTTATTCAAACTGTGCGTGGTATTATTCAAACTGCGCATGGCATTTCAGTGCAAAAACCTGCGTTTTTTTCACTTATCACCCACAATCTTGTTTAAGCAGGTGCAATCTGCACTGAAATTGCCCTGCATCTTGAGTATTTAAATTAGGTCATTTTCATTCCTTAAGATTGTGCTTCATTCACAAAAAATGCCTGGCACAATTTTCATCATGCTGTAACAGCCAAATAAAAGCAGGCGGTAAAATGAATTTTGTTTAAAAGAGATGTTTGTTTAAATTTTCTGTTGATCATATCAGCAGTAATTCGTCAAATAATGATCAAATGATGGAGAAGAGCTTTATAACCTGGTATATATTCAAATGCACGGTGTAGTCAAGTGCACATTCGGTGATGCTGTACAGTCCTAGGTGTGTCAGATCACCATGGTCTGCTGCATCCTCAACAATGTAGCGCTTAAAAAATGGCCCACAAGAGCAGAATTGCGCGTGCAAATTGCATTCAGCAGCGATTTTGTGGGTGCGTTTGTGCTGTTGCCTGATATGCATAATTCTTTTAGTAAATCAGGTGATGTGACTCCAGCCAGGTCTCCTAAGCAAACAAATTGGCCCGGTTACTAGGGAGTGTAGAGTCACATGGGTAACTTCATCGTGGTCGCGATTAGTGGTTCTCGCTCTCAATGGGGCACGTGGTAAGTTCGCAGAGAGTAGCATGAGCCTCCACATGCTGTGAGACTCCACGGTGTCATACACAATGAGCCACATGATAAGATGCATGGATTGACGGTCTCAGAAGCGGAGGCAACTGAGACTTGTCCTCTGCCAC
Organism: Myxocyprinus asiaticus; assembly: GCF_019703515.2. Lineage (NCBI taxonomy): Eukaryota > Metazoa > Chordata > Actinopteri > Cypriniformes > Catostomidae > Myxocyprinus > Myxocyprinus asiaticus. Next base: position 17,197,981 of record NC_059383.1, on the reverse strand, counting down.
CCGGATTGAGGTGAG